>NC_056743.1:95091076-95691076 GCF_019279795.1 Protopterus annectens
AGTACTACAATCAGTTCAACATTATATAAATTGCTTAATTCCTGCCTTCCTTAAAACCTCACACCTTTTTCAAAACATTATTTGGCATGTATTGTTCCCACAATTTCTATATAATTCGCTCCTACCCTTTCCCTAAGATCCCAGTTGCAGTTCTTTTATCTGTGTTACATTATTCAGTACTTCAAGTACACTTGGTTTAGACTTTGAATTCTATTTTCTAGTCATTGCTTTTTTGGCAGCCACAGAAATTTAACTTAACAAGGCTTAACTATGCCCGGCAATGCAAAGCATGTATGTCAGCTCAAAAAATCATTTCCTTTGCTCACCCAGCATTTCTGACAGAGTACTCTGTAGGGAATTTTTAAACTTTGCCAACTCATTACACTCCCAAAACACATGTTCCCAGTTGTCTCTTTCTTCCCCATTTCACCGCCAGTATTTGGCATCTCCCTAAGGAAGAATTCTTTGGAGTTTGCTTAGTGTATAAAAATACCCATGCATACACTTCCATGCAGAAATACCAAATCTTCTAGATTTTCTTGCATATTTGAGAGCCGTACACATCTTTCCATTGTTTCCTTGTGAAATGCTTATCCAGTCTCTCTTCTTCCTAATCTTTTCTAACCTCCGCTGATTGGTTCCTGTAGTTAGTTTTTTTTTTCAAACACCTTTATTGAATTATCACTTGTGACTTAGGCAAATCTACACTCATATAAAAGTAATCAAACTATATTAACATAAACATTATACTTCACATATATTGCTGTATATCATATAACCTAAGTAATATTACATACATGATTCATTTCCTGCCTTTTTTTTTTTAAACAAGACATGTCTTTATTAAACCATCGCTTACTACATAGGCAATCATACAATTATATAAATGAAAACATACCACATTGACACAATCCTAATTGCAATCATTTTACATCACAAACCATACTGTCACACTCCCATTTGCAGACATTGTATATCACTTATAATATACCCAGTCTTTGTCACTCAAACATTACATAGCTCATTTAAGTCCTGCCGCCTTTTAAACCTCATTCATCCCTTGTATGTATTGTTCCCACAATTCCAATTTTTTCCTATGTAGTTTGCTTCTACCCTTTTGTAAAGATCTTAATTCCAGTTGTTTTATTTCTGTTGCTATATTCACTATTTCCAATATCGTTGGTTTAGATTTTGATTTCCATTTTCTAGTAATTGCTTTTTTGGCAGCCACCACAGTTAGACACAAGACCTTACTATGTCTGTGCAATTCCGATTCTGTATCATAGCTTAGAAAAATCATCTTCCTCTTCACACCAATCCACCCACCCAGCATCTCTGACAGTGCATCCCGTAGGGAATCTTTTAAGTCCGCCAACCCCCTTCACTCCCAGAAAATATGTTCCCAAGTACCTCTTTCTTCCCTGTCACACCTCCAACATTATTAAACATAGCAAGGCCTTACCATGTCTAGGCAATTCTGGCTCTCTGTCATAGCTCAGAAAAATCATCTCCCTCATCAGACCAGTCTGCCCACCCATCATCTCCGAGAGTGCATCCCGAAGGGAATCCCTCAAGTCTGCCAACTCAATGCATTCCCAGAAAATATGTTTCCAGTTGCCTCTGATTCCTATAGTTATTGTGCAATATTTTATATGCCCTGCTAATTATCTCTTTTTAATAGCTGCTTCTCGTCTAGTTTCAACTAAAAATTGTACCAGAGTAGGTCTTTCATTTAAGATTCCTCTGTCCCTTTCTTTTTGCCTCCTGTATCAGGGATTGATATCCGATTATAGACCGGCTCTAGCCTTCAGATGAAATGTCTCCTTGGCCCCTTCCCATTCTGTTACGTTTCCATCACTAGTTATTTGCTCCTAGTACCTTAGTTTCTTTGCCAGTTTTCTTGAGTAAATTCTAGCCTCCTCTTGCCTATTTTCTGTACCCCTAATTACAGTCATCCCTATGAGCAAAATCTCCTTTTTCCATTCTCGCATTAGCTTAGTTCTTCGAATACTTTCTGCTACTGTATGAATATAAGATACTCTATGGCTGTTATTCTCTTTAAGGACTTTCATTCAAAATCCCAGTTTCTCCTTATTTCTTCGATTACTCCCCCTTCTTCATCATCATCTCCTTCCACTTTGAATTGCAACTTTCTGCTTGTGTTACGTATATGAGATTAAACTGTGTAGTTCTAAAATATCCCTTCAAATCAGGTAATCCTAAACCACCTCATTCTGTTGGAAGGATCGACTCTTTCCCTCTTCTCTTCCCAGATAAATTCGTTCACATGTTTATAATTATTGTCCACAACTTCCTTGGTTGGTAAAAATATGCCTGACTTGTATGTAAAACTAAAGGGGCTAAACATTTTTACTGCTTGCATCTTGCTGTCCTTATCCATAAACCAGAGCTTTCAGTTTCTCAGTTTTTGTATTCTTTTGTTTAGTCTCTTCCCACATGTGCTAGCTGCCATAACAGAATCCTCTTTAATCCATTCTCCTAAATACTTCATTTTATCATGTTTCGTTAAATATGGGTATTGTTGAACCAGATCATGTATGGAAACATAGTTTACAGCTGTAGCTTTTCTTTGATCATCATTAATTTAAAATCCTGAAAAGACTTGAAACTGTTTCAAAATGACCCACTAAATTGAAATGTCCTTTTTTGGTTTAATCGAATATAAACTAATGTCATCTGCAAATAAAGCCAAATTTTCTTGATTACCATATCAATTATATCTTTGAATTTCTGAGTCCATTATTTACTTTACCAGTGGTTCTAAATAGAATGCAAATAAAAGGGAAGGAGGACAACCCTGCCTGGTTCCTCTGTTCTGACTCAACTTATCAGAGAGGAACCTTCCACTTTCATTTTTTCTTCTGATCCCTCATATATCTTCTTAATTAGCCATATTAGTGTGTCAGGGAATGCAAATTCTTCCATTGCCGTACTCATATAATCCCGGTTTACCATGATGGATGCTTTCTTTGCATCAAGACCCACCAACAACAGCAGTATTTTCTTATACTCTTCTTCCCTTTGGGTCTTCATTTTTCTATTAATGCTGTCAAATGTTTGCTTCCACTTCACAAAAAACACATTGATCCATATCTATCAATTTTGGCAACACCTTTGTCATTCTCTCAGTTTTTATAGACAAACACTTTATAATCAAAAGTTTAATATTGAAATGGACCTATGTGAAGTGGGATCTGACTGTTATTTGCCACGTATAGGTATTACAGCCACCACAGCTTTCTTCCAGGATGTTGGTGTTCCCTCCACCTTTTAAAGTGCTGCTGAACAAAACTTTTCAGATCTTTATTACTTACTTCCCCACTGTCTTCCAAATGTCCACAGGATTACCATTTATTTCGTAAGACTTTTCCTGTAAATTGATTATTCACTGATTTAGCTCATCTCCCCCCATTTTAACTGTCGATTCTCATCTGTGACTTACCTTGGCATACTTAGTCTTCTATAAATATTTCCATTTATACTTTTTCTTGATTTCCACATATCTCTGCTCTCCAGGATCTGTCATTATTTTTCTTTTTATAGGCTCCCTAAGTTTGGCAACAACCTTTTCTGTTACCTGTGTCATTGTACTCAAGGTTTTTGTGCTCTAGAGTTATTATCAACAAACAGTTGCTTAACAGCAATTGTTCTAAACTCATGCATATTATCTAGATACCCCCTTATTTTCTCTAGCACTGTGCAGTTGCACCTGTGGAACATACCCATGATGTGTCCTTTCAGTTAACTTTTCTTGCTGTGGAATACCAGTCCAGTTGCTTATTTGTGCTTTCATAAAATTAATACAGTCTGTTTCTTACAGTTTCTCTGGTACAGCAGAAAATGTCAATTTTTTCTGCTTGCTCTGTCCTCTTAACTGTACCATTTTTTGAAACCGCTCATCTTGAGTGGTCTCATACTTAGCCAGCCATTTCTTTATTTTGACCTATGAATTTTTGCAGTTTTATCAGTCTATCTGAATAGCTGTTTAAAGCTTCTTCCATTTTCCAGCCTTTTGTTATTTGAGTTGACATAATTTTTGAATGTTTTATTTATTATTATCACCACTGAGTACAGTTGATTTATTTTTCATCTAAATTATTGGATGCCATCTCTTCCACCAAAGCTGTAGCATGAACTACTTTTTGCTGAACAGCTGCAGGATTCTTCCATGTCAGTGTTTTCTCTTCACCTTTGTTCTTTGTTGGCATCCACCAGTGTACTTAATAGCAAGCAACTGAATGTTACTAGTACTGGCAGTTTTACTAGCCCTTTTCACTGTTTCTCCTTTCACACAGACAACTGAAGTCAAGCTGTTGATCAGTGTGCAGCCATCTTGGAAGTCCACACTTCCAGGTAGTCTATATCAGTAATGTTTACTTTATCATCCATACAAAATCCTTACGAGTAAAGCTACATCAGGTATGAAAGCAGCTTTCCCTGATGGGTGTTCGAGACACTTTCAGAAACAAATTAGTAGCTTGGTGGAAAAAGACAAGAATTACAAGTACTCTATTGCATGAAATGGCAGTAGTGTCTGCAGGTCGTAGCATCTGTCTTGTGGATCTTGTATTTGCCAGCATATCACATCTGCTGTCTTTCAGTCACAGGTACCAAACTCTCTCAAAAACACCTTTACATACAACTGAGTGTATTTTTAATTTTGTTGAATCTTTCAACTTTTTAATGGTTTCACTGTCCCAAATTGCTGAGAGCCAAGCTGTTGCTTTGATGGGTCTAAAGGCTTGTATCTTAACTGTCTGAGACCATAGTTTATTTTTTTACACATTATTAAACATATCTTTTTTTCAGACATGGCTTTTGAGCTATGGATAGTAGCCAGTGTCATTCCCATTCCAAAGCTTCTGGTTGCCTCCTTGATTACAATAGGCCAGTTCCCTTCCTTCCACCATTGGTTAACTTGCTGAAGTAAATGGCACAGTGCAACTAAAGGTGCATACTGAAGCTTATGCCCTTCTCTCAGTCACATCGTTTCATGAGTGGCATAGCAGTCTCACAGCATTCATTGCTGTCATCAGCTGTCTGAATCTACCAGTAGAACTGCACACCTTACTGGTGCTGACTTTATGGATCTGTCAGGGGACCAGTGCCTCAGCGGATCATAACCTCCTTATCAGATTTCTTAGTCTATGAAAACATTTCTTCTGAAATGATTTATGCTACATTACCTGTTTAACAGGCAGCTTATTTTCATCAGTTAACTGGGCAAGTGAAATGGTCAGATGACCCCTTTTTAGCTCCGACCCAGGTCATTTATGCAAATATAATGACTAAAACATGCATCGGAATATATACGTAGTTTTATTGATAAGAAAACAAGAAACAGCAGAATATAAGCATCACTAACAGATAGAGTAGAAACACTGTTACAATTGTAAAGAAGGCAACAAACAGTAGAAAGCAAGCATCAGTAATGCACTGTAACAGTGTAAAAGACAACAGTTGCATGGTATGCATGGACAATATACTAATATTAGCAGCAAGGGAGTGACCTCCTCTTTGTATATTAAGTTCTGCAAAGTCCATTGTGAAAAAGGTGTAGCAGCAGAAATTGTTGTAGCTTGTACTAGTGCGCACTACATATGTTCAAGTACATATTGCATATAGTTGAGCTATATCAAAAATAGATAACGTTTTGAGTCTTCCAAGATGGCTGCACATTGAGTAACAGCTTAATTTCACCTCTCCCAGTGTGAAAACAGAAACTCAGAAGAGGGCCAGTGAACTCATTTATTTATGTAAATTTCTATAACTGGCTGGTAGGTGCACTGCCTGGATGCCAGCAAAAAAGAAATTCAGAAAACCTGAAAAGAAAAAAACAACCATAAAAGGTGAGGAAAAAACTGAGAAGAATTCTGCGGCTTTTCAGCAAAAGGCAGTGCAAGACACTGACACAAATGTTCTCCAGGAAGGGCTAACACAGACAAACAACTGGTGTCAGAGCCATGGACTAAAACTAAATGCCAAGAAATGCATAGTAGTATCCTTTGGGAAGTCATCCACCCCTGATAACTATCATATTGACAACAAACCCCTTGGGGTTAACCCAGTAGTCAGGGATTTAGGGATACACATCAATGGTACTCTAACCTTTGACCATCACGTGTGTACAGTAGTGAGGAAATCACTCTGTGTTGTGCAACTTATAAACAAAGGTATGGCATTTAAGTCCAAGGAAGTCATTATTCCCCTGTGCTCGGCATTCATCAGACCTATAATCCCCCCTTTGGTATGTACCTAATTAGGCATATCCAACAATTGTAATGTCCACAGAGGTTCCTCACTAAAAGAATACAGGTTGCAAGTAAAATGTCCTTTGCAGACCATCTTAAGGTCCTATCCCTGTATTCTGTCTCCTACAGGCTTTTGAGGTGAGATCTATGCCTGGCGTAGAGGGTATTGACCTCACTCTGATGAACCTCCTGCATATCCACAAAAGAAACCGCACCAAATTACCCATTCTAAAGACTTAAATATTGCCTGTGATGTATTCCAAGAAACTACCCCGTCTCTAGAGCAGACTCCCAATCTATGTGAAGCAGAGTTTTACCCTAACCAAATTCAAGTGCAACTTGGACAATTGGATGGGGAACAGGAAATTCATCCCTGGTTTGGCAGCTATGTCTGTAATGGACATAGACAACCTGTAAATGGTTCAGTTCCCATGCCTCTGCTTGTAAATGTTTCATCTCCCAAGCTCCTGCTTACACCTGTCAAGGGTATCAGAACTTGTCAGAGATGTGGGACGCATGGCTAGGCTTAAAAAGGTACATGTGGTCATTACCCTAGTAAATACCTATGAACCTATGAAGATATGACTTCCAGTAACCTAGAGGAGAAAAAAAAAGTCAAATGTGCTCAGAGGTGATTAAAATAAATGAAACATTGATGGAGTATATCAACTCAAATAACAAAAGGATGGAAAAAATGGAAGAAAGCTTTAAACATATATTCAAATGATGTGATAAAATTGCAAAACTCAGAGGCTGAAATGAAGAAAAGGCTGACTGTGAGACTGCTCAAGAAGAGATATTTAAAAATAATGGAATTAGAAGACAGAGCTCACAGTGAAAAACTGAGATTTTCTGCTGTACCAGAGAAGCTGGAAGGAACAGACTGTATTCACAGATTCATAGATTAGTACTAGGCTAACTGCCCTTGTGGGCCATTTTAAACCTAGCCAATTACCCCATGTGAGAATCAAACCATGGACCTTGTGTTTGTATGGTAAACAGCTTAACCATTATGCCAACCTCCCACCCCCATTCATTTTATAAAAGCAAAAATAAACAACTAGACTGGCATTCCACAGCAGGAGTTGTTAATTGAAAGGGCTCATCATGTGCGTGCTCCAAACCTGGCCGTGAAAAAGCAACCTAGACCTTTAATAGTAAAGATACAATCCTGCCAGTAGAAGGAGTTGATTCTGACAAAACTGCTGCAGAAGCACAAAGTTCTAAACGTGAGAGACAGCAGAGTGTGGAAAATGATTACTCACTGCACACCAGGCAGAAGAGTCAATTTGTCTTACTAATTAGGGAATGTTGAGATGCAGGCATGAACTTCAAACTGCTGTATGCAGCTATCTTTAAAATATTCTTTCCTGGAGGGACAAAATCATTTTTGATGCAGAATCTGCTAAGGAGGAAATATAAAAGTTTGTCCAACAAAAAGTGAGCTGTGAAACAGAAGGAGATTCTTCTTGTTCTTCTGGTAATAAAGACCACAGAGAGACTGTGCCAGTGAAACCTTTTCTAGTGTTTCAATGGAAAATCCTTGAGAGACAGAAAAAAGCACAAGAGTTGACAAGAAGAACTAAAAGTACAGTGGAAAGGAAACCGAGATTGGATTTGGGAGATGGAAATAAACCCAGCAATTCAGAAATTGACAAATGTAATTAATGCTTTATAGCCCCACATTTATTTGTGAGACATGACAGAACAAGAAAACCTGGAAATATTGGACTTTTTGACTTTGTTAAACTTGTAGGGGACTCTAAAGCATGTGCCGTACTTCATGTATAGAGGAACACTTAGGAGAGGGGAAGAGGAAGTAAAGAGTTAACTGTAAGTAAAATAAACTTTTCTTATTAACAGAAATATTTGTATACTGCATGATATCTGCATGCTATAAAGTAAAGCTTTCTCCGTTATTTTCAAGTGTAGTGGAGATACGAAAGTAAACAGGTGTCCTCGTCTTTTCCTTCTTTTCACTTTCTCCTTGCTCAGTTTAAAGAAATGTAGACACTGCAATGTAAAAAAAAGTCTGATGAAAAGAGTATGATACAAGAAAAAATGATGTGCTTTTTTTTCAATCTTGCATAGGAGAATGACTGGATTAAGGCACTTGGTTTTATCTAGTAACAAGTTTTAAGAGAAAGTAAATAAAAAAGAATGTTGCCTTAAATAAAGCTCTCCTTTAGCACATAAATAAATAAATAAATACTTGTAGAAGCAACTCTGTATCTGGTTCCCATGTCTCCATGGAGACAGTCTGATAAAGATCAATTAAAAACGAATACTTTTTTCTTGTAATAGCTTTCTTTCATTGGCTAGGAGATGATGTTTTCTGAAAGCATTCAAGTGTTTTTGAATTCTGTGAGAGCAAGAAAGGTCAAACAAAACCAGACAGCACTTAGTAGAAGCACAGACTGTACTTTGTGTTTTAACATGGATAACCTTCCTTTTAGGATAACCCAAGTCTGTAAGTGTGGCTGTCAGTTTGGGACATTTATCCTATTAGGAAGGTAAAACTTCAGTATTTGAAGATGTGCATAATTTTGTGTGCTAATATTAAGTTAATAGATTTTTGGGATGTATTGGGGGTATAGTTGTTTTTTGTGTGAGGGCTTTCAATAAAACAAATAGTTTTGTAAGATATGACATAGGCTCAAGTGGATATGATAAGAGACAACTGTATAAAAGGTCAACCTGCCAAACATTAGTGTGTGGGTGTAACACCAAAGCTGGAACTAGCTACGTAACAAAAAAGCGGTTACAAACAAAAGGTAGGGATAATGACTTTTTAACATAATGCCCCTTCCGATATTATCTTTAAATATTAACGGCCTCATATGTATATATAATAAAGAAAGAGTAGTGAATAATAATAGAGTGCAAAGAGTTTTGCTACAGGAGACACATTTGGAAAGAACCGAACATGTATATTTGATAAAGAAAGGATTTCAGAATGGTTATTCATCGGAATACCTGGGACAAAGGAAAAGAGGAGTACTTATATTAATAGCAAGATTAGCTCCAATAGTGATAGAAGAGGATAAAAAAGATAATGGTAGATATGTAGTACTAAGGGCTGTTGGCAAGGGAGGAAGATTACACAGGCGTGTATTTATATCTCACCTAAAACTGCTATAATGGAGCTTAAGAAAATTCTTGGAGAAATAATCAGCTTTCAGCAAGGAATATTACTTATAAGTGGGGACTGGAATTTGATTTGCAGCAGCAAAGATGTGTTTGGGGGCCCAGAAGGGAAAATATAACATAGGAGGGTAGATTTTTGAAGAAATTTATTAAAATATTTGGCATGGAAGATGTGAATTCAGTGCTAGGAGTTAGGAGTGAATTTAAATATTATTCCCCATGATACAAAAATGTGCTGGGGTAGACAGAATTTATATTTCACAGGAACATGTGCATTTACTTGAAGGTCTTGACACGCACCCAGTAACTATTTGAGATTGTGCGCCAATAATAACTAAAATAAAAACACAGGGTAATGAAATAAAAATGAGACACTGGTGCTTTCCCACCTCTCTTGAAAAGAGAGGAATTTAAGGTATGGATAAGTGGAAGTTATTCAGAAGCTATCCGAGAAGATAGAAATTTCTTCTGAAAATATAGCTAGAAAGTGGGATAAAATTAAAGTGGAGTTTAAAAACAGAGTGAAATAAAAGAAAAAGAGAGATGGTTAAAAAGTAACTAGAATTATTTATATTGACAAATGCTGAAGTTTTGCAGAATAGAGGGAATCTGACAGAACAAGAATAGGAGCAACTATAGAATGCTAAATAGAAAATAAGGGATTACCTTGATAATATGCACGATTTTAGAAAGCTTGCTGTTAAGCAACTGATTTTTAATAATAACTCGTGCACAAAAACTTTTAGCACAATGACTCTGGCAACAGAAAGTAGAAAGGGACGTCGCCAAACTTAAGGAGCTTGTATCAAGGAAGATGATAAGATTCTGTAGAGGTGCTGAAATATATTTTGAAAATTCTATGAAAGTCTGTATAAGGCAGAGAAATATGGAAATCAAGAAAAAGGTACAAATGAAAATGTTTATGGAAGAATTAAGTATGCCAAGGTTAGAAGTAGATGAGGCTCAATTGCTAACAGTTAGGATAGGAGGAGATGAGATAAAAATGGTGATGTATAACCAATCCACAGGAAAGTCTCCGGGAATAGATGATATTCCTTTGGAAGTTTGGAAGCTAAGAGGGAAAAACTGATAAAGATGTTGAAGTTTTTGTTTGACAGTATTTTAAGAGGAGGAGAAGTACCAACATCCTGGAAGAAAGCAGTGATGGTTATACCAAAAGAGCATATAGACCCAACAGATCCAGCTTTATACAGACCCATTTCAGTATTAAACCATGGTTATAAAGTGTTTGTCTATAATATAAAGAATGGCAAAAGTAATGCCAAAATTGATAGATATGGATTAATGTGGTTTTGTGGAGAGAAGGCAAACATTTGACAACATTAAAAGAACACTGATGATCCAGATGGGGAGCAGAATGTAAGAAAATACCACTGTTGTTGCTGGGTCTTGAGACAGAGAAAGCATTTGCAGAGTAAGCTGGGACTTTATGAGAAGGGCAATGGAAACATTTGCATTCCCTGATAAAATTATAAGGTTGATTAGGAGGATATATGAGGGTATCGGAAGCAAAAAATTAAGTGGGTAGGTTCCTCTCTGATAATTTCTGCCTGAGCATAGGAACCAGGAAGGGGTATCCTGTTTCCTCTTTGAT
Source organism: Protopterus annectens (assembly GCF_019279795.1). Lineage (NCBI taxonomy): Eukaryota > Metazoa > Chordata > Ceratodontiformes > Protopteridae > Protopterus > Protopterus annectens. The sequence goes on from NC_056743.1 coordinate 95,102,111, forward strand.
ATTTGCATTATATTTAGAACCACTGGCAAAGAAAATAAGGGACTCAGAAATTCAAGGATATAATTGGTATGGTAGTCAAGAAAAGCAGTTTGTATATGCAGATGATATTATTTTATACCTGATAAAACCAGAAAAGGGCATTTCAGTGTTGTGGAACATTTGGAGACAGTTTCATATCTTTTTGGAATACAAAATTAATCAAGATAAAACAAAGGCAATAGCTGTAAGTTATAAACCCACACACAAATTAGTTCAGCAATTTCCATATTTACGGGGACATGACAAAATGCAGTATTTAGGGTTATGGATTAAAAAGGATTCTGGTGTGGCAGCTAAGGATGTCTAGGAAGAGGCTAAACAAAAGATAATACAAAAACTGAGAAAATGGAAGCTCTGTTATATGGATAAGGATAGTAAGATACAAGCAGTTAAAATGTTTTAGTCTTTTTAGTCTTGTACACAGGTCAGGCTTATTTTATCAACCAGAGGAGAAGTTACATGGATAGCAGAGCTGACAGATTTTATCTGGGAGGGTAAGGCAGTAAGAGTCAAGTGGGGTAAGCTGATTCTTCCAATAGAACAAGGCAGATTGGGATTACCTGATTGATGGGGTATTTCAGAGCTACATATTTAAGGCTGCTATAAATAGCACAAGCAGAAACCCATAATTCAAAGTGGAAAGGGAGGATGATGAAAAAGGTGGAGAAAAGCTCAAGAAATAGAGAGAGACTGTGATTTTGTATGTAGATCTGTAAGAATAACAACAATAGTCTTACAGAATATTATGTTCATAAAGTAGCAGAAAGTTTTCTAAGAACTAAGCCAACATGGGAATGGAAAACGCAGATTCTGCTGATAGGGATGGCTGCAATTAGGGTTGTAGACAATAGGCAAGAGGGGGCTGGAATTTATTGGAGAAAACTGACAAAGGAACCAAGGTATTAGATGTGAATAACTAGACAAGGAAAGGTAACGGAATGGGAAGATGCCAAGAATTTATTTGGGCTGGCAGGTTAGAGACTGCCTTCACTGTCAAAGATTAATATCAGTGTATAGGCAAAGAGAAAGAAATTGGGGAGAGGGGGAGGGTTCTTAAACAAAACACCAGCACTGGTAGAGTTTTTAGTAGAATCTAGAACCGAATCTGCTGTTTAAAAAGGAAATAATTAGTACAGCATATAAAATGATTGCATGCTAACTATAAGAAACTGAGGAGGTTAGAAAGGTTTGGGAAGGTTTGGGAAGAAAGATTGGATAATAATTTACAAAGAAACATGGGGGAAATATGTATGTCTCCTGAATATGCAACAAAATCTAGAAGATTTAGGATTTTTGCATGGAAATGTATACATAGGTATTTTTATACCCAAAGTAGACTCCGTAGAATTTTTCCCCAGGTAGATAGCAAATGTTTGGAGGGGTGATGGGGAAGAAAGAAGTAATTGGGAACATTTTCTAGGAGTGTAATGAGTTGGCTGAGTTCAAGGATTCCCTGCAGACTACTTTAGCAGAGATACTGGGTGAGCAAATTGGTGTATCTAGGAAATGATTTTTCTGAGCTCTGATACATAATTGGAATTGCCAAGACATAGTAAGGCCTTGCCGAGTCTACTTATGGTGGTTACCAGAAGATGGAAATCCAAGTCTAACCAGCAGTACTAGACGCAGTGAATATAGTAACCGAGATAAAACAACTGGAATTGGGTTCTTTAGAAAAGTGTAGGAGTAAATTATGTAGAAAAGAGTGGGAATTGTGGGAACAGTACATATAGTGGAGGAATGAGGTTTAAAAGAAGGCAGGATGTGAATGAGCTATGTAATATTTGACTGATGATGATTGGGAAGATTATAAATGCAGTATGTTTGCAACTAAAATTATGTCAATATGGTTTGTGATATATAATGCTTACAATGAAGATTATGTTAATATGGTTTATTTTCATTCAAAGGGTTAGTTACATAATCATGAACAGAGGAGCAGTACCATGGTAAAACTGTGTACTTACAATATATGTAAGCATTGGCATTGAACACTTTTTTTCCCCATTTTGTATGTGGGGGTTGGGTATCATGTCAGGTGTGTCTATCCCCTAGCATCAATGCCCACACCCTATCATGATCTTTCTTTAGCACCACAGATATGTGTGCACTCTGATCCTGTTCAGAAGATCGAAAGCTCAAAAGACTGAAAATCAAAATATCAAAAACTCAAAATACCGAAAATGGAATTTGCCCTTTCTTCAGTGTTGTGCAATCTTGGAGTTGGTATATGTAATTAGCAGGGGTTGTGGGAGGGTGCAGGGGGTGGGCTTGCCCCTGCTTTAAAAATATTTTTGATATTTTGATTTTCAGCCTTTTGAACTTTCTATCGTCTGACACAGACCCATGCACTCACACCTTTGGTCAACTTAGTGTTCAGTTTGGTGCATATAAGCATGTTAGTGAGAAGAAGGGGAAAAATAAGGTAATAAATAAGAGTTTGCAACATGGTAGTGAAGACAGTATGTTTTTTTTTTTCGGAGGTATAGTATGTCTGGCAAGTTTGAACAGTATAGTGAGGTAACAAGAACTTCATATGTAGGTGAGCTTAAGTACTGTTTAGTATATGGTACTCACACAGTTTAGTTTGTTTGAAAAGCTTGGCTTCATTAATATACCCCAACATTTAATCTGTGATGTGGCCATGCTAGGATTGTCTCATTACTCTCAAGTCCTTGAAAATTCTGTAACTGACAGAAAAAATGATTACTATGGGTGCTGTAAAAGCTATTCTTTTTCATTTAACATTTGTTTGTTTGCTTTTAACCTGATTGCATTTTGCTGTCTTTTATTAATCCGCTGTATTTTCTTTGCATGCGTGCTTGGCACTGAAAGTCAGGAATTCTCCTGTCTGTTCCTATATTTTTGTGCAGCACGGGAACAGGAAGGTTCCAGAGTTAGATAATTCGGCCTAGTCATAGTTAGCCCTATTCTGAGATGAGCTTTCTTAGCTCATTGCCATTTGAGTGCTGGGTGCAGGCTGTTTGCTTTGTTTCTCCTAAGTAAAGATTTCACTTGCTACCTATTCTGTTGCAGGCAGTTTGAAAGGACCCAGCCCATCATGGGTATTATTATCGATCACTTTGTTGACCGCCCCTACTCCAACTCTTCTCCCATGCAGCCCTGCAATTACAGGTAAGGAACATGATACTAGTGATGAAAAATAGTATATTTAAGCTTTGCTGGTGTGGTGGAGGTTGAAATATACATGTCTCTAGCTTAGTGTGGATGACATTTTTCTTTCCCAGTGTAGATTGTTAGATGTCCTGAGCATTGTTTATTTTTTAGCTGTATAAATGCCAAAAGTTCAAAACTCTTCCATGTAAACATTTCAGTGTAATCACATTGCTAATTTAATACATTGCTAATATTAAAATGTAAATCCGTAGTCGGCTGGTGAGCTATCTTTGAGTGTTGGTTAGGTGTTTAAGTCTTACTTATTGATGTAGCAGATGAGGAACATACATACTTTGTTGATCTTTAAATAAGCACAGTCATGCTTAACAGCCATCCTAATCTTTATTCTGGCATCCATACTCGTACTGTCTATCTTTAGCTTGGCCATCTCAATTAGAGATGCCATGTCCTGTTGTTTGCCATGTGATTCCCCTTCCATTCAATAACAGCAGTTTCTGTTGCTGTAAAAAGGGAGCAGTTTCTAGTTCTGCTGTTGGGGATGGAACTTGCTTCTCAAAGGAATGTGCTTCATAGGCCTTCATTGTGGTCATATTTTGGATGGAATAGAGTAGTGACTGTGTATGGCCATCATTACAGGCAACTGTGGCAGTCCTTAAACCCCCCATTTTCTTTTGGAAAAGCAGAGAATGTATTAACATTATAAAATGTACACCGTTTCACCCAACCTGCAAAGTAGGAGAGTTGCATCATGTGCTAAGCTTTTTTCTTCCTTATTTGGTGGCCCAATAACTCAAGTCCTTTACTAAATCAGTCATCTGCATTGAATATCTAACTGCATTTTAGACAGCACAGTTGTTCCATTTAGAAAATTTGTAAAGCATCACTACAAATAAAATGTGCTCTGTTTTAGATGGCAGAACTTTGGAGGTGTATGAGCCATCCTTTCCACCATTTAAACTGCTTTATTGTTAAATCTTACAGGATTGCAAAATCGTTAAGGTACAAGCTGTGGCTAAGTCAAGAACCACTTGTTTCTGACTGATAATTACATGCTTCTGGAATGCAGTTTTAATATTGTATTAACTTGCTTATGTCTGTAGTACTGAAAGCTAAAGATGAATATTGTTCTTGTTTGAAATTGCCTTGAAACAGTTTTTCAGACTGCAATGTCCACTACTTTTGGCTATTTCTTTTTAACTTGTACTGTAGCACTCTTTCCTTGTTTTGAGAGAAGACTCCTAGCAAGACTTGTTCAAAAAATAAATGTAAAAATATATGGGCCATTTTCAGTTTCAGCCCAGGAAATACAAGGAGACGAGACAATACTACAAAATGGTAAATACACATTAGATTTGAACAGAAGCATAGCTGGTTCACTCAGTGACCTGGGGTGGTACAATGAGCCTCCCCCTCAAGTGAAAAGCAAAAAAAATGCTTCACTATCGTAAGTGCGTTTGGTTTATTGCAGTTAGATCTACGCCGCCCCCCCCCCACTCTTCCAAAAAAAAAATGATGCTCTTTCTGCTGACATGGTTGGCCAGATGCAGACCTAGCACCCTGCTTCTGCCTGCCTCGGCTACTCAGGTCACATTTCTGTGCCCTGCCCCCAGCCCTCTTTCAACATATTTAATTAAAAAAATACTTTATTTTTTAAACTGTATGGCAAACTGTTTGCTACAAATGTAGCAAACGGTTCCTGCAGTTTATACCCTGCGTACACAGAGCACTACAGCTTTCATGTGTCAGGGGAAAAAAAGTTATTTTTAAACTATAGTTTATACCTTGACTGGCCGGAGCACTACAGAGCTCATATTTTAGTTTAAGAAGAATTCCTAGTTTTTAAACTTTATCTAGCTGCATGGTACAAATGTAGCAGACAGTTGCTACAGTTTATACCCTATCTGCACAGTGTGCTACATTGCTCAGGGTTTAGTTAAAAAAAAAAAAAAGAAAATTTTGTTTTTTACTCTTAAATTTTAGCAAACTGCTTGCTACAGTTTAGACCACACACGGAGTGCCACAGCAGTTAGGTTTGACTGCAAATGCAATACTGGATTTTAAAAGTCTGTGTTACATTAAAGACAGATCAGGATTGGCTTTCATGCACCCCCAGCACTCTTCATCCAACAGTCACCCCTCTTGCCCCACCCCAGCTATATGCTACTGGATTTATAAACAGATTTATCAGGGACTTCCAAGATGGCTGCACACTGATCATCAGCTTAACATTGTTTTTCCCAGTGTGAAAACAGAAACTGAAAAACAAAAGCCAGTTATATTGTCAACTTGAGTAAAATTAAGTTACTATCTAGTAACTACAGTCCCTGGATGCTAGCAAAGAAGAAACTAAGAGAACTTGAAAGAAAATCAACTAGAAAAGGTGAAGAGAAAACACTAGTTGTGAAGAATCCAGTAGCTGTTCTGCAACAAAATAGTTAAAGCTCCAGCACTGGTGCAAGAGATGGCTCCCTCCCAGTAATCTAGGAAAACATAAGTCAAATATGCTAAGTGCTGATTAGAATAAATGAAACACTAAAGGAGTATATCAACTCAAACATCAAAAGACTGGAAAAATTGAAAAAGTTTTAAACATTTGTTCAGATGAGCTAATAAACGGGCAAAAATCAGAGGTCAAAATGAAGAAAAGACTGGCTGAGTATGTTTGTTTGTGTCTTTCGGCTTTTCCCGGTTAGGGGTCGCCATAGCGGAACTCCGGTCCGCTAATGATTGGTAGTTGATTTTTACATGCTGAGTTACCAGCCTTGACGCACAACCTTCAACGAAGGTACGCCCATTCACGCATATCTCCACGCAGAAGACGCTCTAACTGAGAATCGAACTGGACAGCGTCTTACTGTGAGGCGACAACGCTACCGCAGCACCACCACCGACTGGCTGAGTATGAGACTGCTCAAAAAGAGATATTTAAGAAAATGGTAGAATTAGAGAGTAGAGTAGGTAGGGAAATCTGAGATTTATCTGATGTACCAGAGAAACTAGAAGGAACAAACTGTATTCATTTTTTGAAGGCACAGATAAGCAGCTGGATTGGTATTCCATAGCACAAACTGTTAATTGAAAGGGCACACTGTGTACATGCTCTAAATTTGGCCATAAGAAAGCAGCCAAGACTTTTATTAGTAGGGATGCAAACCTACCAGCAGAAAGAGTTGATCATGACAAAACTGTGGCAAAAGGGCACAGTTTTAAAAGTTGGGGAGGGGACAGTAGAGTATTTGTGGAAAATGATTATTCTCTCTACACCAGGCAGAATAGAAACACATTTATTCCAGTAATTAGAGAATGTAGAGAGGCAGGTGTGAAATTCAAGCTGCTATATCCAGCTGTCTTCAGAATATTTTTCCTGGAGGATCAATTTTTTGATGCAGAACAGCTAAGGAGGAAATGCAAAGGTTTGTCCAACAAAGTGAGCCATCAAGCAGAAGGGGACTGTGCTTATTATTCTGCTGATAATAAAGCACATGGACACATGGAGAGACTTTGCCTCTCTTGTAGAGACAAGCACAGGAGTTGACCAGAAGAATCTGGAATAGCTTGGAATTGCACCGACATCTGGAGTTGAGATGGAGATGAACAGAGAGAAGACCAGCAGCACTGAAATTAGTGAATAAATTTAAAACTGCAAAGCATCAGTTGAATCTGTGAAATGCTGCTGTATAAGAAGAAGTGGAAAGAGTGGACTTTCCAGGTCCCTACAAGTTGAACAAAGTCAGCAGAAACATTTGTCTCACTTCATGTCAGAGGGGAGTAGAAGAAGAAGAAAAACAGTAACTATAAGTAAAACTGTTAACAGTATTTCTGTGAAACTTTTCACAATGTAAATTGCATATTTTGTAGTCTAGTAGTTTGTCCAAAAGTTACTAAACTAAACAGATGCTTTCTTAACTTCCTGTTCTTTCTTTTTTTTTTTTTTCTTTTTAAGAAATGTAGACATTACACCTCAAAAAGAGAAGAAAATGTAGACAGAAGCATGTTTAAATTAATAAGCTGTAATCTTGGGTTATTGAGGTGGGGGCTGCAGTGTAAAAGTACACTGGTTATAATATATGTAGCGCTGGTATTTTTTCTCTTATTTTTGCGTAGGTGAATGTCTGGATTAAGACCTTTGGCTTAAACAAATAAATTTCAAGTGGAAACAAGTAAATAAGAGAACAATGAATATAATGAAAAGTTTTTCTTTAGCAGTAAATGTTTTAGCTTGTCTTTCAGGCTGCAGCAGAGGAGTATATTTTTCTTTTTTCACTTAATGTTTCCATAGAGACAAACTGATAATAGGGCAGTAAAAGACAGAACAATGGTTTCTTCAAGACTAAAAATTAATGATTTCTGAAAGCATGCAAGTTGTCATACGGAGGTAAAGATTAAAAAACAGATGTCTGGAGTGTTTCTCCATGGGCCTCTGCTGAAAATTGGCTCGTTCCAAGTCAGACTTTCCCGGTTAACATATATAAAATAAAATAAACATCAGCTAAAGTAGAAGCACAGGCAGTAACATTCACCTTAGCATGGGTATTCTCAGTTTCAGGTTAATTAGGGCCTGTGTTAGCAGCTGTCCTTTTGGCACAAATGTTCCTAATAGGAGGGTTAAATTTCATTACTTGACGTTGTACATAGTTGTGTGTTGGTATTGAGTTAGGTGCTGGGGGTTATTCTGTTTTTTGAGGGTTTTTATTAAAAGAAAAAGTCTTATAAAATGTGACATAGGTTCCATTGTTGATGATAAGAAAACTTTATAAAAGTCTAACCTGCCAAGCATTAATGGGTGCATTATCACAAAATCTGGAAGTCGACATTTAAAAAAGCTGCCATATATAATAGGTGGGAATACTGACTTCTTACCATAATGATGACGCTTTCTGTATTATCTTGGAATGTGAATGGTCTCACAGGTATAGACAAAAAAGAAAAGTATACTTAATTGTATTAAGCGATGCAGATAGTAATGATAAAGACACATTTGGAAAGAACTGAGCATGTGATAAAGGATTTCAGGATGGATATTCTGTAGAATATCTGGGACAATGGAAAAGAGGAATATTTGTATTAATTAATAGAGGAACTCCAGCAGTTGATAACAGGAGAAAAAAAGGCAATAATGGTAGACTTGTGATATTAGGAGGCTACTGGCAAGGGATGAAGATTACGCTAGCATGTTTTTATATTCCACCTAAAACTGCTATTATGGAGCTTAAAACAAGTGTGAGAAATAATCAGCTTTTAGCAGGGAATATCATTTGTAATTGGGGCCTGGAATTTGATTTGCAACAATGAAGGATGTATTTGGGGGAGCCTAGAAAGGAAAATATAACAAGGGTAGATTTCTGAAGAAATTTATGAAAATGTTTGGTATGAAAGACATTAATTCAGTAGTAGGAACTCTGAGAGAATGTGCATATTATTCATCAAGGTACAATTATATTTCACGGGAACATGTGCATTTAATTGCGAACTTTGATACACATCCATTAACTGTTTCAGTTCATGCACCTGTAAGTACTAAAAATGCAGGGTAATGAAGTAAAGATGAGACACTGCACTTCCACACCTATATGATAAAAAGGGAGCAATTTTAAGGAATGGGTAGTGGAAATTATCTGGGAGTTATTAGGGAAGGTAGAAAATACTCCGTAAGTTACAACTAGTAAGTGGGATAAAATAGAAGTGCAGTTTAAAAATGAGGTAGAAAGAGATGTAGTTAAAAAGTAATGAGAATTATTTAGAGCGGCTGACAAAGGTTCAAGTATTGCAAAATAAGGGGAATCTCAAAGAACAAGAAGAGGTGCAATTCCAGAGTGCTGAAGAGAAATAAGGGAGTATCTGGATAATATGCTTGAGTTTAGAAAGCTTGCTGTTAAGCAACTGTTTTTTTTTTTTTTTTATGATAACTCCAGAGCACAAAAAGTTTTGCACAACAACTTAGGCAGCAGAAAGTAGAAATGGTTGTTGCCAAACTTAGGGAGCCTATAACAAGAAAAAATAACCAGAGATCCTTTAGAGATATTAGATATTTTTGGTAATTTTATGAAAATTTCTGTAAAGCAGAGAAGTAGAAAAAAAGCACAAATGGAAATATTTATGGAAGGCTTAAATATGCCAAAGTTAGAGGTAAATGATGCCCAGCAGCTAACAGTTAAGATAGGAGGAGAAGAGATAAAAATGGTAATGTATAACCCATCTGCAGGAAAGTCTCCAAGAATAGATAGTACTCCAGTGGAAGTTTGGAAGTGAGGCTGTAGAAGATTTTGTTTAATTATTAAGGGGGAGGCACTGACATCTTGGTAAAAAAGCTGTGGTGGCTGTAAAGACCTATCTAATCCAGCTTCATATTGGCCCATTTCAATTCTAAACCACGATTATAAGATGTTTGTCTATGATGGCTGAAAGAATCGCAAAGGTAATGCCAAAATTAATCGATATGGACCAGTGTGGTTTTGTGGAGGGGAGGCAAACATTTGACAACATTATTAAAACAATGATGAGCCATGAGAAAGCAGAATTTAAGAAAATAATTGCTGCTGTTGGTGGGTCTTGATGAGTAAGCTATGTTTTTTATGAGTAGGACATTGGAAGCATTTGCATTTCTTGGTACAATAATGTGGTTAATTAGAAGGATATAAGAGCGATCTGAGGCAAAAATCAAAGTTGAATTTTTCTTCAGGCAGAAGGAAATGTTAGAGGTGTACTTGGGAAGAAAGAGGTACCTGGGAGCATGTGTTCTCAGAGTGTAATGAGTGGGCAGACTTTCCCAACAGAGTACAAAATCAGGAATACTGGGCAAGCAAATAAGTGTTGAAAAGTTATTTAAAAAATGATGACAGTTTTGTCTTATCTTATACTTACTGAAGCTGCCGAATACAGCTCTGTGTTCGTGCCTAGTAGAAACAAAAGTCTGGGCAGCTTTTGCGTGTTGAAACCAAAGTCTATTTTTACAAGGCACTACAGCAGCAGCTAATCAAAGTCTGAGTAGTACACATAAACTTTGCATACTGTTAACCTTTTAAACTTTGCGCAGTACTATTTAAGTAATTTGTCTATATAACAGACAACACGGACAATACTGTACAGTTTGCAGGGTGTACTGTCTTAGATTTACACTTTTCAAACAATACGGATGATAATCTCCAGTACTCAGATCTAACAAAAAATCAGATTTTAACTTCTACACTTTTAATATCCTTTTTTATATCCTTTCTCATACCATTCAGATCTTGTCCATGAGAACAGCCTGTTGTTATTTAATACCTTTGGGATTTGCAATCTGTTACTTTGGTATCTTCCGATGTCGTACAGTCTATTCTGTTTCAAGGTGAATAACTTTAGGGAGTCTTTTGTATTGTGAACATTTACATATGAAAGCAGTTTTCCCATATTCCCTGCACCTGTGTCTCAGGAAATTTCTTATCTGTAATTTTCCTTGAAGCTTGTACCAAACACTGGACATTTAGCTGAATGCCTTTTTTAAGGAGTTATCCTTATCAGTGTTTTTCTCACGCTGTACCAGACCCTCATGTTACATTTACAGATGAATGCCTTTTTTATTTGATTTTTATCTGAGAACAGTTTAGCCCTTTAATATATGCACAGTGGATATAAAAAGTGTACTCACCCCTGTTAAAATGCTAGGTTTTTGTGATATAAAAAAAAAGAGACCACAATACATCATTTCAAAACATTCCCCACCCTTACTATGACCTATAACCTGTACAGTTCAGTTGAAAAATAAATCCGTTGGGGGGGGGGGTATAAAAAATGTACGATAAGCTGGTTGCATAAGTGTGCACACCCTTAAACTAATACTTTGTTAAAGCACCTTTTGATTTAATTACAACATTCAGTCTTCTTGGGTAGGAGTCTATCAGCATGGCACATCTTGACTTGACAATATTTGCCCACTCTTCCTTGCAAAAGTGCTTCAAATCTGTCAGATTGCGAGGGTATCTCTTGTGCACAGCCCTTTTCTGGTCACCCCCACAGATTTTTATTGGATTTAGCTCTGGGCTCTGGCTGGGCCATTCCAAAACTTTAATTTTCTTCTGGTGAAGCCATTCTTTTGTTGATTTGGATGCATGCTTGGGGTCATTGTTGTGTTGAAAGGTGAAATTCCTCTTCATCTTCGGCTTTCTAGCAGACGTCCGAAGATTTTGTGCCAAAAGTGACTGGTATTTGGAACTGTTCATAATTCCCTTCACCTTGGCTAAGCCTCAGTTCCAGCTGAAGAAAAGCAACCCCAAAGCATGATACTGCCTCCACCATGCTTCACCGTGGGGACGGTATTCTTAAGTGATACAAAGTGTTGTTTTTGCACCAAACGTACCGTTTGGATTTTTGGCCAAAAAGTTCAACCTTGGTCTCGTCAGACCATAACACATGTTCCCACATGGTTTTGGGAGACTTGATGTACTGTTTTGCAAATTTTAGCCGGGCCTGGATGTTTTTCTGTGTAAGAAAAGGCTTCCTTTTTGCAACCCTACCCCATAGTCCAGACATATAGAGAATACGGGCAATTGTTGTCACATGTAGTACACAACCAATACTTGCCAGAAATTCCTGCAGCTCCTTCAGTGTTGCTGTGAGGGTCTCTTGGCAGGCTCCCTGACCAGTTTTTGTCTTGTTTTTTCATCAATTTTGGAGGGACGTCCAGTTCTTTGCAATGTCACTGTTGTCCCATATTTTCTCCACTTTTTCATGACCGTCTTCACTGTGTTCCATAGTATATCCAATGCTGTGGAAATTATTTTGTACACGTTTCCTGACTGATACCTTTCAACAATGAGATCCCTTTGATGCTTTCTCTGCGAACCATGGCATTTGCTGTAGCAGGCAACTGAGTTAATGTCAGGAAAATCCTACTAGGGTGGCTGAACTTTATTTGGGGTTAATCAGAGTCTCTTTAATTGATGACAGGTGTGTACCCAAAAAGACTGAATGCTGTAAGTAAATCAAAAGGTGCTTCAACAAAGTATTAGTTTAAGGGTGTGCATACTTATGCAATCAGCTTATTGTACATTGTTTATGTTTTATATTTTTCCCCTAACAGATTTGTTTTTCAATTGAATTTTTCAGGTTATAGGTCACATTAAAGGAAGGAAAAGTTTTGAAATAATTTATTGTGGTCTCATTTTTTTATATCACAAAAACCTGGCTTTTAACAGGGGTGTGTACACTTTTTATATCCACTGTATGCATCTAATAGGTGTAACTTAAGGAAATTATTTGTGAGCTCGGATACAGATTCTGCATTGCTTAGACATAGTAAGGCCTTGTTAAGTTTAATTCTGGTGGCTGCCAAAAAAAGTAATTACTGAAAAATGTAAATGAAAATCTAAACCAACTACACTTGAAGTAGTGAATGTTGTAACATAGATAAAGGAACTGGAAGTGAGATCTTTAGAAAAGGGTATGAGTAAATTTCCTAGAAAAAATGGAAATTGTGGGAACAGTACATGCAGAAAAATGCTTTGGAGGAGGAATGAGGTTTAAACAAAAGTTGACTCAATTCCTGTCATGTAATGTTGGTTTGACAATGACTATAGAGAAGATTATATATAATGTATAATGTTTGTAATTGAGAATATGTTAATATGATTTGTTTTCAGTTATATAAATGTGTGAATGCTTGTGCCATAAGTGATAATTCAGTAAAGATCATAAAAAAATATTCCACAGCACTGAAGTGCCCTTTTCTGGATTTATCAAGTAGAAAAAAATGGTCTTTTTGCAAATAAAGGTAACTTTTCTTGATTAGCATGCCAGTTACATTCTTGAATTTGTTTTTCTCTTGTTTTCTTTGCCAGTGGAACTCCCTCTTAAATCTTGCCTCTGACCCTTCATAGATCCTCCTAATTAACCCTATTATTCTATCAGGGAGTGCAGATGCTATCATTGCCCTACTCATAAAATCCTAGCTTGATTGGATTGAGTGCCTTAGTGTCACTCTGGTGGCATAGAGGGATAAAGCCCTCACTATGACATAGCCATCAGAGGTTTGGTTAGTGGCTTGGGCAAGTGACTGAGTGGAAAGGAGGTATGGGTGTCCCTATTGGTGGGGCAGATGTTCTTAGTATTTCACTGTTGCAGTCATCACACTTGGATTTATCTGCCTGCAGGTAGCTCTCATTCGGCCCGAATACCAGAGTATTGGGATTCCTGCGTCGGTTGCTGTCACCTCTTCCATGACGTCAGGTCGTCAGGGGTGTAAAACATGCAGCTGATGCCATTACATCAGTCTTTCTTGCTGAGAAGGAGCCCGAAGCAGAAGCAGTTCGCAAGTGCCGGTTGGCCGCTACCTGAAATTTTCATTTGTTTGAGTTTCAGACCTGAAGTCTTCTAAAGTTACGTACCCCGTTGGGGATTCTTTTTTCTTGCTCTAACCGATGTCAGAAAAAATTAACAATTGTCTTGCCTGTGGAAAGCAAATACCTCACACAGATTTTCATTCTTACTACGTCATCTTTTTAGGGCCAGACCATGACGTCCCTCACTGTCAGTTTTGTGCCTTGTTTAATGCCCAAACCATTTGTCATCTTGCAATTTTTGTAGCTGAATTCTTTTGCTCTCATTCTCTGTATTCCAAAATGGCTTCGGTAAGCCATCCGATTACCGATCTTCTGAAAAAGCACAAAGACAGAGACAGAGTGTATAGGTCAAAAACTGCCGACTACGCTTCTACTAAGCTAGTCGCCAGTCTGCCGGTACTCAGTGACGTGCCTTTGCAACCCTTGATGCCCGCTTCTACAAATTCGCAGGCCTCTGCTGAGACCTATTCGGAGTCCAGTATGCCACAAGATGCTTCTTCGACTGTGGAACCTGTGGATGTCTGTACCTTGGATGGGTCTGGAGCCGCTGTGCAGGCACTGGCTTCTGAGGGTGTATTCTGACCTACCGATATTCATATTAAAACTGACAACTTCATTTCCAACTAAAACTACTGAGTTTCTCAAGCCCAGAGTTCGCACTACGCCTAGAAAACTGACATCCAAAGTGCATGCTCAAGCTCCCATGCCACAAAAATAAATGCTTAGAATGGCTGAAGACCTTATTAGTCTAATTAGGGGAAGCCAGCTTTCCCCTGCCAAAAGACAAAGAATTGAATTTTCTTCTGATTCTACAGACCAGGAGTCTGATGACTCTGTCCCTTCTGATTATCAAGAACATACCCTTATTTACCTATGAGGACTCAGATGCAGAGGCATCCATTCCCTCTGCCTCCCCTCCAGAGGATTTTTCTTTTGGTGAAACCTTGCATACCTTAAGAGAGCATTTCCGCTGGGAATGCCAGGACTATCCTCAGTCCAAAAAGAGACTCAGGGGATTTTTAGATTTGCCTCAGCACAGGCCTCTGGCTATACCCCCTGTTCTGGATATTGTAGATGATGTCTTCTTGGAGTCCAGTCTTACTCCTGACACCTTACCACCAGCTCCTAGAAAACCTGACAGGTACTACAGAGTACCTGACTCTCACAAATTTCTCTCTAAGAATCCTACTGCAGATCCAGAGACCATTTTCCAGGGACCTAAAGGCATTAAGGCTACTACAGCCAAAAACCCTACCCCTTCAGACAGGGATTCTAGAGCTTTAGACAGATGGGGTAAGAAGGTATATACCTCTGTAACTCGTGCCATCAGGGCTTTGACTTGCCAGATGTTCATCGTGTTACACTGCTGCAGTCATTACACTTGGGTTGTCCTTCCGTCAAGCGGTTCCCCAGTCTGCCTGAGTTCCAAAGTCTTGGTCCAGCGTCGGTTGCTGTCGTCTCCTCCCTGACGTCAGTGTGACAGGGGTATATAAGATGCAGCCGACGCCATTTTCTTCAGTCTTTCTTGCTGCGCGGTGCCCGAAGCAAAAGCAGTTCGCAAGTGCCGGTCGGCCGACTCCTGAGATTTTCATTCCGAATCCAGAACCGAAGTCTTCTACAAAGTTAAGTACTCCGTTGGGGAAACTTTTTCTTGCCTCAGACCGATGTCAGTAAAACTTAATAACTGTATTTCTTGTGGGAAGCAAATACCTCATAAGGATTTCCACTCCTATTGTATCCCATACCTAGGCCCGGACCACGACGTCACTGGTTGTCGGTTTTGTGCTAGGTTTAACAAGCGCACTATTAAATGGTTTGATTTTGCCCGACATTATTTTGGCAGAAAATTCAATTACACCATGCCATCGGAACTACCGACGACCGTAATACATAAAAAGCGCAAAGACAAGGACAGGCATCCGAGGCCCAAAACTGACGACGAGGCCGGTCGCCGGTTTTCAGCGAGGTGCCTACGCAGCCCCTGACGACCACTTCCACAGAACCACAGACCGCCTCCGACTCCCACATGGAGTTGGCTGGGCCGTTGAAAGCACAAGATTATAAGCCTACCGAAGCTAACCCTTCAGAGGGAACCGAAGTAGCTGAGCAAACCACAGCTTCAGAGGGTCTTTTCAGACCTACCCAGTTAACCATTAAACCCTCTGCTAAGTCTCAGCCCCCCTTAAAAACAAAGAAACAGATACAGCATTCTCCAGAACAGGCCTCCATGCCTAAGAAACAAATGCTCAAAATGGCGGAAGACCTAATCACCCTGATCAGGGGGTCCCATCCCCCACCTGTTAAAAGGCCCAGAAAGGATGCAGACTATGAATCTTCCGACCAGGTGTCCATTTCTGTTGTACCCCTTTTAGCCAAGACAGCAAGAAGAATCTCTGAACCTAACCCTGTGGGTGATAGAGTTCTGATCCCTTTCAGACACGTGTATTCTGAGTACATACTAAATGTTCTGCAGGAGGCCAGGAAACCCAGTACTATGAGGTCCTATCTGTCCAAGTGGAAAAGGTTCTCCATTTGGCATCTAAAAAGACAAGCTATACATATTTCAAGTAGGGGCCCCCCTAATACTGTCTTATCTGTGTGAATTGTTGCAGACAGGGTTGGCATATTCCTCTGTAAAGGCTCACCTTGCTGCTATTTCTGTATGTCTGCCTTTAGAACCACCACTTGCTTCTAGACTTCAATTGACGTTATTCCTAAAAGGGGTGCTACACCTCAGACCACCAGGAGGCCAGTTCCACCACCCTTGGGACCTGAACTATGTGTTGCAAAAGCTCACTGTTGCTCCATTTGAGCCAGCAGCCACAGCCTCTCTAAAGTATTGCACTTGGAAAACTGTGCTTTTGGTGGCCTTAACTTCAGCCAGGAGAGTATCAGAGTTCCAGGCCCTCATGATCAGCCCACCTGTTTTGATCTTCCACAAGGATAGGGTTGCCTTACAAACTAACCCGGCCATTATGCCTAAGGTGGTCAATGAGTTATCCCTGAATCAATGTATCCACCTTCCCATTTTCTTCCTGCAGCCCCGGCATGACAGTGAGAGAGTCCTGCATTCCCTTGATGCTCACAGACAACTCAAATTCTACATTGACAAGACTAAATCTATTAGAAGATCAGAGCAACTGTTTGTCTCCTTTCACTCCAGGGCTCTGGGAAAAGCTATGACTAAACAGACTGTTTCTACTTGGATTTCCAAAGTCATCTCCTTTTGTCTACTATGGAAAACATGTACACTCCAATATTAAACCCCATTCTACTAGGGCCATGGCCTCTTCTGGAGCCTTTTTCAAGGAGTTGGACACTGCCTGTATTGTAGAAGCAGCTACCTTGACATCTGTGCATACCTTCACAAAATCTTACAAACTGGATCACATCTCCAGAGCCAGAGCAGGGTTTGCTAAAGCAATCCTGCATGGATTGTTGGAAAATAGTTCCAAACCACCCTGTTCTTCCCTTTGAGTTATGGCACTCACCCAAATGTTAAGAATACTGCAACATGAGAATAGAAGGACATAGAATAGTTGTGTAAAATCTTACCATAACCATAGATGTCCTTCTCTTTTACGTTGCAGTATCGTCTCCCATCCTCCTACCCCGTATTCAAAAGAAAATTTGGGCTTTGCTAGATGATTAGGGACTTGTTCAGCTGTCCTGGGACTGAGGTCCAATTGGGGCACTAGGTTCTGAGGAAGGTACATGCAGACATTACTTTTATGGCCCACGTTCCCTACGGCTGTCAGATGTCCCATTTACCTTGCAGTTACTAAAGCTTTTGTATGCTGGCCGAATGTTCCGGTCACTAGGTGGAGGCTAAGCCAAAGGTTAAGAATACTGTAACATGGAAGAGAAGGACATCTTTGGTTATGGTAAGAGTTAATCATGCAGTATTTTATATGCTCTACTAATTATCCATTTTTTAACAGCTGCTTCTGTTCTAGATTAAACTGAAAACTCTACCAGAGCATCTCTTTCACTTGAAATTCCCCATCCGGTTCTCTTTTCCTGTATTCTGAGATCAAACACTAGTAGGGAAGGCAGTCTCTAGCCTGCAATCCAAATGTCTTCTTGTCCTCGTCCCACGCTACTACCTTTCCTGCTAGAGTTATTTACTCCCAGTATCTTGGTTACTTTGCCAGGTTACTTCAGTAAATTGTAGCCCCCTCTTGCCTATTTTCTGAACCCCTCTTTGAAGTCATCCTTTCTGGCAAAATCTTCTTTCTGCTATCTCGTATTAGCTTAATTCTTAAAATACTTTCTGCCACTTTATGAGTATAATATTTTGTATGGTTGTTATTTTTCCTCCTTAAAGCTCTGCAATCAAAATCCCACTCTATCTCTATTTCTTGAACTTCCCCCTTGCTGCATTATCCCTTTCTGCTTTGAATTATAACCTTCTACTTGTGTTATGTATAAAGCCTTAACTGTGTAGATCTAAAATATCCCTTCAAAAATATCCCTTCAAATTAGGTAAATCTAAACTACTTTGTTCTGTTGGAAGGATCAGCTTATCCCACTTAATCCTTGCCATCTTTCCCTTCCAGATAAAACCCTTCCACTCGTTATTAATTATTGTCCCCCTACTTCTCCTCGAGTTAATAAAAGTATGCCTAACTCGACTATACAAGATTGAAGGAACTGATAAGATTTTCAGTGCTTGTATCTTACTATCCATATCCATAAGTAAGAGCTTCCATTTTCTCAGTTTTTGTATTCTCTTCTGATTAGTGTCTTCCCACATATCATTAGCTGCCATAACAGAAGACTTTTTAATCCATACTCCTAAATACTTAATCTTATGATGACCCTATATTTGTGAGTGTTGCTGAACCAATTGTTGTGTGGGTACATAATTTACAGCCATAGCCTTTGTTTATCTTAATTAATTTTATATCCCAAAAAAACTAAACTATCTCCGAATGCTCCACAGCAGTGAGATGTCCTTTTCTGGATTTATCAGGTACAAAATAATATCATTTGCAAATAAAGACAACTTTTCTTGATTACCATACCAATTATATCGTTGTTTTTTCTGAGTCCTTTATATTTAGAGCTATTGGCAAAGAAAATAAAGGAAGTAAAGAAAGATGACATCCCTATCTGGTTCCTCTATTCAAACACAGCTTATCTGACAGGAACCCTCCCACTTTAATTCATGCCTCTGATCCTTTATATATCCTTCTGATTAATCTTGTTATTGTATTATGGAATACAAATGCTTCCATTGTCCCTCTCATAAAATTCTAGCGTAATCTGTCAAATACTTTATCTGCATCAAGGCTCTCCAACAACAGATCTATTTTCTTACAGTTTGCTTCCCTGTGGATCATCATTTTTTAAACACAAAATATCTTCGTGAAATTGTCATGTATGACATAGATAGTCTTACATTTATAAAAATGAAAACTAACCATATTGACATAATTTTAGCTGCAAACATTATACATTGCAAACCACGTTGACATAATTGTAGTTGCAAACATTATGCATCACTTATCTATCCAGTCGTTGTCATTCAAACTTTACATAGCTCATTCAAATTCTGCCTTCTTTTAAACCTCATTCTTCTCCTGTATGTACTGTTCCCACAATTCCCATTTTTCCTATGTAATGTGCTCCTACCCTTTTCTAAAGGTCCAGATTCCAGTTGTTTTATCTCTGTTACTATAGTCACTACTTTCTAGTACAGTTCATTTAGACTTTGATTTCCATTTTCTAGTAATTGCTTTTTTGCAAGCCACCATAGTTAGACTCAGCAAGGCCTAACTGTGTTTAGGCAATTCCGATTCTGTATCATTGCTCAAAAAAATCATTTCTTTAGTTGCAACAATTTGTTCACCCAGAACCTCTGATAGAACAGTCTGCAGTGAATCTTTAAAGTCTGCCAACTCAATATACTCCTAGAAAATATGTTCTCAGCTACCACTTTCTTCCCCATCGCACCTCAAACATTTACTGTCTACCTGAGGAAAAATTCTTTGGAGTCTACTTAAGGGTATAAAAGTATCTATGCAAACACTTCCAAGCAAAGATCCCTAAATCTTCTAGATTTTGTTGCATGTTTAGGAGACATACATATATCCCCCATTGTTTCTTTGTGAATTGCTTATCCAGTCTCTCTTCCCAATGCTTTATAACATCATCTGAATGATTCTTATAGTTACCATGCAATATTTTATATGCTCACTAATTATTCCTTTTTAATGGCAGCTTCTCTTCTAGGTTCTAATAAAAACTGTACCCGTGCTGGTCTTTCGTTTAGGATCCCCCTATTTCTTTCTCTTTGCCTATACTCTGATATTAGTCCTTGATAGGGAAGGCAGTCTCTAACCTACAGTCTAAATAAATTATTGGTGTCTTTCTATTCTGTTACCTTTCCTCTCTAAATGTCCTTCTGTTTCCATATTGTAGTATTCATAACCTTTAGGTTATCCTCTGCTTAGCTTTCATAATGTCCAGCCAGTATACAAAAGTTTTAGTCACTGTAGTGTACATGGGACGTCCGACATTGGCCGTAGGGTACTCGGGCCATAAAACTGACATCTGCACATAACTTTCCACAGAACGTCTCTGCTGCCAGTTGAATGTCAGCTCTTCCTGCCGTCTCTGCCGTTGGATCTTCGAATTTAGGTGAGTACCCCGTTGGGGCTGTTTCTTCTTCTCTTTTGGTCATTGCATGCCTGCTTAGGTTCATGTCATCCAGGAAAGGAAAGTGTAGGTGCAGACGTCTGATCACCCATAGGGATGCCCACAACCTTTGCCTTTTCTATCTAGGGCCCAACTACGACCATAAAACTTGTGCGATTTGTCAGGCCTTCGTTCCTAAGAGTCTTCGCAGCTGTCTGCATGCCCTAAACATCTACTTAGAAAACCAGCATTTTAAATGCCTGGCTGTGGTGATGAAAGGGCCATCCGGTCAGACCGTCGAGACACCAAAAAAGAAGGCCAAAGTTTCCAGGCCTGGACCTACAACTGCACTTCCTTCACCCGACATTTCTCCTGTGGCCGTTGTTCGCCTGGGGAATATACAGAACCATTTAAGTTAGGCATAGCGGGTACTGTTCAGGAGGCCACAGAACGTAGGTCTGAAAGCACATCTATGGAGGTTTTGCAAACATCAGATGCCAACGACGAGGGGGAACCTTGGCTTGCAACAGATGTCCAGACCGATTCTTCCACTGCATTAGAATAGTCTGAACCTAGGCCCTACTCCCTCTAGGCCTACCTCTTTCCTAAAAAGGAAACAAAAGACAAAACACGTCTCTCCACCTTCAAAAGGCCTGCCTAATTGGCAAACTTTCGCTCAAAGATTATTTAATGCTTTCATGCCCCTTAGACCTTCTATGCCTACTTCCCCTCTGGCTGCCCCTCCAATTGTCAGTCATAGACCTCAGACTGAAGATCCTCATTCTATTGATGCTGAGGACACTTCAGATTCCTCTTCAGAGGACTCACTTTCCTATGCCTCTCGGATGCCTTCACCCTTGGGTATGCCTCCTGTGGGGAGAACTCTTTTGAGGCAGACTTCCCAGGAAGACAACCTCACCTTTGGTGAAACCATCTCTAAAATGAGAGAGGTTTTTAAATGGAATTCCACAGAAATGTAAGAGGTTCAAATGAGGTATTATGAACTCTTACAAATGGACACCCCTTCACCTTCTGTCATCCGTCTGGTCTTACCAGCCTTTTTGGATGCCTTCAATACAGCCTCTCAAAACCCTGATTCCCAACCACCAGCCCCTAGAAAGCCTGACAGGTTCTACAAGATCCCAGAAGGGGACACATTTCTGATTAAATCCTTGGTTGCAGACCCTGGCACTGTTTCAGTCTCTGCAGCCAAACCTTCCAGATTACTTCCCTCCACCTCTGTCCTTCCCACTGATAAAGACAGTAAGACCATGGAACGCATTGGCAAAAACGTATACACCTCTACCATTTTGACTTTTAGGGCAGTCAACTACCAGGCACATATGTCAAAGTATGCCCTGGCCCTTTTGACCCAGGTTTCTAAACTTTTGGCTGATCTCCCAGACGTGCCTTCTAAGGCCCAGATGTGTAGCCTCATCTTCTTGTCTTCTCAATTGACAAGGCACTCTGTCAGATGCAGCTATGATACTGTAGAGGCCTCTGCCAGATCTGCAGCTTCTGCCTCCGTGCTTAGAAGATGTTTGTGGCTGAGACTCCAGCCCCTACCTGATGATATCAGGGCTAAACCTCTGTATGCATCCCTGGACAATTCTACCCTTTTTGGGGCTAAAGTGGCAGAGCTTTTCAAAACCTTTCAGCCAAAGGGGAATGAAGGACAAGACTTAAAACAGTTGTTTGTTTCTCCAATCCCTAAATTCCGTAGGAATTATCCTACCAAGATACAGTTCATCAGGAAACATTCTGCTCATACCCCTCATTCTAGGAGCAAAAGGAGCTCCAGGAAGCAGCAGCCTCCTTCCAGGCCTGCTTAGACCCCAGTTCAGAAACCTCAGTTTCAGGACAAGGCAGGTAGTCTATGATTACCTGCTTTCCCCTTCACCCCCTTCTGGATTCCATTCCCCTTTTCCAAAGTCTCTCTCACTGTCTTCCAGTCTGGGAAAGCATTATCTCAGACAAGTGGGTAATGTCTGTTATAGAAAAGGGTTACTTCATGACTTGGGTCATTCCTCTCTCCTTAAGAGGCATCCCACAGCCACCAAAGGACCAGCTCCCCCTTTTCCAGACAGTCTTAGACAGCCTCCTCTCTCAAGGGACTATCCAACCTGTCCATGTGTCAGAAAAGGGAAAGGGCTTTTTACTCCAGACTTTTCCTAGTCCCAAGAAAAGATAGCCCATGGAAAACCCATCCTGGATCTCTTCCACCTCATCCTTTTTCTACAAGTACCCACTTTTCACATGCTTAGTCTCTAGACTGTTTTCCCCTGCCAATGCGTCAGGCATTTCTGGCCACTTTGGACATCAAGGATGCATATCTACATGTTGTCATCAGGCCTAACTACAGGAAGTATAGATGTTCTTCGTGTTTCACTGTTGCAGTCATAACTGTAGGGTGCTCCTGCCGGCAGGCAGCCCGAGGTCGGCCAGAATCCCAAAGTCTGGGTCCGGCGTCGGCTGTACAAGCTAGAACCCTGACGTCAGCACGCTCTGGTACATAGCCCTCAGCCGACGCCATCTTCCCCAGTCTTTCTTGCCGTGCGGTGGAAAGCAGCTCGCAAGTCATTGGTTGGCGATTTTCGAACAGCGTAATTTGTTGTTGTCGGTCCGAAGTTCTTACTTCTCTTCTCAAAGCTAAGTACCTCGTTGGGGAATCTTTTTCTTGTTCCTCCGATGTCAGAAAAAGTTAATAATTGTATAACGTGTGGGAAACAAATACCTCATAAAGATTTCCACTCTTACTGTCTACCTTGCTTAGGCCCTGACCACGACGTTTCTTGTTGTCGGTTCTGTGCCAGGTTCAACTCTCGTACTATCAAGCGCAGGTACGATTGGGCTCTAAATTATTTTGGCAGACGCTTCAATTATAGAATGTCGTTGGACACTACCGGAATTCAAAAGAAGCGCAAAGACAAAGACAGGCCTCCGAGGTCCAAACAGGACTCGTTGCAGCTGGAGCCAGCGTCCGGTTCGGCTGTCGTCAGTGAGGCGCTTTTGCAGCCCCTGTCGTCCGCCACTTCTGAACCGATGGCCGATACGGACTCCCATGGGGAGCCATCAAGGCCTTCTATTTTAACTGCTGCAGGACCTTCGACGCCGCTCCCTCAGATGGGTCCGGAACCGCTGTGCAGGTACCGGCTTCTGAGGGGGTTTTCAGGCCTACTCACATCACTATTTCAAAGGCAAAGGCAAAGACAAAGACTCCTGTTAAGTCTAAAGTTCCTGCTCAAGCTGCTTCTGAATCTACTCCCAGGACACAGAAGCAATTATTAAAGATGGCTGAAGATTTGCTTACAATGATTAGGGGTTCTCACCCCCCTCCTGAGAAAAGGCCTCGACAGGATGTTCCTCTGGATTCCTCTGACCAGGCTTCTGTATCTTCTGTCTCTTCCTCGGATCAGGACTATTCTTTTCCTCCTTATGAGGATTCGGATGCTGAGGACTCCTTACCCTCGGCCTCTCTGCCTGAATATTTCTCTTTTGGGGAAATCTTGAATGAAATGAGGGAACATTTTCATTGGGAAGGACAGGAGTATTCTGCTTCCAAGAAGAGGCTTAGAGAATTTCTTCTTCTTCCTCAGCATAGGCCTTTAGCTATCCCTCTTGTTTTGGACATTGTAGATGATGCCTTTTCTGAGGCTAATTTGAATCCTGATTCCATGCCTCCTGCTCCTTCTAAGCCTGATAGATTTTATAGGGTTCCTGACTCTCATTTATTCTTATTTAAGAACCCTTCTGCGGATCCTGAAACTATTTCTCAGGACTCTAAGGCTGCTAAGGTTGCTACTTCTAAAAATCCTATTCCCTCTGAGAAGGATTCTCGTGCTTTAGACAGGTGGGGAAAAACGGTATATACTTCTGCTACCCTGTCTGTAAGGGCTTTAAATTGCCAGTTTCATATGTTTAAGTATCAGCAATTTCTTTTGTCTGTTCTAAAGCAAAAGCTTACTTCCCTTCCTGCATGTGCAGAGGATAAGGAACTTCAGGATGTCTTGCATGCTACTGAACAAGTGAACAAACATAGTTTACATTGTGGTTTTGATGCTTTGGATGCTTCTTGCAGGGCTGCAGCCTCTGGTAATGTTATCAGGAGACATGCCTGGCTTCGTGAACAAAGTTTACCTGAACAGGTTAAAGCTAAGTTATTAGATGCCCCTGTTCAACATGATGTTCTTTTTGGATCTAAGGCTGAGGAAGTTATTAAATAGATGTAAGAATAGGCTAAATCTATGCAGACTGTAAAAGGTATCTTGCAAGTTCAGCCTCCTAGATTTTCCAGGAATTGGCCCTCTAAAATTGGTCCTTTCCCACGCCTGACAGGCCTCAAAGGGGAAGATATAGACGCTCCAGAGGTCGTGGTCAAGGTCAGGCCTCTTACAGATCTAGACAATGGACTGCTTCTTCACCTAGAAGGGGAGAAGACAGATCCCAATCTCAAAGAAAGCAAACTCAATGACTCTCTCGGTTGGGCTACAGGACCCCTTCACCTGGATGCCCCTCTCGGAGGAAAACTGTCTCTTTTTTACAGAAATTGGACTCATATTACCCAGGACAGATGGGTATTGGACGTGATTTTAAAAGGTTACAAATTCCACTTTCATACTTTGCCAAGGGCTCACGGTTGGCCAGATCTGCCAAAACATCAATGGTCAGAGGCCTTAAATCAAGTGGATGCTCTTCTGGCCATGAGAGCCATAGAGCCTGTTCCACTCTCGGAGATGGGAAAGGGTTTTATTCAAGACTGTTTCTGGTTCCAAGAAAACAAAACTCATGGAGACCTATTCTGGACCTTTCTGTGTTAAACACCTTTTTGGAAATTCCAAAATTCAAGATGCTTACTCTGCAGCAACTAATTCCAATGCTCTCTCAGGACGCCTGGATGGTGACATTGGACTTAAAGGAAGCCTACTTACACATTCCCATCAGGCAGGAACGCAGGAAATTCCTCAGGTTCAAGGCAGGTTCGAGGCACTTTCAATTCTCTGTACTGCCCTTTGGTTTATCTACTGCCCAGAGTCTTTACCAAGTGCCTGGCACCAGTAGTGGCTTATTGCAGACTTCAGGGGATCCAGATTTACCCCTATTTGGACGACTGCCTTATTCAGGCAGACAGCAAAGATCTTCTACTTCAACATCTGGACTTTGTTCAACGTCTTCTCCTCCTACTGAGATTCTCAGTGAACACAAAAAAGTCACATTTGATCCTTTCTCAACAAATGGTATTCTTGGGAGCCCTCTTAAATACAACCTTACAAAGGGCCTTCCTCACTGCAGAAAAACAAACACAGCTGGCTTCTATTTTCAACACCTTGGCAACTCTATCTCAGCTCACTGCAAGGAAATTCCTACAGACTCTGGGCTACATGGCTTCCTGCATTCTGTTGATTCCAAACGCAAGGCTTCATATGAGAAAGCTTCAATGGTATCTGAAAAGTGTATGGTCACAGCATTACCACGATCTGGATATTCTGATTCCTCTGATCACCTGCCTCCAGAGGGAGTTCCTCTGGTGGTCCAGGGCATGTGCTTTAAACGAAGGAAAGCCTTTTCGTCTACCTCAACCTACTCAAATCCTAACCACGGACGCCTCGGATTATGCTTGGGGAGCACACTTTCTAGACAATTGCCAGCAGGGAACCTGGACAAAGGACCATCTTCACTGGCACATCAATCTGAAGGAAATGTTGGCAGTTCAAAATGCTCTTCTAGCCTTCAAGAACCTTTTGCAACCAGGGCCTCTGCTAATTCGCACAGACAACACCACGATCATGTGGTACATCAACAAGCAGGGGGGTTCTCATTCGTACCCCCTTTGCAGGCTAGCTATGGCTTTATGGGACACAGCTCTAAATTTGAATCTACATCTCCAGGCTCAATTCATTCCAGGGGAACAGAATCTCTTAGCAGACAGCCTGAGCAGAAACATTTCAGATCCTCACGAATGGATGCTAGACACCAACTTATTCAACAGGATTACTGCAGTTTGGGGATGTCCCCAGATAGATCTGTTTGCATCCCATCTCAATCATCAACTGCCTCGCTTTTGCACCAGGTCCTTCCACAAAACATCTTGGAAAGTGGATGCCCTGTCCTTCAGCTGGAGAAGCCTTTCAGGATATGCCTTCCCTCCTCTTCCTCTACTACCTCGGGTATTACTGAAGATAAAACAGGACAAGCCCAAGTTCCTCATCTTGATTGCTCCAAATTGGCCTCGACAGTTTTGGTATCCAACTTTAAAGCACCTGTTCTTGGAGCCTCCTTGGATTCTCCCTCTGAACCCTTCTCTTCTGTCCCAGCATCAGGGTCAGTTACTACATTCCAATCTCAAGACCCTTTGCCTGGCAGCTTGGCTCTTCAAAGGAATTTGATTTCCTCTAGTCTTCCCAAACAAGTTTTGGATGTTCTTCTGGAAGCTAGATGGCCTAGCACTAGGAAATCCTATGCCTCTAAATGGAAGAGGTTTTGTATTTGGATGCAGGACCGAGGCTCGGATCCTCTGGTACCTGATCTCTCTTCTATTTTGCTTTACCTTTCGGATCTTTTATCTAAAGGACTTTCCTTTTCTTCCATTAAGATTCATGCTTCTGCTATTTCTGCTCTTTTCAATTCTGATCCTCCGGTTCTTTCTCATCCTTTGGTGAGACAATTCTTGAGAGGGGCAAAAAATTTGCGGCCTCCCAGGACCCCTCCTGTGCCTGCCTGGGATCTTAATTATGTTTTAGAAAAACTTACTTTGCCTCCTTTTGAGCCTGCTGCATCTTCAGATATTAAGTTTTTATCTTGGAAGACAGTTCTTTTGTTAGCATTGACTTCTACCAGAAGGGTTTCAGAGTTGCAAGCTCTCATGGCTGTGGAACCATACCTTATTTTCCACCAGGACAGAGTATCCTTGAAGACTAATCCTACTTTCATGCCTAAGGTGATTTCGAAAGTGACTTTAAATCAGACAATTAACCTTCCTACTTTCTTTCCTAATCCTCAAAATAAAGGGGAAAGGATTTTGCATTCATTGGATGTGCACAGACAGTTACGATTTTACCTGGACAAGACTAAAGAGTTCAGAAAATCTAATCAATTGTTTGTTTCTTTTGCCTCCAGTTCTCTTGGAAAAGCTATTTCAAAACAAACTATTTCCAAATGGATTGCTTATGGAATCAGATTTTGTTACACTCATCATGGGAAACAGTTTCCAGGTACTGTGAGAAGTCATTCTACTAGAGCAGCTGCCACTTCTACAGCTTTCTTCAGAGGAGTTCCTACCAAGGATATCTTGGAATCTGCCACTTGGAGTTCTGTGCATACTTTTTCCAAGCACTACAATCTCCCACTGTATTCTAAGACCAGGGCAGGCTTTGCCTCTGCTGTTTTGCAGGGTATTCTTGCCTCCCCTTCTTCTGTCTAAAGCCTCCTCCACTTTTTCACTGCTTTGGGATTCCACCCTACAGTTATGACTGCAACAGTGAAACACGAAGAACATAGTACAGTTGTGTACACCTACCATAAATGTAGATGTTCGAGTGTCTTCACTGTTGCAGTCGGTGTTTCCCTCCCTCCTATCCCCTTTTTTCTCTTTTGTGGTGTATTTGTGTTTCCTTGTTGGATTCATTTTTGTTTTATTGGGGACTTCTGACATCTAGGGCAAGAAAGGCTGGAGAAGATGGCGTCGGCTGAGGGCTATGTACCAGAGCGTGCTGACGTCAGGGTTCTAGCTTGTACAGCCGACGCCGGACCCAGACTTTGGGATTTTGGCCGACCTCGGGCTGCCTGCCGGCAGGAGCACCCTGCAGTTATGACTGCAACAGTGAAGACACTCGAACATCTACATTTATGGTAGGTGTACACAACTGTACTGTTTCTCTGTGGTTCCTCGCATTTTCTGTTCTGTGCTTTGTCCTTTGGACTAACCACTGCTCCAAAGGTATTCACCAAGTGTCTGGCTCCAGTGGTAGCCTATTTCAGGGTCCAAGGGATTCAGATTTTTCCATACTTGGACAACCTCCTTATCCAGGAAGGTTGTCCCACTTCTCTAAACATCCACCTCCAAAAAGTCATTTTTGTCCAGCAGTCCCAGGGGTTTAATATCAACTTTCCCAAGTCCAGACTAAACCCCACCCAGGACCAAGTTTTCCTGTGGTGCAGAATAAGGACAGATGTCATGAGGGCATTCCTTCCACCCCAAAAGGTGGAAAGTCTGTAGCAATACGTACTGTCTGTCCTCCATGCCAATGCTATGACAGCGAGACTATATCTCTAGGACCTATGGCCTCCACTATACATATGCTGCCACTGGCAGTACTTCATATGAAAAAACTTCAGTGGTACCTGAGGTCCACATGGACCCAACACTCCCACCCCTTAGACCACAACATTCCCTTCCTACCATACCTAAGGATGGAGATTCTTTGGCAGCTGGATCAAGTCTTAACCCAGGGCTTCCATTACAACCTGTCACCCCAGTCCCGGAAATGTACACAGATGCCTCAGACCTGGGCTGGGGAGCTGCTATGGGAAGCTTGAAGGTGCAAGGCACATGCACAGGCCCCTTCAAGTGGGAGCAGATCAGCATCAGAGAAATGAGGGCCATCCAACAAATTCTGAAGCCTGGCCCCTGAAGTTGTTCACAAATAACACTACAGTTCTCTGGTATGTGAACAAACAGGGGAGAACAAAATCTTACTTGCTATGCAGACTTGCACGCCAGGCTTGGGAAATGGCGGTCCAACACAGAGTCACCTTGCAGGTAGTCTACATTCCCTCAGCTCAGAACACTCAGGCAGACACCTTGAGCTGGTCAATGTCACAATCCCACAAATGGATGCTACACAGGGATGTATTCCTGGACATAGTCCACAAGTGGGATACTCCACAAATAGATGTTTGCCTTCCTGCTGAATAGACGACTACTACTGTTTTGTACCAGGGCACTCAGCCCCCTAGCGAGGGCAATTGATGCCTTTTCTGTCTCATGGAAGGGGATGTTTCTCTGTACATTTCCCCCCTTCCCACTCTTACAAAAAGTCCTGTTGAAAATCCAGCAGGACAAACCAAAAATCTTGTTGGTGACTCCATTTTGGCCAAGACAGCATTGGTTCCCCCTCCATCTGGATTTAGCCAGGTGCAATCATCGCAAGTTACTTCACGGAGTGGACCTTCTCACACAGGACAAGGGACCCTAATCCATCCCCACCTGGAATCTCTGAACCTAACCCTGTGGGTGATAGAGTTTTGATCCCTTTCAAAAATCTTTATACTGAGGATATGCTTAATGTCCTGTAGGAGGCCAGAAAATCCAATACTAGGAGATCTTGTGTCCCAGTGGAAAAGGTTCTCCATCTGGTGTCTTCAAAGACAGCTAGACCTATTTCAGGGGGAGGTCCCCTTAGTGCTGTCCTACCTGTGTGGATTGTTGCAAGCAGGGCTGGCATATTCTTCTGTTATGGCCCGCCTAGCTGCTGTTTTGGCTTGTTTGTTTCTTGACCCTTGTCTTATCTCCCGACTTCCATTGAAGTTATTCTTTAGAGCATTTCTGTACCTCAGGCCCCCCAGGAGGCCATGTCCACCACCATGGGACCTGAAGTACGTTTTAGAGAAGCTCACTGTTGCTCCTTTTGAACCAGCATCAAAAGCCTGTCTAAAATATTGGACTTGGAAGATGGTGCTTTTGGTGACCCTGACATCAGCCAGGAAAGTGTCTGAGCTCCAGGCCCTTTTCTAATCTTCTACAAGGAGAGAGTGACCCTAAGGACCAACCTGCCCTTCATGCCTAAGGTGGTCAGTGAGCTGTCCCTGAACCAATGTATTCACCTCCCCAGCTTTTTTTTTTTCAAATCCCTAGAATGGCAGTGAGAAAGTCCTGCATTTCCTTGATGTTCACAGACAACTAAGATTCTACCCTGAGAAGACCAATTCCCTTAGGAGATCAGAGCAATTGTTTGTCTCCTTTCACCTCAGAGCTCTGGGAAACGCTGTGACAAAACAGGCTGTTTTTGCCTTGATTTCCAGGGCCACCTCCTTTTGTTACACCTACCATGACAAACATGTAACCTCAAAAATTAAAGCCCACTCCACTAGAGCCATGGCCTCATCTGGAACCTTCTTCAAAGGGTTGGACACTACTTCCATTCTTGAGGCAGCTACCTGGACATCTGTTCATACCTTCACCAAATACTACAAACTAGATCATATTTCCAGGTCTAGAGCAGGCTTTGCTAGGGCAATCCTGTATGGGTTCTTGGAAAACAGTTCCATACCACCCTCCTCTTCTTCCCTTTGAGCTTTGGCACTAAAGGTTATGAATACTGCAGTGCGAGTATAAAAGGACATAGAATAGTTGTGTAAACTCTTACCATAACCATAGATTTCCTTCTCTTCCATGTTGCAGTATTCTATCCTTCTCCTGTACTCGTGTGTGTGTGTGTGTGTGTGTGTGTGTGTGTGTGTGTGTGTGTGTGTGTGTGTGTGTGTATATATATATATATATATATATATATATATATATATATATATGTATCTATATCTAGATGTATATATAGAGAAAATGCTTTGCTGGATGACACAGGGCTTGTGCAGCTATCCTGGGACTGGGCTCCTACTGGGGCCTTCATTTCTGAGGAAAGGTACGTACAGACATCCCTTTTATGGCCCATGAATCCTACGGCCAACATCAGATGTCCCACGTACCTTGCAGTGACTAAAGCTTTTGTATACTGGCCGGACATTCTGGTAGGTAAGCAGAGGATAACCCAAAGGTTATGAATACTGCAACATGGAAGAGAAGGACATCTGTGGTTACGGTAAGATTTTACACAACTATTCTGTATTTGCTGACATTACCTTGGTTCCTTTACCAGTTTGCTCCAATAACTTCCAGCCCCCTCTTGCCTATTACCTTGATCCCTAATGCAGCCATCACTGTGAGCAGAATCTCCTTTATCTGTTCCCATGTTGGCTTAGTTCTTATATTCATAAAGTAGCATAAAGTATTCTAATATTCTGTATGATTAGTCCTATTCTCCTTAAGGTTTACATCCAAAATTCCATTTTCTCCTTGTTTCTTGAGCTTCCCCCCATTTCATCATAATCCCTTTCGACTTTGAATTATAGTTTTCTGCTAGTGCTATGTATAAGAGCTTTAATTGTGTTGGTGTGAAATACCCCTTCAAATCGGGTAATCCCAATCCGCTCTGTTCTATTGGATAAGTCTACTTATCCCACTTGATTCTTGACGTCTTCCCCTCCCAGATAAAAGCCTTCAGCTCTTTATTAATTGCTATCCACAACTTCTCTTCTGGTTGATAAAAATATGCCTGACCTGTGAACAAGACTAAAGGCACCAAAAACATTTTAACTGTTTATATCTTACTATCCATATCCATATAACAGAGTTTCTATTTTTCTCAGTTTATGTATTATCTTTTGTTTAGTCTCGTCCCACATATCCATAGCTGCAACAACGCATCGTTTTTAATCCACACTCCTAAATACTTAATTTTATCATGTCCTCATAAATATAGATATTGCTGAACCAGTTTGTGTGTGGGTTCATACTTTACTGCTATTGCCTTTGTTTTACCTTAATTAATTTTGTATAAAAAAAAAAAGATTTGAAAACTTGTCTCAAAATGTTCCACAACACTGTAATATCTTTCTAGTTTTGACAAATATAAAATATCATCTGCAAATCAAGCCAGCTTTTCTTGACTGCCATACCAGTTATATCCTTGAATTTCTGAGTCCGTTATTTTCTTTGCCGGTGGTTCTAAATGTAATGCAAATAATAAAGGGGAAAGAGGACACACCTGCCTGGTTCCTCTGCTCAGGCAGAAATTATCAGAGAGGACCCCACCCACTTTAATTTTCACAACCGATCCCTCATGCATCCTCCTAATCAACCTGATAATTTTATCAGGGAATGCAAATGGCTTCCATTGCCCTACTCGTAAAGTTCCAGCTTACTCTGTCCAATGCTTTCTGTGCATCAAGACCCACCAGCAACAGTGATATTTTCTTACATTCTGCTTCTGTCTGGATCAGTGTTCTGGTAATGTTGTCAAATGTTTGCCTTCCCTTCAAAAAACACATTGACAAAACCACACTGATCTGTATCTTTCAATTTTGGCATTACTTTTGCCATTCTTTTAGCTGTTGTAGACATAATCACTTTATATTATCCTGGTTTAGTATTGAAATGGGCCTGTATGAAGTGGACCTGATGGACCTTTACCCTCTGTAGGTGTTACAGCTGCCACTGCTTTCTTCTAGGATGTTAGTACTTCTCCTCCACTTAAAATACTGTTAAAACCTTCCAGATCTTTATCAGTTTTTATCCCTCCTAGCTTCCAAACTTCCACAGGAATACCATCTTGTTCTGTGGTCTTTCCTGTAGATTGGGGGTTATACATTATACATCAGCATTTTTATGTCATCTCCTCCTCTCCTAACTGTTAGTAACTGACCCTCATCTGCCTCTAACCTTGGCATATTTAATTCTTGTTTTCCATTCCACATATCTCTGGTTTATACAGACTCTCATAGAAATTCTGAAATATTTCTAATACTTCTACAGGATCTCTTATTATCATTCTTGTTATAGGCTCCCTAAGCTTGGCGACAGCCCATTCTACTTTCTGTTGCCTGAGTTGCTATGTTAAAAGTTTTTGTGCTGTAGAGTTATTATCAAAAAACAGTTGCTTAACAGCAGTCTTTCTAAACTCATGCATATTATTGACGTAATCCCTTATTTTCTGTTTAGCATTCTGCAGTTGCTTATCTTCTTGTTCTGTGCGATTCCCCGTTTTGCAATACTTTAACATGTGTCAGTGCCTCTAAGTAATTCTTGTTACTTCTTAACCATATCTCCCTTTCTTTTATTTCCACCCTATTTTTAAACTCCACTTTGCTTTTATCCCACTCCCTAGCTATAATTTCAGAAGAAATTTCTGTCTTCTGTAATAGCTCCTGAATAATTTCCACTGCTCATCCCTTAAATTCATCTCTTTTCAACAAATAGGTGGAAAAGCGCCAGTGTCTTATTTTTTTCTTTACCTTGTGTTTTTATTTTAGTTTTTATTAGCGCATGATCTGAAATAGTTATTGGGTATGTATCAAGACCTTCAATTTAAATGCACTTGTTCCTGTGAAATATAAATACTGTTCAGCTTAGCCCAGTTTTTGGGAATAATATGTAAATTCACTTCAGACTCCTAGTACTGAATTCACATTTTCCATGCCAAGTATTTTCATAAATTTATTCAAGTCTACCCTCCTTTGTTATATTTTCCTTTCTGGGCCCCCAGACACATCTTTAGTATTGCAAATCAAATTCCATTTCGCACCTATAAGTAATATTCCTTGCTGAAAGCTGATTATTTCTCCCAGAGTTTTTTAAGCACCATTATAGCAGTCTTTAGTGGAATATAAACACAGGCCAATGTAATCATCCTCCCTTGTCAGTAGCCCCTTAGTACTATAAGTCTACCATGATTTTCTTTTTTATCCTCTTCTGTCACCCCTGGATCATCATTGTTCTATTAATGTTGTCAAATGTTTGCCTCCCTCTAAAAAACCACACTGATCCATTGCTATCGATTTTGGCAACACTTTTGCCATTCTTTTAGCTGGTATATATCTAAACACTTTGTAATAGTGGTATAAAATTCAAATGTGTCTGTATGAAGCTGGTTCTGAAGGGTTTTTGCTATCTGTAGGTAGCACAGCAGCCACCAAAGTTTCTTCCTAGATGTTAGTGCTTTCCCTACTTTTAAAAGACTGTTAAACAAAATCTTCCAAATCTTTATCACTTTCTTCCTTCCTAATTTCCAAACGTCCACATACCTTCTGCTCCTGGAGACTTTCCTGAAGATTGATTATACATCACATTTTTTTGTCATCACCTCCTTTCTTAACGTTTAATTGTTGAGCCAGGTCTACCTCTAACCTTGGCATAATTAAGTCTTTCATAAACATTTCCATTTGTACTCTTTCTTGAGTTCCATATTTCCCTGCTTTATACAGATTTTCATAAAATTTCCAGAATATCTCTAAAACTTCTACAGTATCTCTCATTGTTTTTCTTGTTATAGGCTTTCTTAGTTTGGCAACAGCTCTTTCAGTTGTTTTGTTGCCTGAGTTGTTGTGCTAAACGTTTTTGTGCTGTGGAGTTATCAAAAAAATAGTTGCTTAACTGCGATCTTTTTGAATTTGTGCATATTATCTAGATATTCGTGTATTTCTCTTTAGCTGTCTGCATTTGCGCCTCCCCTTATTCTGCAATACTTTAACCGTTGTGAGCCCCACTAAGTAATTTCTATTACTTCTTAACCATATCTCTTTCTCTTTTATTTCAACCTTATTTTTAAACTCCATTTTCATTTTATCCCAGTCACTAGCTTTAACCTCTGAAGATATTTTTATCTTCCCTAAGCACTTTCAAATAATTTCCACTACCCATTCCTTAACTTCTTCTCTTTTTAACAGGTAGGTGGGAAAGCACCAGTGACTTATTTTTACTTCATTACTCTGCATTTTTATCTTAGTTTTTATTGATGCATGATCAGAAATATTTATTGGATGTATACTTTCAAATAAATGTACATGTTCCCGTGCTGTATAATTTCTTTCTAGACAAGCCCAGTTAGTGTACCTTGGGAATACTAAGTAAATTTTGTTCACGTTCCTACTACTGAATTCACATGTTCCATACCAAATATTTTCATACATTTCTTCAAAAATCTTACCTCTTTTGTTATATTGTCTTTTCTAGGGCCCCTGATGCATCCTCACTATTGCGAATGAAATCCAAGTCCACACCTATAAATAATATTCCCTGCTAGAAACTTATATTCCACTGAAAATGGCTTTTATGGAGCATAAGAAAATTTTCGGAGAAATAATACGTACATGCCATTGTAATCCTCCTCCCTTGCCAATAGCTTTTACTACCATAAATCTGCCATTTTTGTTTTTGTTCCTCCTCTGCCACTACTGGAACCCCTCCAGCAATTAGTATAATTACACCCATTTTCCTTTGTCCATGATAATCTGCGGGGTATCCTTTCTGAAATCCTTTTTTTTTTTTGTCAAATTCATATGCTCATTTTTTTTCTAAATGTGTCTTCTTGCAGCATTGGTATTTGCACTCTGCATTTCTTAATATAATTCATTACTCTTTCCTTTTTATCTATGTAAGGCCATTCACATTCTAGGATAATATAGACGGCATAGCCATCATGCTAAAAGGTTATTGTTCCCATCTAGCTTTTGTTTTAGATGCATATACTAATGTTTGGCAGATTGATTTTTTTTTTTTGTACAGTTGTTTCTTATAGTCTGTATTTGAACCTAAGGCACATTTTCATGACTTTTTGTTTTAATGAAAACCCTCAAACAAAAAACTAAATACAAAACATTCCCATCCCATATTAACTTAGAACAAACACACAAAACTATGTACATCTTCAGAACATAAAGTTTAATCCTCCAGAAGGTAAAAATTGCCCCAGATGGACAGCTGCACCTACAGGCATTATCTAATCTGCATTTAAGGTTACCCATGCTAAAGTGCATGCTGCTGCCTGTGCTCCCACTTAACACTGATTGCTGCCTGTTTTTTTTTCTTCTCTCATCCCCTACCAGATATGACAAACAGCATGTATGCTTTCAGAAAACATTAACTTTTAGCCCTAAGAAAAAGGGCACTGGCTGTCTTTAAATAAAACTAAGTTGTACACTGTTCTATTAACTGTGTTAAAATATTAAGGCTGCAAGGGAGGTTGTTAACCCTCATTCACTTCCCATAATTTCAAACTTAATTTTTTCACAGAAATGCTTGCCATTGTACCATTATATTTTCCATTTCCCCCAGAAAAGAATTGAATTCTTAAGATTAACTGCTTGCACCTGCAGACAGCTTGTCTCCATGGAAATGTACTCAGCAGTGAGACTTTGTAAATTTCTCTCAGAAACGAGTACACAGCTGATCTGAGCTGCAGATATCTGATTTCAGTGAACATTTACCAGAGGAAAACAAACAAGCTAGTATCTTTGCAGTTGTAAGAAGCTTAGCATGTTAATGGCTTTCATCATTTTGTCTTTATGAAGCCTACATGTTTACAAAAAGACTTGTTTACAGTTTAAGCCATAGGTAGTTATTTAGACATTTGCCCATGTAAAATAAAAAAATATATATATATTAATTCTGCAAATAATATAATCAGTGTACTTTTACACCCCACTCCCACCCCAGCTGCCCAGGATTACAGCATATGAATATTAAACTTGCTGTTGTCCAGCCTTATTTCTCTTATTGTTTTGTAAAACCTATATTTCCTTTCAACTAAAAAAGTACTTGTTTAATTTAATATCTTTAACATATACGACAGTCACTGAAGAGACTACCCCTACATTTAAAATACCCCTGATGACACACTATGCAGAACTGTTTTACTGTATATATTAGGCAGTTTATATCATGAAGTATTTTATAGAAATACTAATAAGAACAAAAATTGCTTTACTTAGTTATTTTTTCCCCTTTTTAGTGTCCTCCTAAACATTAATGATATAAAGTGGTGTATATGCTTTACAGTTCACCAGCAAGTACAACAAAGTCAACAAAAGTCCACTGTTGTTCAGCCACTTTTTCTTGCAAAACCATATTTCACAAATATAAGATGCTTTATAAAGTGTTCCATGTATTTAGTAATTTGAGTTGCTGGTCTTCTTCCTGTTCATCTCCATCTCCCAACACCAGACTGTGGTTCAAGTCCATGGTAGTGCAGATTTTTCTAGTCACCACCTATGCTTTTTTCTGTCTCTCAAGCATTTTCCTTTGGACAGACTTTGGTGGCAAAGTCTGTCAGTGAACATTACTCTTAGAAGACTGAGGGGAAGAGTCCCTTTTCTGCTTGCTGACTTTTTGTTGGATAAACTTTTTATTTTCTCCTTAGCCTGTTTTGCATCAAAAAATTATTTTGATCCTCCAGGAAAAAAACACTTTGAATACTGCTGGATGCAGCAGCTTGAATCTCCCTCCTGGCTCTTGATGTTCCCTGATTGCTGGGATAAATTTGATTTGCCTCTCTTCTGCCTGGTGTACAGTGAATAAATATGATCTACAAACACTCTACTGTCTCCAGTTTTTAATAGTTGATCCTGACAAAATTATGGCAGAAGGGTAAACTTTTTCTGCTGTTATGATTGCGTCTTTACTACTATTGGTCTTAGCTGCTTTCTCATGGCCAGGATTAGAGCGTACACTTGATGTGGCCTTTCAGTTAACAAATGCTGCTGTGGAACACCAGTCCAGTTGCTTATTTGTGCTGTCATAAAATCTGTACAGCCTGTTACTTTCAATTCTTCTGGTACAGCAGAAAGTCTCAGGTTTTCTCTGCATGCTTTGTCTTTTAACTCTGCTAGTTTTTAAACTGTTCTTCTTGAGAAACTTCATATTCAGACAGATTTTTCTTCATGTCAGTCTCTGATTTTTTTTCAAGTTTTATCGGTTCATATGAATGGCTATATTTTTTCTAGCCTTCTGTTTGAATTTATATATTCCTTCAATGTTTCATTTATTTTTTTCAACAAACATCGTTATTAAATTTTCACATATGACATAGGCAATATTACATTTACATAAATGAAAAACAAAATGACACCACTTTAGTTGCAAACATTATACATCACAGATATTATTGAAATAACTGTGGTTGCAAACATTATACATAACTTAAAATTTATCCATTCATTGTCAGTTAAGCATTATATAGTTTATTCAAAGCCTGCCTCTTAAATGTTGTTCCTTCTCTCCATACATTCTTCCCACAATTCACATTTTTCCTATGTAGGTTGTTCCTTCCCTTTTCTAAAGATCCCAGTTCCAGTTGTTTTAGCTCTTTTGCTATACTCACTATTTCTAGTAAAGACCATTATGTGGCTTTTGTGCGAAGGTCAGCTATTATGCTTCATAAAAAAGCTCATGATTCACAAGTTCAGATGTGTTATTCCAGTCTATGAATTTTGCTGCCATAATCTTGCCTTTGTCTGTGTTTATCAGAATGTTGTCACTGATGGTAAGAGAACTGTTAATGTCCTTCAAGAATGCAACTGCAGTCATAACATATGGGTTGTCCTGCCTCAGGCAGCCCTCGGTCGGCCGGATTCCAAAGTCTGGGTCCGGCGTCGGCTGGTGTCGCCTCCTCTCCGACGTCAGAACGGCTGGAGTATAAAGGCATCTTCTTCAGTCTTTCTTGCCGCGCGGTGCCCGAAGCAGAAGCAGTTCGCAAGTGCCGGTCGGTCAGCTCCTGTGTTTTGAGTACCGAAGTCATCTAAAAGCTAAGTACCCCGTTGGGGAACATTTTTTCTTGCCTCAGCCGATGTCAGAACAAATTGAGAAAGTTAATAATTGTTTGTCTTGTGGTAAACAAATACCTCATAAGGACTTCCATTCTTACTGCCTTCCTTGCCTGGGCCCAGACCAGGACGTCTCGGCCTATGCTGCCTGTGCTTGCTTTAATAAGCGCACTCTCAGGCGCCGGGCAGAATTTGCCGAAGACTTTTTCGGTGAATCTTTCGCGTATATCATGCCGTCGGATCAACCGACAACTCAATCTACCAAAAAACTAAAGGACCGGGACCAACATCCTCGGCCCGCGTCCACCAAAGATGCAACTCCTAAACCCTCTGCTAGTGCTTCGGTCCCTTCGGAAGCGGTAATTCAACCGCTCCAGGCCGACGACACAGCGTTAACACGTCCTTCGGTCTCGGAGACCTCTCCGGTGCCGGTTGTTGATTTTCCTCCGGAAACCAAAGTTCTGGATCTACCCGATACCATTCCTGTAGACAAGGTTACTCCTGCACGTGGGGCTGCAAGGCCTCCTGTATCCATGTCCATCAAGGCCTTTGCACGTGCTAAGGCCGCCAGCCAGGCCAAGGCCCATCCTAAACCTACTGCTCAGGCCCCTTCTTCTGATAAACAGATCATGTCTCTTGCTGCAGATCTTATTTCTCTTATCAGGGGGTCTCAGCCTCACCCAGACAGAGGTTCTCAGCCACCTGCAGAGAAAAGGCCCAGAACTGAGCAGGCTGACAACCTCTCTTCAGATGAAGCCTCTGGGGATTCTGAGCATTCAGATACCCAAGAAGAATCCTTCCAGGCCTATGAGGACTCTGATGCTGAGGAATCAATTCCCTTTGCTGCCTCCCCTCCAGAGGATTTCTCGTTTGGTGAAGTTTTGCACTCTATGAGGGAACATTTTAAATGGCAGGGTCAGGAATTCTCTGATTCCAGGAAAAGGCTACGTACCTTCCTCAAGCTTCCCCAGCACAGACCTTTAGCTATTCCTCCAGTTATGGATATTTTGGATGATGTTTTCTCTGACTCCAGTGCTAACCCTGATTCTCTCCCCCCTGCTCCTGTCAAGCCAGACAGATATTATAGGGTCCCTGACACTCACAAACATCTCTTTAAGGCCCACTCTGTGGATCTAGAAACTATTTCACAGGGCCCCAAGGGAGTGGCTACTTCCACTGCCAAGAATCCACTGCCAGCGGATAGGGAAGCTAGGTCCCTGGAGAGATGGGGTAAAAAAGTTTATACCTCTACCACCTTAGCCATGAGGTCTCTCAACTGCCTTTTTCATATGTTTCAGTACCAGGATTTTTTACTGGATGATTTACAGAAAAAGTTAGCCTCTCCTGAGCCTATTGATAAAAAGGCATTGCAGGATCATATACATAACACTCAGCAGGTTAACAATCATTTTCTTCAGTGTGGTTATGATGCATTGGAGGCTTCATGTAGGGCAGCTATGACTGGGGCTGTGATACGTAGACATGCTTGGTTAAAAGATCAGCCATTGCCAGGCCATGTTAAAGTAAAGTTACTTGATGCACCTCTGGAAAAACAGAAGCTTTTTGGTGCTAATGCACAAGATGTGTTGAAATCCATTGAGGAAAAAGCTAAGTCAGTACAGACAGTCAAGGATTTCCTCCAGGTTCAGCCACCCAGATTCAGCAGAAACTGGCCTTCAAAGAATTGGTCCTTCCCAGACTCTGACAAGTTTCAAAGGGGAAAAACAGGCGTGCCCGAGGTAGAGGGCAATACCGAGGATCCTACAGGGGCTGCCAATGGCAACCTCCAAATCAAAGAAGTGGCGCAGGCAGCCCAGCTGCACCACAAGGACAATCACAATGACTTGACTTTCATACCGCCTACAAAGGCTCAAAGAGAAGCACCTTTGGGCGGAAAATTATCTTTATTCTCAAAAAACTGGCATATCTTAACCAAGGACAACTGGATTCTGGATTTAATAGACAAGGGTTACAGATTCCACTTCCACACTTTACCAATAAGACAAGGCATGCCAAACCTGCCACATCATCAAAGGGCAGAGGCACTCACTCAGGTTTCAAAGCTGTTAAGTATAAAAGCAATAGAAAGGGTTCCTCCTCAGGAACAAGGCCAGGGATTTTATTCAAGACTGTTCCTTGTTCCAAGAAAAGAAAACAAATAGAGGCCTATACTGGACTTGTCTACTCTAAATATTTTTCTCATTGTGCCAAAGTTCAAAATGCTGACGTTGCAGCAACTCCTTCCCATGCTGGGCAAGGGGTCTTGACTGGTCACTCTGGACCTCAAGGAGGCATACCTGCATGTCCCAATCAGAAAAAGCTGCAGAAGATACCTCAGATTTCTTGCAGGGACAGAGCATTATCAATTCTCAGCATTGCCGTTTGGCTTATCTACTGCGCCCAGAGTGTTCACGAAATGCCTGGTATCAGTAGTGGCACACTGCAGACTCCAGGGGATTCAAATATACCCCTACCTGGACAACTGCCTCATACAAGCAGACAACAAACAAACCTTAACAGCAAACTTGGACTATGTCATTCAACTACTGCAGGCCTTGGGATACACAGTCAACATTCAGAAATCAAGACTACTGCCATCCCAACAGATTATTTTCCTAGGAGCCAAACTGGACACAGAAACTCAAATGGCCTACCTCACAGAGGAAAAACAACAGCAGTTACCAGAGTACTTCAAAGGCCTAGCAAAGCTCTCCCAGCTGACTGCAAGGAAAATCCTGCAGGCCCTGGGGTTCATGGCATCTTGCATTCTTCTGATACCTTTGGCAAGACTTCATATGAGAAAGCTGCAATGGTACTTAAAAAGCTTATGGTCCCAACACAGCCAAAGCCTAGAGGACGTAATCCCACTCATTCCATGTCTGCAAAAAGAATTTTTATGGTGGGCTCAAGCAAGTCAGTTAAACAAAGGCATGTCTTTCAACAGACCTCAAGCAGGTCATATGATTACAACAGACGCCTCAGATCATGGATGGGGGACGCACATGGAGGGCAGATGCATTCAAGGTCTATGGACACCAAGGAAAGACATCTGCACATAAACCAAAAGAGATGTTGGCAGTGATACATGCAATCGAGACTTTCGAAAAATCACTACAACAAGGACATTTGCTAATAAGGACAGACAACACCACTGTCGTGTGGTATATAAACAAGCAGGGAGGCACTCATTTTTATCCCCTCTGCAGACTAACAATGATTCTCTGGGAAAAATCCCTGAGTCTGAAGATACATTTACAATCCCAGTTTGTGCCAGGCAAGGACAATGTACTGGTGGACAAGCTGAGCAGAAATTTCTTGGATCCACACGAATGGATGCTGCATCCTCACATTTTCTCACAAATAACAAAGACATGGGGAAGACCGGACGTAGATCTCTTTGCTTCTCACATGAATCATCACCTGGAAAAGTTCTGCACAAGGACCCACCATCCTCTAGCCTGGAAAACGGATGCTCTCTCCTTCAGCTGGAATTCCCTAAAAATGTATGCATTCCCTCCTCTACCTCTGCTGACCAAGGTGATACTGAAGATCAAAGCAGAACAACCAACAGGCATTTTGATAGCTCCAGACTGGCCAAGGCAACACTGGTACCCATTGCTGTTGAGCATAACTCTGACCAAACCGTGGCCTCTGCCCCTATGGCCCCTGCTTCTAACAAAACACAATTACAGGACTGTCCATCAAAACCTGAAAACATTGCATCTGACAGCCTGGAGGTTACCATGACTCCTTCCGCTATCTCTCTTTCCAAAAAAGTTCAAGAGATCTTACTGGAAGCACGCAGACCTTCCACCAAAAAAAACTATTCAGCCAAGTGGAAGAGATTCAGCATCTGGAATATCAAACCTCCCAGAAAACAGCCAGTACCTGCATGGGACCTCAATTTCGTTTTGGAAAAATTAACTCTTCCTCCTTTTGAGCCAGCAGCAACTTCAGAAATGCAATTTCTATCATGGAGAACGGTCTTTCTATTGGCAGTCACATCTGCAAGAAGAGTCTCGGAGATACAGGCACTCATGGCAGTACCTCCCTTCCTCATTTTTCATCAGGACAGAGTTTCTCTAAGAACCAATCCTACATTCATGCCAAAAGTAATTTCCAGGGTGTCTCTAAATCAAGCTATTCACCTGCCTACTTTCTTCCCCAATCCTCAAAACAGGGGGGAAAAACTGCTGCATACTTTGAACATACACAGGCAACTACGCTACTACTTGGACAGAACTAAGGCCACCAGAAAGTCTGACCAACTGTTTGTAGCCTATGCTGCTGGAGTACAAGGAAAAGCAATCTCCAAACAAACAATTTCAAAATCGATTGGACACTGCATCAGATTCTGCTATTCTTTCCATGGAAAAGGTGTGCCAGCCAATATTAGGCCACATTCCACCAGAGCTATAGCCACATCCACAGCTTTCCTAAGAGGAGTGGCTACAAAGGACATTCTAGAGGCTGCTACATGGAGCTCCATGCATACATTTACCAAGCACTACAACCTGCCCTTATACTCCAGATCCCGAGCAGGCTTTGCTTCGGCAGTCCTGCAGGGCATTTTAGCTACACCATCCCTTTCTTAGTTCCATCCACCCCAGTTGGCTATGGTATTCAACCCATATGTTATGACTGCAGTTGCATTCTTGAAGGAAATAGTACAGTTTTGTACCTACCATAAATGTAGATGTCCGATAGATATGCAACTGCAGTCGGATTTTCCCACCCTCCTACCCCTCTGCAACTTTCTTTATGGGTCCACTACCCCTATTCCTATTAGCTGGGGGTATCTCCTATGGTGTATCTGTTTATTACTGGTGTGCATGTCTGGAATTGTTTATCCATTCACCAAATTTAGCCTTCCTAGGAGGGCACCTGGCATCTGGGGCAAGAAACACTGAAGAAGATGGCGTCGGCCGATGCCTTTATACTCCAGCCGTTCTGACGTCGGAGAGGAGGCGACACCAGCCGACGCTGGACCCAGACTTTGGAATCCGGCCGACCGAGGGCTGCCTGAGGCAGGACAACCCATATGTTATGACTGCAGTTGCATATCTATCGGACATCTACATTTATGGTAGGTACAAAACTGTACTTTTTGCTACTGTCAGTCTAGAAACCATGTTCATGTGTAGCTAAAACTTGACTAAAATTTTAAGTAAGACGTATCTTGAAAGTGTGCCTGCGGTGGTGGTGCTTGAGGTAGCGCTGTCGCCTCAAAGCTAGACGTTGTCCCGTTCGATTCTCAGCTAGAGCGTCTTCCGAGTGGAGACATTCGTGAATGGGCATGCCTTTGTTGAAGGTTGTGCATCAGGGATGGCAACTCGGCACATAAAAATCTACTGCCAATCATTAGTGGACCGGAGTTATGGTGTGGCGACCCCTAACCGGGAAAAGCCAAAAGACACAAACAAACACTTTACCTAGAGTGATAAGGAAGGTGGTCTGAAATTAGCTGTAGAGATAGGGTTAGGGACTTTGGGGAGATGCCAGACAGTCATTTTTTTCCCGGATATATGTAAGATAATTCAGGTTTTTACAGAGCTTTATAAACCATGGAAGGAAAGATTCTAACCTGGGATGGGGAATTTTTAGGAATTTTCTGAAGGAGGTTTTCTGCTTTATAACACCTGACAGCGTAAAAGTAGAATGATGGGAGGAAAGGGGTAAACACTAGTTAGACAGAAGAATATGAGGGAAGAAGTAGATGTCTGAAGAGGATTTGGGGAGTCATTGCAAAGTAATGATTATATCTGCATGTAAACTGTAGTGTAATGTCATTTCATCTGGAAGTTGTATTGCTTGCGGAGCTTTTCTCCTTAGTTCTTTATTGAAAAGGTCCCTGGCTCAACCAGACTACCCTGGTTTTCATGTTAGTAAATCTTGGAAAACTTACTTTCAGTATGATGATATTTAGAAAAACATTCTTCAGTATCCTGTTGTAGTACATGCTTTCATGCTGGGAGATGTTGCCTTTCCCTATCTCAGCACCATACTAAGTAGCAGAATCAACTCCAGGTGTCTAGCTGACCCCAGAATTCAAAAGTTAATTTACTGCACACAGTATGATTTTGATGAATTGTTCTACTGGCCTGTATGTTCACTGTCCCTTGTTTGACATGTCTGAGGCCTATTGCTTCATAAACCTTGAATTAAAACAAAAATTTTGAGGCAGGATTTTTTTTTCTTTTACAGAAAAGTAGTGCACACTATATGCTGTAGCAGTATACTTTCCAAGTTCCTGATAACTTTTCTCATAACACTTTACCTGACATTTGCAGGGTACCAGGAGATGAGGAAGGGGTGATATACCCACCTGTTGAAGACTCTCAGGAAATATGTACCACTTCTTTCTGTACATCCACAGCACCACCACCTTCACAGGTAAGAGATAACATCTGTGATTACAGGATCATCTTTAAAACCTTAAGTATTTCTAAATGGGAACTCATTCACAAGT
The DNA here is from genome assembly GCF_019279795.1 of Protopterus annectens. Taxonomy (NCBI): domain Eukaryota; kingdom Metazoa; phylum Chordata; order Ceratodontiformes; family Protopteridae; genus Protopterus; species Protopterus annectens. Next base: position 95,147,078 of record NC_056743.1, read on the forward strand.
CCTTCATATAGCTGTCAGCTGTTGCATACCATTGATAATATTCACCTTGCTTGATGTTTGTTTGGATTTTTTGGCAGTGACTACCTATAATGCTTTGTCATGGTATTACTTTTGGTAATTTCTTTTATTCTGTTAGTTGCATGTAGTTGTATTTGTGTTAAATTATTGCATCTTATCTAGCTTTTTGCAGGGGATGCTCTTAACCCTGTTTTTCAGCTAAGATTTCCCCATATTATTTTCTGTGTTCTTCAACCCTTGTTTTTCAAACACCTTTTCCCTCTCCTATCACTGTTAAGCACAGTCCATCCACTAATCCCCCAGCTACAGTGGCCACTTAATAACTAGTGGAGGGCAAGAGCCACATCAGTCAGATATTTTGGCCATCTGCTGGATGCTGAAGTTTCTGCCTTCGTTGGGTGCAAATAATTTAGTGGGTTAGACTGTCTTCTGCTTCCAGGGTGAATGAACTGGCATTATCCATGCATTCCTTAGGGCTCATACTGTTTTTTTTTAATTTTTTTTTAATTATTTGCATTATCCGCTGGTGCTGGACTGCCTTTTGTTAATTTTTCCTAGAAACTGAACACTTGCAGTGTAGTTTTCAGTCCGTATCTTACTTGTACCATGTCTGTGACAGTACTGCAAGACTAACAGGGGCAGTTAGGAAGAGACATGTGCCTGTTTGAGAGCAATTGTTTAAGCTTTCACCTTCCTCCCATTTTGACCCTGATGACTTCTGCCTGTTCCAGAACATAGGTCGCTAATTTGGTGCAAGGTGTTAATTTATATGTTCTGTTTACTGTTACATAGTAGTGACCATTTCTGTCTGAAGATGAATAGCATTTCCTTATATGAACAATTTTTTCTCCACTTTGTAGAAATTGTTTAGTTTTGCTTTTGGGAAAACTTTTGAGATGCCCATTTTTCAACACTTTTTAGTTGACTAGCCTGTCATTTCAGAGGTTAGTAACAGTCTATTCATTTTGTAAAGGAGTTATAAAGTGTACATATAAGACAGATTTGCAGTTAGTCCTGATGGATGCAGACATGTTGACATTCCTACTGTATTTGCTTGTTGGCAGCACCCATCTGCAGCTTTTCTGTGTGTATAACAAGTTTCTTTCATTTGCTTCATGACTTTTCAAGTCTCATTGTAGTCTTATATGTGATGCATAGGCAGAATATTCCAGAGGCTACCTTAACAGGCATTTTCTTAAGTCCGTTCTTAACCATTTCCGATCTGTTTGGCAGTAATGCTATCCAGCCTGTGGCTTTATCATTTGGTTCTGTTTGTCTCACTTATCTTGTGAATGTTGATGTGTCCAAATCATATCCCCCTCTACTTGTTTGTTGATTTTCTCTGTACAGTTTCATAGCATGTATCTTGAATCCATAGCTCAGTTTTCTTGTTGTGTTAACCATGATTTATCACCATATGTCTCAATGTATCTAATTCTTTGACATTCATCATTTACACTGCCTCAGTGGCATATCGGTTCTGTGCTTACACAAACCCACACAGACAGCTTTCCAGAACTCAGAATCCCTTCTTCTGACTCAAGGTGATAGAGGATTGACTAAACCTCTCCCAACAGGGGAAGCCTAACTACTGTCACAGAAAGGTAGTTATTCAGTCTTTTACTGCCAGTTGTAGCACTTGCACAGTTGAATCTCTTCAGCAGCCTGCATTGGTGGATTATAGCTTCTAGACACAGATAAACCCCATTTGTGAACTTCAGTTCCTGTTTATTATTATAATCTTTTGATTTCTTTGTGTATATATATATATATATATATATATATAGATATATATATATATATATATATATATATATATATATATATATATATATATATATATATATAAAAAATGTGTGTGTATGTATTTGTGTACATGTATAAATATGTGTATATATATATATATATATATATATATATATATATATATATATATATAAATGTATATATGCATACAAAAATACATACACACAGACACACATTACATAAAAATAGTTCTTTATCTAGACACACACACATACATACGTATATATTTAGGTATGTTAACTTTTTATTTAAAAATACTTGCTATTCACGTCTGCTGTTAATCACTCTGGGAATTTGAATTTACTACTGTGTTGTTTGTATGCTTAGTACTGCTTTTAAGCAGTTATGGGGCTTTTCTAAAGTATTTTATGACTTTTACTGGGAAAATCAAAGTTGTATGGTGCCAGCTGAGCACTAGGCATCTTGTTTCTGTTGTTTATCTGCTTCATGTGGTAGTTTTGACAGGACAGTATTGTATTTTTTCACTCGTTTCTTCATTTTTATATTTACTTCTGATTTAACACTGCTATTGCTGTTTTTATTGTTAAATCACAATTTTACCACAGATTACTTCTTTTGCAATTTCTATGGTGATTTTTTTTTTCTGGAGCAGACTCCCTATCCGCAAAAAAAACAAAGTTCATCTCAGTCCATTTTTAAGCACAGATTAGATCTATGTATGGGAGACACAAAAAATTACTCCAGGACTGCCTCTTGTACTACTAAATGTTTTATCCCATGCATGGGTCCCATCAAATTATCTGTGGTATGATCTCAATATTCTCATTAGGATAATGTATAATTATTGACCATGGGCTGGGTAAGACCAGTCAGTGACCAAATGGGATAGTTTATTTCGTGCACAAAAAGGGGAATTGTCTAGGCTTAAAATGGCCAGCAAAGGCAGCCAGCCTGCTACTTACCTATGAAAAGATTCAATGGCAATTTAAAAAAATGTTGGACCCAGCACCTGCTTCAACTGGAATTCCAGATACCAGTGCTGGATTTTGTGAAATGAGAGTTACGGTGGTGGAGGGATCCAAATTCTCTCTAGCTAGACCTACCCTTCTCCCTCCAGACCCTAGTTCAGTCAGTCCAGATGGACTCTTCAAATTTTACATGAAAACAGTATCCAGGGGAGTTCAAGTGCAAGATGAATTTGGTCCTTCATATGCTACAAAGCACATAAACATCAGAGAAATGTTAACAGTGATGTAGACCTTAAATATTTTTCACCACTTGTGGTCTCCAGGTCCCCTTTTATTTGTCATAGACAACACCACAGTCATGTGGGGTGCAAGGTCATACCCTGTTTGGTAGTTGGCAGTTATGACCTGGGAGCAAGCCTTACAGTATTCTCTGACACTTCCAGTCTCCTAGTGGGAGACAGAATAAGCAGATCTTGGATGAACCCTTACTAGTGGAAACTGGAGAGATGTCTGCCTGGATTTGTTCCTGATGAGCAGTGGTCATGATGGCAGGTTGGTGTAATGGTTAAGGTGTTTACCTTGGACACAATGTACTGGGTTTGATTTTCACCTGGGGGTAATTGGCTAGGCTTAAAATGGTCCAGAGTGGCAATTAGCCTAGTATGAACCTATGAGATGTGATAATATTTTTCAAATAGTACTGTTTTCAAAACAGACAGTTGGAAAAGTTCTGTTTGATGCATCCTTGTAGTGATGGTTGGAGGACAGAAGCATTCTTGTTCCCTTTGACAGGAATGTTCCTTTATGCATTTCTACCGTTCCCCAATACCCAATGTAGTACTTAAGATTCAGATCATTGTGGTGATCCCTTTTTTAGCCCTGAGTAAGTTGGATCTTCCTTTTAATAGAATTGGTCAAGCGCAAGTTACCACAAGCTTTCTCACTTCTGCTAACACAGTGTTAGGGTGATTGGTGCACCCCAACTTAGAACACTTGCTACTGACTGCCTGGATGATTCTGTCTTCATACCTTTTAGGCACGTGTTCCATGACGATATGAAGCAGCTATTGAAGGAGACAGGAAAACCTGCAACTGGAAAATCTTACATTTACAAATGGAAGAGATTTTCTAGGTGGTGCCTAACTGATATCAGAGGGCCCGGTATAGTGTATTCCCCTTTGGTCTTGAAATGTTTGTATGAACTACTCAGTAATGGGTTCTCTTATGCATCTATTAAGGATCATCTTGTGGCCATCTTAGCTTGCCTGCCTGTGGGTCCCCTTCTTTCATCTCTTTTTGTGGTCAAACAGTTTATGAAAAGAGCGTTGCACATGAGACCCCAGATGAAAACAAATTCCTCCTCTTTTGGATCTCGACTTTGTTCTTGAAAAATTGACCTTATCTCCTTTTGTGAACCTGCTTTTCCAGTTGAGTTGAGGTTTAACACTTAGATTTCACGGACTCACCTTGCAGATGTCAGAGCAAAAAGCAAATCAACATTCTAAGCTGTCATAGTGGGCCAGTCTGATCTGATTTTCCACAAGGACAAGGTTATTTTGCACACTAATCGTTCTTCCATGGCCAGATTTGTTTCTGAGTTTAACCTGAATCAAGCCATCAGTCTCCTAGTTTTCTTTTCAGAACCTAAAAACTAGGGAAAAAAGATTATGCATACCTTAGATTGCACAGGCAACTCAGGTACTACTTTGACAGAACTAAGTCCTTCAGGAAGGGTGAACACCTGTTTATTTTCTGTTCTGGAGCTAAGAATGGTCAACCTGTCTCTAAGCCAGTGATGGTGAACCTATGATCTGCGTGCCAAAGGTGTGACACACCATGATGTTTTGGATGACACGCCAGAGATCACTAATACCTGAATTACCAAAGACACTGTTTTTGCATTTGTTACTTGTGTGAAGTGCATTGAATTATTTTGTGCCAGAAGCCAGTTCAACAACACTGCTGCAGAGGTAAGGAAGTTATTAACCTCAGAGACTATTTCAGTATACTGTCTCAGAGTCTGCAAAGGGCAGTGCTGACATTTTCTATTCATGGTTACATTTCTGTAAAGGGCCAAGTAGTCTGCATTTGTAAGTGTGTGCTGTCTTGCATTCCTCTCAACTGTCCCTCTTTATCCCTCCTAAAACTGGCAATTTTTTATACCTAATAATGACAACAGTTAGATTCATAGACTTATTTTCCTTCAGAAAATGTATATTAATTCATCTTCATTTTTTTTGGGGTCTCAAATTAATAGTACAAGTAGTTTAAAACTGTCCATGTCTCTTATTTCTAGATTTGTCCCTGATTCTGTTGAGATTTATCCCTGATGTATTGAGAGCTATCTGTGCTTTTTTTTATTTATTATTTTATTTTTGTTAGGGGACACACACACACACACACACACATACCAGTAGAGTCAGGTTAGGCATTTTCTGAATTTTTGAACACACTGAACCCAAAAGATTCACCATCACTGCTCTAAGCAAGTGATTGCTAGCTGGTTGTCCTCCGATATATATTTTTATTACTCATACCATGGTAAATCTATTCCAGGCAAGGTTAATGCACACTCCACCAGAGCCTTACCCTCTTCTGCAACCTTTTCAAAAGATGTGGACTCTAGAAGCATTTTAGAGGCAGTAACCTGGTCTTCTATTTCTACCTTTACAAAGCACTGCAAGCTGAATTCTTTATTAAGTTCCAGAGCAGGCCTTGTGAGGGTCATTCTCCAGGGTCTGCTGGATCCTTATCTTTCTTCCTCCTCCTCCTCCCAAGTAGGGTAAGCTTTCAGAATCTACACAGATACCATTGAGGCAGTGTAAATGACAAACATAGTACAGTTGCACAAGTCCTATTTACCTGTAACAGTAGATGTTTGAATTTCATACTGTCTCAGTGGCATATGGGCTGTCCGACACTCTGTCTTTGTTTTTGAACTCCCTCCTGCTTCATAATCATCCCTTTCCACTGTGAATTATACCCTTCTGCTTGTGTTATATGTATATGAACCTTAACTGTATAGCTCTGAGTTCTGAAGCAGTGTTGTTAGATTTGTTCTGTAGCACACCAGTCTGTTATCAGTGCATTACCAGCATTTAAATCTGGTTGCCAGTCATAATCTGTTTATTGTCCATGTCAAGAACACATAATTCAGGGTTATGATCGGTGAGACTGTCATATAAGTCTTTTTAGTGCACGGAGCTTTTATCTGCTCCATGTACTACCAGTTAAAGGGGAAAAATCGTGAGTGTGTCATGGCTTTCAAAGCCATAAAACATTTAGCGAGCACTGTCAGAGAGGTAGTGTAAAGCAGTCCATTATGTTTACACTTCTCTCCATGCTTCTCAGTTGTCTAGATTTTTACAGGGTATACAGATTATTCCTTCATACTTTTGGTCTGGTCCTCCTAAAATATGTGGTTTTCATATAAGTCAATGAGGCTTGAAGTGACTAAATAATAGGTTACATTTGAGTTGCAGCTTTTGCATTCTTCAGGTTATGCAGGCAAACACACATCCTGTTAATCTAGCAACTTTTATGTTCTTTTCGTTTTTGTTTGTTTTGTTACAGGAAGTTAAGGATGTATTAAGGGTGCGGACATCAGGCAGAAACAAATGCTTTTTTCTGCCTCTGTTGTTTGCTAGTCAGTACAGGCAGATTTTAGTGCCTAGCGTGGGACTTGACCTTAAAGGAACAGTCCCAGGGATTTTTTATTTTTATTCAGCTTTTGTTTATATTTCAGGTTTGCCTTTCTGGGCATGCTCACCTTAAGCTGAGAGGGGTAGGGAAAGAGTGCCTGAAGGAAGTTTCAAGGGTGTTAGCCAAATTCCATCTCAAATTGCAGTTGTACTGACAACAGCTCTCCCTGTGAGCCATTCATTAGTTTAATCTGTGCATTTCACTCATTGAGAAAAGTAGCCTTTCATGCATTTTATGATCCAACTTCTGCTTATACTCTAGAAGGCTCATCAGTAATGCAAAGCTTTTAAAACATTAGAGTTTTTTGTTTTTTTCATTTCATATTTTATTCTGTGGTGATTGAGAATCCTGGCCATCTACAACAATTTTATTACATGGCTTCTACCTATAGAAAGCATCTGAGTCAGGCAAACAGTAGTGGAAACCATATTTCTCTTTCTTTTATGTTTTACTGTATTCTTATTTTTGGATACTAGCCTGGTGTAGTGACTTTTTGACCTGCTAATAATTCTATAGAAAGCAAGTGTGTGACAGAAGATTGGGGCATTAGTAGACACACTCTTCTGTTAATTTTTCAGCTTCTAGTTTGATCTGTGCTGATTTCTGAATACTAATAGACAAATGCACTATTTTTTATGAGCGGGCTGCTTGTACATCTATAGCAGCAAGAGTGACGCCAAATTTAAAAATTAGTATACACTGACGTTCCTTTTCCCCTGGCACAGCTTTCTTTATTTTAAATATGAGACAGAAGCTGGGGGCATAGTTCCCCAATCCAATGCAAGTCAGAGAGGAACACAAATCCAAAGATTAATCTATCCTGGGAGCTGAAACAAGAATGGAACTGTGGATTTACAGTATATTTAAAAGTAAAATGACACTGTGGGTGGGAATGAAAGTGATGTGTTGAAGTGGGCTTAACTTCTGTCAGCTTAACTCTGACTCTAATTTTAAACACTGGGATTGTCCCTTTAAGAACTTTCTCAGGGGTGCTTATTTGTTTAAGGTCGGGCAGTGTGCCATTCTGCCGCTTAGATGGTTCGTCTTTCTTTTAATGTCAGAGCATTATCTGCACGCTCCATGCTCTACATAACATTTACTTTCTGTCTGTTGTTCTGCTATTAATTTTGTTTTTAGATCATCGGCCAGTTTATAACCTCTGTACAAATCTTTGGCTCATTTCATTGGAGTGTTTATCAGATTCCTGCTCAGTAGAGCAGCTGTTTCTTATTCTTAAGAATTATGATTTAAATATACTGCAGACTATATATTCTGGATGACAGCTGCTTGTCTGCAGAAACAAATTTCTATGGAAAGGCTTTATAATACAGTGTTCTCTCTAATGTATCATCATCCTTTTTTTTTTTATTTCGGCAATTTTATAAAAGATAGTTAAAGTAACTTTGAAACAACAGTAACATTTACAAGATAAAAACTATAAAATTAAAAACATTTATAAAAGACAACTAATGAACACAGGCCCATTAAAACACTAATTTATTTATTTATTTTTACATTTTCCAAATTGTTAGTAACAAAATTACTCCACTGTGGCCATTTGTTTGAGACTGTTGTGTTAACGTGTAACAGAATATGCTGTTTCCAATGTAGAAAGAGAAGTGAAACTAAATCAGTGAATGTAGGAGGCATAGTGGTTTTCCACTTTTTAGTTATTATAAATTAAATAATCTCATTTGAGAGGATCTAAAATGGAATTAAGAGGTGTATCCCTAAAAATAGTGGTTTTGAAAGATGTAATTGGTTAGGCAACAGAATATCACAAGTTGCTTGTAGCATTTCTCTGGGTGTGAACATTCCCAAAATTTGTCTCCTAACTCTCCAGCAGAACAGTGATAACATGTAGATGATACAGTCAGACATAATCTGGACAACCTTACAGGTGTATAAAAATATTTAAACTGAAATCCCCAGCCAAAGAATCAGCGTTTCCATGCTGTTGTGACATATCTGGGAATTACAAGCATTCTCTTCCACTTGTCAATATTGTCTCATACCTGTAGTTGTTGTTCTCATGTTAATTTATGCTTGATTAATTTGGTTTTGTGGTTGTGCAGGTTTTATAAATCAATCTTATAATTCCTTTCTTACTGAAAGTACCATGCCTAGAAAGCAGTAACCATGTTATCCATGTGGGTTTAAGTGAGACCTGAGTGTTAAGTAGCTTGATAGTATTTAACTTGTTTGTGAGTTTTTAGTGTCACTGTCTTCTTACCCAATATCAAACTGAGTTCAAAAGCAGTCCCAAGATTTCAGAAAGTTACCCTCATTTAATTATTCCCAGTAAAAAAAACACCTGTACATCTTTCCAACTTCTGGTATACTGTATAGGACCACATAGCCAAATTTGCAGCATTTCTTATAGGTAAAAATTCTGTAATCTAGTTATCATTCACTGTGATTCTGAAACCATCCAGTACACAAGTAAGTAATGTTGCCATAATTACTGAGAACCATCATCATTCTTTCTTACTGAAAAGTCTAAGAAAGAAATCATCATGGACTTGTTTATCCAGAGTAAATTTCTGTGCTTCACTTATTTTCATTAAGGTACTTAAAAAATTCACATAGTTCATCCCTGCCACCTTTCCATATCACCCACCAGTTATCCAAGAAACATATTCACATGTCTCTGCTGGGCAAAAACAAATTAGATCCAACATCAGAAATCAACAACTCCTCCACATACCACAGGAAAAGGTCGGCATAAATAAGGGTAAAGGATGTCCCATTGCCGTGCCATGTACCTGCCAAGAACATTGTTCTCTTATAATAAAATTAAAATTTGGTTAATATTTGTTCAGCGATTCATAACAAAAGTGTTATTGAACCCTAATTTGTATAAATTGGTATGGTTTAACCAAAACTCAAAGCATGCAAACCTAACCAGTTTTGGATACTAGTGCTGAAATACTTAACTTCCAAAGTACACATATACCATCCGTGGTCCATTTGAACTTTTTGAATCAAATTTAAAATCTCTGTGGAATCTTGCAGTCTGGATCCTCACCAAAGCCAAAACAGGTTTTAAATAAAATGTTTAAAAAGCAGACAACAGGAACCCTTATCCAAAAACTCTGAACTATTTTGAAAATAATTAGCCTTAATAAAATTGTTGGGCCACTTGTGACATTGATTTATTTGCCATTCTTTGAAGTCAGTTTAAAGTTTGCACAAAAAGCACAGATACTGTTGAACTGTTCATCACTGGTTAAGAAGACCCTCATCCACATTTATTACACTAGGCTCCAATATCAACTACAGCCGTCTAGGTGTGATCTCAAACCGGTTTGTTTGCTTCAGTAGTTCCTGGTGCCAGAGAATTCTTCTAAGCTTTTTCAGGATGAGAGCACCATTCTGTGGATTATCATCATAAGATGACTCCAGCTCCTTCTTTGTGACAAAAATAACACTGCCTTTATCTGATGCAAAATTCAATGCAATCTGCTATTTTCCTCTTTGTGAAACTTTTAGCCAAACTTTGCTATTTTCTATTTTGAGGAACTTTTAGCTAAAAAAAAAAAAAAAATGAATTTAATGTTGCCATCATGAATCAAACACAATGAAAATTAAAGCCCAAACACTTTTGGACAAACTTCTAGTGTTGTAGTGTGCTGAAACTTGATTTAACTTAAATCCACAATGAAAAAGTCAGTAATACGCTCCAAAGGGTTGTTTATTTGAGAGGCCATTATTCACCAAAGTGAAACTTCAAACCACTTTCAAATCAGTGTACATGTAATATTTGTACCCAAAAATAGAATGCAGATATGTTTAAGTGGTGCAACCTCTGTCGCTCACTAATGTATTTCATCAATAGTTGCAGTATAGTAGTGTGAATCACCTTGTATTTAATGCAGTCAAGTTATCTAGAAGTGACTTGTTTTAGACAAGCTCTTGCATCTGAGCTGTCTTTAAAAGAAGTGTCTAACAGCCAATTGTTAAAGTGTGAGAGAGACAGAGACAGAGAATTAGTGAGAGGTTGTGTGACATCTGACCTAAACAAGCTATAGTATAAAAGCTCAAAACCCTGTATTTCCCAAAGGACAAAGTCTGATAAAGGAAAAAAAAATAACAGAATTGAACTTCAGTGTTAGAAATGACATTTTTTTTTTTTAAGTTCTTGGATAATTGTGGAACTGTAAACCTGTTGAAGTAATGCTGGTTGGATATCTCAGACCATGTTCTCAGACTTCTACATTGCTATACAAGTGCATTTGCGTTAACTGCTAGGCTTGACCCTCCCCCTGAATAAGTCAACTGTACTTCCAGTCTTTTTTGGTAGCTTACGGTTTTTAAGCCAGTTTTGATTTTAGTTCAGAACCTCAAAGGTTTTTGCAGATGTTTGATAATCTCTAGTGAGGTACATCCCAAAAGTTAATGAAGAGTAAAACTCTGAGCTGTTAATGAGATTATTTCTGTTTCTAGGATGCAGAGATTGAGTCCTTCCACCATCATTTGTTTACTGTGCTGCTCTAAGCAAATCACTTAACAAAACAGTACTCCTGGGTCACCCCTGAAAATGGGCAATTGTGTCTAGTGGGCTTACCCAGTTAACAGATCTGGCTTAATTAATACTGTCTACATAAATGGGGAGAATAAACACTTCAGATCAGGATGATATTCCCTTGGCAGTCAGCCGCGTTAAGTAGAAGAAACTTCTGACTACTGTTGCTACATGATAAAAGGATCAAAGAAGAAGGGTAATCAGTCATATGTAAATTACTAACATAATTCAGCTTCCCTTACATTTTGTACTTTGCATAGTAACAGTTCAACCCTCCCTGTAGTCCACACTAAAGCTTTCCCTTTTTCTATGCGGAATTGTATGATGGCAGCTTAGCATTTTCTATTATTTGATCTAAAGCGTAGAGCGAAATTCCTTATCAAAGGTAGGTACTAGGCTAGTAGCCCTAGGGCCTATATAAGCCTAGCCGAAAAGGTACTCTGGCTTTCTCCACCCAAGAAAATTATTTTCCTGTGACCCTGTCAAGCAGAGCCACTGAAGTGATCCCTGGGGTGAATTTCCTATTTCCCATCCAATCATCAAGATTTTTCTTGAAGAGTGCTAATGAGGAGCTTTGTTTGATATAGATAGGTAGCTTGTTCCAGAGTATGGGAAGTCTCTGGGATAGGAATCCATCCCTCCAGCATGTTCTGTTTATTGTGGTGACAAGGTTTAAGTCCCTAGAGCATGTAGTGTGGAGGGATTGGGATCTCTCTAAGTGGAGCATGTCTAACAGCTCTGGGTTTGACATAGCTTTGTATGTTAGGCGGAGATCTCATCTGAGTAGGCGATATGTGACAGAGTAAAGCTTTTTTGAGACTGTCTGCGTAGGGCATCTGTTTGAGGCCGATAATCCTCTTTGTGAGGTATTTCTGTGGCCTTTCCAGTTGTTATAGATGTCTTGTGAGGTACATACCAAAAGGGGCATTGTACTTTATAATGGGTCTAATGAGTAGAGGGGAGCAATTACCTCTTTTTTTCCTGGATGAGAAACCTTTTGTGATGAGGTGTGCCACATAGAAGGATTTCCTGACTACTGTGCAATGTGATTATCAAAGGAGAGACTACTGTCCATCTGTGTCCCAAGGTATCTTATCACACGTTCAGCATTAAGTAGACTACCGCCTATGTGGTAATTCATGGGTACAGAGTTTTTACCAAAAGGGATTACAGTGCACTTTTTGGCATTGAGCTTGAGGCCATGGCTTTGACACCAGGCATCTGTCTCAGTGAGGCCCTTTTGTAGAATGTCCACATCGTTAGGAGTTTCGATTATGGCTCCTAGTTTGCAGTAATCTGTGAAATTCATTAGCCAAAGACCTTCTGTGTTAGCCTGTACTTCAGAGAAGTGGATACCAAACAAGAGAGGACTCAGGACTGAACCCTGTGTACTCCACTTGTCACTGGTCTGATGTTGGATTTGGAGTCTGCTACTTTCACAGTGTGGGTTCTGTTAGTGAGCCAGTTGGCAACCCATCTTGTGACATAGGGATTTATACCTAGTTTAGTAAGTTTATCTATAATTCCAGAGTGGGGGATGGTGTCAAAAGCCTTGGCAAGAGCTAGATAGGCTATGTGAACCACCTTACCCTTATCTATGGCTTTGGTGACTGCTTCAAAGAATTCTATCAGGTTTAGGAGACATGATCTGCCTTTTACAAACCTGAACTGGGTGAGGTCCAGAGTTTGGAGATTACCAATGTCTTTGTTTATAAGTTCCATGATGATACGTTCCATGGCCTTGCAGACCAGGCTCGTCAGGCTAATGGGGCGGTATTTCCCGGGGTCCGTGGTGGATCCCCCTTTGTGGAGTGGAATAACCATCACTGTGCACCATTCAGTGGGTACAAAGCCTGAGGTGAGGCTATGACTGAACATGGTACTTAGGTGGGGTGCCAGTTCGCTCTGTAGTTCGTGTAGAACGCAGCCTGGGATGTTGTCAGGTTCCATGGATGCTGTGCTCTTGGCTTTGGGGAGAGTGTTTTTTACCTGTGCAGCCTTGATTACAGGAACTTTGCATTCTTCCGGTATAGAGATGGGCCCTTTAGGGGGTGAGGGGGGGGGGTAAAGTTAGCACTGAAGTTATCTGCCAGGATGTTGGCAATATCAGTTGGTTATGTATATTTAGTGCCATTGTGCTGTAATTCAGAGCAGATCTGAGTGTTGCCACTGAAATTCTTGACATAGCTATAGAATGCTTTGTGGTTGTCTTTAGAAACAGTGGCGATTTTGTTTTCGTAACTAGCTTTGGAGGATTTTATGAGAGATCTTAGATTCTTACTGAGGCTGACCAGGGAGTTCCTCCAGTCATGGGATTTTTGCTCTTTTTTTGCAGCAGTTTCTTTCTTCTGTTGTAGAGTTTGTTTATGGCAGGAGACCACTAGATTGGCTTCCTTTTTTTTGGAGGATAGCATCTTGGTTCTGTTAGGGATAGCTCGATCCATGCACTTGTGTTGGTGCTTATAAAGTGCCTTTGTGTAGAATTCAGCAGTCGTACCTCTATTGTCTGTCTGCATGGGTGTCGTGAAGTTTGCCACTTCTGTCTTAAGAAGTGTGAAGCTGGCTTTGGAGAAATTTTTTACCGTGGTTTTTGTAATGGGGGGGATGGCTAAACGTTTTTCCCCTAACCTGTGGAAGCACTGGCTTAGGAGAATGCTAAATGTTTTGATTTCTTTGCTGGCCAACAATTAGCACATTTTCTAGGTAGGAATGTTTCCAAGCTGCCTACTGAAATACCTGCTTGCCAGCACCAACATTGTTTTTTTCCCTGCTTAATTCATAGCCAGTCTTGTCCAAACTCTCTCTTCTCAATCTCTCTCCTCCTCTGTTAAATGTTTTTTTCAGTACAGACAGCAAACCATCAAGTGGAACAATAGTACCTCTTCCTTCCTTCACACTCCAGCAGGCGTTCCACAAGGCTCAGTACTGGGTCCCTTACTTTTTAACATCTTCATTAATAATTTTCATCAGTGCATTCCTAATACCAAACTTGTCCAATACACAGATAATTTGCTGTGCTCAATCTCTCCCCAAACTTATGCAATTAACACAAGATGCCTTTTCTTGTACCGAGTCTTGGTTGCTGAAAAATCACCTTGCTCTCATTGCATCCAAAACCAAAATCATAATCTTTACCCCATCTAAAAACACCTATATCGATAAAAATTCCTTCTCCATAATCAGTCAGAATAAGATTCCCATTGAAATAGTCTCCCATACAAAACTTCTAGGTGTTATCATTGATGACTATTTAAAGCTTGACATTCATATGCAAACTAGTATTAAGAAAACACACCAAAAACTCGGAATGCTGTATCGTCACAGACGTTATCTCACTCCTTCATCCAAACATCTACTCTTTATTTCCTACCTCATCCCCTATCTCTTGTATGGAGCCCCTCTCCTCACCAACCTTCAATCCTCCCTAAAGTCAAAACTATCATCCTGCGACAATAAAATATCGAGTTTGCTACTGGAACCAAATGCTCTTCCCACCACTGTCATGCACTCCACTCCTTAAACTGCCTGGAACTCCCTCACTATCTCTCTTACATTCAACTGTTAACTTCTTACAAACTCATTTTCAAACCCTCTAACTGCCCTTCCCCTCTTCTCCATACTCACCTTGCATCATCCTGTCAGACTACTCGGGTCCAGTAACCGGAATCTCCTCGAAGTGTACAAACCCTTACGTGCACCGGGACAATTTCTCCTGTCTTTCTCCCTCGCTTGCCTATGGAATTCAGTCCCTCCCCCCACATTTGAATCACCCAAAACTACTCTGCCTTCAAGACCATGTTCCATTCCCATCTCTTTTCTCACTGGGAATGCTCATGCTCTCACCCCACCTGACTCCTCCTATATCATTTCTGCTCCCCCATCCCTTTTTTTCCTCTCCTTTCTCAAAACTCACCCTAGTGACTCCCTTCATTTCATTTTTACTCCCTCTCCCTTTTTTCCTTTCTCATAATTCAGCCTATTCACCTTTCACTGTTCTACTCTCTTGCTCTAATTCGTCCTACCTCTTATCTCATGAAACTTTGAGTGCATAAGTGCTTGCACTCCAAATTATACTTATGTACTCCAAAATATTTGTTTTAATTTCATTCAGTGCTTTGTTAAACCTTGCCCAAATGTTATTATATTGTCTTCTATAGTACTGTTTTTAGTAGTTTTGAAAATTACCAAATAAACGACCACCAGTGTAACCAAACAAATAAATCCAAAACACTGGAGCAACAGAGTAAGACACCAAACCGGAATTAGCTTTACTCAACACTTTTGTCTCAAACTTCTTCAAAATTTTTTTTTTGAAGAAATCTTTGAGACAAAAGCGTTGAGTAAAAAGTTTTTTAAGATAATTCCTGGTTGGTGTCTTCCTCTGTTGCTCCACTGTCTTGGATTTATTTAGTTTTGAAAATTGTATATGGAGCTTTTCTCCCTGGGGCTCCATTGAAAACGGGCTCATTTTGGCCCATTGGACTTTCCCGGTTAACAATCTGCAAATAAATAAATAAAAATAAATAAGTAGTCTCTGATAGTTTTCTGGGCTTCTAGGAAGTGGAAAAGAGAGATAGGGAACGATTGCTAGCAGAGTCACAGCAAGAATCCTGGTCTGCTTTTAGTCCACTTTCTGAATACTTATTCTTGAAGTGGCAGTCACAATGTAAAATAAACTAATATTCTGTGCTGTTTTAATTATAATTGTCTGCCGTCTGTCTCAGTAGCAGATACCTGTCCGTCACCATCTGAAATGTTTCTACTGTGTTGCCCCCCCCCCCCCCCAACCCTGGCATTAGGCCCTGCCTTCTAAAGCTTGCATGTCCTCAAAACTTTTAAGTAAAGCCATTTTTTTTTTGGCATTTGTGTTGCCTAGTCAAGACTCTTTACTCACAGTGACTATTAATTTGAATCATAGGGGTTTCATTTTAGTGCATGATAATTAGCATTGCTGTTACTGCAAATGCATTATCCCAGTACATGTTTGTATGAATTACTATTGTGATCATAATCATAATTCTTGAGCTGTCACCTGCAGGTGAGTTCCAGCAACCAGCCTAATTTCCAGAACTTACCATTCCCCCCAAAGATGTTGCATTGTTTTTCATGTAAAGAGGGCAGATATCTACTCCATCTTTATTTTTGTTGCCATGAATACAGTATCAAGAAGTTTTTCAGTCTACACTGGTTTTTGATATGGATCATGAACTGGGAAGGTAATTACCCCATTGGTGAAATGTTCCTCTTTGTTGTGGTTGAGTTTCCAATGTTGTTTTTTATTGTTTACTGTTGATTGCTGGCTTGGTGGATAATTAGGAATAGTATGTTATGTCCACCCCAGATGAAGAGAATAGGTATATATATACGAGTTCTAGATCTACTACATAGGTTTCCATTTCTTGTATGTCTGCCCTGCTTTAGGGTCTTCCTCTGTTTTCCCATAATTTTTAATAAAAAACATAAGTAGAGGAAGAACATTTTCCATTCCTACTGTGGCAAAAAAGTTGTAGGCTGTTGCTCATCAGAATGCAGTGCTGGATGACCCACAGCCATTGAGTAGTCATAACATCTGTGGTGGTCTTTCTCAGTGCCACAGTGATAGTGGCACTTCAGGAGGAACAAGACAAGACTAGTGCAATCAAAATTAAATGAGTACAGTCATTCCCTAGAGGAGACCATTCTCCCTTAGTCTCCTAAGCAAGGCAAGAGATGTCACGATAGGTAAAGACCAGCCTGGGAGTCTTTTTTTTTTTAGAGGCTCATGAGGTTCAAAGACTGATGACAAATACCTCATATAGTCTGTGGAGCCTATTGTGTCAAACTTAGGGTTCAGGGCTTGTGGAAATGAGTTAATCTTGGCTGGTTGTCAGGGCTTTCAAACCAGTCTGGTGACCGGGGTGTTGCACTTCATAATAATCAACACTATGGTGATAGCGGTTTGTAAACAGATTGGAGACCCATTTCTACCCTCTTGGCAGACTGGCTGTGCAAGCATGGGAAACTGCCCTTGAATCCTACAAGGAGCCCTCATGGCTTCATGCCTTCCATGTCAACAGAATCTACCAGCAGATAAAATTCAATGGAAAAGCTACAGACCTGCATAAATGGGCATTGGACAGGCATATGTCTTTTATTTTCAGGGAAGGTATATGAGAATAGACATGTTTGCAAAAGACAGCTGCAGAAATTCTGCTGCAGAGCGTCTTGCAGAAAGGCTTGGGCAGTTGATGCCTTCTTCCTCAGTTCAGCAGGCCTATGTAACTGTACTTACCCTCCAAATCCCCCTTCTCACCAAGGTTCTACAGAAGGCGGGGGAGAAACAGACAGATCATTTTTATGCCCCCCCCCCACACACTTTTTTTTTTTTTTTTTTTTTACTTGTGCAGCTGTGATTTCCCCTGCTATTTACAGATGGCAGTGGAAAGATGATTAACATAGCCAAAACAAGTGAACTTCTTGGCACAGATCCAGGTCCTTGGTACATCCAAACATGGAGACCTTCAGTGTGATAGCATGGTTACTTTAACTCTACTACCCTTTTGGGCTTCTGTTTTCAGAGGACATACTGAAAATGATGAGGGAAGCCAGAAGGTCCAAATATTAGGTAACTCTCCTTCGCTGAATTAAAGCAATTTTACCTTTCATGCTGAAGGATGAGTTAGACCCCCAATAGAAAGAGTGCATGTCAGTCATTTTTGCAGCAGGATTCGTTTATAACTCAGTAAATGTGTATTTGTCTGTGATTTCAGCTTAACCTACCTTTGGAAACTACATTGGCTTTACTGGTGGAAAAGTTTCTCAGAGGGGCAGCCACCTCAAGCCCCTAGAAGAATAGTGACTGCAAAATCTATCTTAAACATTGTAATGAACTTTGGCTCTTGCATCAACTAACAGAATATCTGAGCTCAAGCTTTATGTGTAAGGAGCCCTTCTTGTCTTCCTCAGGAAAATAATCAGTTTGCATGTAATCCCTTCTTTTGTGCCCAAGGTTGTTGCTGAGCTTACTGTAAGCTAGACCATCCAGACTGCCACTCATTTTCCTTGGTCATCCAAATATGGGAGAAAGGGTCTTGCATTCCTTGGATGCTTACAGGCAACTGAGATGCTACCTGCATGAACCAATGACCTGAAGAAGCCTGAGCAGTTTTTGTTTTCTTTTTCATCTAACATGAAGGGGACCTCAGTCTTTAAATAGACAACCTCTAAATGGCTAGTTCATTGAATTACATTTTGCTACTCTGCCCTGGAGAAGGCCTTGTGAGAGGAACCACAACCACATTCTACCCAGGCCATAGCAACTACTGTGGCCTGTGCTAGAGGGTTCGATACTCAGACCATCCTGGAGGTGGCCACTTGATCCCTCTGTACTTATTTCTAAACATTATGGACAAGTCATCCTTTCCACGACCGAGGTGTATTTTATCACTATTGTCCTAAAAGGCCTCCTGCAGCTTGCACCATGGAAGTATCCTGCCCCTAGTACTATAGGTAAGTTTTGGGAATCTTCCCAAAGGTTATGACTGCAACAGTGATCCATTTGAAGAATATATTACTTGAAAGTCTGCTATTTTTCTGTACTATTACTTTGCAATTAGAGTTTTTTCCCCTCCATACCCCTCTTGTTCTTTGGTGAGCATCAAAGGGCTTGCTTTGGTACCATTCAACTTTCCTTCTTCCCAAACCTGATAATTGCTGCTGATTCTGGTCATTGTACCTCTAGGGAACATGTATTCTTGGGTATGTCTAGCCTATGACCATGGGTGGTAGTCTGTATCTAGGTTGCAGTTCTTCGTGTTTCACTGTTGCAGTCATCACATTTGGGTTATCTGCTTGCAGTAACCCTCAATCAGCCTGATAAAGTCTTGGGTCCTGCGTCGATTGCTGTCTCCTCTTCCATGATGTCAGGTCGTCAGGGGTATAAAACATGCAGCCGATGCCATTACATCAGTCTTTCTTGCCGTGCGGTGCCCGAAGCAGAAGCAGTTCGCAAGTGCCAGTCGGCCGACTCCTGAAATTTTCGTTTTCGAGTTTCAGAACCGAAGTCTTCAACTAAAGCTAAGTACCCCGTTGGGGAAACTTTTTCTTGCTACTTCTCGATGTCAGTAAAAGTTAATAATTGCATTACTTGTGGAAAGCAAATACCTCGTAAAGATTTTCATTCGTACTAAATTCCCATGCCTAGGTCCTGACTATGACGTACCTTGCTGTCGGTTTTATGCTTTATTTAATCAGCGCACTATCTGTCTTCGGTATATTTTTGCCTCTAAATATTTCAGTTCTTGGTTTAATTATCCAGAAATGTCGTCTGTTAGCCGTCTGACTACCAGGATTTTGAAAAAAATGCAAAGATAAAGACAGATACAGGCTGCCAAGGTCCAAAACTGCCGACGACGCTTCTATGCCAGTTCGCCAGTACTCAGGCACTTTCGCAGCCCCTGATACCTGCTACGTCTGATTCGCAGGCCCCTACTGAGACCCATTCGGAGTCCAATATGCCGCAGGATGCTTCAACTATGGAACGCGGATGTCTCTACCTTGGATGCATCCGGAGCCACTGTGCAGGCACTGGCTTCTGAGGGTGTATTCAGGCCTACGGACTTGAATATTAAACCGTCACCTCCTTCTTCATTTAGGCCTAAATCTCGAACCATGCCTAAAAAACTGACACCCAGGCCGCATGCTCAGACCTCTATGCCTAAAAAACAAATGATAAGAATGGCTGAAGATCTTATAACTCTAATCAGAGGAAGCCAGCTTCCCCCTTCTAAGAGACCTAGGACTGAAGTTGTTTATGAATCTTCTGACCAGGATTCTGATTTTTCTGATTCTTCTGATGATCTGGATTTGCCGTTATCTACTTATGAGGATTCTGATGCAGAAGACACTTTCTTCTGCTTCCCCTCCAGAGGATTTTTCTTTTGGTGAAACCTTACATATTCTAAGGGAGCATTTCCACTGGGAAAGCCAGGATTTTTCTGATTCAAAAAAGAAGCTTAGGGATTTCTTACTCCTGCCTCAGCATAGGCCTTTAGATATTCCTCCTGTACTAGATATTGTTGATGATGCTTTTTCGGAATCTAGTTTGGCCCCTGATTCTTTGCCTTCTGCTCCCAGAAAACCTGACGGATATTACAGGGTTTCTGATTCACACAAGTTCCTTTTTAAAAATCCTATTGCGGATCCAGGGACTATTTCACAGGGACCCCAGGGCATTAAGGCTTCTACTGCTAAAAATCCTACCCCTTCTGTTAGAGACTCCAGGGAGCTGGATAGATGGGGTAAGAAGGTTTACACTTCTGTAACCTTGGCCATTAGGGCTTTAAACTGCCAGTTTCATATGTTAAAGTATCAGCAACGTGTTATTGGATTGCTTAAACAGAAAATTATGTTGATTCCTGACTATGCAGAAAATAAAGAATTACAGGATTTAATGCGTTCTGCTGAACAGGTTGGAAAGCATACTTTGCAATGTGGATTTGATTCATTAGAGGCCTCTTGCAGGGCTGTTGTTAGTGGGTCTGTGCTCAGAATGCATGCTTGGCTTAAGCAGCAATCTTTGCCTGATCATGTTAAAGCTAAATTGTTGGATGCTCCCTTAAATCAGGACTGCCTGTTTGGCAACAAGGCTGAGAAAGTTCTTAAAAAGATGGAAGATAAAGCTAAATCTATGCAATTTGTTAGAGTTCTTACAAGTTCAGCATCATAGATTTAGTAGGCACTGGCCCTCTAAGAATTGGCCCTTTCCAGCCCCTTCCAGGTCTTCTCAAGCCAAACCCAGACACAGCAGAAACCCCAGGTTTCAGTCCCAGGGGACACACAAGACTAAGCAGTGAGGGGTTTCCGCACCCAAATCAGGGAGTAGTAAGACTATGGAAAACTGTCTCAATTACTTGCTTTTAAAGCTTCCAAGCACTTCCCAACTGAATGCTCCTTTAGGTGGAAAGATCGGTCTGCAGGCCAAAAACTGGGAAATCATTACCCAGGACAAATGGGTATTAAAGATAGTATCCCAAGGGTACAGATTTCACTTCCACACCTTACCAACACCAAGCGGGTGGCCAGATCTACCCCCAAAATAGTGGGCAGAGGCCCAAAATCAAGTACTCTCTCTCTTAAGCATGGGGGCTATTCAGTTGGTACCAGAAGAGGAAAAGGGACAAGGTTTCTATTCAAGACTTTTTCTGGTACCCAGAAAAGGCAATACATGGCATCCTATCCTGGACCTTTCTACTCTAAATACCTTTCTGGTGATTCCAAAATTCAAGATGCTGACTCTTCACCAGCTGCTTCCTATGCTAGGCAAAGATGCATGGTTGGCAACACTAGACTTAAAAGAAGCATACCTGCACATCCCTATCAGGGAGTCTTGCAGAAGATACCTATGCTTTAAAGCAGGCTACATGCACTATCAGTTCTCTGCACTGCCTTTTGGCTTATCTACTGCTTCCAGGGTATTCACAAAGTGCCTAGCTCCAGTCATTGCATTCTGCAGGCAAGAAATATTCAAATATATCCATACCTGGATGATTGTCTTATTCAGGCAGAAAGCCAGGACATACTTTTGAATCATCTGGCCTTTGTTCAAAAGGTACTGACTTGATGGGGTACACCATAAATGAAAATAAATCACACCTGGTACCCTGTCAACAAATTATATTCCTGGGAGCAAGCTTGAATACATCTTCCCAGATGGCTTTCCTCACGCCAGAGAAACGGACTCATTTGACAACCTACTTCAAACAAGTGGCCACAAAAACCCAGCTGTCTGCAAGGCAAATAATGCAAGCCTTAGGGTTCATGGTCTCTTATATTCTTCTAATTTCATATGCAAGGCTGCATATGAGGAAACTGCAATGGTATCTCAAAAGCCTATGGTGTCAACATTCACAGGATCTAGAAGCTATGATTTCTGTCATACCTTGCCTGCGCCTAGAGTTCCTTTGGTGGGCAGAGGCCTGCCACCAAAACACGGGACTACCATTCACACTACCCCCAGCCACCCAAACATTAACAACAGATGCATCAGACTATGCATGGGGAGCTCACCTGCCAGAGAAGTGCATTCAGGGCAAATGGAATCCAAGTCAAATGCACCAGCACATAAATAAAAAGGAAATGTTAGCTGTACAGAATGCTCTGATAACCTTCAAGGACCACATTCTTCCAGGACAAATAATGGTAAAGACGGACAACACCACGGTTATGTGGTACATAAACAAGTAGGGGGGTACACACTCTTACCCTCTCTGCAGACTAGCCATGGCATTGTGGAACACAGCCTTGAGCTACCATGTGAATCTACAAGCTCCGCTCCTGCCAGGAAAACTAAATATGCTGGCAGATTGACTAAGCAGAAAAGTCATGGACGCACAAGAATGGAAACTGGAACCAAGGATTTTCAACATGTTGACAAGCAAATAGAGGAGCCCAGATATAGACCCATTTGTCTCCCCCCAGAACCATTAATTGGACAAATTTTGTACAAGGATTCCCCACAAACTAGCTTGGAAAGTGGATGTTCTATTCTTCAGCTGGAAAAACCTATCAGTTTATGCCTTTTCTCCTCTGCCTGTGCTCTCCAGGGTACTACTAAAGATCAAACAGGACAAGCCAAGGATGATTTTAATTACACCAGACTGACCACACCAACACTTGTACCCTCTCCTGTGCAATGTGTCATGCTTGGCCCCATGGCACCTGCCTCAGACTCCTTCCCTGTTGTCTCAGCAGGAGAACCAGATTCTGCATCCTCAGCTGCAAACCCTGAACCTAGCAGCCTGGCTAATTACCTAATCTCTCCCTTACTACCCCTCAGTAAATCAGTGATGGATATAATTTTAGAGGCTAGGAGGTCTAGTACTACAAAATCTTATGCTGCAAAATGGAAAAGATTTTGTACCTGGAACCAACCTCAAGGGATGAGCGCAGCAGTGCCCAATTTACCTCAGATTCTACAATATTTGACTGAGATGCTTCATAAGGGCTTGTCCTTTTCCTCCATCAAAATACATGCCTCAGTCATTTCAGCTCATTATAGCACAGAGCCTCCCCTCATCTCTCACTCACTGCTCAAGCAGTTCCTCAGAGGGGCCATAAATTTTGGGCCACCGAGGAGAGCTCCAACTCCATTCTGGGACCTTAACTTTGTCTTGGAGAAACTCACTCTTCCTCCTTTTGAGCCAGCTGCTAGTGCAGATTTAAAATTCCTTTCTTGTAAAACAGCCTTCCTTTTAGCAATCACTTCAGCAAGAAGGGTATCTGAATTACAGGCCCTTATGGCAGTGGAGCCTTTCATCATCTTTCATGCGGACAGGGTGTCCCTCAGAACCAATCCCTCCTTCATGCCCAAGGTGGTATCCAGTGTGGCTCTTAATCAGTCCATTCATTTGACTACCTTCTTTCCTAACCCACAGAACAAAGGGGAACGGATACTGCATTCCTTAGATGTGCACAGACAACTTCGATTCTACTTGAACAGGACTAAACCTCAAAGGAAATCTGAACAACTTCTGGTGGCATTTGCTGCAGGGACAGAGGGGAAGGCTATTTCAAAGCAAACCATTTCAAAATGGACAGGCCACTGCATTCATTTTTGCTATAAGCACCATGGGACACCTATCCCACAGGGCATCAGACCCCATTCAACCAAGGCTGCATCTACCTCTACAGCCTTTCTCAGGGGCATCCCTACAAGGGATATCCTAGAAGCTGCTACCTGGAGTTCTGTACATACTTTCACCAAGCATTATCATTTGCCAATTTTCTCTAAATCCAGAGCTGGTTTTGCCTCTACAGTCTTGCAGGGCCCTATAGCTGGTCCTAATTCTATTCAAATTCCTCCTCCCAACCTTAGCTTTGGGAATCTACCCAAATGTAATGACTGCAACAGTAAAACACGAAGAACATAGTACAGTTGTGTACACTTACCATAAATGTAGATGTTCGAATGTATTCACTGTTGCAGTCCTGGTTACCCTCCCTCCAGTCCCCTTTATTCTTTTGACTATACCTCTACTCTCACTTGCTATGCTCAAAAAGCTTTTTGGTGCGTTTGCTTTTTTGTTGGAGGTATATACTTGTATTATAGATTTAATTGCTTCCCATTAGGGGGGCACCTAACATCTGGGGCAAGAAAAACTGATGTAATGGTGTCGGCTGCATGTTTTATACCGCTGACGATCTGACTTCCTGGATGAAGGGACAGCAATCAATGCAGGACCCAGGACTTTGTTAATCAGGCCGACTGAGTGCTACTGCAAGCAGATAACCCAAATGTAATGACTGCAACAGTGAATACACTCGAACATCTACATTTATGGTAAGTGTACACAACTGTACTTTCCTCAGAGGGGCCAAAAATTTAAGACCACCCAGGAGAACACCAACTCCAGCCTGGGACCTTACCTTTATATTAGAGAAACTCACTCTTCCTCCTTTCGAGCTAGCTGCTAGTGCAGATTTAAAATTCCTTTCGTGGAAAACAGCCTTCCTTTTAGCAATCACTTCAGCAAGAAGGGTATCTGAATTACAGGCCCTTATGGCAGTGGAGCCTTTCATCATCTTTCATGTGGACAGGGTGTCCCTCAGAACCAATCCCTCCTTCATGCCCAAGGTGGTATCCAGTGTGGCTCTTAATCAGTCCATTCATTTGACTACCTTCTTTCCTAACCCACAGAACAAAGGGGAACGGATACTGCATTCCTTAGATATGCACAGACAACTTAGATTCTACTTGAACAGGACTAAACCTCAAAGGAAATCTGAACAACTTCTGGTGGCATTTGCTGCAGGGACAGAGGGGAAGGCTATTTCAAAGCAAACCATTTCAAAATGGACAGGCCACTGCATTCATTTTTGCTATAAGCACCATGGGAACCTATCCCACAGGGCATCAGACCCCATTCAACCAAGGCTGCATCTACCTCTACAGCCTTTCTCAGGGGCATCCCTACAAGGGATATCCTAGAAGCTGCTACCTGGAGTTCTGTACATACTTTCACCAAGCATTATCATTTGCCAATTTTCTCTAAATCCAGAGCTGGTTTTTCGTTTACAGTCTTGCAGGGCCTTATAGCTGGTCCTAATTCTATTCAAATTCCTCCTCCCAACCTTAGTTTTGGGAATCTACCCAAATGTAATGACTGCAACAGTGAAACACGAAGAACATAGTACAGTTGTGTACACTTACCATAAATGTAGATGTTCGAGTGTATTCACTGTTGTAGTCATTACATTTGGGTTATCTGCTTGCAGTAGCACTCAGTCGGCCTGATTAACAAAGTCTTGAGTCCTGCATCAGTTGCTGTCCCTTCATCCAGGACGTCAGGTCATCAGGGGTATAAAACATGCAGCCGACACCATTACATCAGTTTTGTATAGTGTACTGTGATAGTGCGTGACCATTTTGTGAGCCAGTTGGCAAGCTTTCTTATGACAAAGGGGTTTACATTCAGTTTGCTAAGTTTATCGGTAATGACTTAGTGTGGGATTGTGTCAAAGGCCTTTGCCAAGTCGAAGTATGCTGTGCGCATAGATTTGCACTCATCAGTGGCCCTGGTCACATTTTTGAAGAAATCCACCAGGTTTAACAGGCAAGTTCTGCCCTTGACAAAGCTGAAATGGGTCGGATCCACGGTTTGGAGGTCCCCTATGTTTTTATTTATGAGGTCCATTATGATATGTTCCTTGGAATTCAGCCACTGGGGATGCACAAGCCAGTGCATTTCTTTGTGCCGGTCCCAAGCCTGTAAATGGGGAGCGTTGCGTCAGGAAGGGCATCCAGCGTAAAACTTGGCCAAATCATTCATGCAGACACCAGTAAATATTTACATACGGGATCGGTCGAGGCCCGGGTTAACAGCGACTGCCACCAGTACTGTTAGCCAACAGGGTGCTGGCGGAAATTGGGCTACTGTCGGCCGAAGGAGGAGAGGAGGGGGAAGGCATGGCCAAAGGCAGGAAGAGAGGAGAGAAAGGCTAGGACTGTGGTAGTGAGGGTTGGAACTTTGAATGTTGGCAGTATGACTGGTTTAGGGAGAGAGATAGCCGATATGATGGACAGAAGGAAGGTTGGTATATTGTCTGTGCAAGAGACCAGATGGAAGGGGAGTATGGCTAGGTGTATCAGAGGTGGGTTCAAATTGTTTTATCATGGTGTGGGTGGGAGGAGAAATAGCTTAGGAGTTATCAAAGGAACAGTATGCTAAGAGTGTTTTGGAGGTGAAAAGAGTGTCGGATAGAGTGATGTTTATGAAGCTGGAAATTGATGGTGTAATGATGAATGTTAGTGCATATGCACCACAAGTTGGGTGGGCTATGGACGAGAAAGAAAAATTTTGGAGTGATTTGGATGAAGTGGTGATGACTATACCCAAGGGTGAGAGAGTGGTGATTGGAGCAGATTTCAATGGGCATGTTGGTGAAAGGAACAGAGGGGATGAGGATGTGATGAGTAGGTATGGTGTTAAAGGAATGCAGAAGGTCAGATGGTAGTGGATTTTTGCGAAAATGATGGACATGGTTATGGTGAATACGTATTTTAACAAGAGGGAGGAGCATAGGTTGACATACAAGAGTGGAGGAAGATGCACACAGGTGGATTATATCTTATGTAGGAGGGCCAGTTTGAAGGAGATTGGAGACTGTAAAGAGGTGATCGGGGAAATAGTAGTTAGGCAGCATAGGATGGTGGTTTGTAAGATGACGTTGGGGATCAAGAAGAGGAGAAAGATTATGAGGGCAGTACTAAGGATCAAATGGTGGAAATTGAAAAAGGGTAATTGTGAGGTGGAGTTCAGGGATGAGTTAAGACAGGCACTGGGTAGCAGTGAAGAGTTGCCATATAGCTGGGTAACTACAGCAGAGCTAATAAGGGAGATGGCTAAAAAGGTGCTTGGTATCGCATCTGGACAGAGGAAGGATGACAAGGAGACATGGTGGTGGAATGAGGAAGTACAGGAGAGAAATATACAGAGAAAGAGACTGGCAAAGAAGAAGTGGGATTGTTGGAGAGATGAAGAAAGTAGACAGGAGTATAAGGAGATGAGGTGCATGGCAAAGAGAGAGGTGGCGAAGGCTAAGGATAAGGCATATGAAGATTTGTATGAAAGGTTGGACACTAAGGAGGGAGAAAAGGACTTGTACCAAATGGCTAGACAGAGGCACTGAGCTAGGAAAGATGCGCAGCAGGTAAAGGTGATAAAGGATAATGAGGGAAACATACTCACAAGCGAGGAGAGTGTGTTGAGCAGATGGAAAGAGTACTTTGAGGGGTTGATGAATGAAGAGAATGAGAGGGAGAGAAGGTTGGATGATGTGGGGATAGTGAATCATGAAGTGCAATGGATTAGCAAGGAGAAAGTAAGGATAGCTATGAAGAGGATGAAGAATGAAAAGGCTGTTGGTCCAGATGACATACCTGTGGAAGCATGGAAGTGTCTAGGTGAAATGGCAGTGGAGTTTTTAACCAGATTGTTTAATGAAATTTTGGAAAGTGAGAGTATGAGGATGCCTGAGGAATGGAGAAAAAGTGTTTTGGTACCGATTTTTAAGAATAAGGGTGATGTGCAGAGCTGTAGTAACTACAGAGGGATTAAGTTGATCAGTCGCAGCATGAAGTTATGGGAAAGAGTAGTGGAAGCTAGGTTAAGAAGGGACGTGATGATTAGTGATCAGCAGTATGGTTTCATGCCGGGAAAGAGCACTACAGATGTAATGTTTGCTCTGAGAGTGTTGACGGAGAAGTACAGAGAAGGTTAGAAGAAGTTGCATTGTGTTTTTGTAGACTTAGAGAAAGCATATGACAGGGTGCTTAGAGAGGAGTTGTGGTATTGTATGAGGAAGTCGGGAGTGTCAGAGAAGCATGTAAGAGTTGGTACAGGATATGTACGAGGGAAGTGTGACAGCGGTGAGGTCTGCGGTGGGAGTGACGGATGCGTTTAAGGTGGAGGTGGGATTACATCAAGGAACAACTCTGAGCCCTTTCTTATTTGCAATGATGATGGACAGGTTGACAGATGAGATCAGACAGGAGTCCCCGTGGACTATGATGTTTTTGCAGATGACATTGTGATCTGTAGTGAGTGTAGGGAACAGGTGGAGGAGACCCTGGAGAGATGGAGATATGCTCTAGAGAGAAGAGGAATGAAGGTCAGCAGGACTAAGACAGAATATATGTGTGTGAATGAGAGGGAGGATAGAGGAATGGTGAGGATGCAAGGAGTAGAGATGGTGAAGGTAGATGAGTTGAAATACTTGGGATCAATAGTTCAAAGTCATGGTGAGTGTGGAAGAAAGGTGAAACAGAGAGTATAGGCAGGATGGACTGGGTGGAGAAGAGTGTCCAGAGTGATTTGTGACAGACGAGTACCAGTAAGAGTGAAAGGGATGGTCTACAAGAGGGTAGTGAGACCAGCTATGTTATATGGGTTGGAGACAGTGGCACTGACAAAAAGGCAGGAGTTGGAGCTGGACGTGGCAGAGTTAAAGATGTTAAAATTTGCACTGGGTGTGACAAGGGTGGACAGGATTAGGAATAAGTATATTAGAGGGTCAGCCCAGGTTGGAAGGTTTGGAGACAAAGCCAGAGAGGCAAGATTACTTTGGTTTGGACATGTGTTGAGGAGGGATGCTGAGTATACTGGGAAAAAAGATGCTAAGGATGAAGCTACCAGGTAACAGGAAAGGAAGAAGGCCTAAGATAAGGTTTATGGATGTGGTGAGAGAGAACATGCAGGTGGTTGGTGTGACAGAGCAAGAGGTACAGGACAGGAAGAAATGGGAACAGATGGTCCACTGTGGCGACCCCTAACGGGAACAGCTGAAAGAAGAAGGTGATGATTATGATATGTTCCTTGGCTTTACAGATGAAGCTGGGGTTAGACTTACAGGTGTATAATTCCTTGGGTCTGTTTCTAGGCCACCTTTGTGGAGGCGAATAACTGTTGCTGTTCTGCATGCCCCAGGAACAAAGCCAGTTGTTAGGCTGTGATTGAATAGGGTACTTAGTGATGATGCTAGTTCATGTTTTAGTTTGTTTAGAAGACAGCCTGAGATGCCATCTGGTCCCACAGAGGCTGTGTTTTTTGCCTTAGACAAGGCTTTACTGACCTGTTTTTTTAGATAAGTAGAGTTGGGGGCAAGGTTTGTGATAAGTTTGTAGGGGATAAGGGAGTGAAATTTTCACCAAATTTGTCTGCTAGCAGGTTTGCTATCTCTGTGGGATCAGTGTGTGCGTGTGTGTGTGTGATACCATTAATCACTAGTTCAGCACATGCTTGGATCCTACATTTTAAGCTATGTACATAGTTGTAAAAAACCTTATGATTATCCTTAGCTGTGATTGCTAAGTTTTTTTTTAAGTTAGCCTTAGAGGATTTGATACGTTTTCTTATTTGCCTGTTGAGGCTGAGGGAGGGTGCTTTTCCATTATTGTGGCCTTGCCTTAGTTTTTTTAGATAGCAAATTTTTGTGATTGTTTTAAAGTTTCTTACTGCTGGATATCCACCAGGGTGGCTTTTTTTTAAACTTTGGGCTCTGGCTTTGATTCTGTCTGGAATAGCCGACTTTATACACTTAGACAAGTGATGGTACAGGGCTTTAGTGTAAGCTTTGGTGTAGTTACCAGTTCTAGCTGGGGGTGGGACTTGGAATGCATTTATACTTTCTCCTAGGAGGGTATAGTTTGCTTAGGTGATGTTTTTTAGTCTGACTTCACCCTTTGTGAGTTCTGGTGTTGGTGCCAGTTTGAAGGCGACTAATTTATGGTCTAATTTAACTAATGAAGTATCAACAGTTGTGGTGGTGCATCTGTTTGTCATATTAGTGAGGACCAGACCTAGTATGTTTGTTCGTCTTGTTGGGGTTTGAACATTTTGTTCCAGGACATTTGAGTTAATGGATTCAAAGTACTTTTGCACCAGTGAGTTAGGGCTAGAGTAGGTTTCCCAGTTGATGGGTGGGATAATTTAAATCTTCCATGACCAGAGTGTTTGGCAGTATTTAGATTGACTACAGTTTGGTCAAGTAGGCCTCGTGTGCATCATGATCCATGGAGGGAGATCTATAACTAGCTATGACTTGAATGGAGGTCTTAACCACAGTAATCTGAACATGGAGTAACTCCATGGAGTTGTCAAGATGGAGCTGTCCAGTGTAACTTGTTGAGAGGTGAATTTATCTCTAATATAGATAGAAACACCACCTCCTTTTGGTCACATGCATTCATTTTGTGATCTGAAGGCATTGTACCTTGCAAGGCCTGGGTACTTTCTGAGGCTTTTAACCAGGTTTCTGTGACTGCATAGACGTCTACATCCTCCAGTGACAGAAGTACTTCCAGTGTGTGCAGTTTTTGGTTTAAGCTTTGTTTTTTTATGGCAGGCAATTTTCACATCGACAGTTTTGTTTTTGAGACCTTGCCTAAAAAAAGGCACTATGGGGAAGGCAGGAGCATTTGGCAGCAGCCGAAAGCCTATTGGTGCCATGTGCAAACAGTCACTGGCAAAGCAGGCAGGTATATCGACCATGTCATCCCAGGCTGACAGAAACTAGATTCCCTTTGAATGACACCAAACACTAAGCCAATTATTGAAATTGATCATTTTTTGTTTATACTGTGGCATCATTCTAGGTGAGGGTAATATGCTGCTCAGGGCTAGGGACATACCTGCCTGGGACACATACTGTGAGAACTCGATCATCTCTCTTTTCAGATAGTCCAGTGAGGTACATCTCAGGTCATTCACTGCAGCATGTGCTATGACAGAGTCCTAAA
This sequence comes from Protopterus annectens, assembly GCF_019279795.1. NCBI lineage: Eukaryota > Metazoa > Chordata > Ceratodontiformes > Protopteridae > Protopterus > Protopterus annectens. The sequence goes on from NC_056743.1 coordinate 95,177,832, forward strand.
GGTACTCGTTGCTGAGAGACGTAAGTACATATGTGATCTGACGAATCCTGGCACAGGACAGGCAGCTGACTGTGGCTTTCTCCATATCTAACCTGTGAATAACATGACTTTGTCTCACTATGGAGTCTCCAATGACAAGAAAATTTGGATTTTTGGAGTGTTACGCCTTCAGGTCTTGGTAGGTGAGACACTGGTGTTGCCATGCGTCTTGGTTGCTGTGGGAACTGTGTTAGTTGTAGCAGTCTTTTGTTTGGAGGTCTCTGGTGTTTCAATAAGTTTTGAGAGGGAGCATCCCCATATTTTGATTTATGTGTGGATGCATACTATTTGTATGAGTAGTCGTACTGTGTGCATGAGTAGTGGTGGGTGAGTTGACAACCTTTTCAGTGTTACTGTTTCAAGTGTGAAAGAGCAGGAATTCAAGAGTCTTGGTGTACATCTCTCGCACTCTGTACTAGAGTAAGCCATTAGTAGAGGGTTGTTAGCGTACATAAGGCAGTTGCTACACTGCCTCAGGAGACCCAAGTCAACAAGGCTGGCAGGAGAAACAAGGGTAGTCCAACTGTCCATAGTGCTAGGTTTGAAGAACTGTTATCACAAAGGGGGTGCTTTCAGGACTAATTTAGGAGGTGTTATGTAGATGGGTATTTCTGACAGGATTTTTGGCAGGTGGTTTAATAGGTCACAGCTCACTAGCAATACTTAGACCAGAGATGAACTAAAGATGAGGAGTGCACTATAGTGCTAGGTTTGAAGAACTGTTATCAGAAAGGGGGTGCTTTCAGGACTAATTTAGGAGGTGTTATGTAGATGGGTATTTCTGACAGGATTTTTGGCTGGTGGTGTAATAGGTCACAGCTCACTAGCAATACTTAGACCAGAGATGAAACTAAAGATGAGGAGTGCACTATTGTACTACAGCTGTATCTAAGAGAATAATTGTTGAAATTATCTGTCTGTAGCGCACAGTTGTGCTGCAGTGAGCAGTGCTGCGCAATGTGCAAACAAACACACCCAAACATGGGACCTAAATACCAGAAGCTAAAAACTTACTCCAAGCCCTAAAACAATCACCCTTCACCAGACAGGTTCCAGTCAATACCCTTCTCTCACAAGGGTCCAGAAGGGCCCCTTCCAATTAAAGATGGCTTGGAAAATGTGCTCAGAACACAACAGGCACTACAAACAGACCCAGATTCAGCAAACCTGTATCTGGACTATGTTACAGTTACTAGCTACACAAATTTAGGTGGTAAACACTAAAAATATTTTACATAGCAGAAAAAAAAGCAGTGAGACACTAAAAAATGTTTTAAACAGCAGAAAAAACAGCAAGGAGACACTAAAGGACACTTTAAACAAGAAACAAACCAGTTATTTAAAACATTGCTTGGCGGGTAAACAGAACAGATTCTTTAAAAAAACTTTGCAACAGTAAAAACAGCAACAAAGTATGCTTTAACAGGCACAGTACAAACAGTGCAGTTTAGTTTACAGTATTTAAATACTGTATTAAATAAGAACATAGTAAAAAGTACTGTAAATAGTATAAAAAACTCAAAAGAATCAATTTTGCTATTCTGTTTACTAATGTCTAAGAAAGGGAGAGGAGACTGTGCTAGAGAAATTCCCCATAAGGACTTCAACAGCTGCTGTGTAGTCTGCCTTCGAGCAGATCACATTGTAAAGCTCTGTGATGTTTGCCAGGACTTCACCATTAAAAACCTTATGGAGTAAGCTTTCTTTCTTACATTAATATCTGTAACAGAGACTTGAGGCCTTAACTTGATCTGCTGTAGTGACATGCAGATAGTCTTCCTTCTCCACCTCAAAAAGAAAAGAAGAGATAGGACAGAATAGAAAAGTGGAGATGTTTTGCAAGTGCTCCATGGTCCCTTCTAGTCAGTCGCTGCTGGTTTAGGTGAGGTGCTTTTGCAGCCCTGGATTGGGAACACACATCACAGCAGTCCTCTAGCAAAGCCACTGTGGAGGCCACCGGAGCCAGGTACATCCAGCTAGACAGATCTTATGCAGAGGCCTTCTTTGGATACTTTATGCACAGCATATGTTGGGGGTTTTTGGAATCTTATTCATTCGTGTCAGGGAGGAGGTTTATAGGCTTATTGTGGACGCCTGGCCTCGCCACACACAGCCTAAGACTTACATGAAAGATCCTCTGACAAAAAAGCCACAAAAAAGACATATCTACTCCCTCATCTGGAGTTGAATTGGGGCATCTAGTAGTTCTTTAACTTCTACCACTTCCTCCTAGGTTTCCTGTGAACAATTGTTCACTGTGTTTTAAAAGCTGTGCTGTTCCCACAACCAAGCACTGAACTATCAGCGTCAACTTCCAAAAAGAAGAGGAATCACTCTACATTTCAGTTTGATTCACAGGAAAGTGAAGGTGAGGAACTGATGTGTTCCTTGCAGATGTCTTCCCCTCTGGTTTTTGATTATGACACTGAAGATACTATCTCCTAACTCACCATCTGAGGAGATCTTTTTGGAGAAGGCCGTACCTGATTGAAAGATTTTTTTTTTTTCAAATGAGAAGGCACAGAGTCATCAGAGACCCAAAAGTGATATTTTGATCTTTTATGCCTGGATGCCCCTTAACTAGTGGCCATTCCTCCTGTTTTAGGCACTTAGAAAAACAGCCGCTGCACTTAGAAAAACAGATGGGTTCTGTAGGCTGCACAAATTGCACAAGAACCGCTGCAGGAATCCAGTGGTGGATCCAGCTATAGGTTCCATGGGTCCATTGAAAGAATCCAAGCTGGTTCCTGCACTTCCCTTCCTGGTTTTAGAGAGGGTAATGCCTTGGACAGGATTAGGAAAGAAGGTTTATATGTCTGACTGATACCGTAGTCTTCAGAGATACTATCAGACATAGATGGCTTTCCTGGACTACCTGTGAGAGAAGCTTGAGAGGTATATGATGCTGACCTGATGGCATTAAACTGTGCTTTAAGGATTTTAGAGATCTTAGCCTCATGTAGGGAGGCTTTTCTCATCTTCCACAAGGTCAGAGTCGTACTGCAGGCTAACCCGTCCTTCCAGCCTGTTGTGGTTACAGAGTTATCTTGAGTTAGGCTCTTCATCTTCCTGTATTTTCCCACTGTCACAGAATGAGGGTGAAATAATTCTGCATTTACTGTTTGTCCATGGGTTACCAAGATTTTATTTGTTCAAATCATAACAAATCAGAATATCAGATCAGTTACTTACTTCCTTTGCCAAAGATAAGCAAAGAAGACCATTTAACAAGCAGTTCATGTGTAAGTGGATAACTTGTTCCATCTGTTTCGGTCAGTCTTGTCATGTAAGGCCTCATTTGGTAACCATTTGAAATGTTGTGACCCGCTAGAGTGAGTCCCAAAATACGAAGACTGAATGACCCAAAAAACAGACTTACATGTACTAGTTTGACATGGCCATTTCCCACAACATTCCCCTTTTCGCTGAGGTGTGGAATTTTTTGGAATTGGGGGTTGTGGTCAGCTTAACCACTGCAATAAAAGTTTAAAGGAGAAGGATGATCTTCGAGATTCACTCTTCTTCTGTAGTTTGCCTTTTTTTCCAGTTTATCAACACTTGACATTATAAGTGATGTAATTTCAATAGGGAGCCCCTCAATTCCATAGAGGTTATTGTAGCTGCCATTGCCTTTCTGAGAGGGAATAACACTCAATTCTATTTTTGGGGATAGTTAAATTGTTCCTCTGTACAATCAGCATAGTGCTCCCAGGGCAGGGAAGGTTATTTCACTGTCATCTGCAGAGTATGTTTCTGAATCCTCAGAGGGCCAACTACCCCCACGTCTGTAAGCTGAGAGCCTTCCCAGTACTGCAACAGCAAATGTTAAGGTGAACATATAGCATGTTTGTGTTAGGAACTTACCATAATTGTAGATGTATAAATATACTATTACAGTACCATTTCCTTCCACCATTCCTTTTTTATCAGGACACCAGTGGCTGCGGTTGGGTACCAGAGTCGGACACTTTCACCTTCCCTGTCTGTCCTTTAATCAGACACTTCCCTTTCACCAGACTTAGCAGTTGCCTGGACAGGCAGTTTGGGGGGTTCTCTGCTTAGTTTCCCCTCTCGAAGGAAATGGATCATCCCATGGGGACGTGTGCTGTGGCACCATTGTACTGAATTGCTCCAGCTCTGAGAAAAAGATCAGAAAATGGTGCCATCTGATGTAACTTTATATCATCAATGTGCTGATGTCCATGTGGGAGGATATAAGCCAGGCCGGGGGAAGGATGGTTAAGAGCTCTGCAAGTCTGGCTAACTTCTTTTTTTTTTTTTTTTTTTTAACCCACAAATATTTATTTTGCTCAGACATTTGATATAACAAATCTTGCAGATCTGAGCTGTATCAGTGGGTTGTTACAGTGATACAACAGTAGCTCTATACAAAGTATTAATCTAGCCCTGATATACGAGTATAACTTTAAATGTTATGAAATTTTGAGCCAAAGAAATGGAAGAAAATCCTGTATGAAGAAAGAGTAACCAAAGATAACAAAAGGTCAGGTCTAACCGTATTATGTAACTTAACACAGGTTTGACTCAACACAGTCAAGTTTCTGCATAAATCCTCATGCAACAGATTGGCACTCTGTTCAGTTAGGGGAAAATAAGAAAATTAAAGTACTTAAATTGTGTTTAAATCCAGTATGACAATTTGAACTTAAAATTTGAGGGCTCATTGATTACTGCTACCATTCTCTGCCCCACAGCTGTCATTTCTTCATCAGAAGTCCACTAGTCCTTTTACTCTAGACATGTTTCCAAGAGACTGATTTAATTCATTATGGACATCACAGCCCCTAGATTTGAAATCATCTTCCTTTTCCTTAATTTGGTTATGGCTTTTTTTATAGCTAACATTAGTAAATAACTTGGTTATGTTTTTTCCCGTAAGTAACATTAGTAAGGCAAAAATTGTTTATATTGGTTTAGTAGCCTTGTTTGCAACCCAGCTTAGCAGGCACATTTCCTTATTCAAGTGTATCTTTTCTCCACTTATTTTTTATTATTAGGTCTGCTAATTCCTGTCTGAATCCTAGTAGGGCATCATATTCCCTGAACACATGTTCCCATGTACCTATATGAGTGGGTTACATCTCTAACAGGTGGCTGGAATGTTGCCAGACATCATTCGCATTCTGCTTGGTGTAAAAAAATATCGATGAATGCACTTCCATTCAAATAATGAGATTTGCCAAAGCTGGAGGGCTACTTTGATGTAGGTATTGTCTTTTGTGCTCCCTTTATTTGGAAACTAGCCCACAGAAAGCTAAGTGGTCTCTGTAGTTAAAGTTATGTTCATTTCTAACCATGCCATTCCTTGAGCACGCCCGCTGCTGTTCCCAGTACTGAAGATTGGTATTCTTTTTCCTCCAGTGCAGGAGACCAGGGTTCTCTCACATTCCCTGTTAGGTCAGGGTACTGTTCCTATTGGCAATACCCATTTTTGCCAATGTGTAAATGTCCTTAACTCCAAGACTCTTCCAAGTCCTTTGCAAACAGTGTTCCACGGCTCCTCTGATGGTAGGGGAGTATCCAAACCTTTCCACAAGACCTGGGATAGTGAGCCTTACCACTCAAATGGGTAGTTCAGTCTCTTTTAGTTAGCCTGATATTTGCTCATTTGCATTACATAAATTGTTGTTAGCTGGGTAGCTTTAAAATATAATTTTAAGTCTGGCGTGCATAACCCTCCTTGCTGTGTAACAGTAGCATCATCTTATCTCATTTTATCTTTTCCCTTTTACTTTCCCCCCCAAAAAACATTCTTAGCTTGTTAAGTAGTTTATTCCAAAGAGTTTTCGTCCATTTCATCCATAAATATCATGGCCCATCTGCTCAAATTGTTAATTATTTTTTGTATCATCTCTTCCCACATTTCCAGTGCAACTTTTTGGACCTTTTATTTGTTTATTTATTTATTTAGTCATTCATTCGTTTATTTATTTATTTATTTTTACCCAGAATCTCAAATGCTTCAAACAGTGATGGCCCCAAACATAGGGGAAAGACTGTAGTAGTTCATGTGCAGGTTAGTTTTGCTTTCATTTATCCGATATCCCACTGTTTTCCCAAAATGTCTTAACTTATCAGACAGCCTAGCTGAATACTTTTCAGGGTCACTTGCATAGCATACAATATATTCTGCAAATATGGTGATCTTTGGTATTGCCCCATACATGTCCTGCTGTATCAAGAAGTCTAATACATTGAACCAGTGGCTCTAAATACACCCCAAATAATAAGGGGGATACTGGGCCACCCTGCCAAGGTTCTCTTGATATTTGTAACGGCCTTGAAAGCTCACTTTCAAACTTCAAAACCGCTGTGGACCCACCATAGATCCGAAAAATTATGTCTGCCCATTCCAAGGCAAATCCTGCATTTTGTAGAGCATTCTTGACAAAACCCCAACTTATTCTGTCGAATGCCTTCTCTGTGTCTAGAGCCAAAATAATAATTGTTTGTCCCTTATGGAAACGTCCTGCTGGATAAGCATGATCCAGTTAAAGTTGCCACATGTCTGCCGTCTCTCTTTGAAACCACACTGGTCATGGTGGATCTAGCATGAAAGTAACTTCACTACCCCTTTAGCTGCAACAATCGTAAAGGTTTTGTAATCCTGGTTTAGTATAGATATGGCCCTGTGAGAACCTGGGTCAAAAGGGTCTCTTCCCCCTTTAGGCAAAATTACCAAAAGTGTCTCTCTTCATGTAGCAAGCAATCCTCTCCCTTTTAGTGTATTGTTAAAAGTAATGTACCAGCTGTCCAAGACATGCTCCCTAATAAAATTCCAAATTTCTACTGGCAAACTACCTCTGCCAGTTGACTTTCCAGCCTTCTAATGTTGAATGGTCACCCATATTTCCACTCTGCTAATAGTGGCCATCAGCTTTTTTCTGTCTCCTGGTTGTAATTTAGGCAAACAAAACTGCCTGAGATAACCTTTTGCTTCTGTTATTTTTGACTACAGCCCAGACTCCTCAACATAAAGTTTGACTATAGTATTCTACTAATAGATAGATCCTTGATTTTGTCTTGGTCTCTTTCCACTTTAACCATTAAGAAATGGCTTAGGGTCCATATAGATCTTTCAATTTTCTGTCTGCTTAGCTTCTGTGATAGTAAATTAGTAGTTCTAGCTGTGTGGAAAAATGAGCCTGTTTCATTCTCTTGGTCCTGTGTGTGTTTATACTATCTACCTAATCTTTATAACTTACCTGGCTTCTAATAGTTTTGTGTCTGGGCCTGTATTGGGGTACCGTTTGTATTGGCTTTCTCGTGTTTTATCATATCCAATGCATCTATGTATTTTTCACTACTTGTCCTCCATATAATTCCTGTTTCAATTACAATTATCATCTTTATTCTGTCTTTAGTCTCATCCCAGGCCTGTGCTAAGATCTCTACAGCAAGAGAAATCCTCTATAACTCCTCCTTTACTATATTGGTAGCTCGCTGTTCAAAAAGTGCATTTCTTAGCCAGTAGGTGGGGAATTGCCAGTGGTTTTCCCTTTTTTCCTTTCAGATTGTACCATCTCTAATAGTACAGGGGCATGGTCAGATAATATAATGGGATGAGGTCCACCCCAATTAACCCAAGTAAGATGTTTCTTAGTTAAGTAAAATCTGTCTAGCCTAGCCCAAGTACCTAATCTCCCAAAATAGTGGGTGTAGTCAGTCCTTTCTTGCAGCATTTTGTGAAAAGTACTCAGCCCAAACATGTTTGCATATTTGTCTAAATAGAGTCCTTGGCCTGTCAGTCTCTGCTGTCAGGGCCCACCTAACACATCTTCCTTGTTGTGAATGACATTCTAGTCCCATGCAATGAGTAGTAAATCCTGATGTAGCACCATAATTTTTTTTCTGGCTTTTTGATTATTTACTGCTTAGCGACTGCATTTTCGCCTGTTTATACAGCTCTGCATTCTATTTAAACTGTTTTTGTGTTGATTAACTGTTTTGCACTTTTAAAAAAAGTTATTTGTTGCTAAATTTTACCTGTAGGCTAACGCACTCAAGTGCGCTAGCCGTTTAAAAGCATTTATAGCATTTACTGTCTGTTTTTCCTCTGTTTTCTGCAAAAAAAAAAAAAAAAAAATCTTGTTTTCCCGCCTTACTGAACTAGAATAGTCCAGTCTTCAGAGTTTGCTGATCTCTGGGCTTTGGCTTGGTTCCTGTGCTATTCCATATCCTTATTTGGATAAAGGGAAACTTCTTTGTTCACCAGTGGGAGTGGGGAGCACTGAGCAGCCTATTTGTCCCTAAAGCAGTGGTTCCAGCCAGAAACTTGTAGTCTATTGGCCATTTTGGGTCAATCCCTAGCTCTTTTCAACCCCCTGCTCTAAAGCCCGCTTTAGCGCGGAGTTGCCCATAGAGCACCATCGGGCAGTGCCGGTTAAACAAGGTTAAACTATTTCTGGCTCCGTAAAGTCTGCTCTTCAATTTTTCCCTTAGAACTTCTCTACTTGCAATCTAAACAGTCTGTTCTCTATCTCAAAAGCTCAGCACTTGCTCCTAAAGCATTTTTATATAGGTAAAGTACTTGTATACTAAACAAAGTACTACATTAGCCTAGAATCCCCTTGAGTACCCATTTCCCTATAGGTCCCTTCTGATTCAGTTACACAGCAAACTTTTTCACTTTTTCTAGCATGTCAAAGGGTCAGTTGCTAGCGTCCTCTCCTGTTCAGCTGGTGAATCTGGGCATCTTGAGGCAATGTTACAATTGCCTCATGTACACAGACAACCCACTCCTTCTCCCACAAAACACAAATACATGTGAGAGATGCAACTATATAGCCAAACTGGAGGCTGAGCTCTCTCAACTCAGGACTGGCAAGACCAGACAGGAGGAGAAGGAAACCACGCACACCACAAACCCAGTTTCACATAGAACTATCACAACTGCAAAACAAACACATAAACACACAAAGACATACTCGGAGGCACTGATCAAAATCTACCAAAACTACAGAGGCCTCCAAAGCAGACACCCAAGCAACTGCCACCTCAAGACATAAGACATGCAACACATAGTTCTCAAAGTCAGTGTGCTAAACAGTCACAGCCCTTAAGGCCAAACACAATGCCAGACACACTTGTTATAGGTGACTCCATAGTCAGACACACTGACGTCCCACTCACCAGACTGAACAAGGAAAAGATCACAGTAAGCTGCCTGTCAGGTGCTAGAATCCACCACATAACACAAGCACTCAGGTCACTCCACAGCAAGTACAAGTATGACTCAGTCATTGTCCATGCCGGTGTGAACGACCTGAGATGTACCTCCCTGGACTACATGAAAAGAGACATAGAGGAGCTCTCAGATTATGTAGCCCAGGCCAGTATGACCCTGACCCTGAGCAGTATCCTACCCTCACCAAGAATGATGCCACAATACAGAGACAAAATGATCAGCTTTAATAATTTGCTTAATTACTGGTGTCATTCTAAGGGGATCCATTGTCTGTCTGCCTGGGATGACATGCTTGGAAATGAACACAAAAAGGATCCAAATAGGAGCAAAACCAACGCCAAATAAAACAAAACGTGCTGAAACACAGGACAAATTTATTGCAGTAAAGCGCTTTTCGTCTGTGTGGTACACAGACTTCTTCAGACAACAATGCATTAGTTAATCACAACTTATATACATCCCTAAATTACCTAATTGACTAAGACAAAGCACAATTAGGTTGAACTGAATTGGTGAAGTAATGAAATCAATGTTACCTACACATTACCTGCTAAATTCAAAACGTTGTAAGGTAGTGTGTATTTAAAAGGTGGTGTGTATTTAAAAATAGCCTTAGTAAAAGTGGCTACACTTAAAAGTAAAATACAAGGATATAAGAATGTAAAAATATATAAGTATATATGTCAAAGAAATATACAAAGAGAGAATGCTACCTAAAATAAACAACAATAAATGCAAGCACATTCCCACAAGCAAGCATTGCATATTACATAGGAAATATTACATAGGAAATATGACACAGGAAATATGGTCAGTTAACCCCACAAACTATTTCTTTAAACTATTAATCTTATATTTAACGTTTTAGCGAATGTCAATGTATATACAAGTTTATGTGTGACGGTTCATATAAAGGTACATCAATTCAAGTAAAAATGCAAAAATGTATATAATGAATGTACTTAGATACGTGTATAAACATTTAAATTGAAGTTGCATTAGGAAAAGTGCAAATATAGCTGTGCTTATGTAAATCGTACAATCATATTCATACCCTCTCCAATATTTACCTGTATAAAGGTCTTTGAACCAGCTTATCTTAATAAATTCCTCAATTTAAGCAGAGAACTGATGGAACAACCCTCATTAAGACCAGGGAAAGCATAGGCATTCAGTCTAATCTGCCATCTCAGTTCTAGTGCTTCTAAGAGTAACTGTGATGGAGCCCCTCTTTTGTTCTCAACTAACTGGTCGATGGCCATAAATTTAAAGAAATGGTCTTTACATAAGGAAATGTGTTTGGCCAACGCATTTTCTTGCTTATCCTTACTTATAGCATATTGGTGCTCATAAACCCTTTCACATAATCTGCGCTCAGTTTTACCCACGTAGAACCCTTCGCATTTTTGACACTGTGCAATGTAAACAGCCATGCGGGTGTTACATGTGGATCTACATCGCAGATTGAAGTGGAAGTTGTTAACCTTAAACCTATTGGATTCTAAAACATGCTTACACTGGTTGCAATTCTGACATTTGTACATGCCAGGTGTTCGAGTGAAGGTGTTGTCATTATGTTCCAACAAGGATTTCAAATTCTTGCCTCTTCGGAAAGTAATCCCTGGTTTACTCCCTACTTTATTTAGAACTGCAAGGTTGTTCCTAAAGATGTTCCAATTCTTTTTAATAATTCCAAATATAACATAACTGTCAATGCTGTAAGTCAGAATTAACCTGGTATTACTACTAAAGGTGTTACTATTTGGAGTCTGACTAGGTGTAACCTCGATGGGGGTCAAAGTAGGGGAAATACTTTCTCTAACAGTGTCCGCACTAAGTAAAGGTAGGTACATACCTTTTAATCTTTTACTAGTGACTTCTCTCACTAAGTTGTCAAGCAAGGAGGGCGGGTACCCTCTATGTTGGAACATACCAACCAGTAATTTACACTCATTATGGAAGTCAACCTCCAAACTCACGATACGCGCAGCCCTAACTAACTGCCCCTTAACAACAGATCTCTTCTGGTAGTTAGGGTGACAGCTGCTGTAATGAAGTAAAGAGTTAGAGTAGGTTGGTTTCCTAAAAATCCTAGCTGTATATTTACCAAGTTCAAGGTTTTTCACTAACCAAATGTCTAAATAGGCTATGGCACTCTGACTAAATGTGGAAGTAAAGGACAAGAAGTCAGTAGAAGAATTAAAAAATTCTAACAACGACTTACATTCAGGTTCATTGCCCTTAAACAAAATGAAAATGTCATCCAGGTAACGTGTATAGTACACAATATTGCACATAACTTGACTGTTGGTAAACACATATTCACGTTCCCAGTATGACATGACCATATTGGCCAAACTGGCCCCACAGGGCGAACCCATAGCCACTCCTGTTGTTTGTAAGTAAAAGTTATCTCCAAGAAGGAAATAGTTATTATACAAAATTATCTCAAGAAGTTCTAGCACTAAAGATATTTCTACTGCTGGTGCTGATTTCTTCTTAAGAGTGATGCCTACCCAATCACAGGCCAAATCTAGGGGTATGCAGGTGTAAAGGTCTTTGACATCAATGGGATGACATGCTTGACAAGCCACGCTGCTTCACAAGGGACGGCATGCACCTGTCACCCCTGGGCTTCCGGATATTGGCAAAGGCTCTTGCCACCCCCATAGTGCCTTTTTTAGGCAAGGCTCAAATGATAAACCTACCGCCCTAGAAAACAAAAATGGAGAAAAACTAAGGGTAATACTGCTCAATGCCAGAAGTCTAAACCTCAAGATGCACGCCCTCGAAGCCCTCCTCAGTATGGAGAACATCGATGTCTGTGCTGTGACTGAAACCTGGTTCAAGGCTCCTGAGAGCACCCCAGCACTATCAGGTTATACCTCATATCATGCGTTCCGGCCCCAAAATCCGGACTGAACCACAAAAGGAGGGGGAGTATCCATATTTATAAAGGATACCCACACCTCCAGGTTAGTGGCAATGCACGAAGCATCGGAGACCATCCTGGTGCAATTAACCATAGGTAAAACTGCCCTACAGTTTGTAACATGCTACAGACCACCTTCTCAAACTCAGGAAACCCACACAGCCTTCCTGAAGACACTGGAGAGTATGAATGTCTCTCCAAACACCATCATATTGGGTGACTTCAACTACCCAAACATAGACTGGGAACATTACTCAAGCCCCAACACCCTAGCCCAAAGGTTCCTTGAGTTCATAAACTCAAATGCTATGGAACCATTCCCACAAGAGGAGAAAATATACTAGACCTGATCATCACAAACATGGGGATAAAATGCTCCACACCGGAAGTATATCCCTCACTGGTGAGATCAGACCATAAATTAATCTCACTAGAGAATCCACATCCCGCCCCCACCCCCAGCAAAAAAGACCACAGTGAAGAACTTCTCAAAAGCAAACTTCACACTTTTTAAGACTGGAGTGGTATCCTTCAAGGCCCCCGAGCCAGTGGAAACCACAACCCACACTGCTGAAACCCTTACAAATGCCTTCTACGAGCACCTCCAGGAATGTATGGATCAAGCAATCCCTAATAAAATCAAGACCCTTTCCACCAAAGGCAGGTGCCCGGTCTGGTGGACTCCAGCCATAAACAAACTCTACAACAAGAGGAGAAAGCTACTACATGACAGAGCAAAATCCCTAAATGGGAAGGCATCTCTGATCAATACTAGCAAAAACTACGATCACTCATAAAATCATCCAAGGCCAACTTTGAGAGAAAAATCGCTAATGACACAAAAGACAATCATAAAGCCTTCTTTAGCTATGTTAGAAACCTGGGTGGAAACTCCCAGATATGCTCAGAATTAGTCCAAAATGATAAAAAATCACTGAACCCACAGACATTGCCAACATACTGGCAGACAGGTTCAGTGCAAATTTCTCCCCTCCCTCCCCCACAAAAGGAGAAATATCTATCCCACCAGAGTCTAGCCTCCCAAACATCTCAGATGCTCAGGTGAGAGCTGCTCTCTCTAAAGCAAAAAACACAGCATCAATGGGACCGGACGGTGTCCCCGGCTGTGTGCTATGCGAACTCAATGAGGAACTAAACCCACACATAAGGCTGCTGTTTAATCTTAGCCTTACTACAGGATATGTACCCAAAGAATGGCGTACGGCAACTGTGGTCCCACTCCACAAAGGCGGTGCTTCTACGGACCCTGGAAATTACCGCCCCATAAGCTTGACGAGCCTTGTCTGCAAAGCTATGGAGAGGATCATAATGGAACTCATAAATAAAGACATTGGGGACCTACAGACACTGGATCCTACCCAATTTGGCTTTGTCAAGGGCAGATCCTGCCTCTTGAACTTGGTCGACTTTTTCAAAACAGTCACTAAGGCCATTGATGAGGGTAAGGCAGTTCACACAGCCTACCTTGACCTAGCAAAAGCGTTCGACACAATACCCCACTCGGGCATCATAGAAAAGCTCACCAGCTTAGATGTAAACCCATATGTCACAAGATGGGTTGCAAACTGGCTCAAGGACAGAACACACAGGGTTAGAGTTGCTGGTGCCATGTCAGACTCTAAGCCGGTCACGAGCGGTGTCCCACAGGGCTCAGTCCTGGGACCCCTCTTGTTCGGCATTTATTTTTCTGAAGTGCAGGCAAACATAGGGGATTGTGGCTGACAAAATTTGCAGATGACTGCAAACTGGGCACCATAATTGACACTCCATCAGACACAGACATCCTCCAGAGAGGTCTCATAGAAATGGATAACTGGTGCCAGAGCCATGGCCTTAAGCTAAATGCCAAAAATGTATAGTCATATCCTTTGGGAAAAACAAGGTAACCCCTAATTACCACATAGGTGGTAATCCATTAAACACGGAAGACGTTATCAGGGACCTGGGGACCCAAGTTGACAGTAACCTCTCTTTGACACTCACATTGCCAAAGTGGTTAGGAAGACCTTCTACATTGCCCACCTGATCATGAAGGGATTCACATCCAGATCAGGAGAGGTCATTGTACCCCTGTACTCTTCACTTATCAGACCAATGATTGAGTACAACGTCCCATTCGAATGTACCTTACCCGACACCTGCAGCAGTTGGAAAGACCCCAAAAGTTCCTCACCAAAAGGATAAAGCGCTCAAACATATGTCATACGCTGCCCCACTGAAGAAACTCCAGCCCTATTCAGTCGCATACCGCCTGCTCAGAGGTGAGCTGTGCCTGACATACAAGGCCATGTCCAACCTGGAATTAATGGACATGCTCCACCTCAAAAAATCCAAATCCACCAGAGCCACGAGAGCAAGAGACTTAAACCTCAACACGGATATAAATAGGACGTGCTGGAGGGACAGATTCATCACCCAGAGACTCCCTACACTATGGAACAGAATCCCAGTCCATGTGAGGCAGAGCCCCTCACTGACTCTGTTCAAGAGAAATCTTGACGAGTGGATGGGAGATCGTAGGTTTACCCCGGGAATCATCTCTGTATCACTGCTGGACAGAGGCACAGCAAACTAATGGGTATAGTATTCTCATCCTAAGGGGTGGTGAAAGCCACACACACTCTGGCTAAACTTTTAAATGCCCTAGGGCAGATAGCCTAGTATGAACCTATAACCTGTCCCAATGCTATATTTGATTCCTTGGGTTACTATTTTTAGTGGAAAGTATACCAATGCCAGTGTTATCACTGTTGCCCCCATCTGCCCTTGAGTGCTACAAATCTACCTAGTTTATCTGTAATGGTTTATTTTGTTTCCATATGAGTGGATTTTTCACTCAGGAGTAAAACCCACTTGTTTCTGGTACCATTTTGACTAGAGAAATAGCCTCTCATCCTACTTCTTTGTATTAATTTTTTGTATCCCACTGAATTTAGATAAATCTCCTACACCGTTACAACTTGCATGGCAGTTCTTTGTATGCATCTTAAAGCTGTTTCACTTTTATCTTTGTCCGCTAGCCCATTTACATTCCAAGACAAAACCTTGAAGTCTTTTTAATAAGAGATCTTGAACTACATGTAGCGAGTATGAGCATCCTTAGTTCTGGTTTTATACACTCCTCTTACATTTGCATCTGATTTAATAGAATGGCCTTACTGTTTTTCGTTTGAAACACTGATTTAACTGCATCCTGTTGAATAACAGTTTCTTCCTTTTTATGTATGCAGTCTGTTGTGCTTTTTCTCCCCATCCCCCAAACAAAACATAAAACTATGTATAATATTGAACACTCTGTCTGCCTCCACATCTTGAGTTATAGCTCTTGTAAGACAGTGAAACTCCTTAGTTAGAAAAGGCATCAACAATTGGTGTAGTTTCTCCTGCTGCTGTCGCTCAGCCCTCATAAATATGATTATCCTTTCTCGCTTTCCCAGGCACTTATGGAAGATTGTTTCAAGAAGCATAGATTTAAATGGCTACTGTAGAACCGGTTCTTTCCTAGGATACCCGATGCTCATGTTACACTCAGATTATTTAAAGAGATGTGGTTGACATATGCCTCCTACTGAAACAAATTTAGTCTTGCATTCAGTACAGAGTGGGTTTACTACTTTCATATGCAACCAATTTGTACAGCAAAGAAAATCAAGTTCCCTCTGTGCAACTCAGTTTCTATTGCTACAATGGTTAAATGGTTGACAAAACATCATAGTAAGAGGGAGCTCCTCCCATATCTATTTAGTTCTCCCGTTGACAAACAGTGTTTCTTTTAAGGCTTTGCCAGAGACGCATGAATCATAGGTCAGTGAAGAACTTGCAAAAATGCTCTCTTTTCACCTAGAAACAAGACAAACAGTATTGTCAGTTAACTGTCCCACATTTCACTGACTCAATCTTGTGGTCCTCATTTTGTTTGGAGTCTCTTGGCATAGTCTAAAGGCTGGAAGGAAGCCATTATTTTCCCTAGTGGAAGCCGAATAATCCTTTTCAGTGTACACTGTCCTGTTGCCTACTTTACAAATTGTTCCTAACTTCCATAGTGTTGACAGAATCTGCACCTTTTTTGGGTGAAAGTACTAAATTTAACTATTATCAGCATGGAATGATCACCCTGCTTATCCCTCTTTGAGTCAGTTCTGTGCACTCTTTCAATATGTATATCTGCCTGAGAGATGCCTGTTCATTTGCTTAAGCACTTTATCATAAAGTCTCTGCAGTCCGCTTCTCCTAGCTTCTCCACGATAGAGGAAATTCTGATGTTTTCTCTGTGAGACTGGTCTTCATGCCCCACAAGATTACTCTTTAACAGGTCTTATTCACTCTCTAAGCTTGCCAGTTTCTCCTTCACCACCTTTTTGGCAGTTTGCAATCTGGTAATCACATCTGGTTGCTCAGACAAGGTGTCCTCAAGATACTTCATCTTATGATTGTTTGTGGTCAGCGAGGGAACTATTTATCTTAAAAATGTTTGCATGTATCTGGTCACTTTTTGCTCCTTTCTCCATTCTCATGTTGTCTTAGTTCTTGAATACTTTCTGCTACTTTATGAATATAATATTCTATATTGTTCTCCTTAAAGGTATGCATCCAAAATCCCCAGTCTGTCCTCGTTTCTTGAACTTCCTTCCTGTTTCAGTATCATCCTTTTCTACTTTGAATTATAGGTTTCTGCTTGTGCTGTGCAAAGGAGCCTTAATTGTGTAGCTATGAAATACCCCTTCAAATCGGGTAATCCCAATCCACCTTGTTCTGTTGGAAGAATCATCTTATCCCACTTGAATCTTGCAGTCTTCCCCACCCAGATAAAATCCTTCAACTCTTTATTAATTGCTTTCCACAAGTTCTTCTCCGGTTGATAAAAATATGCCTGAACTGTGTACAAGACTAGAGGGACTAAAAACATTTTAACTGCTTGTATCTTACTATCCATATAACATAGCTTCCCATTTCTAAGTTTTTGTATTATTATTTTTAGTCTTTTCCTGCATATCCTTAGGTGCCACACTGGAATCATTTTTAATCTATACTCCTAAGTACTTCATTTTATCATGTACCCATAAATATGGATATTGGTGAACCATGAAGCACCAGTGTGAAACTCCACAGCAGGACAATATACTCCAAAATTTTATTATAAAATCCACCAGACAGTAAGCGCTTTTGTTTCTTAATGCAGACTTATTCAGACCAAATGAATTAAATGCATTAAACCATCAAGTATTTATACCCCTGCTAATCACATAACAATTAATCAATTAAGAGAATCAATCAATTTTTAAATATTTTTAAAATAAGAACCTTCACCCTATAAAACATTCTAAAATATAAAAATTTAACTCAATACACCATGCACATGCCCAGGTGTTTTCTCTCATATGCTTTCATTTTTAATGCACTATTTATACTAATGACATCATTTAACCCAGGATGAAGCATTTAGAAATAATTGCCACCACAATTCCCTCTGTTCTAAAATAATTGACCAGGGTCCACCCCTATGATGTTTTTCAACCTGCTCCAAGACAAAGAGCAAAAAAAACATACATACTTACATACATACAAATGTTTCAAGCATGGGCATTAATGCCCTTTTAGCTTGCCAATATACCAAAACACTTGTTCCCATAATAAATGTCCAGACTGTTCTTAAAAATATCTAACCTAGTACTTGCTTTAATGTAATTTGGCAGTCTGTTCCAAGCACCATCTACTCTGTCAGAGAATCAGTTAGTACACTTCTCATTACTATATAATCTTCTACATATGTTATCTGATAATTCTCTAGTACTTTTTGATAACCCCAAACATTCCCAGAGGTAGCTGTCCCTAAATCCCCTATATACCTGAATAAGATCTCCTCTTAAATGCCTGTAAGAGACACTGTACAAGTTCAGATATTTTAGTCTTTCATAATAACTTAGATTTTCACATCCATGGATGCCCTTGGTATGTTTCTGCTGTTCTCTTTCCAGTTTATTCATACTTGTTTTCCTGTAGGGTTTCCATATTGTTATTCCATTCTCAAGTTTGGGTCTAATGTAAATAACAAACAATGACTTCATTATGTTTGATTTCCAAGACTTTATAAATCTTTTTATACAACCTATGGTTCTATAACTATCATTAGCCGATTGGTTGATGTGATTAGAAAAACTCATAGCGGAATACCCATATACCCAGGTCCTTAAATGAGTCTGCAGTTTCATTCACTGTGTGCTGTATTAAATATTCACCTTTCAGTTTGTCTCCCAAATCTCATATGCTTTGTTTTTGATGCTTTTATCAGCATTTTATTCTCCTGTGCCCATATGGTCAATTTAGTCAAATTATTTTGCAGATATGCCTTATCTGTAACACTTGTAATCAGTTTACCCAATTTCAGGTCATCAGCATATAGACTGTAGAACACCTCAGATGAAAAAGTAAGGTCTGAAAGATGCATCTAAATGTTTGTAAAGGACATTGGTGAGTTTGTTTACCTATATCATAACAGTGTTCATATGTCCGCTGTTTCAGCTTCCTCTCTGTCTTGTCTCCATAAAAACTTGGACATTCCTTACAGAGCACCTCATATACCACCCCTTCAGTATGGCAATTATAGTATCCTTTAGACTTAATCACCCTATTACAAATCCTTACTTCATGTCATTGTAAAGTCATATGGCAATGATTACAGGTCCCGCATTTGGACATCTTACCCATTATTTTGTTTTTATTATTTGACATACTGTCAAAAAGATTTTTAAAAGAGCTCCCCCATTTATACACAATTCTGTGCCTTGCTTCCAACTTCGCATGAACTTTCTTATTGTTAATGATCAAGTCCCAGTTCTTATTCACGATATTAACAAGTGGTCTACTGTCCACATTGTATGTCATAACATGCAGGGGGCCACAAGTGTTATTGTCCTTACATTTTCTTGTACCCAACTTTACCTCAATAGTTCTGTTATTCACATGGAGGCCCTGACAATTTGGAGTTTTATTTTTAAAGTCTGTACTTCCATGTAAATTTCCTAACAGTGGCCAAAACTGGCCCTTTTGTCTCTTCCTGGATACTTCTTCAGTTATTGAAATAATACATTTATTTAGATAACCTCTTTTAAGAAACATGTTCTTTAAATTCTTACATTCTTCCAGGAAGTCGCTCCATTCTGATACCATACGAGCAGCCCTCACCATTTGACCCTTCACCATTGCTCGTTTTTGGTAGTAAGGATGGCTACTTGTAAAATGCAACAAGGTATTTGAATAGGATAGCTTCCTGTAAATTTTAGATGCAAGAATGTTTTTACTAGGATGTATAAATAAATGCACATCCAAGTAATTCATTGACCCTTGGCGTATTTGGTATGTAAATTCCCCAAAAGTTGTAGTACTATTAATGTACTGAATAAATTCATCTACTTTTTCTAGTGTTCCTACTCGTGCAATAAATAGATCATCCAAATAACGCAAATATAAATGCGCATATTGAAAAGGGAGCTACAAAATAAAAACTTGTTCTCCCAGACTGCCATGACTATGTTCGCAAACAATGGCCCACATGCTGCTCCCATGGCAACCCATAGGACCTTTTTGAAATATTGGCCCTGAAAATGAATATAATTAGAATCCAGTACTAATTCCATCAACGTAGTTAATACATCAAAACATCAAATCCTCCTCAAACCACTGTAAACCAATATCATGTGGTATGCAAGTAAGTAAATCTGTAACATCAATAGTTAAATTGGCTTCAAAGACAAATCAATATATTTACATTTCATCAGACATTCCCAAGATTCTTTACATAAATAAGGAATTTGTGTAACATAATCTTTCAACAAACCATCAATTATTCTGGCTATACAGTATGATGTCAAGTTCCTTGCATCCACGATGGGTCTAAGGGGAGGATTACCCAAATTCTTATGGATTTTAGGCACCCCAAAAATGCAAGGAATACGTGGACATTCCACATTCATAAATTTATATTGGTCCCGTGTAACTTGTCCTTGCATTAACATGTCATATAATATAACAGCTACCCGATGGTATACTATATTAACTTCATTACATGAAGCTTCCACAAATGCTCCATCATACAGAAATGCTAATAAATGCTGCTCATAATCCAGCTGGTCCATAATGACCAATCTTCCCCCCTTATCAGGTTGCATTACCCTCAACTTTGTGGCTGTAGTGAGCTCTGTAATCATCTCCTTCTGAGCCCTAGTCAAATTGCAGTTTGTTTCAGACCTAGCCTGTTTCTTTAAATAATGGTGTATATCGAGCTCACATATTTTTGAAAATCTTTCCAATATCGGATGTATTTCAGGATTTACTGTGCTTGGGACCCTTAAACCAGTCTGAGCTCTTATAGCTAGACCCCCAAAAAGCACCGTTAAATGTATATTGCGAATACATAGCTTCAATTCCATTAATATTTTAACCAGTATGGATATTGTTGAACAAATTCATGTGAGGGTACTTAATTTCCCCCTTTTGCCTTTGTTTTAGCTTCATTAATGTTGTTTCCTGAAAAGATTTGAAAACATCTCAAAATGTCCCACAACACTGTAATGTCCTTTTCTTGTTTCATAAGGTATAAAATAATATCATCTGCAAATAGAGACAACTTTTCTTGACAACCTTACCAATTATATCCTTGAATTTTGGAGTCTCTTATTTTCTTTGCCAGTGCTTCTCAGTGTAATGCAAATAACAAAGGTGAAGGAGGACATCCTTGCCTGGTTCCTCTGCTAAAGCAGAAATTATCAGAGAAGACCCCACCAACTTTAATTTTTGCCTCCAATCCCTTATCTACCCTCCTAATAAACCTTATAATTTTATCAGGGAATCCAAATGCTTCCACTGCCCTACTCAAAGTCCCAGCTTACTCTGTCAAATGCTTTATCTGCATCAAGACCCACCAACAACAGTGGTATTTTTTACATTCTGCTTCCCCTGGATCATCAGTGTTCTGTTAATGTTGTCAAATGTTTGCTTGCCATCCACAAAACCTCCCTGATCCATGCATCATTTTTCTCATTCTTTTAGCCGTTATAGACATAGACACTTTATAATCATGGTTTAGTATTGGAAATTGGCTTGTATGAAGCTGGATGTGATGGATCTTTAGGTATTACATCTACCACCATTTTCTTCCAGGATGTTGGTACTTCTCCTCCAGTTAAAATACTGCTAAACAAAACCTTCCAGTTCTTTATCAGTTTTTTCCCTCCTAGCTTCCAAACTTCCACAGGAATACCATCTACTCCTGGGGACTTTCTGTAGATTGGGTCTACATCACAATTTTTATCTCATCTCCTCCTGTCCTGTTAGTAATTGAGCCTTAGCTCCCTCTAACCTTGGCATATTTAGTCCTTCCCTAAACATTTCCATTTGTACCTTTTCTTGATTCCCATATTTCTCTGCTTTATACAGACTTTCCAAAATATTTCTAATACCTGTCCACAATCTCTTCTTATCCTCCTTGTTATAGGCTCCCTAAGCTTGGTAACAGTCCTTTCTATTTTCTGTTGCTTGAGTCGTTGTGTTAAACATTGTGCTGTAGAGTTATCAAAAATGGTGTTTTAATAGTAATCTTTCTAAACTCATGCGTGTTATTGAGGTAATCCCTTATTTTTCTGTTTGGCATTCTGCAGTTGCTCCTCCTTTTGTTCTCTGAGATTCCCCACATTTTTCAATACTTTAACATTTCTCAGTCTCTATAAATAATTTTTGTTACTTCTTAATCATATCTGCCTTTCTTTTATTTCCACCCTGTTTTTAAACTTCACTTTAATTTTATCCCACTCCCTAGCTATTTTTTCTAAAGAAATGTATATCTTCTCTAATATCGCCTAAATAATTTCCACTACCCATTCCTTAAATTCCTCTCTTTTCAATAGATAGGTGGGAAAGCACCACTGTCTCATTTTTATTTCATTGCCCTGTGCTTTTATTTTAGTTATTGTTGGCACATGATCTGAAATAGTTATTGAGTACACATCAAGACCTTCAATTAAATGCACATGTTCCTGTGAAATGTAAAATCTGTCTGGCCTAGCCCAGTTTTTGTTATCTTGGGGATTATATAAATTTACTCCTAACTCCTAGTACTGAATTCACATCTTCCATGCCAAATATTTTCATAAATTTCTTCAAAAATCTACCTTCCTTTGTTATATTTTCCCTTCTGCCCCTGAGACATCTTCACTGTTGCAAATCAAACCTCATTCCCCATTTGTAAGTAATATTCCTTACTGAAAGCTGATTATTTCTCCCAGAATTTCCTTAAGCTCTATTTTAGCAGTTTTACCTGGAATATAAATACATGCAAGTGTAATCCTCCTGTCTTGCCAGTAGCCCCTTAGTACTACAAATATTTTTTTATCTTCTTCTATCTATCACTATTGGAGCTTCTCTTGCAGTTAATGTAAGTACTCCTCTTTTCCTTTGTCCCAGGTATTCGAGTGACTAAACACCCTGAAAACCTGTCTTTATCAAACTCACATGTTCAGTTCTTTCGAAGTGTGTCTCCTGTAGCATAGATATTTGCATTCTACATTTTTGATGTAGTTCACTACTCATTCTTTTTTGAATTTATCTGTGAGACCATGGACGTTTAAAGACATTACAGAAAGCATCATTGTCTTCAAAAGTTATTATTCCCACCTTTTATGTATAATGCTTTTTTTGTTAAATATCTAGTTCCAGCTTTTGTGTTACATGCATACACTTTTTTGGCATGTTGATCTTTTACACAGGTTTTTCTTGTTCTCTCCATTTGAGCCTATGTCACATCTTACAAAACTTTTTCTTTTATTGAAAGCACTCAAACTCCCACCCCCCACCCTCAATACCCCATAAAAGTTAACTTAATAATACACACAAAAGCATGTACATCTTCAAATATTAAGTTTTACCCTCCTAATAGGAACAAATGCTTCAGACTGACAGCCACACTTACAGACTTGAGTTAACCCAAAAGAAAGGTTATCCATGCTAAGATGCATGGTGCAGCTTGTGCTTCTAAGTGCTTTCTGGTTTTGTCTTATTTTATAGCTTTTCCAGCTGGTAAACACTTGATTCCTTTCACAGAACATCATCTGCTAGCCATTTCAATTTATCAGATTGTCTCCTGGAGACATGAGGAACCAGATACAGAATTGCTATTAAGCATACATTTATTTGCTAGAAAAAGCCTTATAATATTCAATATTCTTTTTCATTTACTTGGTTTCTCTTCAAACTTGTTACTAGATCAAGCTAAGGGCCTTAATGCAGTTGTTCCCTAATGCAAGAGTAAGAAAAAGCACGCTAATTTTTGTTTTGTCATGCTCTTATAAGCAAACCTTTTTTTACATGGCACTACCTACATTTCTTAAAACTGAACAAGGAGAAAGAGAGAAGAGGGGAGAAGGAAAAAAGAAAAAGCAAGAATACTAGTTTGCATCAGTATCCCCATTACATTTAAAATAGCTGAGACAACTTTATTTTATAGTATGCAAAGAAAATAATGCATTATAAAGTAGTACAATTACAATTAACTTTCTCCCTCCTCCTCCTTTCTCCTAAGTATTTTTCCAAACATTAATGACATGAAGTAGGGCATATGCTTTAGAGTCCCTTGCAAGTTTAACAAAGTCCAAAAAAGTCCAATATTTCCAGATTTTTTTGTTCTGTCATGTTTCACAAATGTAGTTATTGTTTTGTAATCCCACATTTGTCAGTTTCCAAGTTACTGTTTTTATTCCTTTTCATTTCCATCTCCCAAATCCTGTTTCTGCTTCAAATCTAGTGCACGCTCTATTCTTCTAGTCGATTCTTGTGATTTTTTTTTTCCTTCTCTCAAGCATTTTCTGTTGAAACATTAGAAAATGTTTTATGTGCACAGTCTCTCTGTGATTTTTATTACCAGAAGAACAAGAAGCAGAATCTGCTTCTGTTTCACAGCTCACTTTTCGTTGGACAAACTTTTGTATTTCCTCCTTAGCATATACTTCATCAAAAAATGAATTTGTTTCTCAAGGGAAGAATATTTTGAAGATAACTGAGTACAGCAATTTGAATGTCACACCTGTGTTGACATTCCCCGAACAGTGGTATAAATTTACTCCTCTTCTGCCTGGTGTACATGAGCAATCATTCTCCAGAAACACTTTGCTGTCTCCCACGTTTAGTACTTCATCCTTTTGCCACAGTTTTGTCAGAATCAACTCCTTCTGCTGGTATGATTGTATCTTTACTTTCAAAGGTTTAGACTGCTTTCTTATAGCCAGATTTGGAGCATACAGATGATGTGCCCATTTAATTAACAACTCCTTCTGTGGAATACCACTCCAGTTGCTTATTTGTGCTTTCATAAAATTAATACATTGTGTTCTTTCCAGCTTCTCTGGTGCAGCAGAAAAAGTTTTCGTGTGCAGTCTCATGTTCAGCTAGCCTTTGCTTCATTTTGACCTTTGATTTTTTTTCAATTTTATTACATCTGAATATCTGTTTTAAGCTTTTTCCATTTGTTCCAGCCCTTTGTTGTTTGAGTTGATGTACTCCATCAGTATTTTGTTTATTTTAATCAGATCTGCGTGCAGTTTTCTTGTATTTTCCCTAGGTTACTGGAAGTCATGCCTGGAGCTTGCACAGCTTTTTACTGAACAGCTGCAGAATTTTTCCCGGTCAGTGTTTTTTTCCTCTCCGTTTGAAGCTGATATTCCATGTCCTCTGTATTTCTTTATTTTCCTGGCATCCAGGCAGTGTGCTTACTAGCCAGTTACTGAAATTTACCCAAAAAGTATACGTCCACTGGTTTCTGTGCTAAGTTTCTGTTTTCACACTGGCAGAGCTAGAATTAAGCTGTTACTCAATGTTCAAAAATCTTGGAAGTCGCTGTTATGCTTTTGTGTGAACTTCCTGAATGCTTTTTGTACTTTTTTGGTGACATCATGTTAACGGGGCATCCATCAAGGTGTACGTTTTACCCAAGCACTGGATTTAACACCATTTACAGGAACTGTCTGGCTGGATTTTGGCTTTCTGCAGGCAGTAATCCCAGAAGTCATTACTGCAACATTGAATGCACTTAAATAGAATTATACTAAGTTCCTAACACAAGTGTACGTTCCTCTCTTTACCCTTTTGGTTTTGTACATGTTGTATTTGACAGATGTGTAGTTTTAAAGGTCTTCACCCACCTGAAATTGAAGGGCATTCTTGTTTGTTCATACCTGACTGACTATCTCATGCATACTTGTTCCCAGGAAGAGCTGATTAAGGCATTAACTGCACTGCGACCTTGCTTGAGCAACCTGTGCTTTTCTTTCTGTTACCTGATGTCTGTTATTGTCATTCCTCGTAGGTAGAACATTTTGGAGGCAATGCTGAGCACAATGTTAAACAGGTTTTACTAGCAGAAAAAGACCTCTCTCAAGTACGTTTGTTTCATGCAGAGGTAGAAAAGACTTGAAGTACTTGCATACATGTCTGTCTCTTGCCACATAGTAAGAATGCAAAGTGAACAAACCAATCCAAAAATGCAGACAACTGATCCACTTAGCTTGAACAGACGAGTGACACACAGCAAAGTATCGACAGCCTCACTTTATTCCAAAATACGAACAAACGTGGTAAAGTTAAGACACAGAGATCTCAGTACATCCAGGTTTAGCGCTTTCATCTGTTTATAACAGACTTCCTCAGAACCAATTACCTGCAAGTTAATAGCTCCATATAAACCAAAATTTTGGCGCCAAAAATCAACTGTTTGTTCAATTTGTTATATTTGAAGTGTAAAGTGTATGTATATATATATATATATATATATATATATATATCTATATAAAGTATTGAAATATTAAAATATCTATACATATATTAAAATATGTATGTGTATAACATATATGCAGATAAAAATAAAAAAACATACATACATAAATTGCTAACAATTCTACTTCTGTTATATTCAGAAAGATTAAGTCAAGTTAAAGTCTTATGAAGACTTTTGAGGAGGAAATCTAAATAAACAACTATGGAACTATGGAACTAGTCTTAATCTAAAATTAAGAATGATGGTTTTAAACTAATATACTCATATATAACTTGACTTAATCTTTCTGAATATAACAACATTGTTAGTATCCAATATAGGGTGTAGTACAGTCAGTAACATCATTGGTTTCTGATACATTTGATACTATGTATTGGACATATAAAATGAACTGACATGGTTATTGGAAGCACAAGTGTTTGGCATCTAGTGTACACTTTTAGAAGGTACATGCAGTGTAGAATTGTTAGCAATTTATGTATGTATGTTTTTAAGTCTATTTTCATGTTTTATTTTTATCTGTATTTTTATCTGCATATATGTTATACACATACATATTTTTAATATATGTATACATATTTTAATATTTCAATACTTTATGTGTATATATATATATATATATATATATATATATATATATATATATATATATATATATATACACACACTTTACACTTCAAATATAACAAATTGAACAAAAGGTTGATTTTTGGCGCCAAAATTTTGGTTTATATGGAGCTATTAACTTGCAGGTAATTGGTTCTGAGGAAGTCTGTTATAAACAGATGAAAGCGCTAAACCTGGATGTATTGAGATCTCTGTGTCTTAACTTTACCACGTTTGTTTGTATTTTGGAATAAAGTGAGGCTGTCGATACTTTGCTGTGTGTCACTCGTCTGTTCGAGCTAAGTGGATCAGTTGTCTTGCCACATAGTCCCTTTAGCCAAGGTGTGTACAAGGGGGTCCAGTTGGAGGAATTTGATCTATGATGGCAACACCTCCATGCACTGAAAAGGATACTGTCAGTAAGGTATTTAGTTCAGATGGAATTTAGATATTGGGGCCTCAGTTGCAAGTCAATCTAGGCATGCCATTTGTAAATCCACATGGATCTCGGGCCTTGATTATGGATGCCTCTAACTTTGCTTGGAGTTCTCATACAGGAAACCTTGAACGCTTAAGGAAGGAGGAACAACCAGGACTGAGTGAAGCATGACAGTATCAAGGAGATGCATATTCTGATGTGTCCATTACAAATACTCAAGATGACATGGAAGCTAGAGGTCCTCCGAGTAGTGAGAGATGGCCCTACAGTCATGTGGTGCATTAATATTGAGGGGGTAACACTGTTACTGTCTCTGAAGATTGCCAGTAATTGTCTAGGATCCGACAGTCAGCACAGCTTTCCCCTGCAAGCCTTTTACATTACTTTAGTTTAGAGTTCCATGGCATAAAAGCTGATCAGTTCCCATACCAGTATTCACCAGAGTTTTCCACAACTTGACATTATAGTAGGGGATTCCCGATATGGGTCACTTTATCTCAAACCACCAGCTCAAGAAATTCTGCTCCAAATCTCTATACAGGGAAAGCAGTTCATTGAATGACGATGTTCTTCATCTCACATTGCTGCAGTCCTTACATATGGGTGGTCCGCTGTCCTCGGTCGGCCCGAATACCAAAGTATTAGGCTGACGTCGGTCAAGGCGCTTAAAACTGACATCAGGACATCAGGGTACAAAAGCGCATGACCGACGTCATTTCCTCAGTCTTTTTTGCCACATGGTCCGATGCAGAAGCAGCGTTGCAAGTGCCGTTCGGCGTTCTGAAATTTTTCGAGTTCGGAGTTTCAGACCGAATCCAAGTTGGCTAAGTACCCTGTTGGGGAATATTTTGTTTTTTTCTTGCCTCAGTGTATTACCGGATGTCAGAAAAGTGAATAATTGTATTTCTTGTGGGAAACAGATACCGCATAGGGATTATCATTCTTTGTGCATTCCTTGTTTGGGGCCTGAGCACGACGTAGTCGGGTGTCGCTTTGTGCTAGGTTTAATAAGCGCACTATTAAGCGAAGGTTGGATTGTGCTAGGCTGGTCTTTGGTAAGCGGTGCAATTATAATATGCCGTCGGATACTCCGACGCCCGCTTCCACGAAGAAGCGCAAAGACAAAACGGTTAAACCCAGGCAAGATGAGTCGTCCGTTCCGGACGCCGGTTCTTTAGAGGCTTCAGTGGAACCGGTAGTTCCGATGGAGGCTTCTCTGGAGTCTCAGGGGGAGACTTTGATTTTGCAGGATGTGGCCTCTCAAGAGGCAGGTCAGGCTGAAGGGGCCTCTCAGGTTTCTGTACTCCCCTCCCTTCCCAGGGTGGTTAGACCCTCTCCTTCTGTTTCCAAGGCTTCTTCCAGAGGCAGGCCAGGTTTAGCTTCTGTTGGTGTCAGTCCTAGTTCTGCAGGGTCTGTGCCTAAGAAGCACATGCTTAAAATGGCAGAAGATTTGATTACTCTAATTAGAGGTTCTTTGCCCCCTCCTGATAAGAGGCCTAGGGTGGAGCCAGAGTTGGAAAGTTTTGAACAGGCTTCGGATGTTTCAGAGTCTTCGGCCGAAGACTTGCAGGAGTACACTCCTTATTCTGAATCTGATGCAGAAGATTCCACTCCTTCTGCTTCTCCTCCAGAGGATTTTTCTTTTTCAGAGACTCTTCATTCTATGAGGGAACATTTTAAGTGGGAAGGTCAGGACTTCTCTGATTCACGGAAAAGGCTTAGAGAATTTTTGTTTTTACCTCAACATAGGCCCTTAGCTATACCCCCTGTTCTGGATGCTGTGCAGGATGTATTTTCAGAGGCTTCACTTAATCCTGATTCTCTGCCTCCTGCACCTGTTAAACCGGATAGGTATTACAGGGTGCCTGAGGCTCATAAATATCTCTATAAGAGTCCTAGGGCGGACCCAGAAACTATTAGTCAGGGACCTAAGGGTGTCAGGGCCTCTGTTGTAAAGAATCCGGTTCCTCTAGATAAAGAGGCCAGAGCTTTGGATAGATGGGGAAAGAAGGTCTATACATCTTCTACCTTAGCAATGAGGGCTTTGAATTGCCAGTTTCATATGTTGAAATATCAAAATTTTCTTCTTTCACAATTGAAATCTAAGGTGGATGCTCTGGCTGAAGGCATTGAGTGTAAAGAATTACAAGATTTGGTGCATGTTTCTGAACAGGTGGGTAAGCATTCTTTACAGTGTGGTTTTGATGCTTTGCAGGCCTCTTCTAGGGTGGCTGCCACTGGTTCAGTTCTTCGCAGGCACGCCTGGCTTAAGGATCAGAATTTATCTGACCATGTTAAGACAAGGATTTTGGATGCTCCTTTGCAGTCTGAAGTGTTGTTTGGCCCACCTGTGGAGTCAGTCTTGAAGAAGATGGAAGACAAGGCTAAGTCTATGCAGACTGTTAAAGATTTTTTGCAAGTTCAGCCTCCGAAGTTTAGTAGAAATTGGCCTGCTAAGGGGTGGACGTATCCTTCTTCTGATTCTCAGTCTAGGGGTAGATCTAGGCGTGGTAGGGGCAGAGCTCAGAGTTCCTCCAGACCTAGAACATGGAGTTCACCTGCACAATCTTCGAGTGAGGGCAGGGGCCAGTCCTTTCGTAAACAGGCCCAATGACCTACTTTTCAGCTGCCAGATCCTTCTTGCCTGGCAGCACCTTTGGGAGGACGGTTGGCACTCTTCAAGGAAAATTGGATTTTATTACCCAGGACAAATGGGTATTGGATATCATACACCAAGGTTACAAGTTTTATTTCCATACCTTGCCTCCTTTCAAAGGCATGCCAGACATTCCTCCTCAGCAAAGACTAGAGGCTCACAAACAGATTTCTCTACTACTTCAGATAGGAGCTATACAACCGGTCCCTCTGCCAGAAGTGGGCCTAGGATTTTATTCTCGCCTGTTTCTAGTACCAAAGAAAGGGAACACGTGGAGACCAATTTTGGATTTATCTATCCTCCACACATATCTGGACATTCCCAAGTTCAAAATGTTGACGTTACAACAGCTTTTACCTATGCTGGGCAAAGATCACTGGATGGTGACTCTGGATCTCAAGGAGGCTTACCTTCATATTCCTATCAGGCCCAGTTGCAGGAAGTATCTGCGTTTTCGGGCTTGGACTTTTCATTATCAGTTCTCTGCATTGCCCTTTGGCTTATCTACTGTGCCCAGAGTGTTCACGAAGGTTCTGGCTCCAGTGGTAGCTTTCTTCAGGCTAAGAAGAATACAAATCTATCCTTATTTGGACGATTGCTTGATTCTGGCTCAAGGAAAGGACGACCTTCTTCATCATTTACAGTATGTGATGGCAGTGTTAAGATGCCTAGGGTATTCTGTGAACGAAATAAAGTCCAGTCTAGTACCCTCTCAGGACATGTGCTTTCTGGGTGTGAGACTGAATACAGCATCCCAGATGGCCTTTTTGACCCCGGACAAACAAAAGAATCTTTCTCTTTATTTCCATCAATTGTCTCGTCAGTCCAGGCTGACTGCAAGGACAGTCCTTCAAGCCTTGGGGTTCATGGCATCTTGTATTCTGGTACTTCCCAATGCCAAACTGCATATGAGGAAGCTACAATGGTATCTCAAAATGTATGGACACAACACTGCCAAGATATGGACACTGTCATTCAGATAATACCTTGCATTCAAAAGGAATTTTTGTGGTGGGCTCAGGAATGTCACCTAAACAAGGGACTCTCTGTGACCTGACCAGAGGCGAGTCAGATTCTAACGACAGATGCCTCAGACAAAGCTTGGGAGCTCATCTAAATGGAAAATGGGTACAAGACACGTGGCCTGCCAGACTTCAACATTTACATATCAACTTGAAGGAGATGTTAGCAGTCCAATTTGCATTAATAGCTTTCAAGGATTTACTTCTTCCAGGGCAGGTGTTGATTCAAACAGACAACACAACTGTCATGTGGTACATCAACAAGCAAGGGGGACACATTCTTACCCTCTATGCAGACAAGCAATGATTTTGTGGGAGACTGCTCTCAGTTTGCAGCTAAATCTTCAGGCAAGGTTTCTGCCAGGAGCACAGAACTCCTTAGCAGATGTGTTGAGCAGACAAATCATGGATCCCCACGAGTGGAAATTGGATCCTCATGTATTTCAGAAATTGACAGTGTTATGGGGAACTCCAGACATAGATCTGTTCGCTTCTCCACTAAATTACCAGTTGCCAAAGTTTTGCACAAAAGGTTTCATCCCACAGCTTGGAAAGTGGATGCTCTCTCATTCAATTGGAGCAATCTTCACGTGTATGCCTTTCCACCACTGCCTCTCCTCCCAAAGGTACTCCTGAAGGTCAGACAGGACAAGCCAACCATGATTTTAATAGCTCCGGATTGGCCTCGACAGCACTGGTACCCATTACTGAGAAGTCTGGTGCGGGAGCCTCCATGGCCTTTGCCTTCGATTCCACACCTGCTGTCTCAGGAGAACAGTCATTTACTCAATGTCAAACTTCACTCTCTACATCTGACAGCCTGGCATATTCTGTTTTAAACCCTGGAGGGTCTCAGCTTCCACAACAAGTTTTGAATGTTATTTTGGAGGCCAGAAGGCCTAGTACAAGGAAAGTTTACGCAGATAAATGGAGGAGATTTTTAATTTGGAGTACAGCAATGGACTTTGATGTTTCTAAACCTAATTTGAGTGTTGCTCTCCAATACCTTACTGAGTTATTGGACAAAGGTTTGTCCTTCTCCTCTATAAAGGTTCATGCTGCAGCAATTTCTGCTCACTATGACTGTGACCCACCATTATTTTCTCATCCTTTGTTTAAGCAATTCCTTAGAGTGGCAAAGAATATAAGACCCCCACGTGGAGCTCCTACTCCTGCTTGGGATCTCAATTTTGTGTTGGAGAAACTCACTCTACAACCTTTTGAGCCTGCAGCTACTGCCGAGTTGAAATATTTATCATGGAAGACTGCTTTTTTGTTGGCCATTACTTCTGCGAGAAGGGTTTCTGAATTACAGGCCCTTATGGCGGTTGAGCCTTTCTTAATTTTCCACAAGGATAGGGTATCTTTGCGTACTAACCCTTCCTTTATGCCTAAAGTGGTTTCTAGTGTGGCTTTAAACCAAACTATTCATTTACCTACTTTTTATGCAAACCCCCAAAATAAAGGGGAGAAGATTTTGCACACTTTGGATATACACAGACAGTTGCGATATTATTTGAGCAGAACTAAAGGGTTCAGGCAGTCTCAGCAGTTGTTTGTTTCATTTGCTTTGGGTTCTCAGGGCAAACCTGTTTCAAAACAAACTATTTCTAAGTGGATTGGTTTTTGTATTGCTTTCTGTTATTCCCATCATGGTAAGGAGATTCCAGCTGGGATTAGGCCTCATTCCACTAGGGCTACTGCCACTTCTACAGCTTTTTTAAGGGGGGTGGCTACTAAAGATATTTTGGAGGCAGCTACTTGGAGTTCAGTGCATACTTTCTCTAAGCATTACCACCTTCCACTTTACTCTAAATCTAGGGCTGGTTTTGCCACTGCAATTTTACATTTTTGCCATCCTCCCTTACCTCTGCTTTGGGATTCTACCCATATGTAAGGACTGCAGCAATGTGAGATGAAGAACATAGTACAGTTTTGTACCTACCATAAATGT
Source organism: Protopterus annectens (assembly GCF_019279795.1). Classification (NCBI taxonomy): domain Eukaryota; kingdom Metazoa; phylum Chordata; order Ceratodontiformes; family Protopteridae; genus Protopterus; species Protopterus annectens. The sequence continues at coordinate 95,210,525 of NC_056743.1, forward strand.
AGATGTTTGAAGATCCACATTGCTGCAGTCAATCCCTCCCTCCTTCCCCTCTGTAGTTAGAGGTGGTTGTGTGGTCTGGGTTGTAAATATTGTAAATATGGTTAGTGCAGGGGTGGTTGGTTGTTCTTTGCTGTTTTTTGGCTTTGGCCTTTCTTTTTAGGGCCTTCTGACATCTGGGGCAAGAAAAGACTGAGGAAATGACGTCGGTCATGCGCTTTTGTACCCTGACGTCCTGATGTCAGTTTTAAGCGCCTTGACAGACGTCAGCCTAATACTTTGGTATTCGGGCCGACCGAGGACAGCGGACTACCCATATGTAAGGACTGCAGCAATGTGGATCTTCGAACATCTACATTTATGGTAGGTACAAAACTGTACTTTTTGGTCCATTGGATCTCAGAACTTCTGAGAATCTTTCCCCTTCTTCCAAAACTTCTACCCAGAGCAAGAGAAAGAATATTGATACTCATACCAATAGTCCACTTATGGCCATGGCACCCTGGCTGTCCCAAATGGGGCAGCTAAACAAAAAGGAATAGCTGATCTTTCCAACCCCTTGCTTTAACTCAACAAGGATGGGAATCCTGGTATAGCTTATCCTAAAGAGCCTCAAGCTAGCAGCCTGAATGGTAAAAACCAGATCCCATGCTAGGGTCCTTCCCAAGAAATATCTTGTGGATATTAAAGGAAATTGGGAATCACACCATCCAGATTTCTTGTATTATTAAAGGCAGTACATTTTCAGTATGGTGTCTTGTCTCTGATGTACTTCATGGGGCAGCTTCTATCTTGGAGCATCTTGCTGTAGTGGCATGTTGAGTTGACGATGCCCTTCGCTATTCCTTCTTCTTTTTCAGGGAGGTATCTTGATTTTAGAGCCTCCACTGACAGCTGTTGAGTCCTTGGGAGCCCAACTTTATAGTGTAAAAGTTAATTTGACCACCAAAACAAGGTATGCCACAAGTATTAAATTATTGGGTACTTACATATTATTGCAACCACATTACAGTACCAATGCAGTATCATGAGAGTTTATAAGAGCCTTTAAACAAAATCAACACATTTAATCCGAAGTGATAAAAGACAATGAGGGAAATATATTTGTACCATTGCTTTTTTGCTCTGCAAATCAACAACTCTGGACTGCTTATATCACTTTAAAGAGTTAAAATGGTAGTTGTATTGTCATTTCTTTCAAAAACCTCAAGATAATCTAATTACCATTATTACCGTTATTACACAAAAGGCCTGACATTACACACTTAATTACATGAATGTGAAGACAACTACAGTGTGTGTTTTTCATATTACTAAGGTGAGACAGTGTAGTGTGTTTCTCAGTCATTTGCTGTTGACTAGTGGCCATCATAGTCTGAAAATGAAGTGACGTAGGTTGCTAAGTTTTATTATATGTGGACGAATAGACATCTCACTTTGTTAGTTTAAAGGTACTTAACGATGATATTCTTTAAGGACTAGACAATAAACTGGCACCAAGTGTAAAGTAATTTTTTTTTTGTGGTTCAGTGTAAGATATGTGGTCATCTACTGATTGTACTTTTGACTTTTTATTCTTGACTCTTGGGATGCTAAAACATTCCTAAAGCAGGAGGCGTTAATACATCAGTCGTTGCTTTGCTTTCCACATTTACTTTTCTTTCTTTCTCTGACTTTCTCTTTAAATTACTGACACTTCAGTTACACACTCCACTTCCCAACACAGTTTCACTACACATTTCTGCAGGAGAATATTTTGGAGCTCAGCCGCTTCTCCTGCTCGTAATATGGTTGCGATAATACGTAAGTACCAATTATTGAGATGTCTTCAGGCTGAAAATGAATTAATTACCTCAGCAAGAAGAATTTTATAGTTGCATTCTTAAATTTTAAGGAATGTTATACAATCTTCCACAAGAACAGGGTGGTACTTACAACCATTCCCTCTTTCATCCCTAGAGGAGTCTCAGAATTGGCTTTGAATCAAGCCATATACTTACTGTATTTCCACCCAAATCAGACTGAGGTATAATGTTAAAAAGAACTAAAGATTTCAGGCAAAACAAATTGGGTTTAAATGACTAAAGATTTCAGGCAAGTTGAACAGCTTTTTTTTGTCTCACAGAAGCGTGGCAGGCCATATTTTAAAAAAGTCTTGTAAATAGCTTGCAGAATGTATTGTTCATTGTGATCACCACAGCAAAACCCCGGAGGAGACTGAAGCACACACCACTGGAGCATCAAGTGCCATAAATGCTTTTTACCAGACGTATGTGATGCATCTGTTAGGTAACAAGCCAGACTTCTATTCATATCCTTTTCCAAGCATAATAAACTAGACATACTTTCCAGGTGCTAAGAAAGGTTTACCACTGCAGTGTTGCTAGGCATGCAAGTTTCTCTGCCCCAGGTCTGTGTTTATGTTACTACTTTAGTATGGTTCCTAAACACTATGAATGATAACTGCAGCAGTGATCCATTTTATAGGTTCATAGGTACTAAGCAATCAGCACTAGGGCCTATATAAGCCTAGCCAAAAAGTTCCCTGGTTTTCGCCACCCAAGAAAGTTATTTTCCTGTGCCCCTGTCGTGCAGAGCCACAGAGGTGATCCTCGGGGTGAATTTCCTATTTCTCATCCAATTGTCTAGATTCCTCTTAAAGAGGGAAAATGAGGAGCTTTGCTTGATGTGAATGTGTAGTCTGTACCAGAGTATGGGGAGTCTGTGGGACAGGAATCTATCCCTCCAGCATGTTCTATTTATTGTGGTAACAAGGTTCAGATCCCTGGAGTGTGTGGCATGGGGAAATTGTTTTCTTTTTTAAGTGTAGCATGTCCATCAGAACTAGGTTTGACATGGCCTTGTTTGTTAGGCAGAGGTCACCTCTGAGTAGGCAATAAGCGACAGAGTAGAGCTGGAGTTTTTTGAGGCAGTCTGCGTATGTCATCTCTTTGAGGCCAGTAATCCTCTTAGTGAGGTATTTCTATGGCCTTTCCAGTTGTTGCAAATGTCTTGCGAGGTACATGCCAAATGGGGCATTGTACTCTATGATGGGTCTGATGAGGGCAGATAGAGAAGAACAATGACCTCTTTTTTTCTGGAGGAGAAGCTTTAGTGATGAGGTGTGCCACGTAGAAGGGTTTCCTGACTACTGTGGTTATGTGATTGTCAAAGGAGAGACTACCTGTGTTCTAAGGTCTCTTGCCACACTTTCAGTGTTAAGCATGCTACCGCCTATGTGGTACTTCATGGGTACAATGTTTTTCCCAAAGGGGATAACAATACACTTTTTGGCATTGAGCTTGAGGCCATGACTTTGACACCAAGCATCAGTCTCAGTGAGGCCCCTTTGTAGAATGCCCACATCATTAGGCGATTCTCTTATGGCTCCCAGTTTGCAGTCGTCTGCGAACTTTGTTAGCCAAAGACCTGCTGTATTAGCCTGGACTTCTGAGAAATAGATGCCAAACAGGAGAGGACCCAGGACTGAACCCTGTGTTACTCCGCTTGTCACTGGTTTGAAGTCAGGTTTGGAATTGGCTACTTTCACTGTGTGGGTTCTGTCATTGAACCAGTTGATCACCCACCTTGTGACATAGGGATTTATGCCCAGTCTTGTGAGTTTAGCTATAATTCCAGAATGGGGTTTGGTGTTGAAAGCCTTGGTGATGTCAAGATAGGCTGTGTGCACCATCTTACCCTCGTCCACGGCTCTGGTGACTGCTTCAAAGAAGTCAGTCAGGTTTAGGAGACATGATCTACCTTTTAGAAAAGCGAATTGAGTGGGATCCATTGTTTTGCAGGTTACCTATGTCTTTGTTTATAAGTTCCATGATGATACGTTCCATGGCCTTGCAGACCAGGCTCGGTAGGCTAATGGGGCGGTACTTCCCAGGGTCTGTGGTGGCACCGCCTTTGTGGAGTGGGATAACTGTCACTGTGCGCCATTCAGTAGGCACAAAGCCTAAAGTGAGGCTATGATTGAACATGGTAGTTAGGTGGGGTGCCACTTCATTCTGTAGTTCATGCAGAACGCAGCCTGGGATGTTGTCTGGTCCCATGGATGCTGTGTTTTTGGCTTTGGAGAGTGCTGTTTTAACTTGTGCATCCGTGGTTACAGGGACTATGCATTCTTCTAGTATAGGGATGGGCCCTTTGGGGGGTGGGGGGTAAAGTTTGCACTGAACCTATCTGCCAGGATGTTGGCAATATCAGTTGGTTCTGTGTATGTAGTGCCATTGTTCTGTAGCTCAGAGCAGATCTGAGTGTTGCCATTGAAATTCTTGACATAGCTGTAGAATGCTTTGTGGTTGTCTTTAGAATCAGTGGCAGTTTTGTTTTCATAGCTAGCTTTAGAGGATTTTATGAGGGATCTCAGCTTCTTACTAAGGCTGACCAGGGAGTTCCTGTAATCAAGAGGATTTTATTCTTTTTTGTAACAGCTTCTTCCTTCTGTTGTAGAGTTTATTTATGGCAGGGGACCACCAGATTGTCTTCCTTTTTTGGAGGATAGCATCTTGGTTCTGTTGCACAACTCATGCACTCGTGTATGTGTTTATACAGTGCATTTGTGTAGGATTCAGCAGTCGTACCTGTATTATCTGTCTGCACGGGTGTAGTGAAGTTTGCCACTTCTGTCTTAAGAAGCATGAAGTTGGCTTTGGAGAAGATGTTCATCGTGTTACACTGCTGCAGTCATCACACTTGGGTTATCCTGCCGTCAGGTGGTCCCGCAGTCAGCCAGAGTTCCAAAGTCTTGGTCCGGCATCGGTTGCTGTCGCTTCTTCCCTGACATCAGTGCGCCAGGGGTATATAAGAGGCATCCGACGCCATTTTCTTCAGTCTTTTTTGCCGCGTGGTGCCCGAAGCAGAAGCAGTTCGCAAGTGCCGGTCGGCCGACTCCTGAGATTTTCAAATCGAATTTCAGACCGAAGTCTTCAATAAAGCTAAGTACCCCGTTGGGGAACCGTTTCTTGCCTCAGTCCGATGTCATAAAAAGTTAACAATTGCATTTCTTGTGGGAAGCAAATACCTCATAAGGACTTTCATTCGTATTGTATTCCTTGCCTAGACCCAGACCACGACATCAAAGGTTGTCGGTTTTGTGCTAGGTTTAACAAACGAACTATAAAACGTCGGTTTGATTTCGCCCGACATTATTTTGGTAGGAAATTTAATTATACCATGCCGTCAGAGCAACCGACGACCAGAATGCACAAAAAACGCAAAGATAAGGACAGGCAGCCGAGACCCAAACCAGACTCCGAGGCCTCTGCTAGGCCAGTCGCCGGTTTTCAGTGAGGTGCCTACGCAGCCTCTGACGACTGCTGATTCAGAACCCCAGGCGGCATCCGATTCTCAAGAGGAGATTGCTAGGCCTCCACAACCTTTATCTTTAGGCCCTTTCGACTCCATGGCTGAAGGAGATTCCGGTGCAGTTGAAACGCCTTCAGTTGCAGAAGGTGTCTTCAGACTGACTACACTCACTATTAAATCCAATGCAAAGCTGAAAACTCCTTTAAAAGCAAAGAAGACTGTACATCCGTCTCCAGTACAAGGCCCCATGCCTAAGAAACAGATGCTTAAGATGGCTGAAGACTTAATTACCCTAATCAGGGGTTCCCACCCCCCTCCTGATAAAAGGCCTAGACAGGAGGAGGACTACGCTTCCTCTGACCATGTTTCAATTTCCTCAGATTCTTCTGAGGAACAGGAATATTCTTTTCCCCCTTATGAAGACTCTGATGCTGAAGAGTCTATTCCTTCAGCATCTCCCCCAGAAGACTACTCTTTTGGGGAAACTTTACATACCATGAGGGAACATTTCCAATGGGAAGGCCAGGATTACTCTGATTCTAAGAAAAGACTCAGAGAGTTCCTTTTACTACCCCAGCACAGACCACTTGCTATTCCACCAGTGTTAGACATTGTGGATGATGTATATTCAGAATCTAGCCTTAACCCAGATTCACTACCTCCTGCACCAGCCAAACCAGACAGATACTACAGAGTCCCTGACTGACGCAAATTCCTATATAAAAGCCCTGTTGCTGACCCAGAAACTATTCCCCAGGGTCCCAAAGGGGTTAAGGCCTCTATTGCTAAAAATCCTGTACCCTCTGAAAGGGATTCTAGAGCACTAGACAGATGGGGAAAGAAAATATATACCTCAGCTACTCTAGCTATGAGGACCTTAAATTGCCAGTTTCACATGCTGAAATATCAACAATATTTGATGTCTCAATTAAAACAAAAAATGATCACACACACAGAGCAGCCTGATTACAAGGAAATGCAAGATTTGTTGCATGCAGCTGAACAAGTGGGAAAACATACTTTGCAATGTGGATTTGATTCATTGAAAGCTTCTTGTAGAGCAGCAGTGACAGGGTCTGTCATACGTAGGCATGCTTGGTTAAAAGAACAAACTTTACCTCATCATGTAAAAGCAAAGTTATTGGATGCACCTTTACAGCAGGATGTATTATTTGGTGTAAAAGCAGAAGAGGTTTTAAAGAAAATGGAGGATAAGGCAAAATCTATGCAGATGGTCAATGATTTTTTACAGGTTCAACACCCTCGTTTCAGCAGAAATTGGTCACCAAAAACTGGTCCTTTCCAGCTTCTGACAGACCACAGAGGGGCAAATACAGATGCCCAAGGGGAAGAGGTCAGTCACAAGGCTCTTACAAGCCTCGACAATGGGGTGCCACAACACAGAAAGGAGGAGAAGACAAGTCTCAAACTATCAGAAGACAAACACAATGACTTACCCCTCAGACTGCCAAGCAAATCCCTCTTGGCAGCTCCCTTGGGAGGGAAGCTAACACTTTTTGCAAACAACTGGCGTATCATCACAAAAGACAAATGGGTCCTAAATATTGTATCTCAAGGATACAGATTCCACTTTCACACTTTACCAAGGATAAAAGGAATGCCAAACCTGCCACCAAATCAATGAGCAGAAGCTCAAAAACAAATTACAGCTCTCATGGACATGACAGCCATTCAACAGGTTCCTACACAGGAGCAGGGACAAGGATTTTACTCAAGACTCTTTCTAGTTCCCTGAAAGGACAAAGCTTGGAGACCCATTCTGGACCTCTCAATTCTAAACACATATCTCGAAGTACCCAAATTCAAGATGCTAACACTACAGCAACTTCTTCCCATGCTGGGCAAGATGGCTTGGCTAGTAACGTTGGACCTCAAGGAGGCATACCCTGCATGTCCCTATCAGACAAAATTGCAGAAGATACCTCCGATTTATAGCAGGTTCAACCCATTACCAATTCTCTGCACAGCTTTTTGGCTTATCTACTGCGCCCAGGGTCTTCACAAAATGCCTGGCACCAGTAATTGCATACTGCAGACAAAGAGGAATTCAAATATATCCGTACCTGGACGACTGCCTTATTCAAGCAGAAAGCAAGGACATTCTTTTAAAGCATCTGGCGTTTGTCAAAAACCTATTAAGTTGCCTAGGGTACACAGTAAACAAAAGAAGTCAAAACTAGTGCCTTCACAAGACATAATATTCCTGGGTGCCAGCTTAAATACAACGGCCCAGATGGCTTATCTCACACCAGACAAGCAAGGACAACTGACTCAATACTTCAAAGTGATGGCAACAAAGACCCAGCTCCCTGCAAGAAAAATTCTGCAGGCCTTGGGATTCATGGCATCTTGCATATTACTAATACCATATGCAAAACTGCATATGAGGAAATTACAATGGTACCTGAAAAGCGTATGGACTCAACACAGCCACAGCTTGGAAACAATAATACCACTCATTCCCTGCCTTCAACAGGAGTTTCTATGGTGGGCTCAGGCATGTCACCTCAACAAGGGTCAGACTTTTACCTTACCCACAGCCAGGCAAACTATAACAACGGATGCATCGGATTATGCCTGGGGAGCACACATGTCAGGACAGTGTATTCAGGGCAAATGGTCTGCAGATCAAAGGCATCTACATATCAATCAAAAAGAGATGCTAGCTGTACAAAATGCCCAAACAGCTTTCAAGGACCTCCTACATCCAGGACAACTACTAATAAAGATGGACAACACCACAGTGATGTGGAACATAAACAAGCAAGGGGGAGCACATTCCCACCCCCTATGCAGACAAGCAATGACCTTGTGAAACACAGCACTGACCTACCAAGTTCAATTACAAGCACAATTCCTGCCAGGAAAGAAAAACACATTGGCAGATGATCTAAGCAGAAACCTCATATATCCTCATGAGTGGAAACTAGATCCACAAGTATTCGCAATGATAACTCAAAAATGGGGGAGCCCAGACATAGATCTGTTTGCCTCCCCCCAAAACTACCAACTACGGAAATTTTGCACAAAGACATACCACACACTAGCTTGGAAAGTGGACGCCCTCTCATTCAGTTGGAAAACATTAACAGTGTATGCCTTTCCTCCACTGCCTCTTCTGGCAAAGGTGCTGCTGAAAGCCAGATTAGAGAGGCCACAAATGATACTCATTGCTCTAGCCTGGCCACGCCAACACTGGTATCCAATACTAAGGAACATGGCTCATGGCCCACCATGGATTTTACCTCAAATTCCTCACATGCTCACTCAGCAAAACAATCAGATTCTACACAGCAAACTCAAGACTTTAAATCTGGCTGCATGGCAAATTACCTAAACAACCAGTCAGTACTTCTCTCTAAAGCTGTTATGGATGTCATTCTGGAGGCCAGGAGGCCCAGCACCAGGAAAGCCTATTCAGACAAATGGAAAAGATTCTGTGCCTGGAACCAGGCTAAAGGCCAGAATCCCCTTGTCCCAAATATTCCTCAGATTCTACAATATTTAACTGAGATGTTGCACAAAGGACTTTCCTTTTCATCTATTAAGATCCACGCCTCAGCTATTTCAGCTCAATACAACACGGATCCTCCCATATTTTCATATCCATTACTAAGACAGTACCTCAGAGGGGCTAAGAACATAAGACCACCCCGGAGAGCACCAACTTGGGATCTCAACTTTGTTTTGGAAAAACTTACACTACTGCCTTTTGAACCAGCTTTTACAGCTGATTTACAGTTTCTGTCATGGAAAACTGCCCTGCTGCTAGCAATAACTTCAGCACGAAGAGTCTCAGAGCTACAGGCTCTAATGGCAGTGGAGCCTTTCATCATTTTTCATCAAGGCAGAGTCGCTTTAAGAACTAACCCTTCCTTTATGCCAAAGGTGGTATCCAGTGTGGCCCTAAACCAAACCATTCATTTTCCCACCTTTTATCCAAACCCCCAGAACAAAGGGGAAAGGCTCCTACACTCTTTGGACATTCACAGGCAATTACGTTATTACTTGTATAAAGCTAAGGCTTTCAGAAAATCTGACCAACTCTTTGTATCCTATGCAGCAGGATCACAAGGAAAGGCTATCTCAAAACAGACCATTTCAAAATGGATAGGACATTGTATCCGTTTCTGCTACACACACCATGGGAAACCTGTACCTGGTAACATTAGGCCCCATTCCACCAGGGCTACAGCAACATCAAGAGCCTTCCTCAGAGGGGTACCAACCAAGGATATTTTGGAGGCTGCAACTTGGAGTTCAGTGCACACCTTCACCAAGCACTATCACTTACCTCTATACTCTAAAACCAGAGCTGGCTTTGCCACTGCAGTTCTGCAGGGCCTACTAGCGTCTCCAAACCCTGTTTAGTTCCACCGCTCATCCTTAGCTTTGGGATTCAACCCAAGTGTGATGACTGCAGCACTGTAACACGATGAACATAGTTCAGTTTTGTACCTACCATAAATGTAGATGTTGGAGTGTTCACCCTGCTGCAGTCCAGGTTACCCTCCCTCCATCCCCTCTGACCTAGCTGAACTTTTCTATACCTTTCTATCCTGTACAACCTTTGTGGTGTATTTGCTTGTAACTGAAGATATTCCTTGTATTCCTTTTATATGTTTTATTAGCAATATGTATTGCCTACCTACTTGGGGGCACCTGACATCTGGGGCAAGAAAACTGAAGAAAATGGCGTCGGATGCCTCTTATATACCCCTGGCGCACTGATGTCAGGGAAGAAGCGACAGCAACCGACGCCAGACCAAGACTTTGGAACTCTGGCCGACTGCGGGACCACCTGACGGCAGGATAACTCAAGTGTGATGACTGCAGCAGTGTGAACACTCAAACATCTACATTTACGGTAGGTACAAAACTGTACTTTTTTTACGGTGGTTTCCTTAATGGGGGGGGGGGTGAGTGGAGTCGGGATATTGATGTATAGGGTGATTAGCTTATGGTCGGATCTGACCAGTGAGGAGTTGACCTCTGGTGTGGAACATCGGTTACCCATGTTGATAATGACCAGGTCCAAGATATTGCTGCCCCTAGTGGGGGTATGGACAAGCTGATCCAGGGCATTGGAATTTATGAATTCAGAAAGTGTTGAGCTAATGAGTTAGCACTTGAGTAGTTTTCCCAGTTGATGGTGGGGTAGTTGAAATCTCCCATTATTAGGGTATTGGGGTGTACCTTAATATTATCCAGTATGTCAAGGAACGTGGAGTGGGCATCCTAGGGCATGGTGGGGGATCTGTAGCAAGCTACAACCTGGATTACAGTCTTGCCCAGTGTTAGTTGCACTTGGATAATTTTCGATACATTATGTTGAGCAGCTATCCTGGAGGTGTGGATATCCTTAATGAATATGGACATTCCTCCTCCTTTAGTGTTTCGGCGTGGATTAGGTGGGTGAAAAGTGTGATGAATTATAGCCTGGTACTGCAGGGGTGCTCTCTGGAGCCTTGAACCAGGTCTCTGTTACTGCACAGATGTCGATGTATTCCATATTGAAGAGTGCTTCGAGTGAGTGCATTTTGAGGTTTAGACTTGTAGCATTACCCTCAGTTTTTGCTTGCTTGCTTGTACCTGCTACTGTGGTGGGTATGTCATTTGAACTTTGCCTAAAACATGCACTATAGGGGTAGCTAGAGCCTTAGCCAGTATCCGGAATCCCAGGGGTGACAGATGCAGGCCATCTCTGGCAAAGCATCGTGGTCTCTTGATCATGTCGTCCCAGGCAGACAGATACTGGATCCCCTTTGAATGACACCAGAAGCTTAGCCAATTGTTGAAGTCCATAATTTTGTCCTTGTACTGAGGTATCATTCTGGGTGCTGGCAGGATGCTACTCAGAGCTAGGGTCATACGTGCCTTGGCTACATGATCTGAGAGCTCTTCTATGTCTCTTTTGATGTAGTCCAGGGAGGTATTTCTCAGGTCATTCACACCAACATGGACAATGACAGAGTTGTATTTGTACTTGTTGTGGAGTGACCTGAGTGGGTGCATTATGTGGCGGATCCTGGCACCCGACAGCAGCTGACAGTAACCTTCTCCTTATTTAGCCTGGTGAGATGACATCAGTGTGCCTGACCATAGAGTCGCCTATGACAGGTGTGTTGGGTACGTTGTTTTGCCTTAAGAGCTAAGGTTGAGTGGCACACTGATTTTGTGTTCTGTATGTCATTTGGGTAGTGGGTGGTGGTGGTTGCTTGCATTTTTGCTTTGGAGGTCTCTCTTTTTGGGCAGATTTTTATTGAGAGCCTCCGCGAATGTAGGTGTTTGTTTTGTGTTACTATGTGTGGGTTTAGATGGTGTAAGATTTGATGGACAATGTGTTGAATATGGTGTGGTGCTGCTGTTTACCTTCTCCTCTTGACTGTCTATTCCAGTCTTGGCTGTAGAGAGCTTGGCTTCCAGTTTGGTTATATAATTGCATCTCTCACAGGTTGTAGTGTTGGGTGTAGGAGGAGAGAGTTGTCTGTGTACATGAGGCAATTGCTACATTGCCTGAAGATGCCCAGATTCATCAGGTGGACAGGAGAAAACACCGGGAGCTGACCCTGAAATTAAAAAGCACCTATGTAGGCATGTCATAGTACTAAAACTTTTCTCCTCCTGACAAGTGAGGAAAGTTGAGTGCTGTAGTAATTTGTAGTTTTAATGCTTGCAGCAAGTTTTGAACAAGTGCTGAGCACAAGGATGCAGTATTGAGTGCTCAAACTAGAATACTGGCTAGTTCTAAGGGAAAATTTGAAGAGTACACTTTCTGGCACCGGGAATAGTTTAACCCTAGTTAAAGGTGATGTGCAAACACGGGTTTTTAAACAGAAAGATGAAAGGTATAGAAATAGCTCAAAATGGCCAGTAAAACTACAGTTTCTGATCTGAAACCACTCCTCCAGCGACAGATAGGCTGTTCCAAAGCTCACCACTCTCAATGATGAACAGAGAAGCTTCCCTCTATCTTAGAAAGGTCTGGGCAACACAGGAAGCTAGTTTCTATCTGTGCTTTTGAGAACTGCATTGCACTGTTTTTGTCATTGGTAATCATAGTTCATAGTGAGATAGTTTTGTTGTTTTCTATCACTTAGCTTTCATTGTGGAAGGTTTAAATGGATGGTAGTAACAGATGTGCAGAGAGAATTACTGGGCACTATCTAAGATATGTATTGTAATGTCCTTAGTAGATTAGTGTTATGTATACCGGGAGCCTTATTCCGGGATCCTGTTGTGAAGCCAGATTATTTACTTCAGCTGTAGGCTAAGCATGTTAAGTTAGTAAAGTACTGGCACAGATGTCCTAATTACTGGAATGTGTCTTGAAGTTGTAGTTTTCCGTTTGCTTTTATTATAACCTGCCTTCGTTTAGCTCCTAGTTCCAGTACTCAAATGGCACAGGCTATGGCAACGTAATGAATGAGATTACATTATTCATTAGTAAGAGCTGGGTATTCTAGTTTGACATGTAGGCTTTAGTTCCAGTTTTCCATAGGCATCCATTAGGTGTCTTAACTTGTATCATTTCTTTACCATTTCCATTATTTATTTAGATATCCTATTTATGTCAGTTTGTTGGTATTTCCATTATTTCATTTTTAATTTCTAAGCTTAATTTCTTTTTTTTTTTCTCTTTCTCTGTCTCTATGTTCTTGTCTTTTTGTTTGTATATGTACATAGTATGTTTTCACTGTAAGTAAGCCACATTTTCAGACAACAAAACCTGTGGTAATGGATACCTTGAAGGTCCCAGTGGTGGGCTTGACCTTCTCACACCAAGTGAGTTAACTTGTACTTTATTGGGCCTTAGTGTTGTACTAGAACGTGTTGCAGTAAGTTAAACAATCATAGACAAGCATGTGATGTTTTGATTTTTAACATGGCAAGATGAAGACAGTTTTTTCATTACTGCTGCTCTCTAACTTTTCTGTTTTGTATGTTATCCCATACTTGATCATGCAAATGGTTGTGCTTCTGACTGTTTTTCCATATGAAGGTACAGTAGTAAACAGCTTAAAGTAAAGCTAACACTAGTCACAGCTCAACACAAAGATGTTTTTTTTCATCAAAATCTGCTCCTTAGAGAGTCAACTTTCCCAGTGTAGTCCCTACATCCCTCCACAGTACTAGAGGGCATCTGCTAGATTCCAGTAGACTTTTGTGCTATTTTACCATGGATCTGGTGTGCGGACATCTCAAGTCTAGTTTTTATTGACTGGTAGGCACTGACGCAGATATTTCATATGTTCAGTGATGCAGGATGGCCTGCTGAATTGAGTATTAGACCAGTCAGTTTAGCAGGGACGAGTTGCTTTCTCTTCCATTATTGGCAGCTTATGATGAGATTGTGAAGCTGATTGCAAAACTACCATAAGAAGCTAACGTGTTCTGTTGTACTACCTCACTAGACCTGAGCTTCCATCCCTTGCAGATAAACCACAGTGTTAAACCATTTTTGTTCGGAAATTATCTCCTTTGTAATGTAGGAGTTAGCAAGTCATATAATGTTATGTGTTAGAACTTCCATAACATTTACCCTTAATGTTTTATTTTATTTGTATTTCTAATTGATTTCCTTCCTCTCGATGCTGCTGGTGCCTGCACTAGGTCTACTGATTGAGTTCCATCAGGCTATATCCTGACTGTGGTTTCACATAGGTAGGTATGACATGGACAATATTATTATGTGTGATTTTTGCTTTCATTTATGTGCTGAATACTAGTTATTGGAGAGTCCGGTAGTTGGATGGAGGTATTCCATTGTCAGCATATTTGTCTGCTTTATTGTTCAGTAGATTATTTAAGAAACTCTGGGCTTCACTTATAAGGAGCATAATTTCTTTGTCTTTTGAAATTTTTTCAATACATTGTTCATGTGTATTTTCAATACATTATTATGTATGCTTTTATATTTGTACCACTTTCTTTAAGGAAATCTGTATGTGGCTTTATGTAAAAATAACGTGACCAGTCACTGGCTGTTTTTGCAGCACTTCTAGAGTATAAAATGATGCTTAAATGAAACATTGTTACACTAGACGAAGTGGGGTACACACCTATGAAAGCACTAGTGTTGTTTAGTGTTTGGATGTCATCTGTTCTGGAATGAACTACTTTGAAACTGGAATCTGCAGCCTGCTCCTGGTCCTCCTTTGGTTTGTTTTAATAACAAAATGTAGCATGTTAATGTGAACTTCACTTGTTATACACTTGACTGAGATGATTACTCCACCAAAAAGATGTACACATTAACAGGTTTAAGATGGTTGCACACTGATCAACAGCTTAACTTAATCTCTCCCATTGAGAAAAAAAAACTGAAAAACTGCAGCCAGAGATATTGTCAACTTGAGTAAATTTCAGTTACTGGCTAGCAGGTACACTGCCTGGATGCCTGCAAAGAGGAAACTATGAAAGCCTAATAATAAAATGTTGTTTTGCCACTTTTAAACTGTAGCAAACTGCTTGCAACAGATTAGACCATACAGAGTGCCACAGCATTCACGTATGGCTGCAAATGCAATACTGGCCTTTAAAGGTCTGTATTACAATAAAGAGAGATCAGGATTGGCTGATTATGCCCCCCCAGCACTCTGCACTCAGGCAGTAACCCCTCTTGCCCCACCTCAGCTACACCACTGTATTTAAAAACAGATTGAATAGGGACTTCCATGATGGCTGCACACTGAACATCAACTTAATCTCTCTCATTGTGAAAATAGAAACTGAAAAACTGCAGCCAGAGATGTGTTAACTTGATTAAAATTCAGTTACTGGCTAGTACGTATGTTGCCTGGATGCCTGCAAAGAAGAAACTAAGAGAGGCTGAAAGAAACTCAACTAGAAAAGGTGAAGAGAAAATACTGACTGGAAAGCCTCCTGCAGCTGTTCAGCAAAAAGCAGCTCAAGCTCCAGCTTTGGTGAAAGACATGGCTTCCAGTAATCTACAGAAAAAAGTCTAATATGATTAAAATAAATGGTACACTGAGGGAGTATATCAACCCAAATAAAAAAAGGTTAGAAAAATGGAAAAGGCTTTCAACAGGTATTCAGATGAGCTGATAAAACTGTAAAAATCTGAGGTCGAAATAAAGAAAAGGCTGGCCGAGTATGAGACTGCTCAAGAAGAGATGTTTCAAAACATGGTATAATTATAGGACAGAGCACTTAGGGAAAGTCTGAAATTTTCTGCTGTACCAGAGAAACTAGAAGAAACAGACTGTATTAATTTTATGAGGGCATAAATAAGCAACTGTTAATTGAAAGGGCACACCATATGTATGCTCCAAATATGGTCATGAGAAAGCAGACAAGATCTTTATTATTAAAGAGGCAAACATACCAGCAGAAAGAGTTAAGCCTGACAAAACTGTCAAAAGAGCAAAGTATTAAAAGTGGGAGACAGTAGAGTGTTTGTGGGAAACAATTATTCACTGCATACCAGGCAGAAGAGAAACAAATTTATTCCAGTAATAAGGTAATGTCAGTAGGCAGGTGTGAAATTCAAGCTGCTATATCCAGCTGTCTTCAGAATATTTTATTCCTGGAGGTCAAAGTAATTTTTCTGATGCAGAACAGGCTAAAGATGGAATTGAAATGTTTATCAAACAAAAATGAGCCGTCAAGCAAAAGGGAATTCTGATTCTAATACTTTTGATAATAAAGCACACAGAGGGACTTTGCCAGTGAAACCTTGTCCACTGTTTCAAAAGCAAATGCTTGAGAGACAGAGAAAAGCACAGGAGTTGACCAAAAGAATTGTCAGCAGTGTGGAACTGAACCAAAATCTGAAGATGAACAGAAAGAAGGCCAGCCTCATGGAATTTCTTGATAAATATAAAACTGCAAAGCATCAGTTGCATTTGTGAAACATGACTGTATAATATTAAGTTAAAAGAGTGGACTTTTTTGACTTTGTTAAACTTGTGAGGAACTGAAAGGCATTTGCCTCACTTTTATGTTATTAATATTTGGAAGAACTCTCAGAAGAAAGGAGGAGAAAGCAAAAAGGTAACTAAGTAAAACAGTTTCTTAACAGTATTTCTGTGAAACGTTTCACAGTATAAATTGCATATTTTATAGTAAAGTATTTTAGTTGTTCTTGTATATGATACACTTATTGAAGTAAACGGATGCTTTTTTTCTTCGTTTTTCATTCTTCTTTTTTGGTATTGAGTCTTGCAGTGCAAAAAGAGAAGAAAAGCTACCCATAGCATGTTTAAGTTAATAGGGTGTAATCTTGAGTTGTTGAGATGGGGTGTAAAAGTACACAGATCATAATATATGTAGAGCTGATATGGTTTCTTTTACTTTTGCATAGGTGAAGGACTGGATTAGGAACCTTGGCTTAATCTAATAACAAATTTTAAGTGGAAACAAGTAAATATTAGAACACTGATATAATGAAAAGTTTTCCTTTAGCAGTAAATATTTCAGCCTGTCTTTCAGGCTGCAACAGACGAATACAATTTTCTTTTTTTCTCTTACTTTCCCTTGATAGCCAGTTGATAATAGGACAGTAAAAGACAACACTGTTTTTTTCTAGACTAAAAATTAATGATTTATGAAAGTATGCAAATAATTTTCACATCTGGGGAGGGGGGGATAAGATTAAAAAAGAACAGACACTAATTAGTGCAAGTAGAAGCACAGGCAGTAACATACATCTTAGCATGGAAAACCTCAATTTCAGGTTATCTAGAGCTTATGTTAGCAGCTGTGTATATAGCACAAATGTTCTTGTTAGGAGGGTCAAACTTCATTATTTGAAGATGTAGATAGTTATGTGTTTCTATTAGGTTACTAGGTTGTGGGGGTGTTCTGGGGTATGTTTTTTTTTGTTTGAGGGTTTTTATTAACATTTTATAAAATGTGACATAGGTTCCAGTGTTGATAAGAAAAGAAATTATAACGGATTAACCTGCCAGAGTGCATGTATCACAAAAGCTGGTGTTTGACCTTTAAAAAAGCTGCCATATGTAATAGGTGGGAATAATGACCACTTACCATAATGGTGACACTTTCCATGTTATCTTGGAGTGTGAATGGCCTCATAGGTTTAGAGAAGAAGGAAAAAAGTAATTTAATTATATTAAGAAATGCAAAGTACAAAAGGAAAAAAGTAATTTATATTAAGAAATGCAAAATACAAAAAGCAGTGCTACACGAGACACATTTGGAAAAGAATGAGGATACAAATTTCACAAAGAAAGGATTTCAGGATGGATGCTCTGCAGAATATCAGGGACAGAGGAAAAGAGAAGTACTTATATTAATTGCTAGAGGAGCATCAGTAGTGATAGAAGAGAGGAAAAAAGATAATGGCAGATTTGTAGTAGTAAGGGGCTACTAGCAAGGGATGAGGATTACACTGGCATGTATTTATATTCCATGTAAAACTGCCATTTTAGAGATAAAAAATGGGGAAAAATAATCAGCTTTTAGCAGGAAATATCCCTTACTGGAGGAAAGTGGAATTTGATTTGCACCAATGAGGATGTATCTGGGAGGCCTAGATGGGAAAATATAACAAAATATGGTAGATTTCTAAAGAAACTTGTGAAAATATTTGGTATGAAAGACTTAAATTCAGTAGCAGAAATTGAGAGAATTCTCATAATATTCCCCAAGGTACAATTTCTGGGACAGACTTGATAAAAGTTATATTTCATGGGAACGTATCAGTTTGAGAACTTTGATACACATACAATAAATGTTTCAGATCATGCACCAATAATTTCTAAGATTAAAATAGAGGGGATGAATTAAAGATGAGATATTCCTGTTAAAAAGAGAGGAATTTAAGGAATGGGTAGTGGAAATTATTTGAGTTTTTTTTGGGGGGGAGAAGTTAGACATTTTTTCAGACATTATAGCTAGTGTGTGGGATAAAATGAAAATGCAGCTCAAAAATAGAGTAGCAATAAGGGAAAACGAGATATGGTTAAGTAATAAGAATTATTTAGAGGGGCTGACAAAGGTTAAATAATTGCAGAATAAGGAGACAGACTGTCACAGAACAAGAAGAGATGCAACTGCAGAGTGCTAAAGAGAAAATACAGGAGTAGCTGGATAATATGTATGAATTTAGAAATTTTGCTGCTAAGCAACTGTTTTTTGATAATCACTCCAGACCACAAAAACTTTTAGCACAATGACTTAGGCAGACAGTAGAAAGGGTTTTTGCAAAATTTTAGAGACCCCATTACAAAAAAAAAAAGAAAAAAGCGGGATCCTGTAGTGGTATTAAAAATATTCTGGAATTTTTTATGGACAAGACTATAACGTAGAGAAATTTGGAAATCAAGAAAAAGCACAAGTGGAAATATTTATGGATGACTTAAGTATGCCAAGGTTAGAAGTAGGTAAGGCTCAACAATTTAGGAACAGATGGTATTCCTGTTGAGGTTTAGAATTTAGGAAGAAAGAAAGTGATAAAGATCTGGAAGGTTTTGCTTAACAGTATTTTAAAAGGAGGGAAAGCACCAACATCTTGGAAGAAAGCTGTGGTAGTTGTAATATTTAAAGACCTGTCAGACCCAGCTTCTTATAGATCCATTTCAATTTTAAACCATGGTTATAAAGCATGTATGTCTATACTAGATAAAAGAATGGCAAAGGTGTTACCAGAATTGATAGATATTGATCATTGTGGTTTTGTGGTGGGGAAGCAAACATTTGACAACATTAATAGAACAATGTGGATTCAGAGGGAAGCAGAATGTAAAAAAAAATACCTTTGTTGTTGGTGGGTCTTAATCTAGAGAAAGCTTTTGACAGAGTAAGCTGAGATTTTATGAGTAGGGCAATGGAAGCATTTGCATTTCCTGTTAAAAATAGTAAGGTTAATTAGGAGGATATATGAGGGATTGCAGGCAAGAATTTAAGTGGGAGGGTTCCACTCTGATAAGTTATGTCTGAACTGAGGAACCAGGCAGGGATGTCCTCATTCACCTTTATTTGCTTTATACTTAGAGCCACTGGCAAAGACAATAAGTTGCTCAGAAATCCAAGGATACAGTTGGTATGGTAATCAAAAAAAGTTGGATTTATTTGTGCACTATATTATTTTGTACCTGATATATACTGCGGTGGTGGTGCTGCGGTAGCGTTGTTGCCTTACAGTTAGACGTTGCCCGTTCGATTCTCAGTTAGATCGTCTTCTGTGTGGCGACATGCGTGAACGGGCGTTCCTTCGTTGAAGGTTGTGCGGTAAGCCTGGCAAGCCAGCACGTAAAACTCTACTGCCAATCATTAGCGGACCGGAGTTCCGTTGTGGCGACCCCTAACTGGGAAAATCCAAAAGACACAAACATTATTTTGTACCTAATAAATCCAGGAAAGGACATCTCTGTGTCTTTTCAGGATATAATATTAGCGAAGATAAAGAAAACTTATAGCCATAAGTTATGTATTGACACATGAATTGTTTCAGCAATACCCATATCAGTGGGGACCCAATAAGGTTAAGTATTTAGGAGTATGGATTAAAAAGGCTTCTATTATGGCATGTAAGGATAGGTGGAAAAGAGACTAAACAAAAGATAACAAAAAAACTGGAAGATCTTATATGTGGATTTGGAGAGTAAAATACAAGCAGTGAAAATGTTAGCCCTTTAGTTTTATTTATGGGTAAGGCATGTTTCTATTTTAGAGCTACACAATTAAGCCTTATATACAGAACACAAACAGAATGTTAGAATTCAAAGTGGAAAGGAATGATAATGAAATGGGGGAAATTAAAAAAAAAAAAAGGAAATAATGAGAGTGGGATTTTGGATTCAGATCCTTGAGGAAAATAGCAACTGCCGTACAGAATATTAGTTCTTAGAATAATTTTGCTACTTCACGAAAACAAGCCAACACTAGAATGGAGAAATGAGATTTTGCTGATAGGTATAACTCCAAGTAGGGGTACAGAGAATATGCAAGTGGGGCTGGAATTTACTGAAGAAAATTGGCAAAGGAACCAAGGTATTGGGAGCAAATAACTCGAGATGAAACGGTAATAGATTGGGATGGTGCCAAGAAGACATTTGGACTGCAGGCTAAAGACTGCCTTCCTTACTAGGGATTGATGTAAGTTTATAGTCAAATAAAATGGGATGGGAAATCTCAAGTGAAATAAATGCTGTAGTAGAGTTTTTAGTTGAATCTAGCAGAAGGGGTTAGAAAGGATTGGGAAGAGAGATTAGAAAAGCAATTTACAAGGGAACAGTGAGAGGGCATATACACACACATACATATATATATATATATATATATATATATATATATATATATATATATATGGGTCTATATGACTTGGTCGACAGTTCATATGATCGACTGTTTATTTGGTCGACAGTTCATTTGATCGACAAGCATTTTAGGTGGGGGCTGTGCCCCACAACTAACTATATATATCAACTCCAGGGTCACACAACATTGGGGAAGGGGGCAAATGCTTGTCGATCAAATGAACTGTCAACCAAATAAACAGTCGATCATATGAACTGTCGACCAAGTCATATAGACCCATATATATATATATATATATGTATATATATATATATATATATATATATATATATATATATATATATATGGGTTCATGTCAATACATCAACATGTTATTACATCGACAGCCACTAGGTCGACTTCAAATAATCGAACTGTCACAACAACGAAAACTGAAATAAACGACGTTAATTTCACCGACAATTGAAAAGCATATAGCAGCAGTAAGTAACACATTTGTACTAAGTAACACTATTAGCAAATAGACACACAGTCGACTAAATAAATACTCGCGTTACTAGGTGCGATATGTACTTAGCACCGAAGAAAATGGCGAACTCACAGAACGTTAGTCCTGGACAAATATGATCTTTCTACCATACAAATAGATACACAGCAGATGAAGCCCATGCTAGTAGTAGACAACTATCTGTACTATTTAGAACGAACAAGGGATAGCAGAAGATATTGGGCGTGCAAATATAAAATCACAGAACACTGTAGGGGTAGAGCTGTCACTATATATCTACCTGACGGTGATAAACTACTGAAATCTGTTGGCCACTGACATGGTGCAGATCCAGGAGAAGTACAGCGCTACGTTGTTTGTAGCGATCTCAAATTGAGAGCTACCATGAGCAGAGATTCACCATCATTGTTAGTTGATGATGCTTTAGCATCGACTTCTTTAGCTGCTACTCACTGTGTACCTCCGAGATCTGCACTTTTACAACAGGTGCATCGCGTTAGACGTGTGAAACACAGTGTTAGTAACATATCTCAGTTAGGACTAGATAACATCGACTTCAATGAGTTTAAGTTAAAATCTGGTATATTTATAAGTAAAGTCATGACAGATAAGTTGACTGACACTACAGTAGTAGTCTTTACCACATTGGATAATTTACGTGATCTGAGTCAATATGTCAGTATGTACATATTAGACGTTTACGTTGTCTGGTTGTCAGTTAAGTTAATGTCTATTATTACAGTTGTCGATGGTTTGACTTTTCGTTTATTTCGTGCTGCAGCAGTAGTTGTCGATATAATGACATGTCGATGTATTGACATGAACCCATATATATATATATATATATATATATATATATATATATATATATATATATATATGTATATGTGTGTGTGTCTCCCAAGTATGCAAAAAAGTTTAGAAGGTTTATGATTTTTGCTTGGAAGAGTTCGCATGTGTGTGTTTATAACCCAAGCTGACAGCAAAGAATTTTTTCTCAGGTAGATGGCAAATGTTGGAGGTGTGATGGGGGAAGAGAGGTAATTGGGAACATATTATGTTGCCCTATCTCGCCTTCATTCTTGATGGTTGGGTTTGTAACTGAGCATTGGTTCTGATTTGGCGTAATACTAAAGCTCGAGAGCTTTCACTGGCTCGAGGCTACATCCTATCCCATGATGCCTGGCGACAGTTCGTCAGATCTCGTTTGCCGCTTTGCTGGTTCGGGATTTCTTTTTCACTGGCTCAGGCTAAGTCTTTACTTATTTACTTTGACTGAATATTTTGCTACCCTTTTAGCGTATAACCTTTTAACTTCTATAGTTTAGGGTAGAGCAGTTTGTTTTTTGATATCTAGTGTTCTCCTTTTTGTATTGCCGCTGGTTGTAGCTTTGTTGTGTGGGCCTTCGTTTTTTCTCACAGGCATCTTGACTCCCTATCCCATCTAGCTTTAAGTTTGTCCTGAACGAATCCGTTTGACTTGGAGGATTCGTTTTTGTCCCCTTTGTTTTTAGAACAACGTACCTCCCGTGTGGAACAACACCGATAAACTCTCTAAATATTCCACACCAGTTTTTCGAACCACAGAACAAAAAGTTAGCAAAATAAATCCACCGGAAAAGCTGAATCCACAAATATATTTAATATAAAAATACAGCAGTTTCAAACGTTAAGCGCTTTCACTAGACTGAGCTAGCTTCTTCAGAACGGTTAAAACAGCTGATTCCACCTTGTTTTAAATGACAAAGCGCGCCAAAATACTAAAATACCTTATTTAAAGTCATAAACCATAAAGACATTGTAAAAATAATATCATACATATAAAAATACCAATTAATAAATTCTTAAACAACAAATACATTCAGTTTAGTAACTGTACAGTCTAAAGATAAATATATAAAATAATTACATATAATATTGAATGCGATTCAATTAATACTATAAAACTGTGCAGGTACTGTAGCAAATAGAAATGTGCACAATTGTGAAATACTGTTACTCAATTAATATTCAACATCAAGAGGGGCTTGATGGTAAAATAATCATTAATGCCAGGTTTTTTATTGGCATCCGTTAGAATTTGCCAATATAACTCTCTAAAGGCTAGAAAATTTTTTATATTACCACCTCTAGGGTTATTTTTAACTATCTCTAAAATGGCAAATTCAAATACATGTTCATTCCCTTCAGTTATGACGTGCCTAGCTAGTGCTGTTCTGGTATCTTGTTTTTTTATACAATATAAATGGGAATATATCCGTCGGCTAAAATGTCTTTCAGTCTTGCCCACATAAAAAGATGGGCAGACATACTAACATCCTAGACTTACAATTGCCCTTAACCGGGTAAATTCTAGTACTATTCTCATTTCCCAATTTTATTGTGTTCTTAGTACATATACTATTGCACTGTCTGCACGTCCCACATCTCGATGTGTATGTACTGTCAATGGGTTTCAAATTACCACCTTTTTCAAGTATTCTCTTAACATTCAATCCCATTTTGTTCACAAATTTGGGTTCTGTCCCTAATATCCCGACAACATCAGGGTCATTCATTAAAAGGTGCCAATTTTTAATTAAAATGTTTTTAATATATTGACTATAAGGGCCAAATTCTAAAATACAAGCTCTATTATATGTAGTAACTGTAACTACTGAGACATCTTGATTTATGTCCTGCTTGTCCAAAATATTTATATCAACTGTTATACTTGATGTACTATTTGTCCCTAATAGAGGTTTATATTTTACACCCCATTGATTTATCACATATGCTGATATTTCCACCATCAAATCGTTATCGTAACCTCTATCCAAAAACAATGATGTAATGTAATCAATTTCCTTGACCATATCGTTATAGTTGGAACACATTCTAACTGCCCTGACACACTGTCCTTTATAGATGTTTCTCTTTTCTGGGATCGAAACTATTAAAGTCCACATAAGAATTAGTAAATGTGTCCTTTCTATACACGGTAGATTTCAATGTGTCCCCCTCAGTTGTAATCAGAGTATCCAAATATGGCACTCCTTGTTTATTGACCAATGATGTAAATTTTAAGTAATTAGTACTACTATTAATATAATTAATAAATGCTTCAAAGGACTCTAGGTCCTTTCCATAAGATGTATATATAGGAATCTAGAGTAGTGTACAAGGGAATTCACATAAATCCCATTCAATACATGTAGTTCTTCCCATTCAAGCATGACCAGGTTAGCGTATGTGGGAGCACAAGCCTCCCATAGCCCACCCCTGGTCTGTTCATGAAAAATGAAGTTGTTATCTAAAATAATACTCATGAGCTCTGCCAATAGTTGAATTCTGTCCCAAGACATTTTGGTGTGTTTTCTCAAACTATTGGTAAAAGCTTCAATGCCTTCATCCATAGGGATAGAACTGAATAAATCAACTACGTCTATAGTACTGAATAAAATGTCATGATGATACTTATTAACAGGAAAATGTGATAAAAATTCCCAAGAATCCTTTACCAGATGTTTCACTTCCTTATAAATAGGCTTTAATAACGTGTGTCAATACCACACACTATGGGAAAGTTTGGACCTACTTCCGATTCTCCTGATTTTGTGTACCTTAGAAATCCCTATGATGGTAGCTAAAACTGGGTATTCAACTCATATACCTATACATTTCTTCAGAATAATTACCTGAATGATGTAAAATATCCAGGATGTTGGCATTGTAACTAATTGTCCTTCTGTAATTCCAGTAAGTCTATAGATCTCATTAGTTACTACTTGGTAGTAGTTTTTAGCCACTTGTAGTTAGAGGGCTTTCCTCCCCCTTTTCTACTTCCTTTCCTGAGGTTTCGCCGTTTCAGGTAGAGACATCTCCTCTGGCTAGAGGAAATCATCGTTTAAATTGGAGACCTCTCCTCTAGCGTCATTCTTGTTTTTTCCCCCATAAAAAAAAAAAAAAAAAAAAAAAATTTTTTTTGCTGTGATAATTGTGTTTTTTCCTTCTGCCTTTCTGTGTACTGGTTGATAGGTGTACTTATCCTTTTTGTTGTCTAATTAGTGAAGTATGTCTAAGGATACTGGTAAGGAAGCCAAGCAGTCTGTTTTTAAAAAGTGTGACTCGTGCACACAGAAGATGTTGCTTAGTGATGGCCACACTAGCTGTGTATATTGCTTATGTGCGGTTTGTCTGCAGGACTCCTGCTGTGTCTGCCATGGATTCAGTTCCATGGTCCTGCAGGAATGTAAAAATAAGCTTATTCTAAGGGTCTACTTAAGGGACCATTTGATGTCACTATTGAAGGCAATCAACCCTCTAAATCCTCATCTGAGAAGTCTTCAAAAAAATCTTCTTCTTTGGCTCCAGATTCTGAGCCAACCAAAATGCCTGAGAAACATGCAACTTTGGACCCGAAAGGTGTCAGGCCAGAGAAGAAAACTACTCCATCGGTTCCACCATCTTTATCGGGACTAACTCAGAGCCAAAAAAGGAGCCGGTCCCCGGCTTTAGAACCAGTCTACTCAGTGCCCCAGTCACCCCTTTGCAGTCGGTGGCTGGTAGTCATAATTCCTCCACATTCTCCTCTTGATCCTTCAGGATTCTCTCAGACGAAGATGTGGAGCAGGTGATCAAGAGTTTGCTTCAGACACCGGTCTTGGCCAAAATTCTCTTGAGTCCAGCCCAGATGGAAGTAGAGCCGGCGCTTATACCTGCCTTTCTTCTGTTCCTCCTCCGACTCAGACGAGCTCGGAGCTGGAGTGCCTGAATGTCCTTGCAGTTGAACCGCCGGGTCTGAAAACCACATCTGGTGTCTCAGTCCCAGCTTCTGCTCTGACCTCTTCAATGCTGTCTTCTTTTGAACGGTCTGGGACCCGACATTCCCTCATTGGGTCCAGGGTGGAGAGTCAGATCAATCCCTTGTCTGATTCGACTCTTCCTCTAGGGGCTTCGGAGCAGGTGAGTTTGGTTCGCCTGCCTGCTTCATAGCCATCCTCTTTGGCTCGGGGCTTCTTGGAGCTGGGGGGTCTCTCTGGCCAGGATCACGGTGCTTCGAGGAGATGAGGAGTGGGATGTCCTCCCAGACTGCTCCACCCTCAGCTTCAGCTACTCTTCCCCCAAAAGGACCGGTGTCAACCTGTCTACCACCCCTGCAGCCCAAGAGTAGAGAGCCAATGCCCCAGGATGCCCTAATGGGTGATCCACTCCATTCTGAAACTTCCTCAGAGTGTCCCTCTGAGGAGGTCCCTCAGAAGAGGAAATATTTAGACTCCCCTGGGTCTGTCACATTGGTTACAGACTTAGAGGATTCAGAAGGGTCCCATGGTCACCCTCTGTGGATGTCTCCTTTTCAGACATCTTAGAGATCCTGAAGCAGAGAAGTGATTGGAAGACCCTCTCCCCTTCTGAAGATGAGTCTGTATATCTGGAGGCATTTGGATCTTGACCCTCCATCTCTTGGGTGTCTCCGCCTTTTGACCAACTCCGTAGCATAATCTGTCGAAAGGCATGGGGCTCTCTAGAATCTGTGGAACCTGTTCAGAGGAAGCCCAACAAGTTTATTACTGCCCAGGACAACAAGCATTTCTTAACCAAAGGTGTCCCAGTAGATGCAATTGTGATGGAGGCGGCCACCAAGAAGGAATTAGCTGAAACTTTATCTGCTCATCCACTGAATAAGGAGTCTCGAATGATGGACAGATATGGGAAGCATATGTTTTCTTTGGTGGCCTTTACTCTTAGGTCGCTGAACTATTTATCCCATTTTACCCGATTTCAGAGGGATCTTCTGAAATAGCTAGGAAATACCCATCAGGGTGCTGCAGCTGTGGGGGTGCTGAACAAGGTAAACTCTCAGCTTGCGACTCTGAATTCTGTAGTAAACTCTTCCATGTGCCTCATCTCTTACACAGCTGATGGAGTGAGTAGGGCAGCAAGCACAGGAGTAGCTCTGAGGAGGCATTCCTGGATGCGCCTTTGCGAGTTTACTGAACCCTGTAAATCTTCCTTTATAAACGCCCCTTTTGATGGCTCGCCTTTGTTCGGGCCAAAAGTTAGAGAGACTCTTACCTGGTGCGAACAAGAAGGCAAATGTCTGGGATAAGGGCTGGTAGGTACAGAAAAACGTACTCCCACAGCAGACAAAGGTCAGAAGTTTGGAAAAATGTGGTTCCAGAAATACCAAAGAGCTTCGCCGGATGCACGTGGGGAATTTCCCCCCTGGGGCAGAGGGAGAAATAATAATGGAAGACACCGCACTCACAGCAGACGGGGTCCGCAGAACCAGGGCGACAGAGATACGTTCTCTGGCAGGCCCTTCCAGCGCTCCTGAAAGGAGGCCCACCTGTCTACCTCTGGAGGCAGTCGGGGGTAGATTATCACTGTACCCAAAGGCCTGGCTCAGCATCACTCAAGACAAATGGGTACGGTCGATTATATCCAGGGGATACAACATACCCTTCTCTTCTCCACCCCCTTCATCAAGATCAATCCCAGACATCCCACCCAGACAAAGGGATCAACCAACCCTAGAAATCCAAAGGTTGCTAGAAAAAAGAGTCATCCAAGAAGTCCCTGCAGACCAAATCAAATCTGAGATTTACTCAAGGTTCTTTTTAGTTCCAAAGAAGACAGGAGACTGGAGACCAATCTTGGATCTCAGCAAGCTGAACAAGTCCGTAAAAAAAAAACAAAGTTCCAGATGGTGACACTGCAGTCTATACTCCCTTTTCTGGGACAAGACTATTGGATGTACTCAATAGATCTTCAGGACGCATACTACCATATAAAGATGAACAGGCGATCCAGGAGATATCTATGCTTCTGGGTGGGAGCCAGTCATTACCAATTCAGAGCAATGCCCTTTGGTCTCACTGCAGCCCCCAGAGTGTTTACCAAATGCATGGCAGTAGTCACAGCTCACCTGAGGCGTATAGGATTCCAGGTGTTTCCGTACTTTGATGACTGGCTCCTGACCACTACCACAGAGCATCTGCTGACCAAGGCAAGAGACACCACCATTCATCTCTGCTCAGAGTTAGGTATTACCATAAATTTAAAAAATCTGCCTTGTTGCCTTCACAAAATATTACCTTCATAGGGGCAGACTTAAACACAAAAGACATGGTAGCAAAACTGCCTCATGACAGGGTACAAATGCTACGTCATCAGATATCAATCTTGCTCATGTGAAGTAAAGTGCAGGCAAAGTTTGTTCTCAAGGTTCTGGGTTTAATGTCAGTTGTGATACCATTAGTTCCACGGGCGCGTCTACATATGAAGGTATTAACAGTGGCTACTCTTTGCTCAATGCAGGAATTACCCATGTCACACAAGATCCTCATTATGGACACCTGCAAGAAGGACCTGTGATGGTGGCTTCAGTCCACACAGGTAAAGATAGGAAGACCATTTGTTCTTCCCCATCCAGTTGCTACAGTGACCACAGACGCTTCCCAGATTGGGGGGGGGGCATTATCTGGGACAGACTGTCCAAGGGACTTGGCAGGATCATGAATACCACTTGCACATTAGTGTACTGAAGATGAGAATGGTGCTTCTGGCATTGCAAGCATTCCAGAGCTCTCTTCCTACAGGTACAATTGCAATGCAGACAGACAATATGTCTGTGGTGTGGTATATCAAAAAACAAGGCGGAACCAGATCCTACCCTCTGTGTCGAGAGGCTTAAAGATTATGGCAATGGGCAATTTCTTCTCAACGTTTTCTGACTGCAATGCACATTCTGGGGAAATCCAATGTGATAGCGGACAAATTAAGCTGTGCAATTCTTATGTCTCATGAGTGGTCCCTGAAACAGAAATTGCAAAACAAATTTTTCACAAGTGGTGCCAGCCTTGCTGCGGCCTCTTTGCCATGTCCATGAACTCCAAATGCAGCAGCTGCCTTGCCCTAATCCCCCCTCTGGGGGAGTCACCAAGAGATGCACTTGTTCACGATTGGTCTCTGGGACTTCTTTATGCCTTTCCCCCATTTCCATTAATACCCGAAGTTTTACAGAAAGCCAAATTGTTGAGTCACAAACTAATTATCATCACTCCATACTGGCCTTGTCAAATCTGGTTCCCCTTCCTATGGCCCCGTCTCCGGGAGGAGCCTTGGATTCTGGACCTGGTGCCGGATCTTCTGACCCATTGGAAGGGTGGCCTAATGGGTAAGGTGCTTGCCTTACAAACACAAGGTGCAGGGCTTGAGTCTCACAATGGATAATTGGCTAGCCTTAAAATGGCTCACAAGGGCAGTTAGCTTAGTACTAACCTATGAACCATCAGTTGGGAATGCTCCATCCCTCCATCCAAACCCTCAAGCTGACAGCTTGGTTGCTCCAATTCCCATCTTAGCCAGGCTTCCGAATATATCCGTGGCAGTGTGACACATTCTGGTTTCTTCTCATAAGACTGCAACTAGAAAGCTGTATGCTAGCAAATGGAAAAGGTTTTCTTGTTGGGCTTCCAAGTATCACATAGACCCCTTCACAGCCGCGGTGACCACAATTTTACATTTTTTAGCAGAGATTTTTAATCAAGGTGCAGCAGCAGCTACAGTACAAGTACAATTAGCTGCCATATCTAACTACCATGTAGGAGACATGGGATCAAAAATAATGTCTCACAGGTTATGCAAAGCCTTTCTGAGGGGTACATTCCTATTACAACCTCCAATAAGAGAACCACCAGCTCCCTGGGATCTAAATTTGGTACTGACTACTCTAATTCTCCCTCCATTCGAGCCAGCTTCCTCTTGCCCACTAAAGTTCCTTACATGGAAGACGATCTTTTTGACAGCCATTACTTCGGCTAGGAGGGTTTCAGAACTACAAGCCCTGTTTATTCATCCTCCCTATTTAGTTTTCCACAAAGACAGAGTCTCTCTTAGAACAAATCCTTCTTTTCTGCCCAAAGTATGTTCTGAGTCCAACTTGAGTCAATCCATTGACCTACCTGTCGTTTTTCCCCAGCTATGGTAACAAGGCAGAGAATACAAGCTTTACCAATTGGATGTCCATAGGCAGTTACATTTCTATTTACATAGGACAAAAGAGTTTAGAAAATCTGACCAGTTTATTTGTCTCATTCTCAGAGACTAGAAAAGGAGTGCCAGTTTCAAGGGTCACCTTATCTAAATGGCTTTCAGACACCATTACATATGCATATAGCTCTCAGCATAAGCAACCGCCAGGTAAAATTTGAGGCCATTCGACTAGAGCTATGTCGAATTCCACCACTTTCCAAGCCAGACTACCTCTGGATTCAATTTGTGAGGCAGCCATATTGGTCAGTCCTCATACCTTTATTACTCATTACAAAGTAGATGTGGCCTCCCGGAACAGGGCTTCCTTTGGTTCCACTGTTCTGAATAGTTTATTTCCTTGAGCCACCTTAGAAAAAAGGTGCTGGGGACGCTGTCCCAACCATCAAGAATGAAGGTGAGATAGGACAATATAACATAAAGAAGTTATGTACTCACCATAACTTTCCATGTTAGTTGTCCATAATCTCGCCTTCATTCTTGCATCCCACCCTCCTTCCCCCTACCTGGAGGATTGAAAGGAATTTTTGGAATTGGTTTTAAAGTTCTCTGATTCCCTTCTTGTGTCATGAGACATGGGCTAAGGATTTTTAAATTTACTTTTTTTTTTTTTTTCTGGTTACATTGATCTAGTGATAAGTGTTTGCAAGCAAGATCTGGGGAACTGTCACCAGGCATCATGGGATAAGGGTGTAGCCTCAAGCCAGTGAAAGCTCTCAACATTTAGTATTAGGCAGAGTTGGAACCAATGCTCTGTTCCAAACCCAACTATCCAGAATTAAGATGAGATTATGGACAACAAACGTGGAACGTTACGGTGAGTACATAACTTCTTTTTGTTGAGAGTGTAAGGAGTTGTCAGACTTTAAAAATTCACTACAGATTTACTCTATCAAAAATATTGGGTGAGTAAATGGGTCTAGCTAAGTTAATGATTCTTTTCAGCTGGGACGCAGGGTCTGAATTGCCTAGACATAGTAAGGCCTTGTTAAGTTTAATTCTGGCAGTTGCCAAAAAAAGCAATTACTAGAAAATGGAAATCAAAATCTAAACCAACAGTATTTGAAGTATTTAATATTGGAAAAGAGACAGAACTGGAAGTGGGATTTTTCAAAAAGGGAAGGAGCAAGTTACATATAAATAATTGTGAATTGTGGGAACAATGCATACAAAATAATGTCCTGGAGGATGAGTGAGTTTTAGGGAGTACAGGAATTGAGCAATTTATGTAATGATGGACTGATGAAGAACATATATGATGTGTAATGTATATAACTTAAAACATGTTAATATGGTTTGTTTTCTTTTATATTAAAGTATGTTTGCCTATGTCTTAAATGATAATATTATAAAGGTGTTAAAAACAAAAACTGGATTCCTCCTCCAGATGTAGGACAGGTTTTGCTAGGGCCTTTCTCCAAGGGCTACTGGACCCTTATTGTTCCTCTGCTCAGTTAATGTAAACTGTGGTAGTCTACCTATATAGCTAAGGTTACTGCAGCAGTGGTCATTATGATGAACATAGTACACTCTGTAAGTAAACATCATAACAGTAGATCTTTGAATGATCACTGCTGCAGTCACCTCTATCTCTCTTGTTTTTGTTGCCAGAGTGTGGACTTCTAATTTTAGTTTCCTAGCATTGACCTTTCAGTGCTCTATCCTCACTCTCTCAGTTAGCGTGAAAGCTCTGAAGGACGTCTCCTAGACCTATATCTTTTGTTCAGCTCAGCTTAAGCTGACCGAAGCTTTGAACGTGTGGAATCTGCCCTTGAAGCTTTGGAAGCTGTCTGGCTGTTTATTCTTAGCAGTATATAACCCATGTAGCTATGGCTAATGTAGAAGTGTTCATTTGAACATCAACTGTTATGGTAAGTTTAATTGGACAACTGTACTTTCTGACTTCAACTCATTTGTTTACTACGTCTGTAATTACTGTAGTGTTCCTCATAATGCTTTAAAGGAGAAGAGTGATTTTTGATATTCGCCCTTCTCTGTGTTGTTTGTCTGACTTTTTGGCACTCAACATTTCCAGTGCCGACATTTCAGTAGGGAGCTGGTAACACAACTACAAGTGGTACGTAAGCCACCCAGTATAAAATGAAGTGGAAACAAATGATCTGATATTGTTAATCCTCGTTCATTCCTTATGCATGGATATCGGTTCCAACCTCAGAGCCAGCCATTTTCCAAGCTCGCGTCAGCTTCAAACTCTTGAGCTAAACTCTTACCCACAATCCCCCTCTCCCCTTTACCTCAGATTTCGTTTGCGCGTTGCCATTCGGTCGTGTCAAGCTACTTCTCTTGAGATAAGTACAGTCATTTGTTGTTCATTAGTTTTACAGATTACTTTTCTGTCAGGAAAGTTCATATTTTATTGTCTCTTACCCTATCGCATGTAGCGTACATAATTTCTTCAGGTTTTTCTGCTTCTTTCTTTACCACTTTACCACAAGGTATTCTCTCTTTACCATCATTGGTAATCCTTTTCCTTTTTCTCTCATACCTTCGGGTACTCTCTTGTACCATTGCTGGTACCTTTTCTGTTAATTAATTTGCTGTCATGGCAGATAAGAAAGGTAGTCTGGGGTTTAAGCAGTGTTCTGATTGTGGACACAGACTGCCTACTTCTGATGCATACTCTTTGTGTGTTTATTGTTTGGGAGCTTCCCATTTGTCTGTTGATCCACCCTGTACTATTTATGAGAACTTTTCTAATAGAACCTTGTTGGAAAGGAAAAACAAGCTGTTACTGAAGGGACTTTTAAAATCTCCCTTTTCAGAGGCTATTTCTGGTCGGCGGCCTCACCTCCTAGAGCCCATAAGAAAACATTGGATGTTCCTACTAAGGCTAAATCTTTGCCTTCATCCTTCCTACTAAGGCTAAATCTTTGCCTTCATCCTCGGCTGGGGACTCCCACCAACCAAAACCTAAAAAGGCTAAAGTTTTGGCTCTGGAGCTCACTCAGTCAGCCCCAGTGCTTTTGGTGTCTAGACCTTCGGCACCGAGGCCTTCAGCTCCATTAGTGATTTCGGCTCCGTCTTCTCCTGCAGCCTTCTATATATTGGCTCCGAGGGGCTCCTCGGTTTAGACTTTTACCACTGTATTGGCACCGACCGCTCAGTCGGCACAGACCTTGACCGCTTCGGCTCCGAGATCTTCCTCGGAACCGACGCCTTTATTGTTGACTCCAGTTTTGTCATTTCCAGCATCGGCACCAACAATCACTTCGGCACCGATCCCTGTGTCAGTGCAGACCATGACCTCGGCACCAATGACTTCTTCGTTGCAGACAGCAGTAGTCCAGTCTCTCTCGGCACCGTTGTCCTTGGTGCGGACAGATGAGATGGGCACAGAGTCTGCCTCTTCTGTGGACAGGCCTGTTTCTCCCTCAGTCTCCATGAGGTCCACTAGAAGCCTTTCCAAACATGATGTGTTGCGTCTTGTGGGCCAGGTACTCTTGGCCAGTGGTATCCCACCCCTCAGGAACTATCCTTCCTTGGGAAGTGATCACCCATCTCCAAAGACCCCTTCTTATTCTCTTCCTTCGTTGCCTTTGAAGTCTATGGATTTAGAACAATCTTCCCCTTCTGCGGTCCCCTGTATGGATCTCACTAAGGAATCGCAGTTGCCTTCATGGCAGGAAAGTTTTGCTATGACCCAGGATGTCATTTGTGATGCTCATATTTTGCTGCTCGGCAGCCATCCAGGGACTCCGGGTCGGCAGGCTGAGCCACTTAGGGGGAGGGGTGACCCCTGTCCTAGACATGCACTCCTCTTTGGGTGGACCAGCCTTCCAACTGATGGAGAAGGCCTTCGCTACTGCTGGTGATACCGGACTATCTATACCTCTGGCCTCCCCTGGTACACTGGTTTCACAAGTCGCACCTAGCGGACACCAGGTGCAAGGGCCGCAGGACATATTCCCTCAGGAATCCCCTTTTCTGCTGTCTTCTCCAGCTTCTCCTGCTGAGGAGGTCCACTGGAAAACTTTGTGTAAGAGGAAGCACATGAACTCTACAGAGGAGTCCCTCACCAAAGACACAGATTTCGGTGAGGGGGAAGGATCCCCTCGGTTACCCTCTGAGGTATCCTGTGGTGATATCCTCGAAATCCTGAAACAGAGAGGTGACTGGCAGTCCTCTAATCTGACCTCTGAGGAATTTGTGTTCCTGCAGGCTGTTCATGCCCAGCCCCATACCTCCTGGGTTACTCCACCAGCCGATGAACTTGTCTGGCTCATCGTGCAGCGTGCTTGGAAGGCCCCTGATACCGCTGAAGCTATTCCCTGGAGGCCATTTAAGATCTTGTCCCCTCCTTTTTCAGATCCCCATTGGTCCAAAGGTCTTCCTGTGGATGCTTTGGTGGTGGCGGCCACAACAAAAAAGGATCTGGCAGAAGAAGTAAGCCAGACTGTCCATCCACCTAACAAAGAATCCTGGGCCCTGGACAGGATATGGAAGTGCACCTTTGCTACATCGACCTTTGCTATCAAGTCTATGAATTATATGGCACATTTTACCAGGCATCAAAGGGGTCCGGTTTCTGAGCTGTCTGAAACCTTGGCTGGTGCCGTGTCTGATGAGGTCCGTGACAAAGTGGCCTCTCAACTGGCCACCATTTAATCTATATCTAACTCCTCTATGCGACTGATATCTCATGCATCAGAAGGAGCAGCTAGAGCAGCGGGTTCAGCTGCGGTCTTGAGACGACACGCCTGGATGCGCTTGTGCAACTTCGTGGAACCCTTTAAGTCTTCCTTTCTTAATGCACCCATTGAGGCCTCTTCGTTGTTTGGGCACAAAGTTAAAAGCACACTGGCCAGTTGTGAACAGGACGGTAAGACCCTTTCTGCTGTAGGTGTCCGTTATTCTTCCCCTCAACGTGCTTTCTCCCAAAACCAAAAGAGTGGGAAGATATGGTTCAAGAAATCTCAGGGTCCTTTCTGTGACACACAGGCCGAGATCTCCCCCCGAGGCAGAGGGGGAAACTCACAGGGAAGATGCTCCTTTCGGGGCAGAGGGGGTCCGTGTAACCATGGTTCCAGGGATTCTTTCCCTGGTCAATCCCACCAGTGCTCCCGAAGAGCAGCCCAACTCCTTTCCTCTGGAGGTGGTTGGGGGATGTTTCTCCTTGTACCCTTCGGCCTGGCTAACCATCACCACCGATTCTTGGGTACAAAGGATTATAACCAGAGGTTATCATATCCCCTTCGATCTTTGTCCTGTCCCTTCAAAAAATCTTCC
This sequence comes from Protopterus annectens, assembly GCF_019279795.1. Taxonomy (NCBI): domain Eukaryota; kingdom Metazoa; phylum Chordata; order Ceratodontiformes; family Protopteridae; genus Protopterus; species Protopterus annectens. The sequence continues at coordinate 95,245,893 of NC_056743.1, forward strand.
CGACGTTCCACCCAGTCAAAGGGAAGAAGCAGCACTAGAGATAGAAAAGCTGCTAAGAAAGAGAGTCTTACAAATAGTCCCTCCAGACCACATAGGATCCAGATTCTACCTAAGACTATTTTTGGTGCCAAAGAAAACCGGGGACTGGAGACCAATTTTGGATCTCAGCGTATTGAACAAGTTTGTGAGAGTAGAAAAATTCCAGATGTTCGCAATACAGTCTATCCTCCCACTTTTGGAAAAAGACAATTGGATGTGCTCTATAAATCTTCAAGATGTGTACTACCACATAAAGGTGGACAGGCCATCAAGAAGATTTCTGTGCTTCCATGTGGGAGCCAGTCACTACCAGTTCAGAGTATTGCCCTTCAGACTCGCTACAGCCCCCAGAGTGTTCACAAAGTGCATGGCAGTTGTCACAGCTCACTTGCGACTTCAAGGATTCCAGGTGTTTCCATACCTAGACGACTGGCTCATTTCCGCCCCCACCAGACATCTACTGGAAAAAGCCCTGGCATATTCTCTCCTCGCTGCTCAAAGGCTAGGCATAACCATAAAGTGGTAAAAATCCAATATCACCCATCTCAGTCAACAGAATTCATAGGGGTTATCTTGGACACAAAAAACTGCCGAGCTGCTATTCCAGAGCACAGAATTCTAAGGATAAAGCAACAACTAATTCCAATCCTTTCAAGGGAAAAATCCACGGCTCACTTGGTTCTACAGCTGTTGGGTTTCATGGCAGCCTCCATCACCATTGTTCCCCTGGCCAGGTTTCACATGAGGCTTCTACAATGGCTACTGCTCACCTTTTCAGCATCCTCTTTCAGCTATGATTCGAGTAACCCAGAGGTGTAAACAGGATTTAAATTGGTGGATGACACGCAATCTCTCACGTTGGTCTCGCCCCTTCTCCCCCCAGCAACCCAAGGACACAGTGACCACAGACGCTTCCCTGATGGGGTGGTGGTGGGGGGGCTATGTCAGGGACAGACAGTCCAAGGCACTTGGTCTGAACTGGAGGCCCATCTGCATATAAATGTTCTAGAGCTGAGGGTGGTGCTTCTGGCGTTGCAAGCATTCCATCCCCTGTTGCCGTCTGGGACAATTGCGATTCAATTAGACAACATGGCGGTGCGGTGGTCTGGTACATCAACAAGCAAGGTGGAACCATATCTTATCCCCTTTGTCTGGAGGCCATGAGGATATGGCAATGGGCAATGGCTACCAACCGTTTTCTTCTAGCAACGCACATTCCTGGGAGTTCCAACATGATAGTAGACAGACTCAGCAGGTACATTCTTCAATTTCACGAGTGGTCCCTGAATCCCTTGATAGCAGCGGAGATCTTCCACCACTGGGGCCGTCCTTGCTGCAACCTCTTTGCATCCCCGATGAGCTACAAATGCAACAACTACTTCACCCTGATTCCCCCTCCAGGACAGTCACCCAGGGACACTCTAGTCCACGATTGGCCCTCGGGTCTTCTTTACGCATTTCCACCCTTTCCCCTCATTCTCCAGTTTCAGAAGAAAGCCTGTCGGTTGAAGAGCAAGGTGATCCTCATAGCACCATATTGGCCTCGACAGATTTGGTTCCCCTTCCTTTGTTTTCACCTACTAGATTGACCATGGATTCTCCATCCAACCCCGGAGTTGATCTCACATCCACAGAACCTGATTCATCCCAACTTGAACAGCCTGAAGCTCACGGCTTGGCTACTCCAATTCCCTTGATTGCCAGGCAGAATGATCTTTCTTTACCAGTACGTGATATTCTCATTACTTCTCATTAGTCTTCCACTAGAATTACTTATCTGAGCAAGTGGAAAAGATTTACCTGTTGGCTGAAAGATAAACAAGTAGACCCCTTTTCACCACCAGTGTCGATAATACTAGACTATCTGGCCGACCTTTTTCAATCGGATCTGTCGGCCTCTACCATTAGAGTTCATTTGGCTGCAATTTCTAATTTTCATGAGGGTGTCCAAGATTCCTGTCTTATGTCCCATAAATTGTGCAAGACCTTCATAAAAGGTGTGAATCATTTGAAGCCACGTTTTGGAGAACCTATTCAACCATGGGATTTATCATCCACAGGCATATCTGTTTGTACTTAAACAGGACTAAACCCTTTCGTAAATCTGACCAGTTATTTTTGGCCTTTTCTGGACCTAGATCAGGATCTGCTGTTGCTAAGGTCACATTAGCTAGATGTTTGAAGGACTGTGTGACCTTCATTTATACACAACGTAATATCTCGTTGCCTACTACCATGAAAGTTCATTCAACAAGGTCGGTGGCAACTTCTGCTGCCTTCCATGCCAGAGCTTCTTTACATGACATCTGTGCAGCTGCAACTTGGGCTACACCTCATGTCTTCATCAATCATTACAAATTGGATTTGGCCTCCAGGGGAAGAGCATCTTTCGGTTCTATGGTGCTCAGGAATGTCCTTCCATGAGAGCCTCCCAGGAATAGAGGTAGCTGGGAACTCTGTCCCATGTGTAAGGAATGAACAAGGATTTTAAATATCAGATAAAGAAGTTATGTCTTACCATAATGTTCCATCTGTATTGTTGATCCTCGTTCAGTCATTACTACCCTCCCTCCTTCCCCCTCCTGTGGTTTCTAGTGGATCTCACCATCCGGTTCTCTTAGTTTATTTGACCAGAGGTAGCCTCTACCTTCTTTGACTTGCAAACTCAATCTGAGGTAACAGGGAGAGGGGGATTGTGGGTAAGATTTTAGCTCGATAGTTTGAAGCTGATGCGAGCTTGGAAAATGGCCGGCTCGGTTCCTAGGTTGGAATCAATACCCATGCGTAATGACTGAACAAGGGTCAATAATACAGATGGAACATCATGGTAAGACGTAACTTCTTTTTATGTACACAGGGTACCAGCAATCAGGAAACAGGGTTGAGTTTATGGTTACATGCCTTGAGAGGAGATCCAGAGTACTTCTGTGGATGTAGATGCGCGCGTGTGTGTGTGTGTGTGTGTGTGTGTGTGTGTGTGTGTGTGTGTGTGTACATATATAAAATGTGTCAGAGTGTCAAAAAAATAAACATATCTAGTCATTAAGTACAACCTCTCAATCACCAGCTAATCAAAAACTGCAAAGAAACAAGTAAAACTTTTTTTTTTGTGGGAGCCCCACCTTCACCCCCACATCCCCTACTGATTATATACCAACTCTGGGATCCCACTATAGTGGGGAAAGGACAAATTCCCGATCCCTACTGTATAGCAATCTTGCATAGAAGAAAGTTAGTATGTGTCATAAGCTGACACTGTACCGACATTTATTCCCATTCGACAAGTGAATACTGTCTTCTAGACACACACACACACACACACACACACACACACACACACTCAATAAAAATGTATTAAGGACTAAGGATAAGGAAGCATGAAAATGGTGGTGTTGCCCACTGGTCTCTGAATTAAACATGGAAGTAGATGTAGTAGGTAGAAAGTGACTCAAAAGAAAGAGTACCAAAGTTTTATGAACTTTTGTAGTGGAAGATATGGCAGTTAAAGTTAGAGAGAGTGGCAGAGGGGAAGAAACTTACCAGTGCCAGAACATGATAAAATACTAAGTGAAGTAAGAAGCGTAGAAGCTAACAATAAAATACTACTAAGTTTTAAAAACAGTGTCTGATAATTACTGAAGTGAAATTAAACACACAAGTTACAAGAGTGCAATGGCATGAGATAGGTCAGGTCTCAAAGTATCTTGCAAAATCCAGTGTATTTTGACTATCTGCTAGGAATTGCCTTCATAGATATTTCTACACTGCTGACAGACTGTGTACATTGTTCTTCACAGGTAGAGTAGGTGTTTGTGATGCAGCTTGGATGACAAAAGAGATTATGAGCATATATTTTTGTCCCACACAAAATGAAGAGACTTTAAAATAGATCTTTAAATCCTGGTAAATTCTGTAGTGGATGACAGACTAATGCTAATTAAAGAATTGTACAACCAAAGCTTGGGCTAGAAGTAGATGAACCAAAGTACTCTGTATCTCTGATTTGGCTAGTTATGTAAGTTGCAAAAAGTAGAGAACAGTAAATCAGATAGCATTCTTACCGTCGAAGAAGTTGTTGAGTCAACAAATAATTTGAAACAGATGGGAAAAGTAAGTTTGAAGAGAACAGTATAGAGGGAGGATCTAGGATGCAATATTGAAGTCAAATTATGTGTAAAAAAATCATTAACTTTGCATAAGCATATTAAGATAAAAATTGAATGACCTGCTCAGAAAAGTGCTATTTATTTTCTAAGGGGCAAGGAGACTGGTTGTATACTGTGTATTAAGTCATGTTTTGAGTTTGTTTCAGACCACTAAAAGGATGTCCGAGTAAAACTACAGGTTGTCAAGTGGGAAAACACAATGTTTTACTCAGAAGTTTTGAGGTCTGAGCAGTTGTAAAAGTTATAATGTTATGAATGAATGTAACAAATATAGACCTGGTTGGCCTACCAGTAAGTAAAAAAATAGTGCACCACGTATGTGGATAAAACAGTTTGCATTATAATTACATTTTTGTTGTTAATAAAGTATGTTTAAATTAAAAAAAATGTATATTCCCTCTCACAAAAGGAAGTAATATACCCCTCCAAATAGCAGCAGTTTCCCCCATATTGACAGCTGCACCCACAGGTAATACTTAAGCTAAACTTAAGGTTAGCCATGGTAATGTGTTGACTGTGTTCCCACCTACATAAATTGCTTTCTGTTCTTATTTTATCTCTGTTTTCCATCCAGATGTGAAAAATAACTTGTATACATTTAGAAGACATTAATTTTTATACTTAAGAGGAAGTACCCTGACTAACCTTTAAATATGCTAAATTGTGTTTTGTTACATTTAATACATTAAAGTACTAAAGCTGTTGACGGCCAACTATCAGTATAACTATTCATTTCCCAGAGTTTCAGACCTCATTTCTTAATTTACTTTTTATTTTCACTGAACTGCTTGAAGTTAATTACATTGTACCTCAGAAACTGCACAGACTTTTCGTGATTAATTCCCTGCACCTGCAGGCTGCTTATCTTCAGCCAAAGGTGGTGCTAATGAAAAAAATGTCTGTTTTTTTTTTTTGCAAATCCAAGAAAGAACTTTTATATGTTTTTCCCCAATTTTCTGTTTTTTTTTTCTTTTCTTGCTTAAAAGAGTACCAGTAATATAGACTAAGAAGAATCAAGACATACACCTCTGTAAAAGAGAAGACTTATTTTGTAATTCTGTAGATATTGTCATCAATAGGTTCATAGGTAGGTATTAGGCTATCGGCTCTAGGGCCTATATAAGCCAAGCCAAAGGTACCCTGGCTTTCACTACCCAAGAAAATGATTTTCCTGTACCACTGTCGAGCAGAGCCACAGTAGTGATCCCCGGGGTGAATTTCCTATCTCCCATCCAATCATCAAGATTTTTCTTGAACAGTGCTAATGAGGAGTTTTGTTTGATATAGATAGATAGTTTGTTCCAGAGTATGGGAAGTCTCTGGGACAGGAATCTATCCCTCCAGCATGTTCTGTTTATTGTGGTGACGAGGTTTAGGTCACTAGAGCGTGTAGCTTGTAGGGATTGGGATTTCTTTAAGTGGAGCATGTATAAAAGCTCTGGGTTTGACATAGCTTTGTGTGTTAGGCATAGATCGCCTCTGAGTAGGCGATATGCAACGGAGTAAAGCTGCAGTTTTTTGAGACTGTCTGCATAGGGCATCTCTTTGAGGCCGGTAATCCTCTTTGTGAGGTATTTCTGTGGCCTTTCCAGTTGTTGTAGATGTCTTGTGAGGTACATACCAAAAGGGGCATTGCACTCTATAATGGGTCTAATGAGTGACGAGTAGGGGGGAACAATGACCTCTTTTTTCCTGGATGAGAAACCTTTTGTGATGAGGTGTGCCACATAGAAGGATTTCCTGACTACTGTGGCGATGTGATTATCAAAGGAGAGACTACTGTCCACCTGTGTCCCAAGGTCTCTTATCACACTTTCGTTGTTAAGTAGACTACCACCTATGTGGTAGTTCATGGGTACTGAGTTTTTACCAAAAGGAATGACAATGCACTTTTGGCATTGTGTTTGAGGCCATGGCTTTGACACCAGGCATCTGTCTCAGCAAGGCCCTTTTGTAGGATGTCCACATCTTTTGGAGTTTTGATTATGGCTCCTAGTTTGCAGTCATCTGCGAACTTTGCTAGCCAAAGACCTTCTGTGTTGGCCTGTACTTCAGAGAAGTAGATACCAAACAGGAGAGGACCCAGGACTGAACACTGTGGTACTCCACTTGTCACTGGTCTGAAGCTGGATTTGGAGTCTGCTACTTTCACAGTGTGGGTTCTGTCAGTGAGCCAGTTGGCAACCCATCTTGTGACATAGGGATTTATACCTAGTTTAGTGAGTTTATCTATAATTCCAGAGTGGGGGATGGTGTCAAAAGCCTTGGCGAGATCTAGATAGGCTGAACCACCTTACCCTCATCTATGGCTTTGGTGACTGCTTCAAAGAAGTCTATCAGGTTTAGGAGACATGATCTGCCTTTTACAAACCCGAACTGGTTGGGGTCCTGAGTTTGGAGATTACCAATGTCATTGTTTATAAGTTCCATGATGATACGCTCCATAGCTTTGCAGATCAGGCTCGTTAGGCTAATGGGGTGGTAGTTTCTGGGGTCTGTGGTGGCTCCCCCTTTGTGGAGTGGGATAACTGTCACTGTGCGCCATTCAGTGGGCACATAGCCTGAGGTGAGGCTATGATTGAACATGGTACTTAGGTGAGGTGCCAGTTCGTTCTGTAGTTCATGTAGAACACAGCCTGGGATGTCGTCAGGTCCCATGGATGCTGTGTTCTTGGCTTTGGATAGTGTGTTTTTTTACCTGTGCAGCCATGATTACAGGAACTTTGCATTCTTCTGGTATAGAGATGGGCCCTTTAGGGGATGACAGAGGGGTAAAGTTAGCACTGAACTTATCTGCCAGGATGTTGGCAATATCCGTTGGTTCTGTATATTTAGTGCCATTGTGCTGTAATTCAGAGCAGATCTGAGTGTTGCCATTGAGATTCTTGATATAGCTATAGAATGCTTTGTGGTTGTCTTTAGAGTCAGGGCGATTTTGTTTTCATAACTAGCTTTGGAGGATTTTATGAGGGATCTCAGCTTTTTACTGAAGCTGACCAGGGAGTTTCTCCAATCATGGGATTTTACTCTTTTTTGCAACAGTTTCTTTCTTCTGTTGTAGAGTTTGTTTATGGCAGGGGACCACCAGATCGGCTTCCTTTTTTTGGAGGATAGCATCTTGGTTCTGTTAGGGATTGCACGATCCATGCACTCATGTAAGGTGCTTATAAAGTGCATTTGTGTAGGATTCAGCAGTCATACCTCTATTGTCCGTCAGCATGGGTGTCGTGAAGTTTGCCACTTCTGTCTTAAGAAGCGTGAAGTTGGCTTTGGAGAAATTTTTTACTGTGGTTTCCCTAATGGGGGGTGGGGGAGGGATGTGGATGTCTAGGGTGATTAGCTTATGGTCGGATCTGACCAACGAGGAATTGATCTCTGGTGTGGAGCACCGGTTGCCCATGTTGATAATAACCAGGTCTAGGATATTGCTGCCCCTGGTGGGGGTGTGGATAAATTGATCCATGGCATTGGAATTTATGAATTCCAGAAAACGTTGAGCACAAGAGTTGGTACATGTGTAGTTTTCCCAGTTAATGGTGGGGTAGTTGAAATCGCCCATTATTAGGGTGTTAGGTTGTACCCTAATATTTTCCAGTGTATTAAGAAATGAGGAGTGGGAATCCTGGGGCATGGTGGGGGATCTGTAGCAAGCTACAGTTTGGATTGTGGTCTTGCCCAGAGTTAGTTGCACTTGGATAATCTCGGATGCATTATGCTGAGCAACTAGCCTGGAGGTGTGGATATCCTTAATGAATATGGGAACACCTCCGCCTTTAGTGTTTCGGTCCAGGTTAGGTGGCCGAAAGGTGTGGTATGAATTATAGCCTAGTAATGCAGGGGTACTCTCTGGAGCCTTGAACCAGGTCTCTGTCACTGCACAGATGTCGATGTTCTCCATTTTAAGGAATGCCTCGAGAGAGTGCATTTTGAGGTTTAGACTTCTAGCATTGAGTAGCAATACCCTCAGATTCTTCTTGCCTGTACCTGTTAGGGTGGTGAATTTGTCATTTGAACCTTGCCTAAAAAAGGCACTGTAGGGGTGGCTAGAGCCTTAGCCAGTATCCGGAATCCCAGGGGCGACAGGTGCAGGCCACCTCTGGCAAAGCTTCGTAGCTTGTCGATCATGTCATCCCAGGCAGACAGATACTGGATCCCCTTAGAATGACACCAGAAGCTTAGCCAATTGTTGAAGTCAATCATCTTGTCCTTGTACTGTGGTATCATTCTGGGTGATGGCAGGATGCTACTCAGATATACATTTGCATTGCACACTGACCAGCAGACAAAGATCACAACATTATTTTAATTTTAACTTGTTTCTACTCAGCCTTTAGCTTGTTTCCGTGCAAAGCATTGATACAACTAAAAAAAACTTTTTTTATTTTAGTGTAATTAGCATATACAGCAGTCACCGAATACTCCCTATCTCACATTGAAAATACCTGTGGCTACATAGTGTGCAAAATTGCTTTAGAAAACAACATGCCATTTACATCAGGTAGCTTTTATACAAATATTAATAAAAACAGTTTTATTTAGTCATTTCTTCAATCCTTTTAAACATTAATGATAAAAAGTGGGGTTTATGCTTTACAGTTTTTCCATCAGTATAACCCGATCTTTTTCAGCTGTTTCTTGTGTAACCATTATTTAGATGTCTAGGCTACATCGAATGGAATGGCTGCTTTACAGATGTTCATCGTGCATACAGCTGCAGTCATAACAGATGGGTTCTCCTGCCGTCAGGCGGGTCCTCGGTTGGCCGAATTCCAAAGTCTAGGTCCGGCGTCGGTTCTCATCACTTCTTCCCTGACGTCAGTGTGACAGGGATATAAAAGAACCAGCCGATGCCATTTTCTTCAGTCTTTCTTGCCGCGTGGTGCCCGAAGCAGAAGCAGTTCGCAAGTGCCGGTCGGCCAGCTCCTGAGATTACGAAAAATTTGGAACCAAAGTCTTCTTAAAAGCTAAGTACCTCGTTGGGGAAACTTTTTCTTGCCTCAGACCGATGTCAGACAAAGTTAATAATTGTATTTCTTGTGGGAAGCAAATACCGCATAAGGATTTCCATTCCCTCTGTATACCTTGTTTAGGCCCAGACCACGACGTCTCGGTCTGTCGCTTTTGTGCTACATTCAACAAACGCACTATTAAGCGTCAGGTGGAGTTCTCCCAGCATTATTTTGGGAAAGCATTTAACTATACTATGTCATCGGATACTCTGACTCCGGTTTTGTCTAAAAAACGCAAAGACAAGGACCGACACTCGAGGTCCGTAGCCTCTACCGACACCACGCCTAAGCCGACTACACATGGTCCGGTTCTCAGCGAGGTGCCTACGCAGCCCCTGATTACCAACGACACATCTTTGGCAGTGTCTCCTGTACCCGAGGTCGCAGGCTTCTTGGCCCACACCCTGACTACAGATACTGAAGCCACGCTTGGCGTTGAAACACAGAATGTGGACAGGTGCACCTCCACTCAAGGTGTCTTCAGACCTTCCTCTTCTTTCTCCATCAAGGCTTTCACCAAGTCTAAAGCTACCATGCACCCTAAGAGACCAGCTACACAAGGCCCATCTCCAGGCCCCATGCCTAAGAAACAGATGCTTAAAATGGCTGAGGATTTAATTACTCTAATCAGAGGTTCTCAGCCACCTCCGGACAAAAGACCCAGAGTGGAGGAAGATTTCCCCCTCCTCTGATCAGGGCTCCATTATTTCAGAGCACTCTGATTATCAGGAACAGTCTTACTCCCCTTTTGAAGACTCTGATGCAGAGGAATCTATCCCTTCTGTATCCCCCCCTGAGGATTACTCATTTGGTGAAACTCTGCATACCTTAAGGGAACACTTCCACTGAGAAGGCCAGGATTATTCAGATTCCAAGAAAAGGCTCAGGGAATTTCTTTTGTTACCCCAGCACAGGCCTCTGGCTATACCTCCTGTCCTGGACATCCTAGATGATGTTTACTCGGAGGCATGCCTTAACCCGGATTCTCTTCCTCCAGCTCCAGTTAAGCCTGACAGGTACTACAGGGTTCCTGACTCGCACCAATTTCTATACAAAAGCCATGTTGCTGACCTAGAAGCCATCTCACAGGGGCCCAAGGGAGTTAAGGCCTCCATTGCCAAAAACCCATTGCCTTCTGAGAGAGATTTCAGATCCTTAGAAAGGTGGGGAAAAAAGGTATATACCTCGGCTACCTTATCCATGAGGGCCTTAAACTGTCAGTTTCATATGCTAAAATACCAACAGTTTCTGTTATCTGAATTGAAAAGTAAAATGTCACAACCTGAACAACCAGACATGAAGGAGTTGCAGGATTTGATGCATAGTGCAGAACAAGTGGGTAAACATACCTTACAATGTGGTTTTGATGCTCTAGAGGCCTCATGTAGAGCTGCTGTTACAGGCTCAGTCATACGTAGGCATGCCTGGCTCAAGGAACAAGCCTTGCCTGATCATGTCAAAGCTAAATTACTAGACGCCCCTCTTCAAAAGGATGTACTATTTGTGGCAAATGCTGAGGAAGTATTACGGAAAATGGAGGAAAAGGCTAAATCAATGCAAACTGTGAAAGAATTTCTGCAGGTCCAACCCCCACGTTTTAGTAGAAATTGGCCTTCCAAAAACTGGTCCTTTCCTGCCACAGACAGACCCCAAAGAGGCAGATACAGGCGCCCGAGGGGCAGAGGACAAACACGAGGCTCGTACAGAGGCAAACAATGGCAAGCTCCTACACAAAGAGGTGGTGAGGACAACTCACAATCTTTCAGAAAGCAAAACCAATGACTTTCCCCTTTGCATGCCAACCAGGTCTCAAATGGCAGCCCCCTTAGGAGGAAAGCTGGCACTATTCTCAAAAAATTGGCATATTGTCACAAAGGACAAATGGATCCTGGACATTATAAACAGAGGCTACAAATTCCATTTTCATACCCTTCCAAAAATGAAAGGCATGCCAAACCTGCCACACAATCAAAGGGCAGAGGCACAAAAGCAAATTTCAGGTCTTATAAACATGAAAGCTATTCAAGAGGTACCTACGCACGAACAAGGTCAAGGTTTTTATTCCAGGCTATTTCTGGTGCCAAGGAAGGGAAAAGATTGGAGACCGATTTTGGATCTTTCCATCCTAAATGCATTCCTACTCGTACCAAAATTCAAGATGCTCACTCTACAGCAACTTCTTCCCATGCTGGGCAAGGAGTCTTGGCTGGTAACATTGGACCTCAAGGAGGCATACCTGCATGTCCCAATCAGACAAAATTGCAGAAGATACCTCAGATTTCTTGCAGGTTCAACCCATTATCAATTCTCTGCATTGCCCTTTGGTTTATCTACTGCACCCAGAGTATTCACGAAATGCCTGGCATCAGTAATTGCCTACTGCAGACTTCAAGGGATACAAATATACCCTTATCTGGACGACTGTCTGATCCAAGCGGACAGCAAGCACATTCTTCTGAAACATCTGGCTTATGTAATAATATTATTAAACTCTCTAGGATACACAGTCAACAAAGAGAAATCAAGACTAATACCCTCTCAGAAGATAATTTTCCTGGGTGCCAATTTGGACACAAACACCCAGATGGCCTACCTCACGCCAGAGAAGCAGGGGCAACTAATTCAATATTTCAGAACACTGGCAAATTGCACCAGGCTGACTGCAAGGAAAATCCTGCAGGCTCTGGGATTCATGGCATCTTGCATCTTACTAATCCCATGTGCAAAGCTGCATATGAGAAAACTACAATGGTACCCAAAAAACATATGGTCTCAACACAGCCACAGTTTGGAAACAATAATACCATTAATTCCATGTCTGCAAAAGGAATTTCTGTGGTGGGCTCAAGCATGCCAAACAAACACAGGTCTTCCATTCAGCAAACCTCAAGCAAATCAAGTCATCACAACAGACGCCTCGGACTACGCCTGGGGGGCTCACATGACAGACCGGTGCATTCAGGGCAAATGGACCCAAAAAGAAAAACACCTTCACATCAATCATAAAGAAATTCTAGCAGTGATAAATGCTATTATAGCTTTCAAGGACCTTCTACAACCAGGTCAGCTATTGATAAGAACAGACAACACCACAGTTATGTGGTACATAAACAAGCAGGGAGGAACACATTCTTATCCCCTATGCAGACTGGTCATGTCACTTTGGAACATGGCCATGGACTTACAAATGGAACTACAAGCACAGTACTTGCCAGGCAAGGAAAACACGCTGGCAGACAACTTAAGCAGGAATATGACAGATCCACACGAATGGAAGTTGCATCCAAAAGTTTTTACAGAAATAATCCAAGAATGGGGAAGGCCAGACATAGATCTCTTTGCCTCTCACAAAAATCATCAATTGACAAAATTCTGCTCAAGGATCTTCCATCCAAAGGCCTGGAGACTGGACGCTCTCTCTTTCAGTTGGACAGCAATGACAGTTTATGCCTTCCCACCTCTTCCTCTGCTGCCCAAAGTCCTGTTGAAGACCAGAGCAGACAGACCAAAGATGATCCTCATTGCTCCGGACTGGCCAAGGCAACACTGGTACCCACTCCTGAGGAGCCTGACGCATTCACCACCATGGACCCTGCCTCTAATGCCTCTTCTTCTGACTCAGCACAGCTTCAAAACTCTTCACAGTCAGCTGAAAACACTCAATCTAGCCGCATGGAAGATTCCTTAGCATCGCAGCAGGCCCTGCTCTCCAAGGAGGTGCAGGATGTCATTTTGGAGGCCAGAAGGCCATCAACTAGAAAAGCTTACTCTGCAAAATGGAAACGTTTTTGTGTTTGGAATGAGAAAAAGGGCCAGTGCCCTGGAAAACTGAATTTACCTCAAATACTACAATATTTGGCTGAATTGTTAAGCAGTGGACTTTCTTTCTCCTCCATTAAAATCCATGCCTCAGCCATTTCTGCAGAATACAACACTGATCCACCTGTATTCTCTCACCCTCTATTAAGACAGTTCCTCAGAGGGGCTAAGAATTTAAGACCTCCAAGAAAACAACCAATACCTGCTTGGGATCTTAATTTCATTCTGGAAAAACTGACTTTGCCTCCTTTTGAGCCAGCTGTCTCATCAGATTTACAATATTTGTCCTGGAAAACATCTTTCCTTCTGGCTATCACTTCAGCTCGTAGAGTTTCAGAACTACAGGCTGTTATGGCTGTCCAGCCTTTTATCATCTTCCATCAGGACAGAGTTTCATTACGTACCAACCCGTCCTTTATGCCTAAAGTGGTATCCAGGGTAGCTTTAAATCAGGCCATACATTTACCTACTTTTTATCCTAATCCTCAAAACAAAGGGGAGAGATTACTGCATTCCTTGGACATCCACAGACAACTGTGTTACTATCTGGACAGAACAAAACCTTTCAGAAAATCAGAACAGCTTTTTGTGGCCTATGCGGTAGGAGCTCAGGGAAAGTCAGTATCCAAACAGACAGTCTCAAAATGGATAGCCCACTGCATACGCTTTTGCTATTCCTTTCGTGGCAAAACTGTACCTACAGGCATTAGAACTCATTCTACCAGGGCCACAGCCACCTCTGCAGCCTTCCTCAGAGGAGTTCCTACCAAGGATATTTTAGAAGCAGCCACTTGGAGTTCTGTACATACCTTCTCCAAGCACTACAACCTACCATTATACTCCAAATCTAGACCAGGCATTGCCACTGCAGTCTTGCAGGGCATTTTGGCTCCTCCTAGCTCCACCTAGTGCCTACCACCCCTTTCTTAGCTTTGGGATTCTACCCATCTGTTATGACTGCAGCTGTATGCACGATGAACATAGTACAGTTTTGTACCTACCATAAATGTAGATGTTCGAGTGCTAATACAGCTGCAGTCCAGGTTTCCCTCCCTCCTTCCCTTCTAGTGGTCTTCTTTTATGGTGTATTTGCTTGCAACTACTGGTCTTTGATTATATTGCATTGCATTATTACATAATTTTATGTATTGCCTTCCTTCTGGGGGCACCTGACATCTGGGGCAAGAAAAACTGAAGAAAATGATGTCGGCTGGTTCTTTTATACCCCTGTCGCACTGACGTCAGGGAAGAAGCGACGACAATCGACGCCGGACCTAGACTTTGGAATTCGGCCGACCGAGGACCCACCTGACGGCAGGAGAACCCATCTGTTATAACTGCAGCTGTATTAGCACTCGAACATCTACATTTATGGTAGGTACAAAACTGTACTTTCTTTCACTTGTTCACTAATTTCACTTTGTTACTGTTTTTCCTCTCCAACTCAGTCTCCCAACATTGGTCTGTATTTTGATCCCAAGGTACTCGTAATTGTTTTAGTTGGCTCCTTTTTCATGCCATTCAAACTTTTTTTTTTTTTGGAGGAATGGAAAAGGTTTCTCTTGCAAAGTCTGTCCATGGACTTTCTTATTGTCAGAAAATAGCAAAGTCCTGTTAAGCTTGCTGACTCACTTTGTAGGACACATTTTATTTTCTCCATAGCTTGTTATGCATTTAAAGGCCACCTTTACTCTCCAACCTCAAGACATCCACAAGTGCTGAGATGAACTTGCTTCTGTTTTGCCTGGTGCACATCAAATATTCATGTCCCACAAATACTCTAATGTCCTCAGTTTTCAAATACTTTCCCTTCAGCCACATTTTTGTCAGGAACTGTTCTTTCTGCTGGTATGATTGCATCTTTACTAATATTTGTATCATCTGATGCTTATGTTGATCAATGATGCAGTAGCCTAAGCCATATGGGTGATATCCTGTCAAGAATAACAGCCAGTCACCTTCCAAAGCTTTAGGGCACCTTCCATGAGTCTAAATTGTTAGCTCAAACTGAGCTCTCTAAAAGGGTTGGGTGCCATGACCTTCACAGCTTTAGTGCTGATATACAGTGGCACCTTGAGAGGACTTAGCTAGGAGTAAATATACATACATGTCCACACACTGGCATAAAAACACACTAAAAGCTAAGTGGGATGGAGGGAGGGTGTGCCTATTGCAGCAGTGTGGAGGGAAGATGCGTCTATTGCAGCGGTGATCATTTGAACATCTACTGTTATGATAAGTTTACTTGTACAACTATAATATGTTCATCATATTGATCACTGCTGCAGTAGCCTAAGCTGTATGGGTAGAATACAACAGCTTACAGCATCAGGGAGGTGGAAGGGGTAGGGTCCAGGAGCCCCTGGAGAATGGTCATAGCAAAACCTCATGTAGAGCTAGAGAAAGAATGAAGCTTGTAGTGCTTTATAGAAGTATTAACAGAGGACCAAGTTGTTTCTAGAATCCAACCATTTTCAAAAATCCATGGATGAATCTAAGGCCTCTGGTAGAGTGGGCCTTGACCTTGCTTGAAATAGTTTTGTTGTAGTGGGAATAACAAGATGTAATAGCCTGAGACAACCATTTTGAGGTAACCTGCTTTGACACAGATTGTACTGTCTTCTTGTCTTTACAAGAAATGAACAACTGATGCATGGATCTGAAAGATTTTGTTCTGTCAAGATAATTCCTGAGTTGTCTTTGGGCATCCTAAGTATGAAGTGGCCTTTCTCGCTCATTTTTGGGTTCAGGAAAGAAAACAGGGAGATTAATAGTTTGGCTTAAAGTAAACTAGGATACCATTTTAGGCATCAAAGTAGGATTACTTCTCAAAAAAAACTTATCCCTGTGAAAAAGTTAGGGTTGAGCCACCATAAGACCTTGTAACTTTGATATTCTTGCAGAAGTCTGAGCAATCAGTAAAACCGTTTTCCATCTTAGGAACCTCAAGTCAGCCCAATGAGATGGTTCTTGTGGAGCAAGTGTTAGCTTCTCTAACACAAAATTAAGATTCCATGGAGGAGCCACATTTTTTCTTGGAGGTTTCTTATGCAAAATCCCTTTCAAAAACATTTTGGCATGAGATTGCATTGAAAGATCCATAGGATGACATGCTGAAATGGCCGACAATGGAACCTTGATAGATGAAACTGATAAACAGAGGGCAACACTCTGGATAACCACAAACTGCTAATTCATACAATCCCGTGTGGTATCAGCCAAAACTACAGCAGTACCAGGTAAAAGTAAGAACTCCCTGCAGGTAGCCCTCAGTCGGCCTGAATACCAGAATTTTGGGATTTCTGCATCGGAACCTCTTCCATGATGTCAGGTCGTCAAGGATATAAAACAGGAAGCTGACGCCATTACATCAGTCTTTCTTGCCAAGAAGGAGCCAGAAGCAGAAGCAGTTCGCAAATACCGGTCGGCCGCTACCTAAAATTTTCGAGTTTCAAACCCAAAGTCTTTTAAAGCTAAGTACCCCATTGGGGATCCTTTTTTCTTGCTCTAACCAATGTCAGAAAAAGTTAATTGTCTTGCCTGTGGAAAGTAAATACCTCGCAGAGATTTTCATTCTTACTGCATCACCTGTTTAGGCCCAGACCATGACGTCCCTTGCTGTCGGTTTTATGCCTTGTTTAATGCCCAAACCATTTGTCATCGGGCTATCTTTGTCACTAAATTCTTTCGCTGTCGTTCTCCTTATTCCAGAATAGCTTTGATAAGCCATCCGACTACCGATCTTCTGAAAAAACGTAAAGATAAAGACAGAGACAGACCGCATAGGTTCAAAACTGCCAATGACGTTTTCGTTAAGCTAGTCGCCAGTCCGCCGGTTCTCAGTGAGACAAATTTGCAGCCCCTGATGCCCGCTTCTGCAGATTTGCAGGCCTCTGCTGAAACCCATTCGGAGTCCGGTATGCCGCAAGATGCTTCTTCGACTATGGAACCTGTGGATGTCTCTACCTTGCATGGGTCCGGAGCCGCTTTGCAGGCACCGGCTTCTAAGGGTGTATTCCGACCTACCGATGTTCGAATTAAACTGACTACTTCGTTTTTAGCTAAAATTACCGAGTTTCTCAGGCCCAGAGTATGCACTACGCCTAGAAAACTGACGACCAAAGTGCATGCTCAAGCTCCCATGCCACAAAAACAAATGCTTAGAATGGCTGAAGACCTTATTACCCTAATTAGGGGAAGCCAGCTTTCCCCTACTAAGAGACAAAGAATTGAGTTTCATTCTTATTCTACAGACCAGCAGTCCGATGACTCTGACCCTTCTAATTACCCGGACATACTCTTATCAACCTATGAGGATTCCGATGCAGAGGAATCCATTCCCTCTGCCTCCCCTCCAGAGGATTTTTCTTTTGGTGAAATCTTGCATACTTTGAGAGAGCATTTCCGCTGGGAATGTCAGGACTACCCTCAGTCTAAAAAGAGACTCAGAGAATTTTTAGAGTTGCCTCAGCACAGGCCTCTAGCTATACCCCCTGCCATGGATGTTGTAGATGATGTCTTCATGGAATCCAGTTTTACTCCAGACACTTTACCACTGGCCCCTAGAAAACCTGACAGGTACTACAGAGTACCTGATTCTCACAAATTTCTCTTTAGGTCCCTGGAAAATGGTCTTTGGATCCACAGTAGGATTCTTAAAGGTATTAATGCTACTATAGCCAAAAACCCTACCCCTTCAGACAAGAATTCCAGAGCTTTAGACAGATGGGGTAATAATGTATATACCTCTGCAACTCTTGCCATCAGGGTATTGAATTGCCAGTTTCACACATTGACATACCAGCAACGTATTATGGAACTAATTAAACAAAAAATGGTGTTACTTCCTGACTGTGTAGAAAATAAAGATTTACAAGAGTTAATGCATTCTGCAAACCAAGTTAGTAAGCATACTTTGCAGTGTGGCTTTGATGCCCTAGAAGCATCTTGCAGGACTGCAGTCACTGGGTCTGTACTGAGAAGGCATGCTTGGCTGAAGGAACAAACCTTGCCAGATCATGTCAAATCAAAATTACTAGACATTCCTTTAAATAAGAACTGTTTGGCACCACAGCAGAAGAGCTTCTTAAAAAGATGGCAGAAAAAGCTAAATCTATGCAAACTGTTAAAGAATTCTTGCAAGTGCAGCCACCTAGATTCAGTAGGCATTGGCCTTCTAAAAACTGGTCCTTTCCAGCCCCTTCCAGGCCTTCTCAGTTCAAACACAGGGGAAACAGAACACGCAGACTACAGTCTCGGGGTATGCAGAGATCTAAGCAATGGAGTGCCCCCATCTTAAAAACAGGGAGTGGTAAGCCACCCCCTTATGGAAAAAGTTCACAATGACTTTTAAACTATCCTTCCCAGTCCTGCCCAATTAGTTGTGCCCCTAGGAGGAAAACTTGCCCTTCATGCAAAAAACTGGATGTCCATTACTCAGGACCAAAGGGTCCTAAACATTGTATCCCAGGGGTACAAATTCTACTTCCATTCACTGCCAACCCCAAGCGGGTTTCCAGACCTTCCTCCAAACCATTGTGCTGAGGCTCAAAAGCAAGTACTTTCCCTGCTCAATATCAGAGCTATTCAACCTGTTCCAGTAGAACAAAGGGGACAGGGTTTCTATTCCAGACTGTTCCTGCTGCCCAGAAAAGAGGGCTATTGCCACCCAATCCTGGATCTGTCAGTTCTCAACACCTTTCTGGTGGTCCCAAAATTCAGAATGCTTACCCTGCAACAGCTTCTCCCTATGCTGGCAAAGAATGCCTGGTTAGTCGCCTTAGACTTAAAAGAAGCTTATCTGCACATCCCCATAAGGGAGTCTTGCAGGAAATATCTATGCTTCAGGGCAGGCTCTGTGCACTATCAATTCTCTGCACTTCCCTTTGGCTTATCTACTGTGCCCAGAGTATGCACAAAGTGCCTGGCTCCAGCCATTGCATACTGCAGGCAGAGAAATATCCAAATATTCCCATACTTGGACGATTGCCTGATTCAGGCAGACAGTTAGGAATTGCTACTTCAGCACCTGGCATTTGTAAAAAGACTCCTAACTTCATTGGGGTACACCATCAATGAAAATAAATCACAACTGGTGCCCAGTCAAACAATTGTATTCCTGGGAGCAAGCTTGAACACAATGGCATTTCTCACTCCAGAAAAACAGGTATATTTGACCAACTACTTCAAACAAATGGCCACCAAACTCCAGCTGATCTGCAAGGAAAATACTGCAAGCCCTAGGGTTCATGGCCTTATGCATTCTGCTAATTCCATGTGAAGACTGCATATGAGGAAACTTCAATGGTACGTAAATGGTCTTTGGTGCCAACATTCTCAAGACCTGGAAACAGTCATTCCTATCATACCTTGTCTAAGGGCAGAGTTCCTTTGGTGGGCAGAAGCATGCAACCAGAACAATGAACTGCCTTTCACTCAACCCCTCGTCGCCCAAACCCTGACAACAGATGCATCAGACTATATATGGGGGGCTCACATGGCAGGCAAATGCATTCAGGGCAAGTGGAACCCAGGACAAATTCACCTGCACATCAATTAAAAAGGGATGCTAGCTGTACAGAATGCTCTGACAGCTTTCAAATACCTAATCCTTCCAGGACAGCTGCTGATAAAAACAGACAACACCACAGTTATGTGGTACATAAACAAGCAGGGGGGAACCCATTCTGTAGGTTAGCCATGGCTCTGTGGAACACAGCCTTGAGCAACCAAGTGCATCTACAATCTCAATTTCTGCCAGGCAAACAAAATTCACTGGCAGATGACTTAAGCAAAAATCTTCTAGACCCACATGAATGGAAGTTGGAGCCCGACACCTTCAACCTTCTAAGCCAGTGGTGAGGGACACCGGAGGTGGACCTCTTTGCCTCCCCCGAGAACCACCAGTTGAGCAAATTCTGCACCAGGAACCCTCAAAGCAGGGCCTGGCAGGTGGATGCCCTTTCCTTCAAATGGGAAAATCTCTCAATTTATGCCTTTCCCCCTCTGCCCCTCCTCTCAAAAGTACTACTCAAGGTCAAACAGGACAGGCCAAGGGCAATTCTTATTGCCCCAGACTGGTCACGCCAGCACTGGTACCCATTCTTACACAGTCTGACAACAGTGCCACCCTGGCACCTTCACCAGACACCTTCCCTGCTACCTCAGCAGGAGGGACAGATTTTGTAGCCACAGTTGTAAACCCTAAACCTTGCAGCCTGGCTTATCCTCTGAATACACCACCAGCAGCCCTCAGCAAACAGGTGCTGGACATCATTCTTGAGTCCAAAAGGCCTAGTACTAGGAAATCCTGTGCTGAAAAGTGGAAAAGATATTGTTCCTGGAATCCGTCTTTCAAGGAAAGGACACAGCAGTGCCCTCCTTACCTCAAATCCTGGATTAGCTAGCAGATCTACTCCACAGAGGCCTATCCTTTTCCTCCATTAAGATTCATGCCTCTGCCATCTCATCTCATTATAATACTGAGACACCTCTATTTTCTCACCCTCTCATCAAACACTTCCTGAGAGGGGCTAACAACTTAAGGCCCCCTAGAAGAGCACCCACCGCTGCCTGGGACCTTAACTTTGTACTGGAAAAGCTCATGCTTCCCCATTTTGAACCTGCTGCTTTAGCAGAGTTTAAATTCCTCTCTTGGAAAACAGCCTTACTTTTAGCCATAACTTCAGCAAGAAGAGTGTCTGAGTTACAGGCACTAATGGCTGTGGAACCCTTCATTATTTTCCAAGCTGACAGGGTTTCCCTCAGGACAAACCCATCCTTTATGCCTAAGGTGGTGTCCAGTGTGGCTTTAAACCAATCCATCCATTTACCAACCTTCATTCCTAATCCTCACAATAAAGGGGAAAGGATCCTGCAGTCCTTGGACGTGCATAGACAGCTCAGGTTCTACCTTGACAGGACTAAACCTTTCAGAAAATCTGACCAGCGGCTAGTCGGCTTTGCTACAGGGGCAGAGGGCAAGGCCATTTCGAAACAAACCATTTCTAAATGGATAGCACACTGCATCCATTTCTGCTACAAGCACCATGGAAAACCTACCCCACAGGGGATCAGGCCTCATTCCACTAGGGCTACCTCAACCTCTACAGCTTTTCTCAGGGGGACATCCTGGAAGCTGCAACCTGGAGTTCTGTACACACCTTCACCAAGCATTACCAGAGTTTGTTTGTTTGTGTCTTTTGGCTTTTTCCGGTTAGGGGTTGCCATAGTGGAACTCCGGTCCACTAATGATTGGCAGTTGATTTTTACATACCGGCTTGCCAGGCCTGACGCACAACCTTCAACGAAGGTACGCCCATTCACGCATGTCTCCACGCAGAAGACGCTCTAGCTGAGAATCGAACCGGACACCGTCTTACTGTGAGGTGACAACACTACCGCAGCACCACCACCGCGGGTCCCCAAGCATTACCAGAGTATTAAGAGTAATTATAGTGCCTGCATATTTGAACTGTTTCTTACGGAAATTGGTGTGTCTTGTTTGCTGTTGCATAGACTAGATCCTGGCCTGCTGAATCTAGCTTTGTTTGTATAACTGGAGCACTTATCCAGGCCTTCATTTTTGGAGAAGGTTCCCCTGCACCCCGGTGGCAGGAGTGTGCAGTTAGAACTTGTCTGATTGAAGACTACAGGAACAGGGCTCAGTTTTGAGATTTTTGTACTGGTTAATTGGGTAATTTGTTTAAAAGCCTTTTCTTATTGCTTGTAGTCATCTAAAGCTGTAGTATTTTTCACTGTTTGTAGTCGTTTAAAGCTGTTTTAAGTGTATTTTTTACTGTTTTTGCCTTATCTTTTCAAAAAAAAAAAATGTTTCCTGGTTTCCCACCTTTCTAAGCTAGTATAGTCCAGTTTTCAGGATAGTGATGAATTCAGGGCTGTGTTACAATTTTCTCAGTTACCCATACCTTACTTGGATAGAGGGAGGTTTCTCTGCTCACCTGTGAGAGAGGGATCTTTGAGCAGCCATCTGTCCCTGGAGGAGTGGTTCCAGCCCAGAAGTTAGTAGTTTATAGGCCATTTTGGGCTAATTTCTCTCTCTTTCATTTCCCTGCTGTAAAAAACCACGTTTGCACAGTTTTGCACGTCCGGGCAGCGCCGGTTACCTAGGGCTAAATTTATCCTGGCTCCTTCAAGTCTCCTGTTCAGTTTTTCCCTTGAAAGTAGTCTAACTTTCAACCTAAGCACTTAAAAAGCATCCTACAGTCCAGCACTTGCTCAGATCTAATAGCAAGCACTAATATACCCCGACACTTGATTGCCCACCAGGGCAAGGCTCATTATTCACCCCTCAACAACCAAGCAGCTCACCCTACTGTTCAGGCATGACCAAAGGGCAATTTCGGGTATACTCTCCAGTCGAGCTGGTGAACCTGGGTATCCTAAGGCAATGTTACAACTGCCTCATGTACACAGACAACCCTCTCCTCCTACCACAAAACATTAACATATGCGAGAGATGCAATTATATAGCTAAATTGGAGGCTAAGCTTTTTCCACCCAAGACTGGAACAGACAGTCATGAGGAGAAGGTTAACACTTGCACCACACCTCCAGCCTCACATAGACATACTAAACCAGCACTGGCAAAAAATACACATAAATACACAAAATCATACTTGGAGGATCTAAATAAAAACCTGCAAAAGCATCAGAGACCTCCAAAGCAGACACCCAATAAACCTGCACCTCCCATCACAAACCAGACAACACATAAAACACAAAATCAGTATGCCACACAATCACAGCCCTTAAGGCAAAATAACATACCTAACACACTAGTAATAGACGACTCTATAGTCAGGCACACTGACATCCCACTCACTAGGCTGGACAAGGAGAAGGTTACTGTTAGCTGCCTGTCGGGAACCAGAATCTGCCACATAACACAAGCACTCAGGTCACTCCAGAACAAGTACAAATATGACTCTGTCATTGTTCATGTTGGTGTGAATGACCTGAGATGTACCTCCCCAGACTACATGAAAAGAGACATGGAAGAGCTCTCTGACCCTGATCCTGAGTAGCATCCTGCCCTCACCAAGAATGATACCTCAGTATAAAGAAAAAATTATCAATTTCAACAATTGGCTAAGCTTCTGATCTCATTAAAAGGGGATCCAGTGTCTGTCAGCCTGGGACGACGTACTCGACAAGCCTTGTTGCTTCGCAAGAGACGGCTTTCACCTGTCACCCCTAGGCTTTCGAATACTGGCCAAGGTTCTTCCTGACCCCATAGTGCTTTTTTTAGACAAGGCTCAAAAGTCAAACCCACCTCCGTAAACAGCACAAATAAAAAAATGAGGGTTATGCTACTCAACGCCAGGAGTTTAAATCTCAAAATGCAGGTGCTCGAAGCACTCCTCAGTATGGAGAACGTTGACATCTGTGCAGTAACTGAAACCTGGTTCAAGGCTCCACAGAGTACCCCAGCACTACCGGGCTACAACTCATACCATACATTTCAGCCACAGAACATGGACCGAAACACAAAAGGAGGGGGTGTATCCATATTCATCAAGGATACCTACACCTCCAGGTTAGTGGCGCAGCATGATACCTCCGAGATCATCAATGTACAGCTAACATCAGGCAAATCTGCAATGCAAATTGTGGCCTGCTACAGATCACCCTCCATGACCCAGGACCACCACTCCGCCTTTCTGAAGACACTGGAAAACATTAAGGTCCTACCGAACACACTGATATTGGGCAATTTCAATTACCCTACCGTCAACTGGGAAAACTCCTCAAGTACAAACTCCCAGGTCCAGTGCTTCCTGGAATTTATCAACTCAAATGCCCTGGATTAGCTGGTAAACTCCCCTACTAGAGGTGGTTGCCAACTGGCTTACAGACAGAAGTCACATGGTAAGAATAGCAGGCTCCAGTTCCAACTCTAAACCAGTTACAAGTGGTGTCCCACAAGGCTCAGTCCTGGGACCCCTGCTGTTCGGCATATACTTCTCAGAAGTACAGGCAAACACAGGAGGACTATGGCTAACCAAGTTCGCCGATGACTGCAAACTGGAAGCCATAATTGACTCTCCGGCTGACACGGACATTCTCCAAAAGGGCCTTACTGAGACGGACATCTGGTGTCAAAGTCATGGTCTCAAGCTAAATGCCAAAAAATGCATAGTCATCCCGTTTGGGAAAAACAAACCACCCATGAATTACCACATAGGTGGCAGCCCCCTTAATACAGAAGAGGTAATAAGAGATCTGGGGACCCAGATGAATAGTAATCTCTCCTTTGACAATCATATTGCCAAAGTAGTTAGAAAATCCTTTTATATAGCCCATCTAATTACTAAAAGGTTTGCATCTAGAAATAGAGGTTATAGTGCCCCTCTACTTGTCCACTCATCAGACCCATCATAGGGTACAATGTCCCATTTGGGATGTACCTCACAAGACACTTCCAACAGCCGGAAAGACCACAGAAGTACCTCACCAAGAGGATTACTGGCCTCAAACATATGTCCTATGCAGCCCGACTGGAAAAACTCCAGCTGTACTTAGTGGCATATCGCTTACTCAGAGGTGATCTCTGCCTGACTTACAAAGCAATGTCCAACTCAGAATTGATGGACATGCTCCACCTAAAGAAATCCAAGTCACTGCGAGCCACTCACTCTAGTGAGCTAAACCTCGCCACAACAATAAATAGAACATGCTGGAGGGATAGATTCCTGTCACAGAGATTCCCCATGCTTTGGAACAAAATTCCTAACTATATTAGACAGAGCCCCTCACTAAGACTCTTCAAGAGAAACCTTGACGAGTGGATGGGTAACAGAAAATACACCCCTGGGATCACTTCATTGGCTCTTCTTGACAGAGGCTCAGTTAATTAATCAGTGGGGCGGCGAAAGCTGACACACTCTGGCTAGGCTTATAAATGCCCATGGGCAGATAGCCTAGTACCTACCTATGAACCACTTACCTATCTTTTCTAAATCCAGAGCTGGATTTGCCACGGCAGTTTTGCAAGGCCTGCTAGCTAGCCCTACTACTTCTTGACGGCCTCCACCCTTCCTCAGCTTTGGGAATCAACCCAAGTGTGATGACTGCAACAGTGAAACACGAAGAACATAGTACAGTTGTGTACACTTACCATAAATGTAGATGTTAGAGTGTATTCACTGTTGCAGTCCTGGTTACCCTCCCTCCAACCCCCTGTCTTCTATGCTTTCTATCTATCCACTTTTTTGGCCATATCTTATGGAAATGGTATTTACTTTTTACTGGAGGTGTCCCACACCATTTGATTGCTTCCTATTTTGGGGGCTCCTGACATCTGAGACAAGAAGAACTGATGTAATGGCATTGGCTGCATGTTTTATACCCCTGACGACCTGACGTCATGGATGAGGCGACAGCATCCGATGCAGAAATCCCAAGACACTGGTATTCGGGCTGACTGAGGGCTACCTGCAGGCAGGAATCTGAATCATAAATCCGAGGAGAAAACCCTGCATATGTCCCTTCATCTTCCTGTCCAGGTTGAGGACCATGAATATCTTCAGGAAAAGAGGAATCCCTTTTTCTTTTACCAGAAACCACTTTATAAGAATAATTAAGACCTTAAGCCACTAATAATGAACTGCTGCTGTCCAGAGGGACTCAGGCAGGAGTAGACAAATGTTTCGTTTTCTGTTTCTTTTTGGCAGGAAAATTGGAGCAGACAGGTTTAAAACTGACAGCGGCAGCTTCTCCAGAGATAGGTATACCATCCTGACTAAATAAGGAAATCTTCCTTGCCAATTCTCAGAAGCCCAATGAGAATGGCTCTCCCTTGCCTACTGAAGGGACCCCAAACATTTCTCAGCATGTGATTAACCCCTTGTCCATAGTGGCTGGAAGTTCTACACCAGAGGAATCTAAATGAAGAGACAGATGGTCCGGTGAACAAGCTTTGGCCACAGCAGAGTCACCCTTCTGCGGCTGAGGCAAATTGCTAGCCTGCTGTGGTAGAAAAGGCTGTTTGCTTAACTTATTCTTTTTGCGGCTGGAAGAAGGAACTATCCATTGGATTGGTAGTTTGTTCCACTGTGATGCTGAAAATAGGGCCTCTTTCTTGGGGGAAACTAAGCCACGCAAGCTGGTAAAACTTCAAAATCCCAAAAAGTAACGTTTTTCCTAGTAAAAAGCACTTTAATACACTTTGCCAGACCCAAAAAGTAAAACACAGATTCACCAAAGAAAACAATATTTTTTTGAATGTTTGTAACCACTTTTAAACTGACACAAAACTGTACTTTTAATTAAAAGTACAGTTTTAAGTCTCATGGCAGTCAGTTAAAACAAACTCTTTGTTTAAAGCTACATTCATGGTTAAGAAATTAGATTTTTTTTCTGACAATGTATGTTAAATGTGGAAGGTTTTTCCCAAAATGGAACTTATTTGCCCGGGAATAGGACGGCACAAGCCCATCGGCAATTCTTGAAAGCCCAGAGAGGACAGCTCTTAATGGCGGTAAGAAAGCTCTGAAGGGCTTGTCAACAAACCTGTCTTGTAAAATGTAAAACACTGTACATTTTTATGCTCCTCAGGTATTCTGCTCACATAGAGGAAATATCAAATTTTTGGAGATGTAGCTTCCAGCTTTCTGCATAATTTCTTTGTAATGAGAGAATTCCTGTTGGTTGTAGTTGGATCAAATTATACCACTCTGCTTCTTAACACACATACTATATGTATTTCTTCACTTTTGACACCATATAATATTTTGATGTTTGTCGGGATGCTGACTAAACAACACAGGCACTGTGGATGTTTTTCCAACTTTTTTTTTTTTTTTTTTTTTTTTTAACTGTGCCTTGTAATAGGATGCATGCAACATGACATGCTAGGCAGGAGAAACTATATTCCCATATGCTGTACCCAACAGACACCCTGAGGGGGTGCATCCTGGTGTGCTTTCTACATACCCTTAAGCTGTGGAACAGCACTTCATTTGGCTTTTGATATGGAGCAAGCTATCAAGGTCCCTAGCAAAGTCTCAGTGGTAAAGAACAGGCTCTGCTACTCTTACTTACTTCTCACACATCTAGATTTGCTGCTGCAGGCTTGTTGTTCAAAGTTGAGGAGACTTTTGCATGTTTTTCTATGACTGCTAAGCCTAGGGGCATATTCACAGTGCTGGATATGTATATAGTGTTCAGTGCTTGAGGTGGTAGATATTTTGGCAGGTGCAAACCCTTTACAGGCTTCCCATGACTTGCTGTCATGTATACCTTGTGCTTTCCTCATGCTGAGGGCCTTTGGCTTGATACCTAGCACTTGTCCTCTCATATATTTCTCACTCTCTATGTGTTTTTTTTTTTAATAGTGGGAATAATTTATTTATTGATAACATTTTCCTTGTGGCATAATGTGCAGTCCCCGTGTATGGTGCACTCATTATTTTGGCACAGATTGCTGATGCAACCATTTTATAATTATAAGTTTATACAGTGTTAATAAACCAGCCTCATGTGAAGCAGTCAGTGCTATCAATAACTTGCCATGTGTTAACCATGCAAATCCAAGTGCCATAATTAGCTATGGTATTCAGTCTTGATCCCAAGTTTGATTCAACTTTACCCACTAAACAAACAGTTAAACACACAACTTAACTATTTACAACTTAATTTGAGATCTGGAATTAATTAGTGACCAAATTATTTTATTTTTACTCTACTACAAGTCTTAACAACTGGGCCAGAGACTTCTCACCTTGGGCTGGAGTCTACTTTATCAAACAGATGTTGATCTGCCCAGATACCAGTGTTTGATTCATTTGTTTCCTGTCTGAGAACTATGTCTGTTATGTGATTTCATTCGGTCACATAGTCTGTATCCTGAGTCATATATATTAATCTAGGTTACATTGCCTTGTATTATGCATCTTCCAAATATATAAGCCCCAAACCACCCTGTTCCTTTGACATTGTTTTGGTTTGCATCGTTTCACTTTTATCATCTCAAATAGTCTTTAATTTCCTTTTTCATATTCTTCCATATATGCTTTATTGGTTAATGCATAGGTTCATAGGTAGGTACTAAGCTATCTGCCTGAAGGCATTTATAAGCCTAGTCGGAATGTGTTGGCTTTCGCCGCCCCCTTAGATTAGTTCCCTGTGCCTCTGTCCAGCAGAGCCATTGAAGTGATCCCTGGGGTAAACTTTCTGTTTCTCATCCACTCGTCAAGGTTTCTCTTGAAGAGGGTTAGAGAGGAGCTCTGCCTAATGTAGATTGGAATCTTGTTCCAGAGCATGGGAAGTCTGTGGGACAGGAATCTATCCCTCCAGCACGTCCTATTTATTGTTGTGGTGAGGTTTAGATCCCTGGAGCGTGTGGCTCGAAGGGATATGGTATTCTTTAGGTGGAGCATGTCCATCAAGTCTGGGTTGGACATGGCCTTGTGTGTCAGGCAGAGATCACCTCTGAGTAGGCGGTGTACAACCGAGCACAGTTGGAGTTTATTCAGTCAGACTGCATAGGGCATCTGCTTGAGACCAGTGATCCTCTTTGTGAGGAATGTCTGTGGTCTTTCCAGTTGTTGCAGGTGTCTTGTAAGGTACATCCCAAATGGGGCATTGTACTCTATGATGGGTATGATGAGTGATGTGTAGAGGGGCCCAATGACCTCTTTCGATCTGGATGCAAACCCTTTTGTGATTAGGTGGGCCACATAGAAGGATTTTCTAACCACTTTGGCAATGTGATTATCAAAGGAGAGGTTACTATCTACTTGGGTCCCCAGATCCCTTATTACGTCTTCCGTATTTAGGGGGCTACCACCTGTGTGGTAGTTTGTGGGTACTTTGTTTTTTCCAAAGGGGATGACTATGCAATTTTTGGCATTTAGCTTGAGACCATGGTTTTGACACCAAGTATCTGTCTCAGTAAGACCTTTTTGGAGGATGTCTGTGTCAATGTCTGTGAGGATGTCTGTGTCGATGAGTAGTCTGTGTCAATGAGTAGTACAAATTAGTAAAAAAAAATGACCACCACAAACCTACACCAGAACCCAGGTCCACAAACACAGAAAACGTATAAAACACCAATCAAACAAATGGACCCAATGATAGCCGAATACTCCATTTGTACTACTCATTGACACAGACAGTAGTGCAGCATGTATGCCTGCACTACATAAAGAACCAGTGGGACCAAAAATATCTTAATTATTTGTATCTTATTATCAATTATTTTACTATCTTATTGTTAATTTAATAGTTTCCATAGTTGCATCTTAATTATAATAGTTTCAGCAGTTTCTTCCCACATTTCCTTAGGGATTTGGAGGAAATTGGAGCAAGCAGCTAAGTATCTCATCCTGTCATGTTTCCTTAAAAAAGGCAAATCTCTGTACCAAGTCATGTGCTGGGGCAAAATTCATTACTATAACCTTTGTTAAACTGAAATATTTTTGTAGTACAGCGGGATATAAAGTTATCAAATATATTTTTTATTCTGTTCTGGATTGGTAACATATATTGTCTGCAAAAGGGCTATTTTCTCAGTAGTATTTTTCCATTTATATCCAGTTATGTTTGATTGTCTTATGTCCCTGCCTAATGACTGCATTTCTTATCTTCATTTTACAGTTGTACCAATTTTTTGTATGGTCTTTACTGTTTATGTTCAGATGTAGTAACATTTCACTTAATCTTTGATCTACTCATTTATTAATAAAATTGAATTTTTATAGAGCTGGAGTATTCGGCTATCCTTGGGTCCATTTGTTTGGTTGGTGTTTTATGCAATGTTTTCTGTGTTTGTGGATCTGGGTTCTGGTGTAGGTTTGTGGTGGTCATTTTTTTGAATAATTTGTACTACTCATTTATTATCTTTCTTTTCAGAAGGAGTGGTGGAAAATTATAATGTTTATCACAATTTACTTTTAATTGCTTGCAAAATATAATTTGTATAGGTGTGCTTTCATGGCTCATAAAATGTTATATTATTTACTCAATATGTAAAATATGTCTAATCTTGCCCAGAAACAATTTTGCACTGACAAAAGTATACATTCCACTTTTTCTGCCTTATTTTCATTGTGTCAGCAATGCTTTACTGAAAAATGCATGTATTTCTGTAAGTATCTACCCTCGGTCATTATTGTTTTTCAGCCTTCCAGTTACATATTCCTTATTTCCTATAGTGATCAATTTTCTTGCTATCACACATCCTTAATAAAAGGCTATAACTTCTCCCATAATATTCTTTATAGCCTGTCTCAATAATATTGGTGGAATATATAGTACAGAAATACTCCAGAAGTACTATATACCATAAACATCCACAGCACACGATAGTCACAAACAAGAAACTTTTAATGAAGCTTTCAGGTTTACACCCTTCATCAGCATACAAAATCACAACACATTAACACATTTAAATAGAGGACCATTATAATCACATGATCAAGCCAGCCATTCAAAGGACCACTATAATTAAATATGCAAATTCAATTTAAAAACATCTAATAAAATGTGGAGCAGACTGTAATTCTACTAGATTAGTTTACCTTGCTACCTGTACCCTATGTAGTGCATTTTACGTAGGGAAAACAGCTAGGAAGCTGAAGGATAGGATAATAGAACATAGATCTGAAATAAAAAGAAAGCTTGAGACAAATGGGCTATACAGGCATCTGCATGATTTTCAGACACATGCATTTAAGTTTAGGTGTATATCTATTCTGCAGTTGGGCATTAGAGGGGGTGATATTGATAATCTTTTGTTGCAAAAAGAGTATGAGTGGATAGTGTGACTACAGGCTGATAAGTATCCAGGCCTTAATGGGACAGTCAGTTTAAAGCCAGTTTTGACCAAGAGGCAGAGAGAAAATTTATAGTATTAAGTGTATAGTATTTCTAAATGTGTAGATGTAATTATTTGTCTATATATATATATATATATATATATATATATGTATATATATATATAATGTAACAGTTTTTTGTACTTTTTTATACTTATGTATTTTGCTTTTAACAAGTAACTGCATGAAAATTAATTTTATTAGATGTTTTTAAATTGAATTTGCATATTTAATTATAGTGGTCCTTTGAATGACTGGCTTGATCATGTGATTATAATGGTCCTCTATTTAAATGTGTTAATGTGTTGTGATTTTGTATGCTGATGAAGGGTGTAAACCTGAAAGCTTCATTAAAAGTTTCTTGTTTGTGACTATCGTGTGCTGTGGATGTTTATGGTATATAGTACTTCTGGAGTATTTCTGCTTTGAATACTTGTACTAAGTTGCCACAAACAAAACTATAGGAGGAGACCAAGCCAGCTGTTCGTTTTTGTTCTATTTTGTGGTTTTATTATATAGTTAAAATGAGTTTAACTATAAAAAAGCTGCTCATGAAGTCAAGTAATCCTCTGCTACAAGTTAAAGCTGTGGATGTTCCGCAAAATGGGAATACCAGTGATGAATTATCAGAGTTTAATAAGCTGCTGAACTTGTTGGAGAAAAAAGTGCAGAGCTATAAGCATCTGCAATGGCAAAGACTAAGCTTCCTAGCTTATCTAGATTTAGGAGTGGTGCCACGTGGACTTCGTATTTTAAAGATGCCATCTTATGGCAATACTTATCAAGAACTCTTAGTACAATGGCAACAACTAAATCTTGAACTCAGCATTAGCTACATGAAGCTAATGAACCAGTTTTTTGAAAAAGTGGAATGTGAGCTAATGGAAGAGATAGACTAGACATGGAAGCGTTGAAATTATCTACAACTGACACTATGAATGAGAAATATCAAGCCTTTGTGAATCGCATCCAGATGTTGGATACAAAATTAGAAGCACAAAAGAAGCGTAAGCTCCAACGTGATCTTGATGATTTTAAAAATGGCCAAATCTTCCATTGGCCCAAAGAAAACTTTAGGAAAGATTTTGGTCGACAAAAGCTGGATAATGTGAGTGATAAATTACGTATAATGAAGCCTGTTAACAAACTCCTTGATGAGCTTGATAACTTTGAACTGCCCCCAATGCCTGGGTTGATTCCAGCCAACCAACAAACGCGTACATTTGAAGCGTTAAAATCCACTTCCGTTTTGGTGCATCAGTGCGAGCATGGCCAGTCGGGGAGGAAGGACAGCGAAATGGAGCAGTCTCTTACTAGCGCTTCCCTTGTTGAGACTAGCGATAATGTTTTAGCCCCACAAAAAGAACCAGTAGTATCTGTGGTTGAAGGAAGAGAGAAGCGGAAACAAACTGAGATCTCCTCTTTTTTGCCCTTTCGCTTAAAACAACCGGAGAAAGTTGTTTTGCAACAAAAAAGGCTTCAGGAACCTCTGGAACAAAAAACCCTGCAACGCTCAGTACAGGTGCAGAAAAGGAAGAACGACAGCCCGAAATTGGCCAACAAAGCACCAAGACGCTGAGAACATGTTGTTTACTAAAAGGTACTGTAAATTTATCAAACATCATGCTATCTGATGAACATTACAAGGTGCTTGAACATGGTATGAAATGTATTCCTTCGTTTAAAGACAGTATTGTGGATATTATAACAGATGTGAAGCTATTCACGAGGAATATTATGTTGAAATCAATGTTTAAGCAAACAAATGAATTGAATTCAACCTTTAAAAGATTAAGTGTTTTTATGCCCCAGTTATCTCCTGTAATACTGGCCTTTTTAAATATTGTAGAAATGGAAATTAGAGCCCTGTATATTAATAAGAATAAAAATAAAAATAAGAATAGAAACAGAAGCATTAGTTATAATTTAACTTTTAGTGAGTATAAGACCTTGCAGCAGATGAAGAATGATAGAAGTGTTGTAATTAAGCAAGCTGACAAGGGAGGAGCTACTGTTTTAATGGATAAGCTATGGTACATGAATAAATTCCAGGATTTTTTTATCAGATACCCATACTTTTAGGAAGATTACATTTATGGATGTAAAAAAAACATATTTCTCAGATTAACTTAACATTATATGACATGCAATTGAACCAAGATATAACCATTGATTCACTGACTTATTTTACTGTTACCTGCCCAAAGATCCCGCAGATCTATGGAATACCCAAAATTCATAAATCCATAGATGACCCCCCTTTAAGACCTATTGTGTCGGGCAAAGGATGGGTGACTGAACCCATCTCTAGATACTTGCAGAATGTTCTTGCTAGATATATACCAAACGATTGCAGCCCCCCAAACATCTCCAGCGCCCAAGTGAGAACTGCTCTCTCCAAAGCAAAAAATACAGCATCCATGGGACCTGATGGTGTCCCCGGCTGTGTGCTCCATGAACTCAATGAGGAATTAAACCCACAGCTAGGACAGCTGTTTAATCAAAGTCTTACCTCTGGATACGCACTCCAGGAGTGGCGCACTGCAACTGTGGTCCCACTTCACAAAGGCGGTGCCTCCACCGACCCTGGAAATTACCGGCCCATTAGCTTGACAAGCCTTATCTGCAAAGCCATGGAGAGGATCATAATGGACCTCATAAATAAAGACATAGGGAATTTGCAGACTTTGGATCCAACCCAGTTTGGCTTTGTCAAAGGCAGATCATGCCTTTTAAACTTGGTTGACTTCTTCAAACAGTCACCAAAGCCATTGACGAGGGAAAGGCAGTCCATACAGCCTACCTCGATCTGGCTAAGGCCTTCGATACAATACCCCACTCGGGTATCATTGAAAAACTCATCAGCTTAAATGTTAACCCATACATCACAAGATGGGTTGCAAACTGGCTGAGTGACAGAACCCACAGGGTCAGAGTTGCTGGCGCCATGTCAGACTCAAAGCCTGTCACAAGTGGTGTCCCACAGGGCTCAGTCCTGGGCCCACTCTTGTTTGGCATCTACTTTTCCAAGTACAAGCAAACACAGGAGGGTTATGGCTGACAAAGTTTGCAGATGACTGCAAACTGGGCGCCATAGTAGAAAACACATCTGACACAGATATCCTTCAGAAGGGTCTCACAGAAATGGATAACTGGTGCCAGAGCCACGGCCTGAAGTTAAATGCCAAAAATGCATAGTCATACCCTTTGGGAAAAACAAGGTTACCCCTAGCTACCAAATAGGTGGCAATCCACTGAGCACAGAAGAAGTTATCAGGGACCTGGGGACCCAGGTTGATAGTAGTCTGTCATTCGACACCCATGTAGCTAAAGTAGTTAGGAAGACCTTCTACATTGCCCACCTTATCATGAAGGGATTCTCATCTAGATCAAGGGAGGTCATAGTCTCCCTTTACTCATCACTCATCAGACCAATGATTGAGTACAATGCCCCATTCGGGATGTATCTGACCCGACACTTGCGGCAGCTGGAGAGGCCACAAAGTTCCTCACCAAAAGGATAAAGGGTCTCAAAATCTGTCCTATGCTGCCCGACTGAAAGAACTCCAGCTCTATTCAGTCGCCACCGCTTGCTCAGAGGTGACCTTTGCCTAACATACAAGGCCATGTCAAACCCAGATTTGATGAATATGCTTCACCTCAAAAAATCTAGATCCATCAGAGCCACAAGGGCGGGAGACTTAAACCTCGACACGGCTATTAATAGGATGTGCTGGAGGGATAGATTCATCACCCAAAGACTCCTATGCTGTGGAACAAAATCCCGGTACATGTGAGGCAGAGCACCTCGCTGGCCTTGTTCAAGAGAAATCTTGACCAATGGATGGGAGATCGCAGATATACCCCAGGGATTACCTCAGTGTCACTGCTCGACAGAGGCACAGCAAAATAATGGGTATAGTTCCCCATACTAAAGGGGTGGCGTAAGCCACAAAACGATGGGCTAGGCTTGTAAATGCCCTCGGGCAGATAGCCTAGTATGAACCTATGAACCTATATGTACCAGGTTGTGAGACGATACTTAAGGATACAACACATTTCCTAGAAAAGCTTGATTCTTGGTATAGAATGAGAGTTAAAACTGAATATGTATTGGTCACATTAGATATTGAATCTCTGTTTACTGTGATTCCAATTGATTATGGAATAGAAGCAATAAGAAGCTTGTTAATAATGCAATCAACCCAACAAATACGTGAAATAGAAAATATTTGTCTCCTGTTAGATTTAGTTTTAACTAAAAATATCTTTATATTTGATAATGCACCATATCAACAACTAACAGGAGTAGCTATGGGTACATCAGTAGCGAACACGTTTGCGAACTTGGTCCTATATATGTGGGAAAAGCAGTATATATCGAATGAAAGGAATCAATTTAAACATCTACTGGACTGTTATTGTAGATTTGTTGATGATTGCTTTTTTGTATGGACAGGTACAATAAGTGAATTGGAAAGTTTTTTGCTGTATTTGAATTCTACGATGAATTTTCTCAAGTTTAAAATGAATTTTTCTAAGGATAATGTTGTATTCTTAGATGTTAAGTTGTATAGGAAATGTGATGAGTTACAGATGATGATACATAGAAAAGATGTGCACGCAGCTAGATATTTGAATACAGCTAGTATGCATCCGAGACATGTCTATAAAAGTATACTAAAGTCACAGCTAGTAAGGGTAAGCAGGTTAACTAGTGAGAATGATGTCTTTGAGTATGAGGTTAAGAAAATGATGGAAGAATTTATTAATAATGGATATCTATTAAGGGATGTTAATATGACGTATAAACAGGTTGTACAAGGTAGAAGTAGTTTATACAAACCAGTTTTTGGCTCTTTAACCACATTACAAACAGAGCAGACATACCAGCAAGGAGAACAGACAGTGCATGTTGAAATTAATAGGACAAAAGATAGTAGTGTCTTAAGATTCATTACTACCTATAATGCCAATACATATGATGTCTGTAAGATTATTGAAAAAAACTGGATTATATTAATGGCCCAACCAGATCTGAAAGATCTGTTAGGTCCGACACCAAAGTATGCGTTCAGAAATGGTCGGACACTTAAACAGATGCTATGTTACAAAGACTTTCAAAGTGAAATATCACCTGTACGAACGAAGATGAATACATCTAAATGTTATAATTGTGTCTGTTGCCCTGACATATACGACACTAATAGTAGCTTTCAGCATCCTACAACAGGTGAACGGTTTGACTTTTTTGTGGAGCAGACTGTAATTCTACTAGATTAGTTTACCTTGCTACCTGTACCCTATGTAGTGCATTTTACATAGGGAAAACAGCTAGGAAGCTGAAGGATAGGATAATAGAACATAGATCTGAAATAAAAAGAAATCTTGAGACAAATGGGCTATACAGGCATCTGCATGAGTTTCAGACACATGCATTTAAGTTTAGGTGTATATCTATTCTGCAATTGGGCATTAGAGGGGGTGATATTGATAATCTTTTGTTGCTAAAAGAGTATGAGTGGATAGTGCGACTACAGGTTGATAAGTATCCAGGCCTTAATGGGACAGTCAGTTTAAAACCAGTTTTGACCAAGAGGCAGAGAGAAAATTTATAGTATTAAGTATATAGTATTTCTAAATGTGTAGATGTAATTATTTGTCTATATATATATATATATATATATATATATATATATATATATATATATATATGCAACAGTTTTTTGTACTTTTTTATACTTATGTATTATGCTTTTAACAAGTAACTGCATGAAAATTAATTTTATTAGATGTTTTTAAATTGAATTTGCATATTTAATTACTACAGTGGTCCTTTGAATGGCTGGCTTGATCATGTGATTATAATGGTCCTCTATTTAAATGTGTTAATGTGTTGTGATTTTGTATGCTGATGAAGGGTGTAAACCTGAAAGCTTCATTAAAAGTTTCTTGTTTGTGACTATCGTGTGCTGTGGAATATATAGTACAGCCAGTGTAAGTCTTACACCCTGCCATCAGTCTCTCACCTGTCTGTCCCTCATTCGTTCCTCAGTCTTTATTCCTACACCTTTTTGAATTAAGGTTTCTTTCTTTTGCTCTCGTCCCATTCCAGCAAAAGTTTCATGTTCACAATGATTCAGGTGCGCTTCCTGTAGCATTTTTACTTGTACAGTATTGTTGGAAATATAGGTCAGTGCCTTCTCTTTTTTTTTTCCTTATCAAAAAGCCCACTTGTATTCCAACCAGTAAATCAAATTATGCCATAGTCTTTTTTATCATTTTATGTGCTCCTTTAGGTGCATTTAAGGCAGTAATACAGAGAAAACATATTCTCTTTTTTAAAGTGCACAGTCCCCTCCTTTCTTCTCCAAGAAAGAAACAACATGCTAATTATATACTTATTTTACTAAGCCATAGAGCTGATGCTCTGAGCAGACAGACATGGAAAGGTTGTGCCAGTGTTTTTGTTAAACTCTGTTGGGCTGAGTAACAGCTGTTATAAATAATTAATCTGTTTATTTCTTGCCTGCAACATTTTTTTTGTAAATGTTTCCACTATCTTTGTGTTGTAGATAGCCAGTAAATATTTTAGATGATGTAGCTGTTTTTAAAAGGTGAAGCTTTACTGTCCTGACACACAAACTCCATCTTATATACTAGCTGAGCTCATCGGGAAGGTAAATTACTTTTCAAGTTCATAAGAGGCATCACAGAGTCTGCACAAATATGACAATAATATGAAGTGCAGTATTTATTTTCTCTAGTAGTTATAGACCTCCATTTTGCATGTTTTACATTCAGTTATACCAAACAGCAACCTTTGTTCAGCAAATTTCCCCCCAGTTGATGTTTCCAGTGCATTATTTTTGTGACTTTTACTGTCTAGCATATATTGAATAAACATACTTATACTTAAGTTTGCTTGCATTCCTAGTCCATCCATTAACATAACTGATTTTATACAATATTTTGCCTTTTGGTTCCCATCAAGTAATATATTTATTTTATTTTTCATTCAGTCATTCATTAATCATTTACTTCTCTCCCTTCCCTTCCACACTTTCAAAAGTACCTTTGTTAAAAGCTAAAGCAACATAAAAACTATTGGATAAAAAAGTGAAACAACTTAAATTTTCATTTCTGTGCAGAATCTTATGCAAGTAAGAAAAGCATTTCTTTTAGTGTGTGTTTGTATTGAAAAGTCATTCCCACATAAACGCTTGTGTCACCAACCTTTTAGACTGTTCCCTTCCTTCACAAAATAAAATATCTTCCTTTAGCTGATATGTCTGTAATTAATCAGTATTGTTCTTGGCTGCTTTCTCAGTCTTGGGTTTTAAATATTTACTGTATGTGCTCTGTCTGTTTTAATATCATCAATAGAATGCCAGTCTATGCACTGACATATTTCCTTATAAAGTCTTTACAATATTTTCCGTAAGTTTGTTTTAGTACTGCTCACGTGCTTTCTGCATGACAGATCCCTGAGTTCAGTCAGTTTCTGTGCCATGTGTTTATGTTAATTGCTGTTTCACCATTTTTGCTTTCATCTTGTTTTCAGCCGTTTGCTTATGTATTATTTCCTCTGAATTCCTGTTTGAAACTTGTTCTAGTTTCTGAAGTCTTCTGTTATTTATGGTTCTGCCAAATCCACCTCACATCAAGGACCCCTGTACTTATCCAAAATTTGAGCCAGGACATGAACAAGTACACAAACACAATCAGAGATGCAAAGAGAATAACTGATCACAGTGTGAGAGTAGCAGGCTGTCTTTACTTCTTTGCTTGTTACAAAAACAGGTCAATTAACTAAAATCCAACATTCAAAAAACAGTTAAAAGTAGTCCAAACTTCTGGACTTAATTAATCAGATCAGCCTTAGGTACCATCCTACAATATTATTTATCTTAAAAACCTTGATGGAAAAGTGACTGTTTGTGATTGTGGCAAAATTACATAGCTAATTAGCATATCCAGTGTAGTAGGTCACAGGGCTACACAGCAAGAAAAGAGAGAGAGCCTTGTGGACACAGAGATAAACCAAGCACTTGAAACCAGATTTTGAGATACATAGACCTGTAAGATGATACCTAAGGTTTGTTTTAATACTGCATTTTAACTAGTTTTGAAAATTCCACGTGTGGTTAGCCTACCATTAGCTACCCATACTCTTAACTCATGTTTACAGATGTTTTTCAATTTTGATTTAGGAGTATGTTTGTTTAAGTATGTGTTTATCTCAGATAATCAGATCAGCGTTTCAAATACAGCTTTAAGTCCATTTAGTGGACAAAAGCGCTCATCATACATGAATAAAGATGAGATGTCCTTCTCTATCACTGCTGCAGTATTCTTCACATAGGGATCTCCTGCCAAGGATAGCCCAACATCCAGCCAGTATACCAAAGCCTTTAGACCTTGCATGCACCTTACATCACACATAGGCTCCCCATACAAGACATAGAACAAAAAGTTATGTACAGACACAGTTACTCAGAACTTCTTTTGCTGCCAGTCTGAACGCCCTTATGCTGTGCTGAATATCTACCCATCAGATAAGTTCCCCATTGGGGTTTTTTTTTAATTCTTCTTTGATCTTGTTATATTGTAATTACCTAGAGTTCATGTCATCCAAGAAGGTAAAATGTCAGTGTGGGAGACAGGGTCCCAGTATTTAGCATTTGCAAAGCATTTGTACCCAAAACTCGTAGAAGTTGCTTATCTCCCCTGGCCATCTGTCTTTGGAACCAGAGGCTTAAATTGCTAGCCCAAGGTAGCATTACAGAATCTCTTAATCCCAAGCTTCAGTTAAGCAAGAAGAGGACCAAAAAACTTGTCCAGATTCTTTGGCTGTGCAGCCTACGCAAGATCCCTCTTGAAGTGGGTGGAAGCTCTGTAAGCTATCTGGTGTCTACATCGGATTCTTCTGCAGCAACCCTGTCTGTGGCTGGCATGGATTCTTCATTCTGCATGTTCTTTGAGATGATCAGCCGCAGTTTCCCCTCGACATCTGGGTCAGACATCTGCAAAGCCTCAGAAGGCCTTAGAGGGATTCCATGTATTTTGGTCAGTGAAGTGGTTCTGGGTACTCTTATTGAATCTTGTCAAGAGTTGGAACCTCAAGTGTTTGTCAGAGCTGACTTTCCTGCTAAGAAAAAAACAGAAGACTGAGGATCCTTTGGACGTAAAGAAGTATGGTTAAAGGAAATGGCATGAGCTTACTCACTGCCTGCTCAGTGCATTACTGGCCCTCCTCAAGGGGTTTCTGTGCCTACCCCCCCTTGGACTGCTACTCCTCCTAAGTGAGAGTCTGATGAGTCCACATCCTACTCTTCCCAGATGCCTTCATTTGTGGCTTGTGGTTCTGATGAAGAAGAGTCTGTAAGTCCTGAGTCTCCTTTTGAGGAATTGTCTTTTGGAGACACTATAGCCAGGATGATGGAATACTTTTAAGTGGGATTCTTTTCATGTGTTTGATATCCAGAAAAGGTACTATTAACTGCTTTGGGTGGATATTCCTAAACCTTCTGCAGTAACTCCTGTATTGTCTGCCTTGTTAGACACCTTTGTTGCTGCAGCCAAGTCTCCAGATTCTCAGCCTTCTGCCCTAAGAAACCTGACTGGTTCTATAAGGTTGCTGAAGATTGTCAATTATTATTTAAATGCCCTTCTGTTGACCCTGCTATGGTGTCAAGTCTCGTCTGACAAGCCTTCTAAACTTCTGCTCTCTTCTAAGTTTTTGCCTTCAGATAAAGATAGTAGGGCAATGGAGAGAACTGGTAAGAAGGTTTATTCTGCTTCTACTTTGGCCTTTCAGGCCAACAATTATCAGACCTACATGACTAGATATGCTGTAACGTTGATTGTCTAGGTTTGTAAGGTCATTTCTGATCTCCCTGATATATCCTGCTGTATTTCATTAGGCTCTACCTCTCAGGTGGCTTGTGACTCTATCAAGTGTAGCTATGATGCTGTTGATGCTTTTTCCAGAGCTGCTGCCTTTTAGTTTGTCATGAGGCGTTGTTCTTCAGTTTAGCCATAGTCCTTACCTGAAGACATTAAGGATAAGTTACTGGATGCTCCTTTGGATAATAAAAATCTCTTTGAGACTACTGCTGCTGAGATGTTTGTCTCTTTAGGAAAAAGGTAAAGCCTTGCAGGCTCTTAAAAATGTCTGTGTATCCCCTATCCCAAAGTTCCTCAGAAACTATCGTACTAAGTCTGCATTTATTCACAGGCAGCCTCGTCAGGCCATCAAAGGCAGGAAGGGTGGTAGGCGAGGTCCTTCACAAAATCTTACCTTCTCTGACTGTTGGCTTTGCAGGCCTGGGATCTGGCTTTCAGTTATCAGTTAACTCTTCAGGCAGTGTATATTCCCCCAAGGAAAAAATGTACTGGCAGACACCTTGTGCAGGTCTAAAACACAGGCTCATGAACAGATGTTGCACAGAGATGTGTTTCTGGGCTTAGTCCATTGGTGGGGTATTCCTCAGACAGATCTTTTTGCCTCCCCTCTCAACAGGGAACTCTCTCTCTTCTTTTCCATCTGGTATGGAAAATGGATACCCTTTCTTTTCCTACGAAGGGGGTGTTTCTTTATGCATTTCCTCCCTTTTCTCTACTTCCAACAGTCCTGCAGAAGATTCAGCTGGACTCCCCAAAATATTGTTAGTGACTCCCTTTTTTGATCCAGACAGCACTGGTTCCCCCTCTTAATGCATCTGACCAGGAGCAATGTTCACAAGTTAACTCGCTGGTTGGATCTCCTCACATAGTACAAGGGGACATTTATCCATCCTCGATTGGCCATTCTACAACTGACACTGTGGGTGATGAGGTTTTGATTCCTTTTTAGGCACCTCTTTTCTAAGGACATGCTTAAGGTTTTACAGGAGGCAAGAAAACCTGCAACTTGAAAGTCTTATATGTCCAAATGGAAGAGGTTTTCTGTCTGGTGTCATGCTCATAACCAGGATCCTTTTTTTAGTGGGGGATCCTTCTGGTTCTCTCCTGTTTGTGTGAGTTACTCCAGTCTGGCTTGGCCCATTTGTCAGCTATTTCTGCTTGTCTGCCCTTGAATCCTCCTTTGACTTTTCACTTTGTGGTCAGACCATTTCTTAAAGGCATTCTGCATCTTAGACCCCCAAGGAAGCCCTTTTCTCCTCCTTGGGACCTTAATTTTGTTTTTGATAAATTTACCCAGGCTACGTTTGAGCCTGCAAGCTCAGCTTCTCTGCAACATTGTACCTGGAAGACTGTTTTAATTACTTGCTCTTACTTCTGCTCAGAGTGTTTCTGAGCTTCAGACCCTTACGGCCATCCCTCCTTTTTTAGTTTTTTTTTTTACAGGGACAGTGTGTCACTTTGTACTAATCCTCCTTTTATGCCCAGGGTGGTCAATGACTTGTCCCTGAATCAAGCAGTTCAACTCTTCTTTTTTTTTACTTCTCCTCAGTCTGCTAGTGGAAAGGATCTTGTATACTTTGGATTTACAGACGGCTCATGTGTTTGGATAAAACAAAAGCCATTCATAAGTCTAACCAGTGTTTTGTTTCTTTTCATCCCAGGACATTGGATTTGGCTGTTACTAAGGAAACCATCTTCTCCTGGATTTCTAAGGCCATTTCCTTTTGTTATTCTTTTCATGGCAAATGTCTGTCTACTTCCTTCAAGAGTTCACTCCACTAGGGCTGTTGCCTCTTATGTTGCTTTCTTCAAATGGTTGGACATCAGTTCCATCCTTGAAGCTGCTACTTGGTCTTAAGTGCATACCTTTACTAAACATTATAAATTGGACATGATTTCTAGGGCTAGAGCATGTGCTGGTCAAGCCATTCTGCATGGGTGTGTCAAGGCCTCTTTCTAGCCATCATCCTCCCAATCCTTTTCTCGAGCATTTTTAGTCTCCCTGTTGTGAAGAATACTGCAACAGTGATATAGAAGGACATAGTACAGTTGTGTAAAGTCTTACTAGAACAGTAGATGTCCTTCTCTTCACTATTGCAGTATTTGCTCCCTCCCTCCGACCCACTTTTTTCCTTTAGATTTTAATTTGGTTCTCCTCCTGCCTGAGGGTCTCTGTCTTCTGTCTGCATTTTCTCTTTCTAGATGTGCATTATTTCATAGTTATTACAAATAATGTAAGGCATATTTTAGTGAAGGTTTTGTTGTGCCTTGGAAAGTAAATGGTTTCTTGTCATCAGCGACTTCAGAAAGCAATAGATCATTTCACCTTTTGCTGCCCTGTAGTCAGTCGAATAGTAATGAAATTAACTGTTTCTGCTTTGCTCTAGAGGTAAACTGCAATTCAACAAGAGAACAGTGTTACAACACAAATTAGAATTATGAACAAAATCTCTTATTTTATTTTGCCATGTATCAACTAAGTTTATATCTGTCTTTTTATTTATATATGTATATATATATATATATATATATATATATATATATATATATATATGTATATATGTATGTAAACACTCATCTTGAAAGGGACAGTGGATCAGGTGCATCAGTCATAAATTTTGCCATCCACTATGTAATGATCCCTCTTTACCCCAGGGCAATAACTAAAAAATCTCAGTACTCATCACTGTCTCCGGTAAGGGACCGTCACTAAAAGCAGGGATAGAAATGCATAATTTCCCATAAGTGTATGCAGGGAACAGGCTCCAAACCTGGGACTGGACTATATGCTTCCCTCCAGGTCCCCAAATGAGTCTCCACACTAACCACTGCAGAGCACTGTCCTAGATGTTCTTCATCTCACATTGCTGCAGTCCTTACTTATGGGTAGTCCGCGGTCCTCGGTCGGCCCGAATACCAAAGTATTAGGCTGACGTTGGTCATGGCGCCTAGAACTGACATCAGAGCGTCAGGGTATAAAGGCGCATGACCGACGTCATATCCTCAGTCTTTTTTGCCGCATGGTCCGATGCAGAAGCAGCGTTGCAAGTGCCGTTCGGCGTTCTGAAATTT
The DNA here is from genome assembly GCF_019279795.1 of Protopterus annectens. Lineage (NCBI taxonomy): Eukaryota > Metazoa > Chordata > Ceratodontiformes > Protopteridae > Protopterus > Protopterus annectens. The sequence continues at coordinate 95,289,747 of NC_056743.1, forward strand.
TTCGGTTTCGGAGTTTCAGACCGATACCAAATTGGGCTAAGTACCCCGTTGGGGAATATTTTTGTTTTTTCTTGCCTCAGTTACTTGCCGGATGTCAGAAAAAGTGAATAATTGTATTTCTTGTGGGAAACAGATACCGCATAGGGATTACCACTCGCTTTGTATTCCTTGTTTGGGACCGGAGCACGACGTAATCTGGTGTCGGTTTTGTGCTAGGTTTAATAAGCGCACTATAAAACGGAGGTTAGATTGCGCTAGGTTAGTCTTTGGCAAGAGGTGTAATTATAACATGCCGTCGGATGTTCCGACGCCGGCTTCTACTAAGAAGCGCAAAGACAAATCTTTAAAGCCTAGGCAGGATGATTTGTCTATTACGGACGCCGGTTCTTCAGAAGCTACAGCTGAACAGCTGGATCCGGCTGAAGTTTCTGTTGAGTCCCAGGGGGAGACTTTGATTTTACAAGATGTGGCCTCTCAGGAGGCAGGTCAGGCTGAAGGGGCCTCTCAGGTTACTATTCTCCCTTCTATGCCTAAGGTGGTTAGGCCTTCTGTTACTGTTCCTAAGGCTCCTTCTAAGGGCAGGTCTGTTTTGCCTTCCTCTGGTGTCAGTTCTGGTTCTTCAGGGTCTGTGCCTAAAAAGCACATGCTTAAAATGGCAGAGGATTTGATTTCTTTAATTAGAGGTTCTATGCCCTCCTGATAAGAGGCCCAGGATGGAGCCAGAGTTGGAAAGTTTGGAGCAGGCCTCAGATGATTCTGAGTCTTCTGCTGAAGACATTCAAGATTTCCCTCCTTATTCTGATTCTGATGCAGAGGATTCCACTCCTTCTGCTTCTCCTCCAGAGGATTTTTCATTTTCAGAAACTCTGCATTCCATGAGGGAGCATTTTAAGTGGGAAGGACAGGATTACTCTGATTCACGGAAGAGACTCAGGGAGTTCTTGTTTTGCCACAGCATAGACCCTTAGCTATACCTCCGGTTTTGGATGTTGTTTCGGATGTTTTCTCGGAGGCTTCCCTTAATCCGGATTCTGTGCCTCCTGCTCCAGTTAAACCTGACAGGTATTATAGGGTGCCTGAGGCTCATAAATATCTGTATAAGAGTCCTAGGGCGGACCCAGAAACTATTAGTCAGGGGCCTAAGGGTGTTAGAGCCTCTGTTGTTAAGAATCCGGTTCCTCTGGATAAGGAAGCTAGAGCTTTGGATAGATGGGGTAAGAAGGTGTATACCTCTTCAACTTTAGCGATGAGAGCTTTGAACTGCCAGTTTCATATGTTGAAGTATCAGAATTTCCTCCTTTCTCAGCTAAGATCTAAAAGTGGATGCTTTAGCAGAGGGCATAGACTGTAAAGAATTGCAGGATTTAGTGCATGTTTCTGAACAGGTGGGAAAGCACTCTTTGCAATGTGGTTTTGATGCTTTACAGGTTTCTTCTAGGGTGGCTGCAACTGGTTCAGTTATTCGTAGGCACGCCTGGCTTAAGGATCAGAATTTGTCTGAGCATGTTAAGTCTAGAATTCTGGATGCCCCTTTACAGTCTGAAGTTTTGTTTGGTCCTCCTGTGGAGTCAGTCTTAAAGAAAATGGAAGACAAGGCTAAGTCTATGCAGACTGTTAAAGATTTTTTGCAGGTACAACCTCCAAAGTTTAGTAGAAATTGGCCTACTAAGGGGTGGATGTACCCTTCTTCTGATTCTCAGTCTAGGGGTAGATCTAGGCGTGGTAGGGGCAGAGCTCAGAGTACCTTCAGGCCGAGACAATGGAGTTCGCCTGCTCAATCTGCTGGTGAAGGCAGGGGCCAGTCCTTTTGTAAACAGGCCCAATGATCTGCATTTTCAGCTGCCAGATTCTTCATGCCTGGCAGCTCCTTTGGGAGGAAAGTTGGCTCTTTTCAAACAAAATTGGCATTTAGTTACCCAGGACAAATGGGTATTGGACATTATAAACCGAGGTTACAAGTTCTATTTCCATACCATGCCTCCTTTCAAGGGCATGCCAGACGTCCCTCCCCGGCAAAGGATAGAGGCTCACAAACAAATTTCTTTACTTCTTCAAATGGGAGCTATACAGCCAGTTCCTCTGTCAGAAGTGGGCCTAGGATTTTATTCTCGCCTGTTTCTAGTTCCAAAGAAAGGGAACACGTGGAGACCAATTTTGGAGTTATCTATCCTCAACACTTATCTGGACATTCCAAAGTTCAAGATGCTGACTTTACAACAGCTTTTACCTCTGTTGGGAAAAGATCACTGGATGGTTACTCTGGATCTCAAAGAGGCTTACCTTCATGTTCCTATCAGGCCCAGTTGCAGGAGGTACCTGCGTTTTCGGACTGGAAATTTACATTATCAGTTCTCTGCATTGCCCTTTGGTTTATCTACTGCGCCCAGAGTGTTCACAAAGGTTCTGGCTCCAGTGATAGCCTTTTTCAGACTAAGAGGAATACAGATTTATCCTTATTTGGACGATTGCCTGATTATTGCACGGGAAAAGGACGAACTTCTTCAACATCTACAGTATGTGATGGTAGTGTTAAGATGCCTAGGGTATTCTGTGAACGAAACAAAGTCCAGTCTAGTACCCTCTCAGGACATGTGCTTTCTGGGTGTGAGACTGAATACAGCTTCCCAGATGGCCTTTTTGACCCCGGACAAACAAAGAAGCCTTTCTCTTTATTTTCATCAAATGTCTCTACGGTCCAGGCTGACTGCAAGGACAGTCCTTCAAGCCTTGGGGTTCATGGCATCTTGTATTCTGGTGCTTCCCAATGCCAAATTGCATATGAGGAAGCTTCAATGGTATCTCAAAAATGTATGGGCACAGCACTGCCAAGATCTAGACACTGTCATTCAGATAATACCTTGCATTCAGAAGGAGTTTTTGTGGTGGGCTCAGGAATGTCACCTAAACAAGGGACTCTCTGTGACCCGGCCAGAGGCGAGTCAGATTCTAACGACAGATGCCTCGGACAAGGCTTGGGGAGCACACCTCAATGGAAAATGGGTGCAAGACACGTGGCCTGTCAAACTCCAACATTTGCATATCAACTTGAAGGAAATGTTAGCAGTCCAGTTTGCATTGATGGCTTTCAAAGACTTACTTCACCCAGGGCAGGTGTTGATTCAAACAGACAACACTACTGTCATGTGGTACATCAACAAGCAAGGGGGAACCCATTCTTACCCTCTTTGCAGACAAGCGATGATTTTGTGGGAGACTGCTCTCACTCTACACCTCAATCTTCAAGCAAGGTTTCTGCCAGGAGCACAGAACTCCTTAGCAGATGTGTTGAGCAGACAAATAGTGGATCCTCACGAGTGGAAATTGGATCCTCATGTATTTCAAAATTGACAGTGTTATGGGGAACTCCAGACATAGATCTGTTCGCTTCTCCACTAAATTACCAGTTGCCAAAGTTTTGCACAAAAATGTTTCATCACACAGCTTGGAAGGTGGACGCTCTATCATTCAGTTGGAACAATCTGCATGTATATGCCTTTCCACCTCTGCCTCTTCTTCCCAAGGTACTTTTGAAGGCCAGACAAGACAAGCCAACCATGATTTTGATAGCACCGGATTGGCCTCGACAACACTGGTACCCACTACTGAGGAGTCTAGTACGAGAACCTCCATGGCCTCTGCCTTTGATTCCGCACCTTTTGTCACAAGAGGACAATCACTTCCTCAATGTCAAGATTCAGTCTCTGCATCTAACAGCCTGGCATATTCTGTTTTAGACTCTGGAGGGTCTCAGCTTCCACAACAAGTTTTGAATGTTATTTTGGAGGCCAGGAGGCCTAGTACCAGGAAAGTTTACGCTGATAAATGGAGGAGATTTTTATTTGGAGCAAAGGAAAGGACTTTGATGTTTCCAAACCTGATTTAAGTGTTGCTCTTCAATATCTTACTGAGTTATTGGACAAGGGTTTGTCTTTCTCCTCGATAAAGGTCCATGCTGCAGCCATTTCTGCTCACTATGATTGTGACCCTCCTTTATTTTCTCACCCTTTGTTTAAGCAATTTCTTAGAGGGGCAAAGAATATAAGACCCCCACGTAGAGCTCCTACTCCTGCTTGGGATCTCAATTTTGTGTTGGAAAAGCTTACTCTACAACCTTTTGAGCCTGCAGCTTCGGCCGAGTTAAAGTATTTGTCATGGAAAACTGCTTTTTTGTTGGCCATTACCTCTGCAAGAAGGGTTTCTGAATTACAGGCCCTCATGGCAGTGGAGCCTTTCCTGATTTTTCATAAGGATAGGGTATCTTTGCGTACTAATCCTTCTTTTATGCCTAAGGTGGTTTCTAGTGTGGCCTTAAACCAAACTATTCATTTGCCTACTTTTTATGCACACCCCCAAAATAAAGGGGAGAAAATTTTACATACCTTGGATATTCACAGGCAGTTGCGTTATTATTTGAGCAGAACCAAGGAGTTCAGACAGTCTCAGCAGTTGTTTGTTTCGTTTGCCTTGGGTTCACAGGGTAAACCTGTTTCAAAACAAACTATTTCTAAATGGATTGGGTTTTGTATTTCTTTCTGTTATTCCCATCATGGTAAGGAGATTCCGGCTGGAATCAGGCCTCATTCCACTATGGCTACTGCTACTTCCACGGCCTTTCTAAGGGGGGTAGCTACAAAAGACATTTTGGAGGCAGCTACTTGGAGTTCAGTGCATACTTTTTCTAAACATTACCACCTTCCTCTCTATTCTAAGTCTAGGGCTGGATTTGCCACTGCAATTTTACAGGGCATTTTAGCAGCCCCTAATGCTTTATGATTTTTACCAACCTCCCTTTTCCGTTGCTTTGGGATTCTACCCATAAGTAAGGACTGCAGCAATGTGAGATGAAGAACATAGTACAGTTTTGTACCTACCATAAATGTAGATGTTCGAAGATCCACATTGCTGCAGTCCAATTTACCCTCCCTCCTTCCCCACTGTAGTTTAACAGGGTGCTATGCTTTAGGTGATGGTTGTTGTTGGGCATGTTTTTGGGAGGTATTCTGTTTTTGACTGTGGCCTTTCTTGTTTGGCCTTCTGACATCTGGGGCAAGAAAAGACTGAGGATATGACGTCGGTCATGCGCCTTTATACCCTGACGCTCTGATGTCAGTTCTAGGCGCCATGACCAACGTCAGCCTAATACTTTGGTATTCGGGCCGACCGAGGACCGCGGACTACCCATAAGTAAGGACTGCAGCAATGTGGATCTTCGAACATCTACATTTATGGTAGGTACAAAACTGTACTTTCTAGATATCCGACACACTCACTTTTAAACGTCTTATTTTCAAACATGCACACACTCTTGGGAAAGACTGACACAGATTTGCCTGCTGTGTGTCTGCCCAGATTACAAGGTAACAGCTGTTACTAGTCAAATACCACAATACCCTTCAAAAAGAGTGTTCAGTTATATTTGTTAAAAATAGATATTGAAACAAATGGTGTCATGAAACCCAAGCAGTAAGGCTTTTCAGAGTGGCCCTGGTGTTATAACGATAGGCAGAAACACTCTCAAGTTATTAAAAATATTCACTAAATCACCAGACACAGTGAAAGGTAGTAAAATATTTAATAATAAATAAAAGGACTTAAAAACATGTAAATACTGAATAACTGATTCCAGTAAACAACAGAGTTTCACACACGTGAAATATGAAAGTAGTACGGTAGGATAGATCTCACATTGATTTTATAAAACTTCTAACTAACTAGTTGTAGTTCCTTGACTATCTGAAAGTTAACTGTTCCTGTCTAATCTAAATAACACAGGAAGGCAAGGTTATACTCTTACTTCTGCAAAGCAAGATGAGGAATTATACCCACACTCGAGGCTGTTGTCTGTCCTCAGTGACTGTAACAACTACTCTGGAAACAACTTCACTACTACTGCTGAACAGCTCTGAAACTAACTGAATGACTGACTTAACTAAACTTTAACTGATACAGAACCTGCTTTTATAGCAGATTTTTGGAACTAACAAGAAGCTACTATGAGAATTCTACTCTCTCATATCAGAGTTTGAAAAATAAACAGCTGTTGTGAAGATTCTGTTCTGTCAACTCTGGCACACAATGACATCACATCTAGGTCAGCTGACTGTGGCATAACATACATTCAGAATTCTTTTTACAAAGAACATTTGGACAGCCAGCGGAACACTGACATTCAAACGTCTTGCATAAGTCAGAGTGATAATCAGAAGACAAACATATTTACAGAATTATAGCTAGTCATGCTGGCATGTGTAACACGGTAATTTACAATTATTTAGAAAACTTCAGCCAGTCATGCTAGCACAGATAACAATATCTAGTATCCTCACACAGTACAAAACCAGATATTACCCAGCTTAGTGGCATAATTTTTCCTCTTCTGATTTCCACTGATAACCATTGCTGGGCACTATCTCACTATTTACCCTTCAGATGCATTACCTAAAAATTAACTACAATGTTATTAGAAGAATTAAGTTAATAAAAGCATAAACAGTACCCTGATTTTTATTAGAGTATTTTTGATGATAAAGCTATAACAGGTCAACAAACTTAAAGTACAGTCTACAGTTTTCTTAGCACTCCAGTACTGAAACCCTTGTAAAGCATCCCACAGTATTTGGTCATCTAAAATCTGAGTAGATAATGGTAAGTATTATCAACATGAACACAATCTATATTTCACAGTTATTAAACTGTATACAGTTTCAGCATAGTTACCCTTAAATTTAGGTTGCCTGATGTTGGAGAACCCAGTTAGTTGCTTAATTAGCAGCATCATTTTATATGTTCATTATTTTCTGTCATGCAGTAAAAGGAAGCCAGGCACACACTGACGTGTTTACACATACAATTGTTATTATTGTCCTTAAGGTGGTTCACAAAACCCAGTGACTCCTGTGCCTGTGAACCACATAATGAAAAATTCATGGCCACAGAAGTCAGTTACCCCAAACACCACCACTGCAAAGATTTTTGCTTAGTAAGAGCAGGACACAAGCCAACAGCTTGCTGTTAGATATATAGTGGTTGGATCATGCATCAGATGTAGTGGTAGCTGAAATAGACGATTTGTAGATAAGATGAGTGAGTGAAAGGTTGAGTAGGATTATTGTTGTGAAGAGAGGCAGTAAGGTGCCAGTTTATGGTCTGGGGCTGGGTAGGAGGAGTTACAGAAGGGATGTGATATAAAATGGGATGAAAGAAGAGGGGCGAGTAAAATCAAGGTAGACATGTCAGCTTAAACTTTAAGTTGTTTACACAACAGTACCTCAGAGCATCAAATAAATAATTTCCACTGCTTGATCACGTGCATAAAAAAGACATACTCAACAAATGTCCTTTTCAATTTTAAATGCTTTGTTTGGTCTCCAGATTTGAGACATAAAGCATTTTATTTTGAATATGAGGCCAACCGGTAGCTGTTTCTAGCACCAGTGAAGGAATTCCGTATATATTCTCTATCTCAGTAATTCACACTGAGAGACTAGTACAGGCTGCTAATTTGTCTTCCGTATATACAACCTAGGTAAGCCCTTCTTATCCTTCTGTGACCAAAGCCAGACTTAGATTCTTTCCTTGAGCACTAGCTTTCAGTTCAGTCAACTTGTGTTTAGCCATTGACAGCTTTGCATACACATCCATATACTGCACTTTCAGCACCTTACACTAATTTGTTTTGCTATGAGGGCAAAATGACATAAGTATGAAACATCTCAGTATCATCTCATTCACATTCTAGCCTTTTGTAAACTCAAATTATTATTAAGATGTGCCCTGCTCCAATTAGTTTAATAGCTTATAAGCCTGATATAGCTGGTGAGGGCAGATGGGAGAGGGAATGACAGAACTGGTCATGTAATGCCAAATTCCTTTGTAGGAGGGAATGGCCTGGTAGTGCAGGATATTAGTCTCAGTAAGCCACTGCTTGGTGGTAACCTTCAGGCCAGGTGTGAGGAAACATTCACTGGCATGTAAAAGGCATTGTGGGCCTCTGTAGTGATGTGGGACACAACCCCCTCCACCCAGACTGGGGCTAGACAATTGCGAACACCCTCATTCCCAGAATGCCATTGAAGGCATAAAGTGCCCTCAAGACTATCTGTATTATATCCCCCTTCTAAGCAGCTGTTGCCGTGACACAGGCTGAAATTCCCAAGTAAGGGAAAAATGAGTTGTATCCCAATGATGAAGTCTGATGAATGGTGGTCAAGTGGGGCAGAAATCAAACAGAAAAAACTGTCACTGTTAAACTTTTGGAGTTGTAATAAAACTGTCCATCAAAGCCTCCAGGACTGCAGCAAGAGCATTCTTTTCCTGATTTTCCTCATTTTATCAGGCACTCTGTCAGCCATGTGATCTACTAGCATTCCACAAATTTTAAATCATTTTTGTGCCCTTTTCCCACACTTTCCAAATATATAATTAAGTACAGAACCAAAAAAAAAAAAAGAGCCACCAAGGCAGTATTGTGTCTCAAAGCAGTTTATTGAACTCACACAAACAGGAGCAAGAAATATTTCAACAGGAGGCACCAGAGAGTTGGAGGAGAGATTTTTATTGACTGAAATGAATGATGTTGAAATGTATTTTACAGAGAACAGTTTTCAGAATTTAAATGGATCAGGTACAGATGGTGAAATGGAATGTAAGATTTTTAGAGAGTGATGTTTTTTTTATTTACAGTTTCAGTGACCTTAACATTTGTTATGGACATTTCAGTTTATTTAAAAAGGGAATTTCTTATGTACCTAGTTACAGGACAGACATTGCCAGTGTTCTTATTGGTCTGAAATTCTAAAAAAAAAAAAACATTTGCCTGAATCTCCTTGTGTTCTGGCTGTGCTTCTCAAACATTTTGGAAATATAGAGTATATTTTAGGGAATTTATTATAACTGTATTTGCCTTAATATTGCTACAACTCAAGTGCTCTAGGTTGCACTGCATCTGAATTGTTTGTGTGTTTTAGCTGCTTTTCTGTATATATAGACTTCTCTGTATATGTAGACTAGCTACTTATTCTACTGTATTACTGCCTCTTAAATCATTTTTCAGTTGTGCACTTGCCTTGCTTCATTTAAAAAAGTTTTAAATTGCTAATGTTGTAGAGTTTTAATTGCATTTACTGTTTAGGACTACACACTCGTGTGTTAGCCTTTTCTGTGTTTATTTACTGTATTATTGCATTGTTTAGCCTGTTTTAACAAAAAAAAAATACTATCTTGTTTGCTCGTTTCCCACCTTTCCTAGCTAGTCCAGATCCCAGGCTTTGCATGTCTCAGACTTTATTTTCTTTGCTCAGAGCTATCCAGACCTTGCTGTGGTAGAGGGAAGTCCTACTGCTTACCAGTGGGAGTGGTGAGCATTGTACTGCTTATCTAACACTAGAGGAGTGGTTTCCAGATCTGAAATTGTAATTTTATTAGCCGTTTTGGGCTGATTTCTATCCCTTTCAACTTTCTGGCTTAAAAACGCGTGTGTTCGTGCATTTTTCGCATCGTGCAACACCACGGGGCTACAGTTAAACTATTCTAGGTGCCAGAAAGTCTGCTGTTCAAATTTTCCCTTAGAACTAGCTGGTTTCTCATTAGTAGCACTACAGTCTGAACCCATGTGACTAGCACTTGCTCTAGAACCTGCTGGAAAGCACTAGGAAGCCTGAAACTGATACAAACACTCAACTCTCCTTGTCAGTAAGGAGAAATTAATCGTAGGCATTAAATAGCCTATAATTGCAAAGTACTTTGCAAAGGTAAGGGAAACCAGTTCTTGTACTTTACAAAACAAAAAGCACCTAAACAGGCATGTCCAAGGGTCAGCTTCTGGTGATTTCTCCTGTCCATCTGGTGAATCTGGGCATACTAGGGCAATGTGGCAACTGCGTCATGTACACAGACAACCCTCTCTTCCTACCACCCAACACTACAAGCTGCGAGAGAGGCACTTACATAGCCAAACTGGAAGCAAAGCTCTCTCCGGCCAAGATTGTGCTAGACAGTCAAGAGGAGAAGGTTAACACCTGCACTACACCTCAAGCAACTCATAGCCCTTCAAAACCCACACCATCAACACCCACACATAGCAACACTAAACCCACATATGGGAGGCCCTTAACATTAACCTGCCTAAGCAACAAGGACCTCCGAAGTTGAAACGCAAACAAACACCAGTCACAACCAAAGTGACACATAGCTCACAACACCAGTGTGCCATCCAACAACAGCCCCTAATGCAAGACAATGTACCCAACACTTTAGTCATAGGTGACTCTATAGTCAGGCACACTGATGTCCCACTCACCAGGCTGAACAAGGAGAAAATTACAGTCAGCTGCCTGTCAGGTGCCAGGATCCCTCACATAATACATGCACTCAAGTCACTCCACAACAAGTACAAATACGACTCTGTCATTGTCCATGTTGGAGTGAATGACTTGATACATACCTCCCTGGACTACATGAAAAGAGACATGGAAGAGCTCTCAGATCATGTTGCCCAGGCAGGTATGACCCTAGCTGTGAGTAGCATCCTGCCTTCGCCCAGAATGATACCACAGTATAAGGACAAAATGATTGACTTCAACAATTGGCTAAGCTTCTGGTGTCATTCAATGGGGATCCAGTATCTATCTGCCTGGGAAGACATGATTGCCAAACCACGATGCTTTGCCAGAGATGGTCTGCACCTGTCACCCCTGGGATTCAGGTTACTGGCTAAAGGTGCCTTTTTTAGGCAAGGTTCAAAGGACAAAACCACCACTGTAACAGATGCAAGCATGCAAAATCTGAAGGTAATGCTAGAAGTCTAAACCTCAAAATGCACTCTCTTGAAGCACTCCTAAAAATGGAGAACATCGATATCTGTGCAGTAACTGAGACCTGTTCAAGGCTCCAGAGATCACCCCTGCAATACCAGGCTACAACTCTTACTACACTTTTCGGCCACAAAACCAAGACCGAAACACTAAAGGTGGAGGAGTGGCCATATTCACCAAGGATATTCACACCTCCAGGCTAGTTGCCCAACACAATGCATCTGAAATCCTCCAGGTGCAACTAACTCTAGGTAAGATTGCAATCCAAATTGTAGCTTGCTACAAATCCCCCAAGATTCTCACTACACCTTTCTAAACGTACTGGAAAATATTAAGATACAACCAAACACCCTAATACTGGGTGATTTCAACTACCCTGCCGTTAACTGGGAAAACTGCTTGGGTACCAACACCTTTTCCCAAAGGTTCTTGGAATTCATAAATTCCAATGCCCTGGATTAACTAATCCATTGTCCCACCAGGGGCTCTAATATCCTAGACCTGGTCATTACCAACATGGGAGATAGATGCTCCACACCAGTTGTCACCCCTGTCGTTGGTCAGGTCTGACCATAAGCAAATCACCCTTGACATCCACATCCCACCCCCACCCCCCAGTAAGGAGACCTCGGTAAAAAACTTCTCCAAAGCCAACTTCATGATACTGAAGTCAGAAATGACAAACTTCATGACACCCATGCAGACGGGATCTGAAAGTTCGACTGCTGAATCCTACACTAAGGCACTGTATGACCACATCCACTCGTGCATGAATCGTGCCATCCCAAATAGATGCTCTCCTTCAAAAAAAGGAAGCCAATCTGGTGGTCCCTTGCTATAAACAAACTATACAACAGAAGGAAGAAACTGTTGCAGAAAAGAGGAAAATCCCAGGATGCAAAAAACTGCCTCACCAGCCTCAGTAAGAAGCTGAGATCCCTCATAAAATCCTCTAAGCTAATTACAAAAGTAAAATTGCGAAAGATTTCCAAAGAAAACCACAAGGCGTTCTATAGTTATGTCAAGAATCTAAATGGCAATGCTCAGATCTGCTCTGAGCTACAACAGAATGGCATTAAGTATACTGATCCCGAGGATATTGCCAATAGCCTGGCAGATCGATTTAGTGCCAATTTCACCCCCCACCCCCTAAAATGCCCATCTCAATACCAAAAGATTGGCAAATTCCAGTAATTACTGCCACACAGGTAGACACTGCCCTCTCCAAAGCTAAGAATACAGCATCCATGTGACCAGATGACATCCCGGGCTGTGTACTTCATGAACTACAAAATGAACTGGCACCACAACTAAGTGTCATGTTTAATCATAGCCTCATGTGAAGCTTTGTGCCCACTGAGTGGTGCACAGCTACAGATATCCTACTCCACAAGGGGGGATCCACCTTGGATCCCGGGAAATACCGTCCCATCAGTCTGACGAGCCTGATCTGTAAGGGCATGGAACGCACAATCATGGAACTTATAAACAAAGACATTGGCAACCTTCAGACACTGGACCCCACCCAGTTTGGATTCGTGAAGGGCCGATCTTGTCTCCTGAACCTGATTGATTTCTTCGAATCAGTCTCCAGAGCTGTGGATGAGGGTAAGGCGGTCCACACAGCCTATCTGGACCTCACCAAGGCCTTTGACACCATTCCCCACTCTGGAATCATAGATAAACTTACTAAGCTGGGCATAAATCCGTACGTCACTCGATGGGTTGCCAACTGGCTTACTGACAGAACCCAGACTGTAAATGTAGCTGACTCCAAATCCAGCTCTAGACAAGTGGAGTACCTCAGGGTTCAATCCTGGGACCACTCATTTAGCATCAGCTTCTCTGAAGTACAGGCTAACACTAAGGGACTCTGGCTAACAAAGTTCGCAGATGACTGCAAACTGGGAGCCATTATTGAATCCCCAAATGATGTGGATATTCTATAAAAGGGCCTTACAGAAACAGATGCTTGGTGAAAGTGCCATGGGCTTAAGCTTAATGCCAAGAAATGTATAGTTATCCCCTTTGGAAAAAAACATGTACCCATGAATTACCACATAGGTGGCAGTAAAGTGTGATGAGAGACTTAGGGACACAGGTGGACAAGTGGTCTCACCTTCAATATCCACATCACCACAATAGTAAGGAAATCCTTCTATGTGGCGCACCTCATCACTACGGGCTTTTCATCCAGAAAAAAGGAGGTCATTGTCCCACTGTACTCATCCCTCATTAGACCCATTATAGAGTATAACACCCGGTTTGATATGTACCTCACAAGACATCTGCAACAGCTGGAAAGGCCGCAGAAATACCTCACTAAAAAAAATCACAGGCCTAAAGCAGATGCCATATACTGACCGTCTAAAAAAAACTCCAGCTATACTCTGTGGCATATTGTTTACTCAGAGGTGATCTCTGCTTAACATACAAGGCCATGTCAAACCCTGAGCTGTTGGACATGCTCCACTTAAAGAAATCCCAATCCCTCTGAGCCACACGCTGCAGGGATCTAAACCTTGTCATCACAATGAACAAAACATGCTGGAGGGATAGGTTCCTGACCCAGAGACTCCCCATACTCTGGAATACACTGCCCATACATGTCAAGTAGAGTGCCTCCTTGATCCTCTTCAAAAGGAACCTTGATGATTGGATGGGAGATGGGAAATTCACCCCGGGGATCATGTCATTCACCCTGCTAGACAGGGGTCCAGGGAAGTAAATATTGTGGGAAGAAATATCCAGGGAATTGTTATGGCTAGGCTTGCATAGGCCCTAGGGCCGATAGCCTAGTACCAACCTATGAACAAGAAAATTGAATTTAAATATGTATTTTAAAAATGGGAATAACACAGTTGACAACAACTTATGTTTGCATCGTAAGAGTACATTTATTCCCCCTAGTCATTCACTAATAACAGCATTTGAGAGATTGTGTGAACGAGAATTTAGGAAAATAGTGAGGGATGCAAAATATAACATTCGTAACCTCACAAATGATTAAGTTTATATTTTGAAAGAATTGGCAAGCAATCATAACTATCAAGTAATGAAGCCTGATAAGGGAGGGGGTTGTTGTTATATCTCACATCGATTATCTTTCAAAAATGTATGAGATTTTAAATGATTATGCAACTAACAGTAGGACCTCAAGAAATCAGGTAAACAGAGCATATGATAAAATAGATAATTATCTGTTTGATGCTCTGTTTCAGAATTATATTGATGTAAGTGATGTAAAGTTTTTAACTGTTGAAACACCGAGGATCCCAATAATGTTTGGGATACCGAAGACTCATAAAAACATGCACAAACCCCACCTTTAGACCTATAGTTGCAGCTAGAGGGTCCAAAACATAACCCATTACAGCATATGTGGATAAATGGGCACGTTTAGTAGTTAGGGAGCCCCCCCTCCCCATATTCTGAAAGAGTCCTGGCACTGTTTGGAATTACTTAGACAAGTAAACACAGACAAGATGGACTATTGTTTCTTGACTGTAGATGTGGTCAATTTGTTCTCAGTAATATCTCACAAGGAGGGACTGCAGTTTTTCCAGGAAAGTTTGTTGAGTAGCAAGGTGCTTGACAAACCTAAGTCAACTTGTTAATTGAACTCATGGAGGTGGTCTTCGTAAATAATTACATCATGTTTGAAGGTGAATTTTACCATCTGGAAGCAGGAGTGGCTATGTGGGCCAAATGTGCCCCAAGCTTTGCTAATTTGGTCCTTTTGGAATGGGAAAAAAGGTATGTGTTTTCCTCTGTCTTTATGGCCAACATAGTACTTTGTCAGATTTTTGGATAACATTCTGATTTTATGACGAGGGGAGGAAAACTTTGTACCATTAAGGTAGTCAATAAAATTCATCACCATCACCTTCCTTGAATTCGCTCACAAATGGCATTCTGAGGAGATTGACTTTCTTGACATTCATTTGACAAGAGATGTTACTAGAGGAACACTTAGTACCATTCACAGAAAATAAACACATTGCAATATGTTACTGCATTACAACAGTTGCTATCCTTTACATCAAAGGAGGGGCATAGTAAAAGGGCAAACGGTCAGATTGTCTCGACTTATAAGTGATGATGAACTTTTCAGTAAAGAGATTTTTGAACTGATTGGAATGTTCAGGAATAGGGGCTACCCATTGAATTTTCTCCTCAAAGTTAATAAAGAGATTATGGTGAAAAGAAATACAACATTTAAGCCAATTTAAAAAGTGGAAATTATGGGGAAATCTGATAACATAGTAAAACTTGATTCACATGTTTTAGTGTTGCATTACAATGAAGAAACACCAGAATTAGTGGCTAGTATCAATAGACTATGGGAAACACATTTTGATAAAAAAATGAAAGACAAACTAGGGTTTCAACCCAAGATCGTGTTTAGTAGGGGTAGGAACATGAAAAATATATTGGAGAGTGGAGATAGAACACAAGGCATGCACGGATCACTAATGTATAAATGTGGTGCATGCAAGTTCTGTAAGAACATCAACAATGGCACTAGTGTAGTTGTGGGAAGATTTGAACGTACCATTGGTTGCCCTGGAAAAGTCATTTGCAACACTACTATGGTAGTATATCTGGCCACTTGTTTATCCTGTCCAGGATACTATGTAGGGAAGACTATTAGAAGACTTTGTCATCTTATAGCTGAGCATCTTAGGGATATAAAAAATAACACACACAATGCTTTGTATTTACACAATTTGGAGTGTCGTAATTACAAAAAGATTTGTATTTTTTGTTATTGACAGAGTACGTGGTCATGTTAGGGGGGTGATGATAAACTGGAATTGGAGGTAAGGGAAGCTAAGTGGCAGCTAAGACTGAATGCTTGTGTTAAACCTGGATTAAATGATTCCATCTCAACAGTCCCATTTTTAAAACAAAGGGCAGCAGTGGTTTGAGTTGTTGGAATCTTAAATTTATTTTTAAATTCATGATTATTGTCTCTTATTTGTTAAAGTCTTTCTATTACAATATGTTTTTTTAAATAATTTTTTTAAAGTTATGTATTAAAGTTTTTATATATGTGTTTTTTAAAAGTTTATAAGAAAGCAAGGTTACGTTAGGGTTAAATTTTATTAGATTATATGTTTAATATGTTTAATTGGATTATTGAATGATTAGTCAGGCTATATAACATTAATCCAGTTCAACTGGTGTGACTCTGAAGAAGTCATCAGAATTTTATGGCGAAAGTGCTTAGTCGCATTGGTGTTCAGTAAACTGCTTCGAGACACAATACTGCCTTGGTGGCTTGTTTTTTATTTATTTATTTTTTTTTTTTTTTTTAGCCTTTTAGGCTGCTTTGTTATAAAATTAAATATCTTACAAATACCAAACATACTATTTTTAACCCACTTTTTATTGACTTTTGTGAAAATGTAGTTTGTTTATATTATTCTTGTCATCGTAAAGTCTTTACAGGTGCACATAGAAAAAACATTTCCCTAATATGCATTACTGTTCAGGAGATATTTTAGTGAACACCGACATGCTTAAATAAACTACTTAATTTGGTGTTTGTTCTAGATTAACTGGATGAAAGATCTTGATAACAGGAGTTGCCAAACTTGTGCATAAGTTCAAAAGTACAATTGCTTCATTCACCCTGTACCACAGTTGTACCCTGAAACTGACAATGAAGGAACAGCAACAGAGTATTAAGATAACTAGGGATATACAGCCTCCTAGGGAAAAAGAATGAGATTTCTTTCAGATCTTTGCGGCTGCATTGTCTTGTTAACTATATGTAGAATGTGTATTATGAAACAGTCCCTTAGCGGTTCATAGGGGTTGATACTTCCAGTCAACAAACTTTAGATAGACAGATACTATAGAATATGAGGTGCAAGGGAAAATGTTTCAGAGCATTTT
This sequence comes from Protopterus annectens, assembly GCF_019279795.1. Taxonomy (NCBI): domain Eukaryota; kingdom Metazoa; phylum Chordata; order Ceratodontiformes; family Protopteridae; genus Protopterus; species Protopterus annectens. The sequence goes on from NC_056743.1 coordinate 95,306,462, forward strand.
CCTCTGACTGGCAGTATACCAGAAGGCAAAACTGCTCTGAGTAGGCTCAGGAAGCATGCTAGGACAAGTGTTTGGCCCAGACATTTCACTTAGATTCATAAGGAGAGTCCATTCCTCTCTGAATTTGTAATCAAAATACTGAGGCAACTGTAGAGCATCAAGTTCTGAGGTTAGAAAAATGCTGGAACCTCATTTCCATTATCTTGTCCTTTTCATACTTGACTGTGCTGAGAGGTTGTATCTGACACTTAAGTGTTTGGAACTGAAACACTTTTAGTACTGAAAGGCCTACTGTAGGTGTCCAGTATCTCATACTAGTGGGCTTTTCATTTTTTAACCAAGGAGACAGTATACCACTGGGCTATTTTTAAGGAATCTTTTTTCACAACTGATGGTAACTTCCATTTTCTCTATTTTTATTAAGCCTACATATGCTGTTCCTAATCTGAACTAAATAGACTGCAGTATACTGTAGACTGTGCAATGGTAGTAGTCTGCTGTACAATGTTTCAGGTTTGTTCCTAGCTAACTGGATATTGTGATTACTTAAGTTTTTTCACGGTGGTGTTTTTTTTTTTTCGGCATTACTAGTGACGAAAAGATTCCAGGTATATGTTGAACCTGCTATTCCACATGCTGACTTAAGACTGCTGTAGGATGTCAAAGCAGAATTTTTAGATTGTGTACATTTAAATTTTCTCAGAAGTACTCCATTTCAGAAATCTGCATGTTGAATATAGGTATATTTTTACTTTAGACATTGTCTAGGTGGGGTAAAGCTGCTTTACATCCAACTGTAGTAAACATGCTCAAGGATGTATGACTTTATTGCTACATAATACTAAAGGGATATGAAGCTTGAGAATGTAGTGTATCAGAGGAACTAGAGAAATTGAGATGCTAAATGGGGCACCTAAATAAAGCAGTCTTTCAGGCCAGTTATACGAAACTATTTTTAGGCAGAACACCTCACATGGTAAAAACATACCTCTCAACTGTACAGATTTTTTGCAGAATGTCCAGATTTTTCCCTCATTTTGGGTCCATTTTTCATAAATCTGTGGTTTTCTGGCAAATTAGTGACAAAGCATTAAAGATAAAGACTGAAGTTAGAAAATGATGGCAGACATTTGAGTTTCAGACTTCCTACCCTTCAGAAAATTCACGCTGATTCAAAACCTGTTCTATCAGCTTTCTAAGTTTGTAAGAGCAATATTTAAAAATTGTCCCTATTTTTGGGCCTTTGTCCCACTTTTATTTATGGGTTTGTCCAGATTTCTTGCGCTAAGAGGTTGAGAGGCATGTAAATAAAGCAGGAACTGCAGGGTGTCACTGGTCTAATTTTAAAGAGGACTGTTGATGAATTATAGCCACAGTCTTCAGATGACACAATTTAACTGCTAATAACTCTGTCTGGAAGGTGTGACCTTTGGCTTCTTACATTATTGAACGTCATATCAACATTTAAGAGTATTTATTTCTTCCTCATTGCAATACTGTGTGTCAGTTAGCCCCAAAACATCATAAATCCTGGAAGCAGAGTAGAGCTTTATCAAGTAGTAGTTGAAACCCAGTGCAGAATAAGCAAACTCCACGGTTTAGGTAACCCAGTGAGTCCTTTGGTTGTTTATAGTGGCAGAAGATAATTATTATGCTTTGTCTGTAGGTAAAGGTTATCAATAACTTCCTGAAATGGGAACATTATCTGGAATGGAGGGCTTTTTCCTTGCTTGCAAAACTGATGCACAAGTGTTAGTTTTTATTTTCCAAAGTAGCATATTTTTGAAAAGGACTGAAAGACTGCAAGAAGCATCTACTTTCAGATTCCTTTTTTAAACCTATTGAAGGCCCAGGTGCCTTTGAAAGTCATCTTTTTAGTTGTAGTTATGGGTCCACTGTACTGATTATCATGTCCATGATCACTCTTACTTTGGATGGGATAGGGGAGCTCTCTGTACCAAGCCATTGTCATATGAATTTAGGCCCAAAAGCTGTAGGTCATCATCAGACAGATGCTTTATAAGAAAATCTTCCATCTGTATACTTAGATGTGTTGTATATTCATATACGTAGCCAGTAAGGATGGTTTTCTGTTCTTTTACAAGATTGCTTTGTTTTTGAAGTTTGTTAAGAAATAGTATTTTTCTCACTGATTTTTCATCTTTTCATTATCAAGTTGTCTACATTTTTCATTTTTTATATGTAGAAATGAGTATATATTGAATACTTCATCTTAACTTCATACAGCAGAGCTTTGTACTGGTTGTTCAAAATTTGAACTGGACTGAAAACTGTCTGCATTCATTATTCATACTCTCTATACATTATTTTTGGAATAAAGTTTACTTAATCTGTATCACAAACTGTATATCAGGGCAGGATTGACTAATGGTTCAGCATTATTCAGCTCCATCATTTTAGTACATTTTATTACTTTTATCTTCTGCTTTGAGGTAATAGTTATTTTATGAAGCCAGAAACTGCCCTTATTTGGTAGGAATACTAACTGGAAATGAGTGCATCTGTGCTGTTTTATGAATGGAGGATAGGTTGACCTTTTGAAGTGATTGTACAATGTTCTGAGGCTTCAAGATTATAGTTGCTGAGGGGCGGAGCCTTAATGGCTAACTGAAAGCAGCAGTATTTTATAGCTCCATGTAACTAGTTAAATAAGACAGGAAAAGTTTTCTTTTTTTTTCTTCAAAGTATAAAATCATATAGATAAAGGACTAATTTACATAATTAGAAACTTTGGTGAAGATTTACAAATAATTTCCTGTCAAAAGGCTTGGCGATATATTCACTTGTTAAAATGAGCAACTCAAAGAATTCTCACTAGGATGCTGCCTTAAAGAGAGAACTACAACAGATGGCATTGACCCTGCAGGAGTTGTCTTTGAAGATGGATGATTTTAAAGAGAACCTGGAAAATTTTAAAACAAGCAGTCAAAAACAGGCTGTGACACCCTCAAGGAAATGCTACACCACCACCAGACAAGGATAACAGGAATAGAGGTTTCCCTAAATGACTTAGAAAGCAGACTTAAGGAAGAAGTAACACAGAAAGAACTGCTTCTTAAACAAAACACTTGGTTAATAAAGTAGATGACTTGGAAAATAGGGAGAGGAGAAATAACATCAGGATTTTCGGATTACCTGAAAACACAGAAGGTGAGGCTATAACTTCCTTTTTATCAAGCGGTATCCCTGACTTTTTAAATTTAAAAGAAGGACTTTCCTTTGGCATTGAAAGGGCACACAGAGCTCTTGGGAAACCTGCCACTAACTCAAAACTCTCCTCCTAAGTCAATAATTATCAAATTTCTTTCATACTTGGACATGGAACTGATTTTAAGATCTGCTTGGAGGAAGGCACCTCTAAAATAAACAGAGTCTGATAAGATTTGATAACGACTATTCATCTAGAATAATGGAACAAAGGAAAAAAGTGTGGCCAATGATAAAGTTTCTGAAACAAAATATCAAGGCACTCCTTGTATATCCAACTAAGATAAGAATACTGTATGCCAACGAGATGAGGACTTTTATTGACTTAGAGGAAGCCTCTTCATTTATTAAAACTAATAATGCGATTACTTTACCAGAAGATATGGATTGGATGTCACCTTCTCTCAAGAGAACAAAATAAACAAATGTCTGGACAGATGTCAAAAAGAAGCAGCAAAAGACTGATACTGTTACAGCCATATCTGTCAAAGCATCTACTATGATATGAATTGTTTTAACATTACTTTAAAGGACCGATTTTACTGCTTGGAATTTTAAAACAAAGGTAACTAACTACTGGAATCTTTGTCTATATTTTTTGAAAATAGATTACACATGAGAGTTTTCACATTACCTCAGGTATGTAAAACAGGGTACTTTTCTTTCACAGAAGGAGGGTTATATAGCACATAAAATATTTATACTGTAAATCAATATACATAGTATATGTGTATTTTCTCTTAATTTTCTCTTTTGTTTCTCTCTTCTCTCTTTTCTCATTATTTTAACTGCATCTTGTCTCCCTTTCTAAATTCTGACCTATTTACTATACTAATATAGTCTGTATATATTTAGTAACTCACTATCTATACATGGATAAATAATAGTCTAAAATAATCTAGTTTTAAGGCAGACTAATTGGAATAGTGAACTTAATTGTTATTACAATATTTGGTACTTGCGTATTATCGCAACTAGATTTTTAACGACGATAGCGTTTGCTTCACGATCATTAAATATGCTAGTTAATGTTGTAAAACTGTTGTAGAATGTCTGTTTTTGTACCACAAAAGTGTGTTTCCTTTACTTATATCAACAAAATGTAAAAATCACAGTGTTCGTGTTTCTTTTAGCACTTTACCGCAAGCATATTTATTATTTCAAGTCTGCCTCTGCTGCACGTTCCTTTGCTTGCCCATAAAAAGACTGCTTCCCAACACATAGTAAAAGAAAACCACCAAAAGAACTATCAACATCATTGTAGTATTAATGAAATTTTCTGATCGCTGAAGTAGTATGTGTTTTTGTCAGAACATGCCACCTTCACAAATCAAAAACATCAGTCCTACCAAGTTTTTCATGGAAAAATGACCACAGAATCAGCTGTCAACATCATCCACCCTCACAATTTAAAAGCATTAATAATTCAATGGTTCTTTTCAAGACCAATTAAAACATTGTTAAAATAAAAAGTTTACCAAAGCCACATTTTTTCTCTCTGTGTTTTCCTTATCTAAAGGATTCCTTCTTCACAGTCAAAATATTGCATTCGTTAGTACAATAGCAACCATGATAATTCAAGCATGCATCTGTAATGCATGCTGAACAGGAAGAGGATTTTTTGTATTGTTCCTGTTCCTGAAGCTAAACCAGTGTTTTTTAGCAGCAGTAAGGACTTTGAATAGCTCTTTCAGGTGTTTCATGCACTCGTTTCTCTTGAACTATGGGCATTTCACAACTGCAAAAATCTGGTTGCGATAATACGTAAGTACCCAATATTTATTAGATTAATGATAGTCACTGTTATGCTTATTGGGATTGGGGACATGTTTGTGATTAACTCTGAAATGTTCAATTCATGTATATATGTCCTTTGAATTATTTCCTTTTAGCATTAAAAAAAACATTAAAAAAAAAAAAAAAAAGGACAAATGTACTGTTGGTTAAGAAAAGTGAAGCTTTCTTCGTATTCTATTTGCGTTGCCATAGCAACAGTAAACAGTTGCTGCAGTTTCTAAGGACACTATGAATCTGTGAAGTGCAATTAGTCTTACACATAACAAATAATAAGAAAAAGTAATGTTTAGTTATTAAAATGAAAAACAAACTAAACAAGGTAAAATAAATACATAATAGGACTATTTGTATATATTTTATGATTTATCCTCATAGGATTACATATTCCTGGAAACACAACTGAAATGTTCCCAAACTATATGTGCACTGAAATGCTAGCTTGATTAAAACGTTTTACTCATTTTAACATGCTGATTCCACAAGTTGTCAGCACTGTAAAAGTTACATTTTATGTTACTTGAAACTGACAGTCTCTAGAGCACATGAAAAGATACATATTACTTTTTGCAACGTGTTGTTTTGGAAGTTACCTCACACTCTGTACAAACTCACTTGGCAACTGATAGCTATTCATTTAAAATATCAGTTTAAATATTAAATGTGCCCTTGAAATGGTATTGACATTTTGACAAAATATAATGTGAACTGTAAAATGAATTACTTGAAAGAAGTGAAGTAATGCATATAGTTCAAAGACAGGTCTTGACACTACAGTAAAAGTAAAATTGTATATTAACAAGGAAGTATTGAAATGTTTTAGTCTTCCAGTTAAAATAGCTTACTGTCAACATTTTGCAATAGAAAGTTTGAAGAGCTAGGAAATTACTATTCTTTGTTTTTATAATGATTATTAGACAGATGTTAGACTCTGCTTAGTTTAATGAATTGTGACACATGTTTGAGGAAAAGTGGACTCAATTACTCACACTGGACTACACATTCCTGGAAACTCAACTGAAATGTTCCCAAATTACTTGTGAATTTAAATGAAACTGCCTGATTAATAAGCGCAATTTACTTTAACAACCTGAATCCATAAGCTATCTGCTCTATATATGCTACATTATATATGTCAGTTGCATATGACAGTCTCTAGAGCATACGAAAAAAATACATATTTTTGCAACATGCTATATTTGCACTAACCATACATTCTAAACTAACTCAATTGGCAACTGACAAGTTATTTATTTGAAACATCTCTCTAAATATTAATTGTGCCCTTGAAATATTGTTGCTGTTCTGAAAAAATAAAACCTGAATTGAAAAAGGAATTATTTGAAAAAGTGAAGTATTGTACAGATTTTACAATATAAGTAGAAATGTATACATGCAAGGAAAAATTGAAATGCTTTATACTTTTAAAGTGGCTTATTGTTAACTTTTTGCTTTATCAGAAAATTTAAAGAGCTAGGAAATTATTTCTAATTTGTCTTTATAATGTTTACTGAAGTGATGTTTGTCACTGACTTGTTTAATGGATTGCGAGTCATGTACAAGACGGACTACTGAATGTTATTTCTGTTTACCGAATTTCTTTTATTAGTACTGATTTAAAACGAGGGAAAGAAAGGGAAGGGAAATCTCTGTTTTTGGTCAAGGGAGGAGAGGCTCAGGAGTATTCTAACTGTCCAGAGAACTCTCTAAGATGCTCTAAATACTGTTTGATTAATACTTACCTAAGGTAAGTCTTGATTACCATATAGGTACCTTCACATTCATTCTAGACCTGATGTGATTACCCGTTCTGGAAGCAGGAGGTGCCCCATGCAGGATGGTAATTGTCAGGGTGATCATAGTTCATTCTTAGACTCTGCTTTGTAAATCTATAAATCTGTAAAAGCACTGCACACTAGAATGTAGGGTGCCTCTACTCAGAGTCAGGATACCACTGATAAACCATGTCTTTTCATAAGTGTAAGTTGAAGTTGGTGAGCCGAAGAGTGGGAAAGTAAAGGAAGACAGTACACCTACAGTAAATTCATATTTCATTGGTAATCACTCATTGTCTCCTGTAGAGTCCTTTTAGTCAAATTATTTTAGTAATAATCTATTTGTTGTTGGCTTATTTAGTGTATGCTCCTCTGTTGCATTTAATTTATCCAAAATGACATATCTGACATGTTTGGGATCTCTTAAGGGTAACTAGATATTGGTTATTTTCTAAGTCAACATAATAATTGTTTACACTACTAACATTCCATCCTGATATGTAAAATACTATAGAACAATAATAGAATAATATAGAATTTCATATCTCTTTTAAGAAAATTCTCCATATAATAATTTAACATATGGAGCTCAGTTGATATTGTTGGTTAAAGGTATGAGTGATAATCCAATAGATGTATCTTTATCTATTGGATTAGGAATGACATTCATTCCATGTTTAAAGGGAAATTCATATTTACTTTTATTTGATAATTTAGAATTAATATTTTATAGAAGTACTTTTTTAAAGCCTGACCAGAATTTTACCCTACTTATATTTAAAGAAGAAAGAACATTAAATTACACTCCCAATATTTTTGTGTATTTTCGCACATAAAAATAACATCCACTGTTATCAGAGAATGTGGTATAACTACTATAATCAAAATTAAAAAAAAAGAAGCAAAAAGTTTCTTCCAACAATAACTTGAAATGGATTTAACATTCTTATCATTAAATACTAATGGCTTAAATAATGCAAATAAAAGATCAAACTTACTAAAACATTTAAATCTAAAAAGGCACAAGTAGTATTTCTCCAGGAAATGCATTTTAAGACTAATGATAGCTTTATTTGGAACCCTAAGGACTATACAGTCTTAGCTCAATCCTTCTAAAGAACAAAGACAAAAGGAGTATCATTTCTCTGGAAGAAAAACATAATCACTTCAAAAGTTATTTATAAATATGAAGAGAAAGAAGGTCTACTGGCATTTGTTATAATTAAATTTAATAACAGAATATGGTGCCTCACAGCAAGAGGTTCTTCCGTTCGATTCTCAGCTAGTGTGTGGGGAGTGCCTTCTGTGTGGAGTCTGCATGTCCTACCCGCAGGTCGAGTGGTGTTCCAAAAGACATGCGTGAATGGGCGTGCCTTAGTTGAAGGTTGGGCGTCGAGCTGGCAACTCAGCACCGTGAAAATCTACTGCCAATCATTAGCGGACTGGAGTTCCGCTGTGGCAACCCGTAACCGGGAAAATCCGAAAGACAACAACAACAACAACAACAACAACAATAACAGAATATGGATCTTAGCTAATCTATATTGGTTCCCAGGAATTGGAGCAGGAACTGTTAAAAAAACACCTAGATTTTATTTTCAACAATTATAAAGGAAATCTTATACTGGGAGGAGACTTTAATTGTACCTTAGAATCTTCTGAAACCAAGAAGGAAAAAAGACCAAACCACGACTATTGAATGCAGAAGATGACAGAAACCAGTAGCAAATTAGTCCACAGCAACCACAGTTTATTGAGCACTTTCTTTGGCCTTAAGCCATTGACATCATCAGAATACACTTGTTCCATTGATTGACATGCTTAAATAATCATTCCCCATCACATGGTCATCAAAAACCCTCCCCTTATTAACTTTTTTAATAAAAGATTTTTTGCAAAACAGTTGTCATAAAATACTACAATTGCTGTAAATAACATTAATAAATATGTAAGGAACCAAGAAAACCTATTTGGTTATTACCAACAATATAAAAACAATGGTAAATCTATTGAATACATCTAGATTTACCAAACCTAAATGAAAAATCTATTTACTAATCCTAAAGACGGTTAAAAACCATACAACCTATTGCATGAGACTTTTACATATGAAAATCTGATCTTAATTTTAACAAACTGGAAATAAATACAGTCTCATTCAAACCCAGGGGGATTGTTGCATTACATCTAAGCTGCCTTATTTATATTCTAAATAAATTTTTTTTGGTCCACCCCTTTTTTCTTTGTCCACTATTTGCTCTAAACCTACAAATTTAAAGGAGTGACCACTACATTCAAAAATGTGCTTAGCCAATGCATTGCTCAAGTTTATTCTGTGTATATCATAAATGTGTTGGTATATACGTTTGTTAAGGGCATTTTTTGTTTTCCCTATGTACCCAGATGTATTCATAGACCCCATATTATTGGAAGTGAAAACAAAGAGAATTGATGGACATTTTTCCCATTGTTAGGTTTGAATTTTAAAGCCACCAGTGCAGAGGCTGAGAGAGTGACCATTAGCAATATGAGTGAAACAACAGTTAAGATGTTTAACCGGGCTATGACGTTAACATATAGCCCAGTGTTTTATGACATTAAGGAAATTATTACAAGTAATTGGAGTATTTTGACCAATGATCTGGAAAATAGGGAGAAGGTAGGTGAAAAACCACTGATTATTTACAGGAGGAACTCTAACATTAAGAATTTAATAGAAAGAAGTTCCTCTGTGGAGAGTTCAGGGTGAATGAGGAAATGTGGGCAATGTGCACAATGCTGTCATGTTGTGGAAACAGAGAGTTTTTATATTTTGGGTTACAGTGAGGTCAAATTGAGACAAAAGCACAATTGCCTCAGTAAATGCATAGTTTACATTGCAATTTGTCAACAATGTGGACAGTTTTATATAGGGAAAACAAAAAATGCCCTTAACAATTGCCCTTGAATAAACTTGAGCAATGCATTGTCTAAGCACATTTTTGAATGTAGTGGTCACTCCTTTAAATTTGTAGGTTTAGAGCAAATATTGGACAAAGAAAAAAGGGGTGGACCAAAAGAAATTTATTTAGAATATAGAGAATTAATATGGCAGCTTAGATGTAATGCAACAGTCCCCCTGGGTTTAAATGAGACTGTATCTATTTCTAGTTTGTTAAAATTAAGATCAGATTTTCATATGTAAAAGTCTTATGTGCAATTGGTTGTATGGTTTTTAACAGAATTTAGGATTAGTAAATAGATTTTTCATTTAAGTTTGGTAAATCTAGATGTATTCAATTGATTTACCATTGTTTTTATATTGTTGGTAATAACTAATACATTTTCTTGGTTACTTACATATTTATTCATCTTATTTATGGCACTTGTAGTACTTTATGACAGCTGTTTTGCAAAAAATCTTTTATTAAAAAAGTTAATGAGGGGAGGGTTTTTGATGACCATGTGATGGGGAATGATTATTTAAGCATGTCAACCAATGGAACAAGTGTATTCTGATGATGTCAATGGCTTAAGGCTGACAAAAGCGCTCAATAAAATGTGGTTGCTGTGGACTAATTTGCTACTGGTTTCTGTCAATTTCTGCATTCAGTCTTCTGAAACCACCAAGAAGTCTTTTCGCATAGCAACTATTTCAGAATCCTTAAAAAATGGATTGATTAATTTCATTTAATAGACACTTTTAAAGTAAAAGATGATAAATCCTTATTTTCCCATAAAGATCGTAGCTTTGGAACACAAACCAGAATAGACAAATTATTCGTAGTTCAAGATTTACAAACAAAAATCCTTAACTTTTCAATAGTTCCATGCCCCTTCTCAGATCATGACTCTCTGATAATGAAGCTCCAAATAGAGTTTAAACCTTTAATCCTCTCAACTAGAATTCTGTCATATATCACAAAAATTAAAGAATTCAGACCCTGGATGTTGCCAAAACTACAATTATTTCTTGAAATTAATAGTACAACATAAATCAGTAGAGTCATGGTCTGGGACTCCTAAAAAGCGTATTAGCTGGTCAAAAAACAAAGTTAGAGAGTGAGAATCTAAATCATTAGACTTGCAAACTAGACTCTTGACAGCAAAAATCTAAAAAAATCAGAATTGTCCAGAAGTCAAAAAAGAAATAAAATTTCATTATATTTTTTGTTTAATTCCTCTAACACACAAAACTTGCCTAGCCTTGGAAAAATTAAAAATAAACTCATTAGCCACCTCCCCCAGATATCTACATAACTTATCTACAAGAATTAAAATACAGTCTAAAGCAAATAACATTAGTAGTATATATCATGAAAAGAAAGGGAAAAAAGTATCAGATATAGGAGACATCCTTGAAGCAATTCAGTTCCATTATATGGAACACTTCAAAAAAAAAAAAAAAAGATTTAGATACTGACCAAATAAACTTAGTTACAGAACTTATCAATATAAAAAGAATTCCTGAAAACTTAAAACTAGACCTACAAAAACCTATATCCTACAAAGAAATTGTTGACAAGATAAAAGAAAGTAAATCTAACAAAGCTCCAGGGATAGATGGTATAATTACGGAAATTTACAAACTCCTCCTTTCAACAGTAATCTCCCTTTTTCATGAAACTTTGCTAGAAGTCCATTCAGAAGCAAAAATACCACCCTCATGGAAATATTCTCTCATAACACCAATTCTAAAAGATAATAAACCATCAGACATTTGCACCTCATACAGACCTAGATCATTACTGAATAATGATTACAAAATATTCATGTCAATCCTAGCTAACAGAATGAAAATCCCACTTTCAAAGACCATTAATAATGATCAAACTGGATTTTTATGTAACAGGCGCACACATGATAATATTAAAAGGATACTTACTCTTATAGATTATGTGAATAAAGAAGATAGAGAAACACTTGTAATCGGATTAGACATAGAAAAAGCCTTTGGTTCCCTCAACTGGGAATATCTATTTAAAACTTTAGCATTATTTGAATTTCCTTCTCCCTTCATTTTATTACTAAAAAACATATATATTTATAACTTAGCCTACATTAAATTAGGTCCTTTCACCTCAGAATCTATCCATATAACGAAAGGTACTAAACAAGGATGCCCCCTTTCTCCTATTTTATTTGCTTTGGCTATAGAAATACTTGCAGAAATAATACGCATTAATCAAAGAATAAAAGGAATAGAAGTCTATGACCAGTACATATCTCAAATAATGCTTTTTATTGATGATATTTTATTAACCTGTCAAACTCCAGAGAGTCATTAGGAGAGCTAGAAGAAGTAATGGAGAAAGATTTCAGGTCTACACTTTAATGGATCAAAATCAACATTTCTATTTTTAAATAAGAAAAAAGACCTACAAGTTACAGATAAATCCATCATAGGAAAACAAGAACTTATGCAAAATTATTTAGAAATAGTGTTATGCAAAAATATAAATGAGACAATATTAATAATTTATAAAAAAAATTATTGAAACAAAAATATATATAGAAAAGTGGAACAAAATTATATTAACTTTTGAAGACAGATTGCAATTAAAAAAATGGTTTTATTACCAAAAATACTATATGTAGCATTAGCAATACAATTAATTCCTGAAAGATGCATTCTTAAAGAAATAAACTCATGTTTAATAAATTTTTTATGGTATCCCAAAAAGAATAGAGTAACTCTAACTCATCACATTAGACCCTGGAAACAAGGATGATTGAACTTCCCAGAAATAGAAACATATATAAAAGCATCTGTGCTTAAAACTACAATAGACTGGATAAACCCAAATTATTTTGCCAACTGGAAAGAATTAACGGCTGTATTAACAAATGAATTTAATCTCTTAAAAAAATTTAATAGTAGACAAATCAAACAAACCCTGGTACATACTGTGCATAAGTATACAATATAATATAACAAAACCTTCTAAAACAACACTGATTAATCATTACATCAATTCCTTTAGGAAACTTATCAGTGCAAACATAGATCTAAAACTGTGGTTTGACCTTTCCCCATTTACCATCACTAAGAACTTTCCTCACAAAATATATAGGGAAACAATAACCTCCTGGGAACAAAATGGATTCTTATGCTGGTTTCAGTGTGTAAGTAAATTAAATGTTTTAGATCTACATATGATAAAAACTGCTTACAATATTCCAACACAGGACTGGTTAACCTTACAAAGCATTCTGATGTACATAAGATTTATGCAGATTAATTAATAATTCCTCTTTTAAAGATATTCCAAATCTTAATACATTTTCTGTAAGAATTTATATATAATAGTTGTGAAAAGAAAAATTCCATTTCAAATCTATATAAAGAGTTAATAACATATAAAACAATTCCCAAGCCATCATACTGGCAGTTCTTAGCAAAAGGTCAGTCATTGCAGTTAACAGAAGAAATTAAAAGTAACATCTTACTGTTAGTTGATTACACCTCTAACACAGTACTGGAAAATATTTAACTGGAAATACTTACATGGAGCATTTTTAACACCAGATAGAATTCAAAAGATCAGTACTACTAAAAATGTTTTTCTGCTGGAGGTGTGAAAAGTCATATAAAGCAGACTGGATTAATACTTTTTATGAATGTAATAAAATTAAATCATATTGGAATTGAATCGATCATTTTTACAAGCTTTATTTAATGAATCCTTTACCTTAACTAAAGTATTGATAACACTACATGTAAATGAAGGTCCCTACCTGAATAAAACAAATACGTGTTTGTTATGGACAGTACTTGCTATTTCTAGGAAATGCGTAACCAGAAGGTGGAATTCTACACTTTACTGAAGACAACTGCATTGATGGAAATAAAAATCAAAGAACTATGAATCTATCCCAGGCCATTGTTAAATAATCCTTGGAAGAAAGTTATAGCTTTGTTGGACACTCTGCAATAATCAATATTGTATCTCGGATAACTGATCTGTTAATTCTATATTTAATAACATACAGTGTATATAATTGAAAGTCAGGCTATTGTAAATATTGTATATAGTTTAAAATTATATTTAAAAATATTATGTAAATGTTATTTTAATTGAAAATAAAAAAAAATAATAGTTGCTACTTTGAAGATTTAGAAGACATATCCTACACTGCAGAAAATGAAAACAAGAGGAACTTGTGTCCTTTCGTCATTCGATTTACATAGAAATCTTTACTTTTATCCTGTGGGATCTAAAGTACTTAAACTCCAACTTGTATCTCATTTCCGCTTTAGTAATATTATTTCTGTGCTTGAAAGCCTCCACATATTAAAGTTTAAAATAAAGATTATTAAACAAGGAAACGTTCCTGTGTGGTACAGTAAATATCCAGTTTAGAAATAGCTATAATAGTTTAACAAACATTTTCAATACTGTACAGTAGTGCTAGGTGGAAAAGAGGACTTTTCAGAGAACTTTTGAAGCCACTAAAATAGTGAAACTCCATAAGCCACTGTGGTAGTAAGTTCCAGAGGTATGTGCTTTGATAAAGATAATACTACTAATAAAATAAACATCTGAAGCTCTAAGAATATGCTTGAAATATTAGCAGACCCAGGGTACCTTAATGGAAGGGAACCCAGAAGGGACTGTAGGACTATTTGCATTTAGCTTTCTCACAATATGTCTTTTATATAATATATGGACTCTAATAAATATTAAAGCTGAAAACTTCTAATTTGAGCTATACTGACATGGTAGATAGCGTACCTCAGATGTATACTTTAGGAGACTTTGTCAAAGTTGTTCTGTAATAAGTTTTTTTCTCAGCTATAGTTCACATAGTATTCCAACAAATAAACTCCATCTCTAAAAATGAATGCATTTTATGTTTTGGTAATTGTGTTTTCCTTTAACCAGGTTGTCCTGCCCAGTCGAGAAGGTGGAGTGGCCCCAGCACCAGTACAGCCAACTTATGGTGCCCAGGCTGAGTATGATAGGATGACTGGCTATATCCCACAGGAAGTGACTCCTTGCAGTACAGCCACACCCTCTGGCAGGTAGGGAACTTTGTTTTTTGCAGTACTAATGGAGTTACTGATGGCTTAATGTACAGTAGAACTTTTGGGGGTCTGTTCATTGTGTTTGATTGTTTGTAAGACTATTTACACAAATTTGCCATAAGAAAAATGGCACCAGCCTAGGGCATAACTTGCAGACTCTTATTTACACTCACCTGTAGACTGTTTAATGCATCTCCTGGGTCTGCAGAAACTGGAAAGAGTGAGCTGTCTAGTGGCTGATAATGTTATTATTTTTGGATGGTCTGAAGCATACCGCGTAGATGTTTATAAAGGGCATTGTGTACTAGTCTCAGTTGTAGTGGGAAATGTATGAAGAAGATTAGTACCATTCATATTCCATCTACTAAAAGTAATAAAATAATGAATCACTTGAATGTTGTGTGTTAAAAATAAACTCAGATGAAGGATATTTTAAATCTTAAAGAATCACTATCCTCAAGTGTAAACCTAAACACTGTGTATAATGTCTGACTGCAATAATGAAACGGGTCTTGTGTTGTCAGTTGAATAAAGAAAAATGAAAGTGAAAAACAGATAACACAAAATGAGAAATTAAATAAAGTTATAACCCTCACTCCAAAGCTTTGTTCCCAAAGGCATACAAAAAACAAGGCAGACATTCTACAATGCAGTTTACTTTAGATGTTATTGCTAAAATCTTAGAGGGCACCTCATTCTGCGCGCACACACACACACACACACACATATATATATATATATATATATATCTATGAACACGCAACCCAGGCACAAATGGAAGGAACAGCAAATAACAAATTCAAAAAGATGCGTAGCAGCAAAATTCAATTGGAACAGGAATAAATCCAATGTCAAACGGTAATCTGTAAAAAGAATTTATTAACAAACGTGAGCGCTTTCGCGGTCCTGCCGCTTCTTCAGACGTGAACAAAAACAATTACCAAAATTCATTTAAATACAAGTTTTAAAAAACATCACTTCCTGTCTCAATGAAGTCACATCCTTAACAAAACTAACTAATACAATCACAAGATAATTCATAGCAGCAAGTAAAAGCATACATCAAAAATTACCTAATAGATCTAGCTTTCAATGATGGTCTCAATGGGACACATTCATTGAGGCCTCTATCTCGATGTGCTGCTAGCCGGAGAATCCACTTGGTCTCTGCAGCTTCAGTGTAATTAACTAAGTCACCGCCCCTCAAACTGACGGGCTGAACATGTAAGACCTGAAATAAAAAAGTATGATTAGCAAATGAAAGCATATGTTTCGCTGTGGCGCTACAAGAATCAAATCTAGCATAACAATATAAATGGTCCCTGACCCGTTCCCTAAGGGACCTATTAGATTTACCTACATAAAACATAAAGCAAGACTGACAGCAAGCTACATAGACTATGAGTTGCTGGACAATATTGGTGAACAACAGAAACAGTTAGTGCGCTTTATTGGCAGTGATGCTACTGACATATTTTTACAGGAGCTTTTGGATCGTACCAATCACTATGGCGCCAATTTGTTAATACAGAAGAAGAAGAAATTGTCAAGGGACAAGAGAGACTTTGAGAATAACAATGTCTTTGTTTGGCCTAGAACAACTGTCTCCCTTAAGTCCAATAGTAATAATAAAGAGGCTTTGACACTGGATTCTCAAGCAAGCCACAAATTGGTTACTACGATCACTGACGCCAATATAGTAAATCAAGATGTGGCTAGAGACAACTCTGCAGTAAGGACATCTACTGATGTGAGTAATAAGGAAGATAGCACCATGAATTATCAATTAAGAGATGCTTCCAATACTCCGAAGTTGGTGACTTCGGTATATTTTACTCCCGCGGAAGTACGTTTAACATCACCGGGTTTAAAATCACCAAGTGGATTCTCCGGCTAGCAGCACATCGAGATAGAGGCCTCAATGAATGTGTCCCATTGAGACCATCATTGAAAGCTAGATCTATTAGGTAATTTTTGATGTATGCTTTTACTTGCTGCTATGAATTATCTTGTGATTGTATTAGTTAGTTTTGTTAAGGATGTGACTTCATTGAGACAGGAAGTGATGTTTTTTAAAACTTGTATTTAAATGAATTTTGGTAATTGTTTTTGTTCACGTCTGAAGAAGCGGCAGGACCGCGAAAGCGCTCACGTTTGTTAATAAATTCTTTTTACGGATTACCGTTTGACATTGGATTTATTCCTGTTCCAACTGAATTTTGCTGCTACGCATCTTTTTGAATTTGTTATTTGCTGTTCCTTCCATTTGTGCCTGGGTTGCGTTTTCATATATTCTTCTTTGGTTTTGGTTTGAGTTTTATTCATATATATATATATATATATATATATATATATATATATATATATATATATATTTCTGTCAGTGGCGCAACAGGTAGCACAGTCCCCTTTGATGCAGAAGGCAGTGGGTTCTATTTCCACACCAGGTAGACTGATTTATTGACAAGTCTGTGCAGCATAAGGGGGTGTTGCACTTCTGAGTATGCCGTCCTTTGGATGAGATGTTAAACCTGGGCCCCATCTACTTGAGTTGGTGGTAACTCAGGTGGATGTAAAAGATCCCATGGCACCTATCAAAAGGAGTAGGGAGAAGTACCCCAATGCCCTGACCAAATTTCCCCTAGTGGTATAAATACCACCAGTATAAAACTTTGTCAGTTTAATTGAATAAAAGGTAAGCGCTTTTGTGAAATGGTTAGTATATCACCTAATTGCTCATTCTCTGTAATCTGATCATTGAGTAAAAACCTAAAGATATGTGTATGTCCATATATAATCATGTGTTTTGCAATAGCACTATATTTGTGTCCCTTGCATGCACAGTATAGCTTACTGAAAACTTGTACATCATGCCATGCAGTAAGTGCTAAATGCAATGTTAGGAATTTAGTTTACTTGGCACATTAGGCCACGGCGGTGCAGTGGTTAGTGTTGTCGCCTCACAGCAAGAGGTTCTCCCGTTCGATTCTTGGCTGGAGCACCTTGTGTGTGGAGTCTGCATGTCCCCCCCGCGGTTGAGTGACGCTAAAGACATGCAGGTAGGTGCGAGCGTGAATGGGCATGCCTTCTTTGAAGGTTGGTAGTCAGGCTGGCAACTCGGCACCGTAAAAATCCACTGCCAATCATGAGCGGACAGGAGTTCCGCTGTGGGGACCCCTAACTGGGAAAAGCCAAAAGAGTTTACTTGGCACATTGCTTAGCTTGTGGTTTCTTCTGTATAGGAGTGACCAATAGGACATTGTGGGAAAGGATAAGGGATCACTTATACCTGATCATATTACAGAGAATGAGCGATTAAGTGATATACACAATGAGACTGAAAGGGTGGAGTTAAGGTGGATCCTTAGGCTTAGAGCTTATTTTGGGGTGGGTCTTAATGATCATGTGACATTAAAACCATTATTAAAGGCTTGTAGATTAAGAAGATGAATGGATTTGGATTTATATATTTTTATGTTTCCTTGTACATTTTCCAAGGATGTTTTTTATAGTTATGTTTTTTATAATGTTGCAAGAGGTTTTGAAATTTGATAAAGAAAGTATGTATGCATTGTTCTAACTTGTTAGTGTTTTAGTAGATTTGTTTTTTAGCAATGTGAAATGTACTCATTTGTGATAGGTGAATGGTGCTAATGATTTGAGTATTTAAGTTACAGTTTAATGTATTTAATATGGTCTGATGAAGTTAAGAATTTCATGAAAGCACTTACCTTTTATTGAATTACATTGACGAAGTTTTATATTGGTGGTCGAGCGTTTTTTTGCATCTGGTCCTTTGCCTTGCTTTTGTGTGTGAAGTACTGTTTGGACATTGTTGTTTGTATTTGCTACTTCACACGATTTATCACCAGGGGTACTGTTCTATATATTCGTACAGTCGCTGAAAAGCCAAAATGTTGACAGGCCATTTCTCATGCCCTGGGTGTAACTTCGGAGCATGCAAGATCAGAAATGCTGTTGTGGGATGCTGCTCCCCAAAACCCTTGGTTAATTATATATAATAATTCCAAGATTACACAATCCGCAGGGAAGTGGCTTATTCTCCAACACTGGGGATTGTAAGCTTTGCACACCTGCAAATCATTGTTTTGCAACTTTTGAGTTTAGGTGTTTGTGTTTTACTTAAAAGGAGTGTTAAAATTATGGATATTGTTTAAAGTACTTGTGTACTTTGACAACATACTTAAACATTTGTTTTTAGTTGCAACAGTGCAGGGAAAGGAAGTACTGTTCAGTCAACAGGTTGATGTACTTCTTGTTTATCTACCTTGGTAGTGGGACTGTTTGGGGAAGTGTGTGTGTGTGTGTGTGTGTGTGTGTGTGTGTGTGTGTGTGTGTGTGTGTGTGTGTGTGCACGCTCACACTTGCATGCTGCTTGTGAACACTTTCCAAATTACTCTTTCCAGCAGTGCTTGCTAGCAATTAGGTTTCTTCATCAGTCATGGCATGGATACTAACTCCAGTCTTGCTGGTTCTTCTTTTCTTCAATCTAAACCTAAAAAAAAAAAAAAAACCTTACTAAAATTGAATCCTTGCAGTCACTGCCTCAGCTGCTTGGTATCCTGTAGTGGTCATTTGTTGTTCCTCAGCTCCTCTGATGGTCTGCGAGTTTCTCTGGTATTGCTTCTTCCACCATCATGAACCAGGGATCAGACACATTTTCTGCATCTGTTCCAGTGGCCAATAAGGGCATGGGAACCTCATCTTCCTTTCTGGGTATGGGAGATGCCCCAGGGAGATTCTCCTTTGGATAGTTGGGATAAAGTGCCATTCCCTTGTCAGTCCTTTTCCATTTACATTTTACCTAGAAAAAATGTTAGACATTGTTCATCTAAAGATATGCTTGGGGTACTTAAAGATGATATTCTTACTTTTGTCATACAAGTCTTGCAGGCAATTGGTCCTGGAATTCAAAAATCATTACCGGATACTGTTGTGATGCAGAAAATCCTGAAGGTAGTCAGAAGAGTGTGACACTGATAAGAGGCATAATTCCCTTTCCTATGGATTCTCAAGGCCAGGACTCTGATTCGGGTTCCTATTATTTTAGCGAACGCATTAAGTTATGAATGCTGTTTCTTCGAACGTCATTACGCGAAATGACAAAATTCTGAAAGCACGGGAAAAAAAAAAAAATCACTCTGCCGTTTTTGGGACTTTCATTTCCTGCACTGTGGTGTGATCTCTGTGTTGGTATATGTAAGTAGGGTGGGTGTGGGGGGCACAGTCCCCCACTTTATTTTGTGTTTGGATTTTTTTTTCTCTCCCCCTGGGGGGGGGGGGGGATCACTGATCCGTGTGGTCGACATTTTGAATTTTCGGGGATTGTGAGTCAATTATATAGCATTCGCAATTCAGTGCATTCACTAATATAATATAGAGACCCTCTGATTCTGGGGAAAGGACATATTTCCCTTCTCTCTTGAAGGAGTTTTCTTTTTATGAGTCCAGAACGAATAATGTCTTTTTGTAGGAAGACGTGAGGTTCCCATGAAATGAGGAGATAATATGAGCTATTACAGGTGGAGGGTCCCACATGTTACTGCTATTCCGCCTACTTTGCCAGTCTTCGGTAGCCTCTTTAATGATGCCTGCAGTAATTCTGCTTCTGAGTCGTTAGTCCTTAAAAAGCCAGATTAGAGTTTCCTGGGCTAACAGATTCTTGTTTTCTCACCTTCAGTCTGATTTGCTCCTGTAGCCTTTTCTTCTTCAGCATCAGCTGGCAGTAGGCTTTTTGTGAATTCTAACCCTTCTCTGGAGGATAAAGAAGGTAAAATGTTGGATAGATTTGGGAAGAGAATTTTTCTTCATTCACTTAGATTTTTGAATTCTCAATTATCAGGGCTGTATGTGGAAGTTTGTTACCGTGTGCCGACAGATGTTCTTCATCTCACATTGCTGCAGTCCTTACATATGGGTAGTCCGCTGTCCTCGGTCGGCCCGAATACCAAAGTATTAGGCTGACGTCGGTCAAGGCGCTTAAAACTGACATCAGGACGTCTGGGTACAAAAGCGCATGACCGACGTCATTTCCTCAGTCTTTTTTGCCGCATGGTCCGATGCAGAAGCAGCGTTGCAAGTGCCGTTCGGCGTTCTGAAATTTTTCGAATTCGGAGTTTCAGACCGAATCCAAGTTGGCTAAGTACCCCGTTGGGGAATATTTTGTTTTTTTCTTGCCTCAGTGTTTTACCGGATGTCAGAAAAAGTGAATAACTGTATTTCTTGTGGGAAACAGATACTGCATAGGGATTATCATTCTTTGTGTATTCCTTGTTTGGGGCCTGAGCACGACGTTGTTGGGTGTCGCTTTTGTGCTAGGTTCAATAAACGCACTATTAAGCGAAGGTTAGATTGTGCTAGGCTGGTCTTTGGGAAGCGGTGCAATTATAACATGCCGTCGGATTCTCCGGCGCCCGCTTCTGCGAAGAAGCGCAAAGACAAAGCAGTTAAACCCAGGCAAGATGAGTCGTCCGTTCCGGATGCCGGTTCTTTAGAGGCTTCAGTGGAACCGGTGGTTCTGACGGAGACTTCTCTGGAGTCTCAGGGGGAGACTTTAATTTTGCAGGAGGTGGTCTCTCAGGAGGCAGGTCAGGCTGAAGGGGCTTCTCAAGTTACTGTACTCCCCTCCCTTCCTAGGGTGGTTAGGCCTTCTCCTTCTGTTTCTAAGGCTTCTCCCAGAGGCAGGCCAGTTTTAGCTTCTGTTGGTGTCACTCCTAGTTCAGCAGGGTCTGTGCCTAAGAAGCACATGCTTAAAATGGCAGAAGATTTGATTACTCTGATTAGAGGTTCTTTGCCCCCTCCTGGTAAGGGGCCTAGGGTGGAGCCAGAGTTGGGAAGTTTTGAGCAGGCTTCGGATGTTTCAGAGTCTTCAGCTGAAGACCTGCAGGAGTACTCTCCTTATTCTGATTCTGATGCAGATGATTCCACTCCTTCTGCTTCTCCTCCAGAGGATTTTTCTTTTTCAGAGACACTTCATTCTATGAGGGAACATTTTAAGTGGGAAGGTCAGGACTTCTCTGATTCTCGGAAAAGGCTTAGGGAATTTTTGCTATTACCCCAGCATAGGCCCTTGGCTGTACCCCCTGTTCTGGATGTTGTGGAAGATGTGTTTGCAGAGGCTTCACTTAATCCTGATTCTCTGCCTCCTGCTCCTGTTAAGCCGGATAGGTATTACAGGGTGCCTGAGGCTCATAAATATCTTTATAAGAGTCCTAGGGCGGACCCAGAAACTATTAGTCAGGGACCTAAGGGTGTCAAGGCCTCTGTTGTAATGAATCCGGTTCCTCTAGATAAAGAAGCCAGAGCTTTGGATAGATGGGGAAAAAAGGTCTATACATCTTCTACCTTAGCTATGAGGGCTTTGAATTGCCAGTTTCATATGTTGAAATATCAAAACTTTCTTCTTTCTCAATTGAAGTCTAAAGTGGATGCTCTGGCGGAAGGCATTGAGTGTAAAGAATTACAGGATTTGGTGCATGTCTCTGAACAGGTGGGTAAGCATTCATTACAGTGTGGTTTTGATGCTGTGCAGGCCTCATCTAGGGTGGCGGCCACTGGCTCAGTTCTTCGCAGGCATGCCTGGCTGAAGGATCAGAATTTATCTGACCATGTTAAGACAAGGATTTTGGATGCTCCTTTGCAGTCTGATGTGTTGTTTGGTTCACCTGTGGAGTCAGTCTTGAAGAAAATGGAAGACAAGGCTAAGTCTATGCAAGCTGTTAAAGATTTTTTGCAAGTTCAGCCACCGAAGTTTAGTAGGAATTGGCCTGCTAAGGGGTGGACGTATCCTTCTTATGATTCTCAGTCTAGGGGTAGATCTAGACGTGGTAGGGGCAGAGCTCAGAGTTCTTTCAGGCCTAGAACAGGGAGTTCACCTGCACAATCTTCGGGTGAGGGCAGGGGCCAGTCCTTTCGTAAACAGGCCCAATGACCTACTCTTTCAGCTGCCAGATTCTTCTTGCCTGGCAGCACCTTTGGGAGGAAGGTTAGCACTCTTCAAGGAAAATTGGATGTTGATTACCCAGGACAAATGGGTATTGGATATCATACACCAGGGTTACAAGTTTTATTTCCATACCTTGCCTCCTTTCAAAGGCATGCCGGACGTTCCTCCTCAGCAAAGACTAGAGGCTCACAAACAAATTTCTCTACTACTTCAAATAGGGGCCATACAACCGGTCCCTCTGCCAGAAGTGGGCCTAGGATTTTATTCTCGCCTGTTTCTAGTACCAAAGAAAGGAAACACGTGGAGACCGATTTTGGATTTATCTATCCTCAACACATATCTGGACATTCCTAAGTTCAAAATGTTGACGTTACAACAGCTTTTACCTCTGCTGGGCAAAGATCACTGGATGGTGACTCTGGATCTCAAGGAGGCTTACCTTCATGTTCCTATCAGGCCCAGTTGCAGGAAGTATCTGCATTTTCGGGCTGGGACTTCACATTATCAGTTCTCTGCATTGCCCTTTGGCTTATCTACTGCGCCCAGAGTGTTCACGAAGGTTCTGGCTCCAGTGGTAGCTTTCTTCAGGCTAAGAGGAATACAAATCTATCCTTATTTGGACGATTGCCTGATTCTGGCCCAAGAAAAGGACGAACTTCTTCATCATCTACAGTATGTGATGGCAGTGTTAAGATGCCTGGGGTATTCTGTGAACGAAATAAAGTCCAGTCTAGTACCCTCTCAGGACATGTGCTTTCTGGGTGTGAGACTGAATACAGCATCCCAGATGGCCTTTTTGACCCCGGACAAACAAACAAATCTTTCTCATTACTTCCACCAATTGTCTCGTCAGTCCAGGCTGACTGCAAGGACAGTCCTTCAAGCCTTGGGGTTCATGGCATCTTGTATTCTGGTACTTCCCAATGCCAAACTGCATATGAGGAAGCTACAATGGTATCTCAAGAATGTATGGACACAGCACTGCCAAGATTTGGACACTGTCATTCAGATAATACCTTGCATTCAAAAGGAGTTTTTGTGGTGGGCTCAGGAATGTCACCTAAACAAGGGACTCTCTGTGACCCGGCCAGAGGCGAGTCAGATTTTAACGACAGATGCCTCAGACAAAGCTTGGGGAGCTCATCTAAATGGAAAATGGGTACAAGACACGTGGCCTGCCAGACTTCAACATCTACATATCAGTTTGAAGGAGATGTTAGCAGTCCAATTTGCATTGATAGCTTTCAAGAATTTACTTCTTCCAGGGCAGGTGTTGATTCAAACAGACAACACAACTGTCATGTGGTACATCAACAAGCAAGGGGGAACGCATTCTTATCCTCTGTGCAGACAAGCAATGATTTTGTGGGAGACTGCTCTCAGTTTACAGCTAAATCTTCAGGCAAGGTTTCTGCCAGGAGCACAGAACTCCTTAGCAGATGTGTTGAGCAGACAAATTATGGATCCCCACGAGTGGAAATTGGATCCTCATGTATTTCAGAGATTGACAGTGTTATGGGGAACTCCAGACATAGATCTGTTCGCTTCTCCACTAAATTACCAGCTGCCAAAGTTTTGCACAAAAGGTTTCATCCCACAGCTTGGAAAGTGGATGCTCTCTCATTCAATTGGAGCAATCTTCACGTGTATGCCTTTCCACCTCTGCCTCTCCTCCCAAAGGTACTCCTGAAGGTCAGACAGGACAAGCCAAACATGATTTTAATAGCTCCAGATTGGCCTCGACAGCACTGGTACCCATTACTGAGAAGTCTGGTACAGGAGCCTCCATGGCCTTTGCCTTCGATTCCTCACCTGCTGTCTCAGGAGAACAGTCATTTACTCAATGTCAAACTTCATTCTCTACATCTGACAGCCTGGCATATTCTGTTCTAAACCCTGGAGGGTCTCAGCTTCCACAACAAGTTTTGAATGTTATTTTGGAGGCCAGAAGGCCTAGTACAAGGAAAGTTTACGCAGATAAATGGAGGAGATTTTTATTTTGGAGTACAGCAAAGGACTTTGATGTTTCTAAACCTAATTTAAGTGTTACACTTCAATACATTACTGAGTTATTGGACAAGGGTTTGTCCTTCTCCTCTATAAAGGTTCATGCTGCAGCAATTTCTGCTCACTATGACTGTGACCCACCATTATTTTCTCAGCCTTTGTTTAAGCAATTCCTCAGAGGGGCAAAGAATATAAGACCCCCACGTAGAGCTCCTACTCCTGCTTGGGATCTCAATTTTGTGTTGGAGAAACTCACTCTACAACCTTTTGAGCCTGCAGCATCGGCAGAGTTGAAATATTTATCATGGAAGACTGCTTTTTTGTTGGCCATTACCTCTGCGAGAAGGGTTTCTGAATTACAGGCCCTTATGGCAGTTGAGCCTTTCTTAATTTTCCACAAGGATAGGGTGTCTTTGCGTACTAACCCTTCTTTTATGCCTAAAGTGGTTTCTAGTGTGGCTTTAAACCAAACTATTCATTTGCCTACTTTTTATGCAATCCCCCAAAATAAAGGGGAAAGGATTTTGCACACTTTGGATATACACAGACAGTTGCGATATTATTTGAGCAGAACTAAAGAGTTCAGGCAGTCTCAGCAGTTGTTTGTTTCTTTTGCTTTGGGTTCTCAGGGCAAACCTGTTTCAAAACAAACTATTTCTAAGTGGATTGGTTTTTGTATTGCTTTCTGTTATTCCCATCATGGTAAGGAGATTCCAGCTGGGATTAGGCCTCATTCCACTAGGGCTACTACCACCTCTACAGCTTTTTTAAGGGGGGTGGCTACTAAAGATATTTTGGAAGCAGCTACTTGGAGTTCAGTGCATACTTTCTCTAAGCATTACCACCTTCCACTTTACTCTAAATCTAGGGCTGGATTTGCCACTGCTATTTTACAGGGCATTTTGGCAGCTCCTAATGCTTTATAGTTTTGCCATCCTCCCTTACCTCTGCTTTGGGATTCTACCCATATGTAAGGACTGCAGCAATGTGAGATGAAGAACATAGTACAGTTTTGTACCTACCATAAATGTAGATGTTCGAAGATCCACATTGCTGCAGTCCAATTTACCCTCCCTCCTTCCCCTCTGTTGTTGAAGGTGGTGGTGTGGTTTGTGTTGTACATATTGTAAATATGGTTAGTGCACGGGTGGTTGGTTAGTTTTGGCTGGTTTTTTGGCTTTGGCCTTTCTTGTTAGGGCCTTCTGACATCTGGGGCAAGAAAAGACTGAGGAAATGACGTCGGTCATGCGCTTTTGTACCCTGACGTCCTGATGTCAGTTTTAAGCGCCTTGACCGACGTCAGCCTAATACTTTGGTATTCGGGCCGACCGAGGACAGCGGACTACCCATATGTAAGGACTGCAGCAATGTGGATCTTCGAACATCTACATTTATGGTAGGTACAAAACTGTACTTTTTACTCTACTAATCTGCCTTCAGAGGATACATACTTTCTGAATCCCATTATTTCCAATATTCACTATGTCTCTTAAACATGCCCTAAAGAGTGTGTATAATTGTACTGTCTATGTAGGTCTACTGCTTCTGTTTTAAGGAGCTTGCCAGTACATGTAACCAAAGGTTCGCAGATGAAGTCAAATAGGAGATTTTAAACTCCACCTTAGATAAATAAGCTATATTTGATCCTTTTGCTACTCATGTACTCAAACAGAAAGAGAGAATTAGTTCAGGAATTTAAACCTTTTTAGGCCTCCCCATTATAAACAAAACATATCCTCTTCTCTCTTCAGAAAACTGTCTTAACATTCCCTGCCTACTTCTGGCAAACATGTCATTAAGAAGAGATGGAAGGAGGATCAGCAATGACAAAACACAGGAATGTTTTAAGAAAAGGGGACAATCTACACCTTTAGAATGACTATACCTTCGTCTATACCTTCAGTCCCTTCCCACCCCTGATGTCTCTAACTCTTTCCCTGACATGGTACCTTAGTCTCTCCCTTTGCAATCTCAATGCCTTTAATCCACAGGGGCAAAGGCATTTAATTTCTGGACTGTTTCTGATTCCAGAGAAAGAACTTACCTGGAAAGAAGTTTTTTTTTTTTCTTTGATTTTCTGTGCCTGGGTAACGCTGTCAGTTCTTTATATTAACTTTTGAGTTATCCACAGCTCTAACTCGTTTTCCAAAGAACCTAGCCCTGAAGTAGTCCTTTGTGGACTTCTGGGCATTGTGTTTCTTTTTTAGATAACTTGCTTATCATAGAGTTTTTTCCTAGAAGTCAGGAGTCTTTTCTCACTAGTGTGGGGTTCCAGATACATATTCGTACCCCCTCTTTGACTCCATCATACTGGATTGAGTTTCTATGGTTCTTGAAGACCTAACATTATCAACCTGTGGAGTTTCAGGTTCCAGTTTTGGCCTTATCAGAAAGGAATTGTATGGGTGGAGACTACATGTAATTAAGAATTCAGATCTCACTTTCTTTTCCTCATATCCCAACACAATCTGTACCAATAAAAACTTCAGATTTTGATAAGGGTAAAAAGGTGTGGCCTACGAGGCATGTTAGACAGGCCCAAGCATGTTAGTGTGTAAGGGATACTAGCTGGGATCTATGCATTATAACTAACTGTGGTCTCAGGGACTTTTGCATGTGATTACAGAAAACACTACAGTGATGTGGCACTTTCAACAAGCAGAGCAACGACAGTTTTTTTTTTTCTATAATAAATCCTCGCACAGGAGAAGTAGCCAAATAAGGACACAAGACTCTGTTGTAGTCCACCTTCTAAATCCAGAGAGCACACAGGCAGGAGAGAGTAGAAGCTTCCACTCTCTCCTGCCTGTGTGCTCTCTGTTGTAGTCCACCTTCTAAATCCAGAGTCTCGTGCCCTTATTTGGCTACTTCTCCTGTGCGAGGATTTATTGCTTTTGGTTTGGTTTCAATTCACACACATCTTTCGTTTTTGTTTTCTGTGCCAGCTAGGTGTGATAGCTTGGGAAGTATCTCCTCAGCATTTTTGATCCACAAAGCATCTTGTCAGAGCAATATGTAGTGGCAGACTATCTGAGCAGGACCAGGATAGACTAACTATTGGAAATTACAGGAGATCATCTTCCTGGGATTGATCCAGTTTTGGGAAGCATCTCAATCAGATGTATTTGCCTCCTTTCAAAACAGACACCTAACCAGATTATGTCACAGAACCCCTTATAGGTAGACCAAGAGAACAGATGCATTTTCACCTTTTCCGATGATACACAGGGTCATTCTCAAAATTCAGAGGGACTCTTCAAAGGTCTTTGTATTAACTCCCCTCAGCTCCAAACAGTTGATGTTATGTAGTCCAATCTCGCCTACATTCTTACCCATGGGTTCGGAGCCGAACCTCGGCTCCAACTCAGCCATACTCTAGCTCGAAATCTTTCAATTGGCTGGGCTAAGAGGTATCCCATGCTGCACTGCTCCCTTTCCCCAGATCTCATTTGCCGCTTGTAAAGCTCAGACGTGATCTCGCTCTTGGCTGTGGCTAAATATATCTTTTTGTCTTCTTTGATTTTCATGGCTAGCGGTGTGTGTTGTTGGTTTGTGGCAGCTGTTTTGTGTGGCCTTTTTGGCCTTTGTCTTACTTTTTGTCTGGTATCCCGTCAGCTATCTCCCAACGGGCTAGGCCCGTTTCAGGTAGAGGACCTAGTCCTCCCTTAGTTATCTGTTTTCCCTTCTGTGCTCGTTTTGTGTTTAGGTACCTATCCCCCTCCGGACTAGGGCCGTTTAAGTTAGAGGACCTAGTCCTTCCCCTTGTTTTTCGTGTCAGGACCGTTTCAGTTGGAGGTCCTTGTGTGGTGTCTGTAGTTCATTAGTTTCAAGTTCCCGCGCTTGTTGCTAGTGTTAGTTTTACTGTTGTATCTAATATTCTGCCGACCATGTCTAAGGATACAAAAGAACATAAGCCTTCGGGCTTTAAGAAATGTAGTAAATGTGGGTACAAGATGTCGTTTACTGATGGGCTATACACCTTCAGGTGTCTAGTGCGTTCTGTCACGCATTCAGCCCTCGTGTTCCTCAAGAAAGAAAGAACAAACTAATTCTGAAGGGATTACTGAAACCCTCCTTTGAGGAAGACTTGAAGAGGTCTTCTAGTGCCAAGTCCTCTCCCTCCAAAAGAAACAAAACACCCAAAGCAAAAAAACAATCTCCGGCTCCGTCTTTATTATCGGAGCCTCCGGAGAAAGTTAATAAGTCTTCTGTGACATCCTCGGCTCCCACTGTCTTCGGTGCTGAAGGACATTTGTGAATCTACAGAACCTACATTGGCTCCCACCCTCTCGGAGCCAGTGATGGAGATACTAGCTCTGAGCCGGTCTCCAATATTTAGACCAGTTTCTCCTCCTCACAGGTCTCCTTCTGAGAGGAGTTCTAGACTTCCTACCTTGTCCTCTAGGTCCTCCAGGACACACTCTGAAGTGGTGCAGAGACTGCTCCAATCACCGGTGCTGGCTAAATCGCTTTTGGCTCCAGCCCATTCGGCTCCGGATCCCGTCACCCATACATAGTCAATAGATCCTCCTCTGAGAAAATCTCAGCCTTCGGAGCCAGAGTGGTCGGCACCGCTTGATGCTTTTAGGTTGGGTCCGATAGCCCATCCTGGCTTATCGGCTCCGATCTCAGCTCCGACCCTGTCAGCTCCGTTCTCGGGGTCCAGGACTCATGGTTCCTTGGTCGGATCCGAGGGGGAGTTTTCGGGATGCTCTTCGGCTCCTAGCCTCCCTCTTGGTGCTTTGGCTTCTGACCTTGTCCCTTCTGCTCGGAGGTCTTCCATGGTTGGTCGATCTTCGGAGCTGGGGGGACCTGCTTTCGAGGTCATGCGGAGCGTGCTGGCCAGATCCTCAGCTGCATCATACAGCACTGACACTCTAACCTCTCCACCTCCGATATCAGTCTCTGATCACCCCCTATCTTTGGACAGCAGAGACCCAAGGCCTCAGGATACTTCCATGAGTGGTCCCCAAATTTCTGAGGTCCCCCCCCAGTGTTTTTGCCTGAGGAGCCACCCAGAAAACGAACGTGCAAGAGGAAGCACATCGACTCTCAGGAAGAGTCTCTCACGTCAGACACCGATCTCGAGGAATCAGAGGGTTCCCCCAAGTCATCCTCTGAGGATATCTCTATCCTAGAGATCTTGAAGCAGAGAGGCGACTGGCCCTCAAAACCCCCCTCCAAGGAGGAGTCGGTGTTCCTGAAGGCCTTTGGGGCTCAGCCCTCTGCCTCCTGGGTTTCTAAACCCTTTGAACTCCTGGATCTGGTTTGTCGAAGGGTGTGGGAAACCCCTGACACTGTGGAACCAGTCCCCAGGAGACCCAACAAATTTCTTTTTGTCCCCGCTAACAAAGAGTTTCTCACAAAGGGCGTTCCAGTAGATGCCATTGTGGTGGCAGCGGCCACCAAGAAGGAACTGGCTGAGACTTCATCTACCGTCCGTCCCCATAACAAGGAGTCTAGGACCATGGACTGGTATGGGAAGCGTATGTTTTCTTCAGCGGCCTTTACTCTGCGGTCACTGAATTACTTGTCACATTTTACACGGCTCCAAAGAGATGATCTGAAAGAGCTGGGAGATTCTCTGCAGGGTAACGTTTCTGATGCAGTGGCTTAGAAAGTTAATGCTCAGACTTCTACCCTAAATTCTATTGCTAACTCCTCCATGAGGCTGATATCTTACGCAGCCGAAGGAGCAAGTAGGGCAGCGAGTTCCGGAGTTTCTCTCAGGAGGCACTCCTGGATGCGCCTCTGTAATTTCACGGAGGCCTTCAAGTCTACATTCACCAGCTCCCCGTTTGATGGTTCCTCATTGTTCGGAACCAAGGTGAAAGACACTCTCACTAGGTGCGAGCAAGAGGGAAAAACTCTGTCTGCCATGGGAGTCCATTTTTCCATGCCTTCTAGACCTCATCCCAAGGTCCAGAAGAGTGGGAAAATGTGGTTCAAGAAATTGCAGAGATTTTTTTATGACGCACAAAGTGATTCCCCCTCCAAAGGCAGGGGAGGGCGTGGTAACTCAGGTAGACGCCGCCCTAGAGGCAGAGGAGGCCCGCGTAACCAGGGAGACCATGATTCCCTTCGTGGTTCTCCCTACCAGCGCGCCTGATGAGAGGCCTGACTGCGTGTTTCCGGAGACAGTCGGGGGTCACATTTTACTATACCCAGAAGCCTGGCACAACATCACCCAGGACCTATGGATATTAAAGTTTCCGGAGGATATCACATTCCCTTCTCTTTCTCCCCCACCTATCAAAAGAATCCCAGATGTTCCACCCAATCAAAGGGATTCCGCAGCTTCAGAGGTTATAAAGCTGCTAGAAAAAGGAGCCATCCAACATGTCCCCTCAGACCAGATCGGATTAGGGACTTACTCCAGATTCTTTTTGGTGCCGAAAAGAACAGGGGACCTGAGGCCCATCTTGAATCTCAGCCACTTGAACCTCCGCGTGAAGAAGTCCAAGTTCTGAATGGTCATGTTGCAATCTGTTCTCCCATTGTTGGGAAAAGAAGTGTGGATGTGCTCCATCGACCTCAAAGATTGCTTACTACCATATAAAGATGGACAGGGAATCCAGAAGTCCTCTATTCTTCCGGCTGGGAGCCAGTCATTTTCAATTTTGTGCCCTGCCCTTTGGTCTCACCACAGCCCCCAAGGTGTTCACCAAATGTATGGTAATGGTGACGGCTCACTTGAGACGTCAGGGATTCCAGGTGTTTCCGTACCTGGACGACTGGCTCCTTTCTGCCACCACCAGGCATCTGTTACTACAGAACAGAGGCGCCACTATCAAGCTGTGTCAACAACTGGGCATCACACTAAACTGGGAAAAGTCTGCCTTGTTGCCCTCGCAGCATGTCACCTTTATAGGCGCCGAGTTAGACACCATGATCATGAGGGCGTTTTTATCACAAGAAAGGATTCAGGGTTTGCAACAACAGGTATACGCGTTGCTCCCTCTAAAAAAAAAAAAGTGAAGGCAAAAACGGTTCTAAAATTGTTAGGGACAATGGCTGCAACAATTATGTTGGTTCCTCTGGCAAGGCTACACATGAGGCTCCTTCAGTGGCTACTCTTTGCCCAGTTGTCTCTACAACATCTTCCGCTTTCTCATCTTATAATGATCACAGACAAGTGCAGGCAAGATCTATGCTGGTGGCTTCACACCAGCAACCTCAATGTGGGAAAACCCTTCATCCCATCCCCTCCTGTTGCCACAGTGACCACGGATGTCTCCCAGATGGGGTTGGGGGGGACATTATCTCGGCAGGACAGTCCAAGGCACTTGGCAGGAACACGAGATACATCTGCATATCAATATTTTTAATTATTTTATTTATTTTACATTTGTTGACCGGGTTAGTCCGACTGGATGCATGTCCATTTTCAGCGGAGGCCCGGGGAGAAAAGCTCCAAGGGTAAGCAGATACAGCATTACGTAATACAAACAGACTATTTACAGAGATTACATAAGTAAGCAAGTTAAACAAGTTCAACAGGTTAGAGTTAATCCTGAGTGTAAGTCAGGATTAAATTAAATTACACAGTAAGATGGTAACCGATTTTTACACATTCTAGAGAGAGTTAGCCAGGCTTGATACAGTGACATAGCCAGTTAAGTGACAAATGTTGTTTGAGTCTAGTTTTAAATTGACCTAAGGTGGAAAGTAAGGTAATATCAGCTGGAAGAGAGTTCCAGGATCTACTTACAGAGTTTACAAAGAGAGAGTCACCAGCTGTTATTAATTTTGCTAGTATGAATTAGTAGTTTGTTAGAGGATCGACGCGGTCTAGGATTGTTATAGGGGGTGATAATATTTTTAAGTGCAGGAGTATTGTTCGGATTATAGAGGATTTTATAGGCCATAATCAGATGGTTATACTAGATTAAGCTGGGTAGTTCAAGCCACCCAAGCTGATTTAGATTGATGCAATGATGTGTCCTAAATGGCAGCCCAGTGGCAAACCTGGCAATGTGGTTGTAGCAAATTGAGAGTTTGTTAAGGACAGTCTTGTTTAAATTCGAGAGTAGAGGGGATGCATACAGAAGGGTTGAAAGAAGGTGAGAGCGAGCTATGGCAATTTTAGCTGGAGGGGTTAGGAAGGCTTTTATTTTGTAAAGTGACCCTAGTTTTTTATTGATGGTTTTGATAGTTTGGTTAACATGTAGGTCGAATTTTAGATTATTATCTAAGATGACCCCTAATAGTTTTGTAGAGGGGTCAGGGAAGATTATTGTGCCATCATTTGAATTTATGGTAAAGGTGAAAGCAGTAGACCTACGTGTTGGTGAAAATAACAGCATTTTAGTTTTTTTGGGATTTAGGATCAGACGACGTTCAGAAAGCCAGTTTTCTATTGTATTAAAGATGGTCTGGGTAGCTGACCATAACTCTATTGGAGATGTAGCCGAGCAAATCAGAGTAGAATCATCAGCATATTGGATACAGCTGACTTTTGGAATGACAGTATAAAGGTTGTTAATGAAGATGGAGAACAGCAAGGGCCCTAGTATAGAGCTTTGTGGTACTCCAAGGGTGTTAGGTAGAAGGTTAGAGAGTTTGTTCTGCCAGAGGACAGCCTGCTGTCGACCATTCAGGTAGGAATGAAACAATTGAAGGGCTCTGGTATGTAGACAGAATGTTTGCAGGGTGTGGATTAAAAGTTGGTGATCAACCATATCGAATGCCTTGGAAAGATCCAAGAAGAGGGCTGAGGATTTATAATTATTGTTGCGATTATGGTTTATGGTGTTGGTAAAGGCTAGGAGGGCTGAAGTAGTGCTGTGATGAGGACGGAAACCATGCTGAGTGTCTGCCATAAGGTGATTCTGGATTAGGTGGTGCATGAGTTGTCTTTGAATACATTTTTCCATAATCTTTGCAAGTGGAGAGAGTATAGCTATTGGCCTATAATTGGAGAATTCAGTAGAGCTGCCTCCTTTGTGAAGTGGGATTACATAGGATATTTTCCAGATGGTGGGAATTTTAGCTTCTACTATGGTTCGATTGTTTAGTATTGAGACGGGGTAAGCAATAGCATCAGCTGATGTTTGGAGGTACTCGGCAGGTAGTTGATCAGCAGAAAGTGAAGTGGGTTTTAATTTTTTGATCAAGGTATGGATAAGTGAAGTGACGACTGGTTGGAAGCTGAATGCGGGTAGGTTTCTAGGGGTGCTACTTTCAGGACCAGGGGAGCTAGGAGGTAGTTGGCTAGCTAGGGCTTGAATTGTCTCAGTAAAGAATCGGTTAGAACGGCCAGAAACATATTCAGGGGTTTTATCAATAGTAGCAGCAGGGATTGGGGATGAAGTTTGTCCAGGATGTAGTAGATTATTTAAACCTGCACAAAACTTCTGAGGGTTATTTTGATTTACTGTCTGTAAATTACAGTAGAATTGTTTTTTATCTTGTAAAATGGATTTTTTAGTTTCGTTCCTGGATTGCCTGTATTTAATGTGATCTTGGGGGTCTTTAGAAGAACGCCATGAAGCCCATGCTTTGTTTCTAAGGGTAATTTTGAGTTTAGACTCTTTAGAAAGCCATGGTGCAGTTTTTGCTTTTGTTCTCTTTGAATGAACAGGTGCATGCAAATCAAGGATCTCAAGGAATTTGTTAAAGTATGCTACTGCTTCCTTTAAGGGGAGGTGTTTTAGAATAGACCAATTACATGAGTTTAGTTCTTGTTGGAATTTGGCAGGGTCAAAGTTTATATTGTTTCTAACCTTTCTGAGTAAGGGTTGTTGGGAATTAATGACTTTGTGCTTAATTACGTAGGTGAGAAGGTGATCGCTTAGGCCATCAGGGAGGGTACCAGAGGTGTACAGTTGGGGGTGACTATTTCAGTACCCAGTCAAGTATGCTTTCTTTTTGGTTGGGTTTACATATCCTGGTAGGGGTGGATATGATTTGTGTAAATCCATGCAGGTTAATATGGGTGGTTGGGGATTCTGAGGAACAGGTGCAACAGTCTATGTTAAAGTCTCCAAGTAGTAGGCTTTCTTGGGGGTAGTGACATGATAGCCAGTGCAGGATATTTTCAAGTGTAGATATATTGTTACCTGGGGGTATGTACATACAGATGATATTAATGCATTTATTT
Organism: Protopterus annectens; assembly: GCF_019279795.1. Lineage (NCBI taxonomy): Eukaryota > Metazoa > Chordata > Ceratodontiformes > Protopteridae > Protopterus > Protopterus annectens. The sequence goes on from NC_056743.1 coordinate 95,341,342, forward strand.
TTATTAAGTTGCAATGTGGTGGCAAGAATCTCGGAGTTATTAATCTGAGGTGGTTGTATTACATCTATGGTGACATTCAACTCAGATTTATAGAGTACAGCTACCCCACCACCCTTCCTCGAAGCACGATCTAGCCTGTGTATCTTGTACCCAGGTGGTAACACTTCATTGTCTGTAGTGTTGGGTCTTAACCAGGTTTCAGAATATCTTGGAGATGAGAGCAGTGCTACTAGCATTGCAAGCACTTCAGAGCTTTCTTCCTCTTGGGACAATTGCGATCCACTCAGACAATGTCGGTGGTGTGGTATCTGAACAAACAGGGAAAAACCAAGTTGTACCCCCTGTGCAGAGAAGGCCTTTCGAGTGTGGCAGTTGGCAGTGGCTTTCCAACGTTTTCTTGTAGCAACGCACATTCCGGGGAAGTCCAACGTGATTGCCAACAGGTTGAGCAGAGCTATTCTGATGCCTCACGAGTGGTCCCTGAAAAGTCAAGTTGCGGAACATATTTTCTGCAGATGGGGTTAGCCTTGCAGCGACCTGTTTGCCAATCCCCTCAATACCAAGTGCAGCAGCTACTACACCCTTATCCCCCCTCAGGGGGTGTCACCCAAGGACACTCTAGTTCACGATTGGCCCTCTGGTCTACTTTATGCCTTTCCACCTGTTCCTTTGCTGACAAAGGGGAAACTTTTTTCTTGCTCCAGACCGATGTCAGAAAAAGTTAATAATTGTATTTCTTGTGGAAAGCAAATACCTCATAAGGATTTTCATTCTTACTGTATTCCTTGCCTAGGCTCTAATCACAACGTTACTGGTTGTCAGTTTTGTGCTAGATTTAACCAATGCATTATTAAGCGTCTGTATGATTTTGCATTAAACTTTTTTGGACACCGGTTTAATTGTCCTGAAATGTCATCGGACAGCCATCCAACTACCGGAGATTACAAAAAACGTAAAGAAAAGGATAGAGAAAAACAACCGAGGCCCAAAACCGATGACGAAGCTTCTCCTAAGCCAGTCGCCGGTTCTCAGTGAGGCGCTTTCGCAGCCCCTGACGCCCGCTACTTTAGAGTTGCAGGCTGCTACCGACTCCCACGTGGAGTCAGCCATGCTGCTGGATACTCAAGGTATTGGAGCCTCGGACGCTAATCCCTCAGATGGGTCCGGAGCCGCTGAGCAGGTACCGGCTTCTGAGGGTGTATTCAGACCTATACATCTTTACATTAAAACGACTTCAGCTTCAAAGGCAAAGACTAAAGCACTTTCTAAAGCAAGGAAACAAACTCAAGAGCCACGTGGACAGGCCTCTATGCCCAAAAAACAGATGCTCAAAATGGCCGAAGACTTGATTACCTTGATCAGGGGTTCCCATCCCCCTCCTGATAAGAGGCCTAGGCAAGACACTGACTATGAATCTTCAGATCATGTTTCTAGTTCTTCTGATTCCTCTTCTGATCAGGAATATTTTCTTCACCCCTATGAGGATTCTGATGCTGAAGAATTTATACCTTCAGCATCTCCTCCTGAGGACTATTCTTTGGAGAAACCTTGCATACCATGCATTTCCACTGGGAGAGCCAAGATTTTTCAGAATCTAAAAAGAGGCTCAGGGATTTTCTTTTACTACCTCAGCACAGGCCTCTAGCCATTCCACCTGTGTTATACATTGTAGATAATGTGTTTTTGGAGTCTAGTCTGACCCCTGACTCCTTACCCCCCAGCTCCTGTTAAGCCTGACAGATATTACAGGTTTCCTGACTCACACAAATTTCTTTTTAAAAACCCTGCTGCTGACCCAGAAACTATTTCACAGGGTCCAAAGGGAGTTAAGGCTTCCACTGCAAAAAACCCAACCTCCTCTGACAGAGATTCAAGGGCACTGGATAGATGGGGAAAAAAGGTTTACACATCTGCAACTTTGACTATAAGGGCCTTAAACTGTCAATTTCATATGCTTAAGTATCAACAGCAAGTCATGGGATTGCTTAAACAGAAACTGTTGTTAAATTCTGAATGTGCAGAAAACAAGGAAATGCAGGATTTATTGTATGCAGCAGAACAAGTTGGAAAACATACTTTGCAATGTGGTTTTGATTCTTTGGAGGCCTCCTGCAGGGCCGCAGTTACAGGTTCTGTAATTAGGAGGCATGCTTGGTTAAAGGACCAAAATCTGCCTGATCATGTTAAAGTTAATTTACTAGATGCACCTTTACAGCATGATACTTTGTTTGGTGTTAAGGCAGAAGAGGTGTTAAAGAAAATGGAGGACAAAGCTAAATCTATGCAAACTGTCAAAGATTTTTTACAAGTACAGCCACCTAGGTTTAGTAGACACTGGCCTACAAAAAATTGGTCCTTTCCTGTGTCAGTCAGACCTCAAAGGGGCAGATCCCAGGCTCAAGGTTCTTATAGGCCCAAGCAATGGGGTGCTTCTACCTCCAAAGCTGGAGAAGAAAGATCACAAACATACAGAAAACAGTCCCAATGACTTCCCCCTGCCTGCACCAAGCACTTATCTTCTGGCAGCATCCTTAGGGGGAAAATTAGCACTTTTTACTCAAATCTGGCACATCATAACCCAGGAGAAGTGGGTTCTAAACATAGTGTCACAAGGCTACAAGTTCCATTTCCATACTCTGCCAAAGGCAAACGGATAGCCAGATCTGCCAAAAAATCAATGGGCAGAGGCACAAAAACAAGTCTCATCCCTCATGGACATGGGGGCCATTCAACAAGTACCACAGCAAGAGCAGAGACAAGGATTTTACTCAAGACTGTTCTTGGTACCCAGAAAGGACAAGGCCTGGAGGCCGTTACTGGACCTATCTGTTCTGAACACTTTCCTGGATATTCCAAAATTCAAAATGTTGACTTTGCAGCAGCTTCTGCCCATGCTGGGCAAGAATGCTTGGCTTGTGACTTTGGACCTAAAAGAGGCATACCTGCATGTTCCAATCAGACAGTCATGCAGAAGATACCTAAGATTCAAGGCTGGTTCAATGCATTACCAATTCTCTGCACTGCCCTTTGGCTTATCTACTGCACCCAGGGTCTTTACAAAGTGCCTGGCACCAGTAATTGCATTCTGCAGACAAAGAGGAATACAAATATATCCTTACTTGGATGACTATCTCATTCAAGCAGAGAACAAGGACATTCTTCTTCAACATCTGGCGTTTGTGAAAAGACTTCTAACATGCCTGGGGTACACAGTCAACAAAAAGAAATCAAAACTAGTACCCTCACAAGAGTTAACATTCCTGGGTGCAAGCTTGAATACAACTGCCCAGATGGCTTGTCTCACGCCAGACAAACAAAGGCAACTGACTACCTATTTCAAAATGTTGGCAACAAAGGCCCAGTTATCTGCAAGAAAAATTCTGCAGGCTTTGGGCTTCATGGCATCCTGCATCCTACTAATTCCATATTCAAGACTGCATATGAGGAAACTTCAATGGTATCAAAAAAGTGTTTGGACTCAACATTGCCACAGCCTGGAAACAGTCATTACTCTCATTCCCTGCCTGCAACAGGAGTTTCGATGGTGGACAAAGGCTTGTCACCAGAACAAGGGACAGCCATTCACATTATCTCCAGCCATGCAGACATCAACAACGGATGCATCAGACTATGCGTGGGGAACCCACATGGCAGGAAGATGCATTCAGGGCACATAGCCCTCAAACCAAATGCATCTACATATCAATCAAAAAGAGATGTTAGCTGTTCAAAATGCCCTGACAGCCTTCAAGGACCTACCTCATCCGGGACAACTACTGATAAAGACAGACAAAACCACGGTCATGTGGTATATAAACAAGCAGGGGGGGCACACATTCTTGCCCCCTTTGCAGACTAGCCATGATCTTGTGGGACACAGCTATGACTTACCAAGTACATCTGCAGGCACAATTCCTGCCAGGAAAGGAAAATACTCTGGCAGACGAACTAAGCAGAAACCTCATGGATCCCCACGAGTGGAAGCTGGATCCACAAGTCTTCAGCATGATAACAAGGAAATGGGGATGCCTGGACATAGATCTTTTTGCCTCCCCTCTCAGTTACCAACTAAAAAGATTCTGGACAAGAACTTATCACAGACAAGCATGGAAAGTGGACGCCCTATCTTTCAGCTGGATAAACCTATCAGTGTATGCCTTTCCTCCACTGCCTCTCCTCCCCAAGGTGCTCCTAAAGGTCAGACAGGAGAAGCCAAAGACGATATTGATTGCCCCAGACTGGCCATGCCAGTACTGGTATCCGATACTAAGGAACTTATCTCTGTACCCAGCTTGGACCTTACCTCAAATACCTGTACTACTGTCCCAACAAAACAATCAGATCATGCACAGCCAGCTCAGGACATTAAATTTGGCAGCGGATAATGTAGTCATACAAAAAACACCTCTCAGTAAAGCTGTGATGGATGTTATTCTGGAAGCCAGAAGGCCTAGTACTAGAAAGTCTTATGCTGGAAAATGGAAGAGATTCTGTGCGTGGAACCAGGCACAAGGAACTGATACAGCGGTACCAAATATTCCTCAGATTTTGCAATACTTAACTGAGATGCTGGACAAAGACCTATCTTTTTCATCAATTAAAATTCATGCCTCTTCCATTTCGGCTCATTACAATACAGAGCCACCACTTTTTTCTCACCCTTTATTAAGGCAGTACCTCAAAGGAGCCAAAACTTTAAGGCCCTCAAGGAGACTACCAGTACCTGCATGGGACCTCAACTATGTCTTGGAAAAGCTCACGCTGCCTCCTTTTGAGCCAGCTGCTACTGTTGATATGAAGTTTTTATCTTGGAAAACAGCTCTGCTCTTAGCAATTACTTCTGCAAGATGAGTTTCAGAGCTACAGGCGCTCATGGCTGTGGAACCTTTCATCATTTTTCATCCAGACAGGGTCTCTCTGAGGACAAACCCAACATTTATGCCTAAAGTATTGTCCAGTGTGGCTCTTAACCAAGCCATCCATCTGCCAAGCTTTTACCCAAATCCACAGAACAAGGGGGAGAGAATTCTGCATTCTTTGGACATGCACAGACAGTTTAGATTCTACCTGGACAGAACCAAAGCTTTCAGGAAGACAGAGCAATTACTAGTGGCATATACTGCAGGATCACAAGAAAAGCCTATCTCAAACAGACTATTTTTAAGTGGTTAGGCCACTGCATTCATTTCTGCTACTTACACCATGGCAAGCCAGTGCCTAAGGGCATTAGGCCTCATTCCACCAGAGCTGCAGCCACCTCAGCAGCCTTTCTCAGGGGAGTACCAACCAGAGGCATTTTAGAGGTGGCTACTTGTAGTTCAGTGCACACATTTACAAAGCATTATCATCTGCCACTCTACTCTAAATCCAGCGCAGGCTTTGCTACTGCAGTTCTGCAGGGCCTCATAGCCGCTCCTACTGCTGTCTAGTTCCAGCCTCCCAACCATAGCTTTGGGACTCTACCCAAATGTAATGACTGCAACAGTGAAACATGAAGAACATAGTACAGCTGTGTACACTTACCATAAATGTAGATGTTCGAGTGTATTCAGTGTTGCAGTCCAGGTTACCCACCCGCCTTCCCCCTTTTTTCTTTTGGATCTTATCTTTCCGTCTCTGATTTATACTACCTATGTGGTGTATTTGCTTATAGATGAAGGTAAAATTTATATTGGTGTATTTCTGAATATATATATATATATATATATATATATGTGTGTGTGTGTGTGTGTGTATATATATATATATATATATGTATATATATATATATATATATATATATATCAACAATACCCCTCAGTAGCAGCAAGCATAGACAACAGTTCAAGCAATTCGAATTCTTCTATTTCAGCAAATCCACAAATAGAAAAGCACTTGTTAAGAAGCTTTTATTCCAAACACAGAGAACAAACGTAAGCGCTTTCACGGATTCACCCGCTTCATCAGACGTAACAGTTTAAAGAACTGACTTACTAGTATTTAACTAAAATTCAAATACTTAATTGGCTAATTGATGAATCCATTTTAAAGTGCCAATTCATAATATAGTTCATATATATAGAAAACATTCATATTTCTGTTAAAAACATATATATTAATTTAAAACACATATACATTACAATAAAACTATAAATATATAAAAATGTAAAGAGTATATATATGCACATAGTATTATCTCAATTGTCTAGCTCTCAATATGGGCTTAATAGATATCATATCATTCAGGCCATAGCCCCTATGTGCACCTAGCCTGAATATCCATTCTAACTCTGTGCATTCTGTATCTTTTACAATGTTTCCTAACCTTAAATTAGTGTATTGTATGTGTAAAATCTGAAAATGAAAAATGTGGGTAGGACCTTCCTTAATAATATGTCGTGCCAACGCATTATAATCTTCCTTCCTAGCTATACTATAATAGTGATCTCTAATACGTTCTTTCAGTGTACGATTCGTTTTACCCACATAGAATCGAAGACACTGTATGCAATGCGCTATATATACTAAATTTTTGGAATTGCATGAACCGTTCACTTTTAGTTCCCAAAGTCGCCTGGTTTCAGGATGCCTATAATACCGTGACTCGTCCACATATATACATTGTTTGCAGTTGTTACACTTTTTGGTCCCATCAAACCTTAGTGCTAACCCCTTATTAGGATCTATACCTATCAAATTTCGATAGCAAAATTGCTGTTTCAATGTCTTATTATTTTTATATACAAATCTCGGGCCTTCACCTACCAACTCTTTAACTTTTTCATCCATCGTTAAGATATTCCAACATTTCCCTATGGCTTCTTTCACCTTGTGAATATTGTTACCGTAAGGTATAACAAGACTGAGGTCCTGTTTACCTCTACTAGCATGTTGATTCTTCCTCTGTAAATTATTTGAAAAATAAGGTCTAGCCTGTGAATTCCTCTGTATAAGAACTTGTTTACAAATGATGTCAATATCATTGCTCTCATAACCTCTAGATATAAAGTCAGATTTCAATCTCGATAATTCTTCAGTTAGCATCTTATCATTGCAGCATAGCCTAGATAATCTATAGGCTTGCCCTCTGACTATGTTATTAAATATTGTCGGGTTATGCATACTACTACGATGTAAAAAATTGGGACAATAACAAGGTTTCCTATATACATTGGTAACAATAGTACCTTGGACCACATTAATACTAACGTCCAAGTAATTAATGGAAGTATCTGAATTCTCCATTGTAAATTTTAAAAAGTCACTCGTTACATTTATGTGTGTTAAAAAAGCATTCAAATCTGTGACACTACCCTTCCAAAGAAGAAAAAGATCATCAACAAACCGTCGATGAAATAAAATTCTCGGGTGATTCAGCAAATACTGTTTTTCCCATGCTACCATTATTAAGTTGGCATAGGCATTAGCGCAACTTGTTCCCATTGCCACGCCCCTTCTCTGTCGATATAACTTGCCCTGATACAGAAACAAGTTATTCTCTAATACCAACTCCAGTAGGAAGCATATAAAATCTGCTTTTATAACATCCATACCTCCATCAGTTTCCAATAGGCCTTTCAGTATAAATAAACCCTTATCATTGGGAATACTTGTAAATAATGATTCCACATCTAATGTTACTAAGGTCAAGTCAAAGGGCCTATCATAGGCTTGTAAAAACATGTATAAATCATGTAAAAAATGTGCTGTGTCTACCAAAACATGTTCATATAACAATAACTGCTGTTTCAGCTGTTGATCTAAATAAATTGACATGCCTTCCGTAGCCCAACCTGCACCAGCAACTATAGGTCTGAATTTAGGAAAAGTTGGATGTTTATGGATTTTAGGTAAACCATGTAACTGTGGAATAACAGGAAAATCGACTGTAAAATAGTTATATAGGTCCTTGGTAATAATTTTTAGGTTTAAACATTCTATAAGCGCTCTATTTATATTTTCTAACACTACATAAACCTCATCAAATACAAGTTCCTCATAGGCTTCAGTGTTCAAAATCTCATACATTGTATCTATATAGTAGGAAGAATCCATAATCACAGTTGGCCCACCTTTATCCATGGCCTTATTGCTATGCTATGATTATTTTTCAATTTGGAAATAGCCTGCATCTCTAATTTATTCACATTGGACTCTAACAATCCTGTATTAAACCTGCAATCTTTATATATTTCATTTTCAACTGCTTTGATAAACAGGTCAATATTTGCAGGTAATATAGGCAAAAAATCACTTCTCTTTTTCAATATAGGCATTACATTATCATTAGACCCTATAGATAGTTTTAGAGCTAGCCATCTGGCAAACAATCGTACAGATATTAAGCAATCACTTACATCAATATTTGTAGTAGGTATAAAGCCCAAGCCTTTTCTTAAAATGTCCATTTCAGCATCTGTAGGCATATAAGAAGAAATATTCCACACTAAGTCTTTGGTGTCCACATTTTCTTTATTGTTTGTAATTGTTGAGGCGCTTCCTTGCGCTTCTGTCCTCTCATAGTATCTGTCTCTACTGAGTTCCTGCGCCCTGCTCGTATTGGAAACGGAAAAACCGAAGGAACATGTTCTTCTGGTATGGTTCTTCTTCTTACATCCGCATTCACTCTCAAAGTACTGTTATCATTAGCCGGTACCTCCAAGGGGATAGAGCACATGGAATTACTTGCTTCAGGTGGTGTTAACAAATCAATACCTACTGTTCCTCCGCTGACACAACAATTCGTGTCAGCGCGTTTCATTTCAAGTTGTTGTTTCTCCAATGTATCTCCCTTCTTCATTCGGTCCTGGCGTGTTTCTGTGTTCCTACTATTTCTCACTCGTTGTCCTCCTTGCAACCGTTGAGCATAGGTTGCCGAATTCTGTCTCACATTAGTGACGTCATCTGTCGGCCACATGAACACCTGTTGTTTTGAAAAATCATTGAGATCTCTTGCTATTTTCTTTTTCTTGTACTCAAGCAACCTTGCTTCATAGCGGTTCACCCACTCTATTGTTTCCTGCATATAGATCTCAGTCGGACCATCACCATTCATTTCAGATAAATCATTCTGCTGCTGTATAATTCCCTCTCGTAGATCATTTTCTCTCGGTTGAAAAAATTCCACCAACAAATTCATATAAGCCTTACTAGTATTTAAATTAATTTTCTGCCATTTGATTAGCAGATCCGTATAAACAGTACCATAAGTGGGCATGTTTAAAACTCGAAGACCCCTAGGTACTATATTCAATTTTAAACATGCTTCCAGGTGGAAGCGCTGACATTGTAGACGCTTGAACTTGTAAATATCATTCTCAAGATTCCTCTTGAGTTGCAAAATATCTTGTTTGTTAGCATTAACCCCTTCTTGCACAGTATCAAAGTTACTCACATCCATATCCAACAACGGATTCGCTGTGGATAACAGCAAACCACTTAGTCTCATATTGGTATTCAAATTCATTCCGTTCATATCCTTAGTTGCTCCTGCTGCTGCCACTGCCGAAACATCCATTGGAAATGTATATAAACACACACGAAACCAAAAAACTGTATATCAACAATACCCCTCAGTAGCAGCAAGCATAGACAACAGTTCAAGCAATTCGAATTCTTCTATTTCAGCAAATCCACAAATAGAAAAGCACTTGTTAAGAAGCTTTTATTCCAAACACAGAGAACAAACGTAAGCGCTTTCACGGATTCACCCGCTTCATCAGACGTAACAGTTTAAAGAAATGACTTACTAGTATTTAACTAAAATTCAAATACTTAATTGGCTAATTGATGAATCCATTTTAAAGTGCCAATTCATAATATAGTTCATATATATAAAAAACATTCATATTTCTGTTAAAAACATATATATTAATTTAAAACACATATACATTACAATAAAACTATAAATATATAAAAATGTATACCTACTACAAATATTGATGTAAGTGATTGCTTAATATCTGTACGATTGTTTGCCAGAAGGCTAGCTCTAAAACTATCTATAGGGTCTAATGATAATGTAATGCCTATATTGAAAAAGAGAAGTGATTTTTTGCCTATATTACCTGCAAATATTGACCTGTTTATCAAAGCAGTTGAAAATGAAATATATAAAGATTGCAGGTTTAATACAGGATTGTTAGAGTCCAATGTGAATAAATTAGAGATGCAGGCTATTTCCAAATTGAAAAATAATCATAGCATAGCAATAAGGCCGGCGGATAAAGGTGGGCCAACTGTGATTATGGATTCTTCCTACTATATAGATACAATGTATGAGATGTTGAACACTGAAGCCTGTGAGGAACTTGTATTTGATGAGGTTTATGTAGTGTTAGAAAATATAAATAGAGCGCTTATAGAATGTTTAAACCTAAAAATTATTACCAAGGACCTATATAACTATTTTACAGTCAATTTTCCTGTTATTCCACAGTTACATGGTTTACCTAAAATCCATAAACATCCAACTTTTCCTAAATTCAGACCTATAGTTGCTGGTGCAGGTTGGGCTACGGAAGGCATGTCAATTTATTTAGATTAACAGCTGAAACAGCAGTTATTGTTATATGAACATGTTTTGGTAGACACAGCACATTTTTTACATGATTTATACATGTTTTTACAAGCCTATGATAGGCCCTTTGACTTGACCTTAGTAACATTAGATGTGGAATCATTATTTACAAGTATTCCCAATGATAAAGGTTTATTTATACTGAAAGGTCTATTGGAAACTGATGGAGGTATGGATGTTATAAAAGCAGATTTTCTATGCTTCCTACTGGAGTTGGTATTAGAGAATAACTTGTTTCTGTATCAGGGCAAGTTATATCGACAGAGAAGGGGCGTGGCAATGGGAACAAGTTGCGCTAATGCCTATGCCAACTTAATAATGGTAGCATGGGAAAAACAGTATTTGCTGAATCACCCGAGAATTTTATTTCATCGACGGTTTGTTGATGATCTTTTTCTTCTTTGGAAGGGTAGTGTCACAGATTTGAATGCTTTTTTAACACACATAAACGTAACGAGTGACTTTTTAAAATTTACAATGGAGAATTCAGATACTTCCATTAATTACTTGGACGTTAGTATTAATGTGGTCCAAGGTACTATTGTTACCAATGTATATAGGAAACCTTGTTAGTGTCCCAATTTTTTACATCGTAGTAGTATGCATAACCCGACAATATTTAATAACATAGTCAGAGGGCAAGCCTATAGATTATCTAGGCTACGCTGCAATGATAAGATGCTAACTGAAGAATTATCGAGATTGAAATCTGACTTTATATCTAGAGGTTATGAGAGCAATGATATTGACATCATTTGTAAACAAGTTCTTATGCAGAGGAATTCACAGGCTAGACCTTATTTTTCAAATAATTTACAGAGGAAGAATCAACATGCTAGTAGAGGTAAACAGGACCTCAGTCTTGTTATACCTTACGGTAACAATATTCACAAGGTGAAAGAAGCCATAGGGAAATGTTGGAATATCTTAACGGTGGATGAAAAAGTTAAAGAGTTGGTAGGTGAAGGCCCGAGATTTGTATATAAAAATAATAAGACATTGAAACAGCAATTTTGCTATCGAAATTTGATAGGTATAGATCCTAATAAGGGGTTAGCACTAAGGTTTGATGGGACCAAAAAGTGTAACAACTGCAAACAATGTATATATGTGGACGAGTCACGGTATTATAGGCATCCTGAAACCAGGCGACTTTGGGAACTAAAAGTGAACGGTTCATGCAATTCCAAAAATTTAGTATATATAGCACATTGCATACAGTGTTTTCGATTCTATGTGGGTAAAACGAATCGTACACTGAAAGAACGTATTAGAGATCACTATTATAGTATAGCTAGGAAGGAAGATTATAATGCGTTGGCACGACATATTATTAAGGAAGGTCCTGCCCACATTTTTCATTTTCAGATTTTACACATACAATACACTAATTTAAGGTTAGGAAACATTGTAAAAGATACAGAATGCACAGAGTTAGAATGGATATTCAGGCTAGGTGCACATAGGGGCTATGGCCTGAATGATATGATATCTATTAAGCCCATATTGAGAGCTAGACAATTGAGATAATACTATGTGCATATATATACTCTTTACATTTTTATATATTTATAGTTTTATTGTAATGTATATGTGTTTTAAATTAATATATATGTTTTTAACAGAAATATGAATGTTTTCTATATATATGAACTATATTATGAATTGGCACTTTAAAATGGATTCATCAATTAGCCAATTAAGTATTTGAATTTTAGTTAAATACTAGTAAGTCAGTTCTTTAAACTGTTACGTCTGATGAAGCGGGTGAATCCGTGAAAGCGCTTACGTTTGTTCTCTGTGTTTGGAATAAAAGCTTCTTAGCAAGTGCTTTTCTATTTGTGGATTTGCTGAAATAGAAGAATTCGAATTGCTTGAACTGTTGTCTATGCTTGCTGCTACTGAGGGGTATTGTTGATATACAGTTTTTTGGTTTCGTGTGTGTTTATATATATATATATATATATATATATATATATATATATATATATATATATAAAGTTTGGCTACCCTTTTTGGGGGCACCTGACATCTGGGGCAAGAAAAACTGAAGAAAATGGCGTCGGCTGCTTCTTTTATACCCCTGACGACCTGACGTCAGGGAAGGGGCGACGGCAGCCGACGCAGGACCCAAGACTTTGGAATTCAGGCCGGCTGAGGGCAACCTGCCAGCAGGATTACCCAAATGTAATGACTGCAGCAGTGAATACACTCGAACATCTACATTTATGGTAAGTGTACACAACTGTACTTTCCTCCTCCTTCTCCAGGGTTGGATAAGCTTTGGTAATCAATAAAAATAGCCAAAGGCCTACTGCAACAGTGGGAGTGACAAACACAGTGCTATTATGATAGTAGATGTTTGATATGATTTACTATCATTAGTTTGAATGGCAAAACATTTGGCGTTCGAAATAACGAAAACTAAAAAGGAAACCAAACATTTAGAGCATACACAATGTCACCCCAAATGATTGACACATTTGAGTTGACATTGTTGCCGAAAATGTTACGCGATAGCCGTATAGGAGCTGATGTAAATCAAACTCCTATACGACATTTCACGTTTTTGCAGGGGGCCCCCCCACACACACCCTCTGCTTCTAATATATTCCAACTCTGAGATCGCACTACAGTGGGGATATGGATGAATTTCCAATCCCCACTGTACCACGATCTTGTACATATAGTCGAACACACTTTTGCAGATGCGCTACTTGCATAAGTGTGTTTGATTATCCAATACACTTGTCATTTTGCAAACAACATTCTGATGTTCGGCAGCACTACTGCCGACAAAATGTCATTTGCACAAATGATAGTAAACCATTTGATCTCCACACTGCTGCAGTAGCTGAAACCACTAAACACCCCCCACACTCTTTTCTCTTGTATATAATTGTCTTTTGGGGATATAAAATGCTCCTGGGTTTATATCTGATTAGAGGTTCAAGATGAGGGTTTTTTTTTCTGTGGGCAAGAAAGTCCTGAAGTCATTTTCTTCTTTCACTTGTTCATCTGATTGGTGCTGGCAGTTCAACAGCCAGATGTGCGAGAAGGAACCAGAGCTTTTGAAGCAGGCTGGATGCTATTATCTAGACAGAAAACAACCCAGACACTCGAAGGCTACTGCAGTAGTGTGGAATTTGAACATCTGCTGTTATGGCTAGTTCTTTCCCTCACGTTCTTTCTGCTCTATAGTGGGTCTGATTAGCATTGAGTACAGGGAAATGATAACTTCTTTGGGTCTAGATGAAATACCTTTGGCTATTGGTTGTGCTTAGAATTTCATGACTGCAGTTGGTATGTGATGATCAAAAGAGAGGGAACCATCAACCCAAGTGAGAGGGTCCCCTGACTACCTTTTTTTTTTTTTTTTAGTAAGGAGGTGCAGATGTCCTTCATGGATGCATCTGCAGTCATAACAACTGGGTTGTCCTGTCGTCAGGCAGCCCTTCAGTCGGCTGGATTCCAAAGTCCGGGTCCGGCTTCGGCTGATGTCGCACTTCACCCGACGTCATCTCTGTTGGTCTTCGGGTATAAAGGCATCAGCCGACGCCATTTTCCTCAGTCTTTCTTGCCGCGTGGCGCCCGAAGCAGAAGCTGTTCGCAAGTGCCGGTCGGTCGGATCCAGAGATTACTTCTACGGAATACTACTTCGAAGACTTCTAAAGCTAAGTACCCCGTTGGGGACTCTTTCTTGCCTCAGCCGATGTCAGAAAAAGTTAATAATTGTTTAACCTGTGGGAAACAAATACCTCATAAGGATTTCCACTCTTACTGTCTGCCTTGTTTAGGCCCAGCCCACGACGTAGCAGCCTGTTCGGCCTGTGCTTCTTTCAACCGACGAACACTTAGGCGTCGGTCGGAGTTTGCTGAACAGTTTTTCGGTTCTGATTTTGCGTATATTATGCCGTCGGATCCTCCGACTACCCAAACTGCTAAAAACGCAAAGATAAAGACCGACACTCATGATCCGGTTTCGGACGAAACCATGGTTAAGCAAACCGCGAGTGTCTCGGTTTCGGCCGAAACCGAGAAAGCTGATCAAAATACAGCAGAATCTATCACTACCACTGAGGCCCCTGCTACTTCTCTTGAATCGGCCTCAGAAATTTTATCCACTACGGTGGTTGCCACTGACTTATCAGACACCATTCCCTTGGATGTGTCTACCCCAGCACGTGGTGCTGCTAGGCCTCCAGCAGCCATGTCCATTAAGGCCTTTGCCAGGGCCAAAGCAGCCAAAACTACTAGAACAGTGCCTGCTAAACCCCCTACAACACGGCCCTCTTCTACTTCACAAATGCTTACCCTGGCAGAAGATTTAATTTCATTAATTAGGGGATCTCAATCTCACCCAGACAGGGCCTCTCAGCCCCCAGAGAAGAGACCTAGGGCAGAGCCCCCCGAGCCTGTGTCCTCTGATGATTCTGCTGATGATTCAGACATAACAGACCAGCCAGAGGTTCCTTTCTCCAATTTTGAAGACTCAGATGCTGAAGAATCCATTCCAGCTGCCTCCCCACCAGAAGAATTTTCCTTTGGGGAAACCTTACATGCCATGCGAGAGCAGTTCCAATGGCAGCAGCAGGATTTCTCAGATTCCAGAAAAAGACTTAGAACCTTCCTGCACCTTCCACAACACAGGCCCTTAGCTATACCTCCTGTGCTCTCTGTAGTGGATGATGCCTTCAGTGATGTCTGCTCTGCACCAGATTCTTTACCACCAGCCCCTGCCAAACCAGACAGATTTTACAGGGTACCAGACACTCATCACCACCTTTACAAGGCCCCACTTGCAGACCCAGAAACTATATCCCAGGGCCCCAAGGCAGTAGCCGCGACCACAGCTAAAAACCCTATTCCTTCTGAAAGGGAAGCCAGGTCTTTAGACAGATGGGGCAAAAAGGTTTACACTTCAGCTACTCTCTCAGCTAGAGCTTTAAACTGTCAGTTTCACATGATACAATACCAAGAGTTTATGCTTGATCAGTTAACGAAAAAGCTATCCTCTGATGAATCAATTGATAAGAAATATGTATTAGAAATGGTAAATAACATACAACAGGTTAGTAACCATTCCTTAAAATGTGGCTATGATGCACTGGAGGCTTCATTTAGATCAGCCATGACTGGCACAGTGATAAGAAGGCATGCATGGCTAAAGGAACAAGCTTTACCGGATCATGTTAAAGCTAAGTTATTAGATGCTCCTATGGATAAGACCAACTTGTTTGGTACACCTGCCCAGCAGGTAATGAAGAAAATGGAAGAAAAGGCAAAATCTGTTCAAACGGTTAAAGATTTCTTGCAGGTCCAACCCCCAAGGTTTAGCAGGAACTGGCCTGCCAAAAATTGGTCCTTTCCTGGCTCCACAAGATCCCAAAGGGGCAGGAATAGACGTTCCAGAGGCAGAAACCAATCCAGAGGAGGTGCCTACAGAGGACGACAGTGGCAAGGTAACAACAGAGGCACAGACACAACCACTGCCACTACAACAACACAGCCACAGTGACTTAACTCTAAATCCGCCTACCAGGGAACAACTAGCAGCTCCATTAGGCGGCAAATTAACCTTATTTTCAAAGAACTGGCACTATATCACAAAAGACAAGTGGATTTTACAAACCATAGATCAAGGTTACCGGTTCCACTTCCACACTTTACCAGTCAAAAGAGGAATGCCAAATCTACCTCCAAATCAAAAAACAGAGGCTCTACAACAGATAATGCAGTTAACAAACATGAGGGCTGTGGAAAGAGTGCCAACAACAGAACAAGGAAAGGGATTCTACTCAAGACTATTCCTAGTTCCAAGAAAGGAAAAAAGTTGGAGACCTATTCTCGACCTGTCCACCTTAAATACATACATCATTGTCCCAAAATTCAAAATGCTGTCCCTACAGCAACTTCTGCCCATGCCGGGCAAGGAGTGTTGGCTGGTAACTCTAGATCTCAAGGAGGCATACCTGCACGTCCCCATTCAACCAATCTGCAGAAGATACCTCAGATTTCTTGCAGGATCAGAGCATTATCAATTCTCAGCATTGCCCTTTGGCTTATCTACTGCGCCCAGAGTATTCACAAAATGCCTGGCATCAGTAATCGCCCACTGCAGACTACAGGGAATTCAAATTTACCCATACCTGGACGACTGCCTGCTACAAGGGGACAACAAAAGCAAGCTGACAACAGATTTACAAAGGGTCATTTACTTGCTACAAGCACTGGGATACACAGTCAATTTACAAAAATCAAGGCTGATACCATCCCAGACAAGGACATTCTTGGGCGCGGAATTGGACACAGTAAAACAAATGGCTTTCCTAACTGCAGAAAAACAAAGAGAACTCCCTCTTTACTTCTTGGCACTAACAAAACAGAACAAGTTAACAGCAAGAAAAGTACTGCAGGCCTTGGGCTTCATGGCATCATGCATAATCTTGGTCCCACTTGCCAGACTACATATGAGAAAACTACAGTGGTACCTAAAGAATTTATGGTCCCAACACAGGCACAGCCTAGAAACAGAAATTCCTCTAATTCCATGCTTAAAACAGGAGTTCCTATGGTGGGCTCAAGCATGCCAGTCAAACCCAGGGCTACCCTTTCGCAGATGTCAAGCAAGCCAGACCATCACAACAGGCGCTTCAGACCTAGGATGGGGGCCCACATGCTGGACAAATGCGTGCAAGGATTGTGGACGCAGGATCAACTTCACCTGCACATCAACCTAAAAGAAATGCTGGCAGTAAAACTGGCAATCCAAAACTTCAGACCATTTCTCAAAGAGGGCCAGTTGATGATAAGGACAGACAACACCACAGTCATGTGGTACATCAACAAACAGGGAGGCACTCATTCATACCCCCTATGCAGAATGACTTTGGAGCTGTGGAACCTGGCACTCAGCTACAACATCCAGTTACAGGCAATATTTGTACCGGGAGAAGAAAATACTCTAGCAGACATACTAAGCAGAACCACATTGGATGCCCACGAATGGATGCTACATCCGGACATCTTCAAGACCATCTCAAAGCAATGGGGAATGCCGCAGATAGATCTATTTGCTTCCCCTCTCAATCACCAGCTCAAAAAGTTCTGCACAAGGACATTCCACCCACTAGCATGGAAAGTGGATTCGCTCTCCTTCAGCTGGAAAGGCCTAACAGCATATGCATTCCCACCTCTTCCCTTGATACACAAGGTATTACTAAAAATCAAGGAAGAACGTCCAAGGATAATCCTAATAGCGCCAAACTGGCCAAGACAACACTGGTACCCACTGCTGAGGAGCATGTCTCAGAACAATATGTGGCCAGTACCCCTGATGCCTTTGATGTTAACTCAGAACAACTACAGCATCATGCATCCAAACCTAAAAACGTTGCAACTGACTGCATGGAACATCACATAGCAGCAGCTAATCCAGAACTTTCCCAAAGAGTTAAAGACATTATTCTTGAAGCCCGCAGACCTTCAACAAGAAGGAACTATGCAGGAAAATGGAAAAGGTTTGTCATTTGGAGTACTGAAAGAGGAAAAGATGTGTCAAACATAGATATGCCTAACATTCTGGAGTATCTGGCAGAACTTCTACATACAGGCCTGTCCTACTCCTCCATCAAGATACATGCATCAGCTATATCAGCAGAATACAGCTTTGATCCACCAGTTTTTTCACACCCATTACTCAGACAGTTCCTCAGAGGAATCAAGAATGTAAAACCTCCAAGGAAAACACCTTTACCAGCTTGGGACTTGAACTTTGTGCTAGAAAAGTTGACACTATCACCCTTTGAGCCAGCAGCAACAGCAGACCTACAGCATCTATCGTGGAAAACCGCCTTCCTACTGGCAATAACCTCAGCCAGGAGGGTTTCTGAACTCCAGGCCCTAATGGCAGTACAACCCTTCCTAATCTTCCATCAAGATAGAGTGTCCATGAGGACTAATCCTACATTTATGCCTAAGGTGGTATCCAGAGTGTCTCTAAACCAGGCAATCCACCTACCTACCTTCTTTCCCAACCCACAAAACAGAGGGGAAAGAATACTGCATACCTTGGATGTACATAGACAGCTACGCTACTACCTGGACAGAACAAAAAGTAGCAGAAAAACTGATCAGCTTTTTGTAGCCTATGCAACAGGAAGGGAAGGAAAAGCGATTTCCAAACAGACAATCTCCAAATGGATAGGAAATTGCATACGATTCTGTTACTCCTTCATGGAAAACCAATTCCACAGAACATAAGACCTCATTCTACAAGAGCAACAGCCACTACCACAGCCTTTTTACGAGGAGTGGCAACCAAAGATATTATTGAGGCGGCTACTTGGACCTCCGTGCATACATTTGCCAAGCATTATAATTTGCCTCTATATTCCAGATCCCGAGCAGGGTTTGCCACTGCTGTACTGCAAGGGATCCTAAACACACCATAATCTAGTTTCTTCCTCCTCCCCTAGTTGGCTATGGTATTCTACCCAGTTGTTATGACTGCAGATGCATCCATGAAGGACATAGTACAGTTTTGTACCTACCATAAATGTAGATGTCCGAACTGGATAGCATCTGCAGTCAGGATTACCCTCCCTCCTTCCCCTCTGTGGTACTCCTAGGGTGTTTACCCTCCTAATAGCTAGCTGGTGGGGGAGTCTTTATGGTGTATTTGTTGTATATATGTACATACATGCTTATTTTCTGTGTTTACCACTATCTTTTTGGAAACATTGGCATTTATCCAAAATTTTTAGCCTTCAAGAGGGCTACTGGCATCTGGGGCAAGAAACACTGAGGAAAATGGCGTCGGCTGATGCCTTTATACCCGAAGACCAACAGAGATGACGTCGGGTGAAGTGCGACATCAGCCGAAGCCGGACCCGGACTTTGGAATCCGGCCGACTGAAGGGCTGCCTGACGACAGGACAAACCCAGTTGTTATGACTGCAGATGCTATCCAGTTCGGACATCTACATTTATGGTAGGTACAAAACTGTACTTTTTTGCTGATTTTGTGGGTAGTTTCTGTTTTCTGAAAGAAGAAATGCTCAGTTATTTACTAGGATAAGATTTTTTTTTTTTTGAAGGGT
Source organism: Protopterus annectens (assembly GCF_019279795.1). Classification (NCBI taxonomy): domain Eukaryota; kingdom Metazoa; phylum Chordata; order Ceratodontiformes; family Protopteridae; genus Protopterus; species Protopterus annectens. The sequence goes on from NC_056743.1 coordinate 95,361,001, forward strand.
ACCGATATCAGAGGAGGTTCTTGACAATTACACTCAGTTAGCAGTTGTATGCAGATGTGGTTAATCAGAGGTCTTGTTTATCAGTTTTGAAGTCAGATAAGTAGACGCTGAACAGGAGAGGACCCTGAACAAAACCCATAAGAGACTCCATTTGTTAACATAACAGTATTTGAAAAGACTCCTGTCACATGAGCTACATGGGTTCTGTCTTTCAGTGAATTTGGTATACATTTTACAAGTAAAAGATCTTTTTAAGGCAGATAATTTCTTACAGCTCTAGCACGAGGTATTGTATCAAATCCTGTGGCTAGATCAAGTTAAGTTGTATGAACAGCATTGCCACTGTCAACAGCTTGACTGACCGTCTTTAAGAACTTAAGATTTGGCAGACATCATCTGCCCTTGATAAAGCCTGATAAGGTTCTTGATACCATAATTAATAAGACTGGTGAACTTCCAAGGTGGCTGTACAATAATCAACATGTTGGTTATAGCCCTCTCAGTGTAAAAACTGCAGTTGTGAAAAAAAATGGGTAAAATCCAGTTACTGGCTTTTAATTATATTGTCTAGATCCAAGCAAAGAAAAAAAATGGAGAGGGTAACAGAAAATCAGTCAGAAATAGAGAAAAAAATGTGTTCAGGATGGAATTTGCAGCTATTCAGCTTTCAGTTTTGGTACAGAAGATTTTCAGTAATTAGAGGAAGCATAAATCATATGCACTCAGAGGTGTTTAAAATAAGTGAAACACTGAAGGAATACATTCAGTCAACTAACAAAATGCTGGAAAATAGCTTTAAGTATTCTGATGAACGGATAAAAATACAAGAATCAGAGGTTGAAATGAAGCAATGTTTGGCTGTGTATGAGGCTCCTCTGAAAAAACATTAAAAAAAATTGCTGTTCTGAAGAAGAGCTATTTAAAAAATATATATACGAGTTAGGAGACAGAGCACACAGAAGAAACTGAGACTTTGATGTCCTTTTCATTCCTCTTCACTAATAGTTGTCTGATCCGATATCTGGTCCATTTTGGCCACTTTCCAAGAGTTAGAATCCGAGTCTTGAGCTCCTTCCCCAACCCACAATGCACCATACCTTCCTCAACTCCCCAGATCTCGTTTGCTGCGAGTTATGTCCAGACGTGGTTCCAATCTCGAGCTAGTGGTTTTAGTCAGATAAGTGAAAGATTTCTATTTGTTAGAGACTAATTGTTGTTGTTATTACTGTTTTTTTCTTCTCTTTTCAACTTCCCTTATAGTTAACAAAGCGTTATGGACTTTAGGTTTCCCTTTCTTCTGCTTCTTCCTTCCTCCTTCATACTATTGGCACTTACTTGTTTGGACCTTCTTTGAAAGCTACAATGACCTGCTGCGAGCAAGAAGGAAAGACCTTGTCTGCTGTGGGGATCAAGTTTTCTACTCCTCAGAAGACCTTCTCCAGGAACCAATGAGGAGGGAAAGGAGACTTGGTTCAGGAAGTCTCGAGGCTCTTTTCAGGACCCACACGAGGATACTTCCTCCAGGGGCAGAGGGGGAGGTTTCAATGGCAGATGCCACCCCAGAGATGGGGGTTCCACAGAATCAGGGCTCCAGGGAACCCTTCCTTGATAGGCACTTCCAGTGTTCCTAAAGTGCTGTCGGACTGTCTATCTCTGGAGGCAGTCAGGGGTTGTGTATCCCTACACCTAGATGGCTGGAGAAGTATAGCAAGCAATTCCTAGGTGCTAAATATTATATCCAGAGGCTGTTACTTTCCCTTTTCCCTAACTCTTCCAGGCCCAAGGAGGAGACTCCCCAATGTTCCACCCAGTCAGAGGGAGTACACACAACAACAAGTTCAAAAACTTCTACTAAAAAGAGTTATCCAAGCGGTCCCAACCAACAAAGAGAATTCAGAACCTATTCTCTATTATTTTTAGTGCCAAACAAGACAGAGGACCTGAGACTTATTCTGGATCTCAGCAATTTGAATAATTTCGTCAAGAAGTCAAAATTCCAAATGGTTACGGTTCAGTCCAGTCTGCCACTGTTATGTAAGGAAGATTGGATGTGCTCCATGGATCTAAAGGATGCGTCCTATCATATCAACATTGACAAGCACTCCAGAAGTCATTTGCTCTTTCGGCTTGGAGCTAGTCATTACCAGTCCAGGATTCTGCCCTTTGGACTCACCACAGTCCCCCAGGTGTTTACCAAATGTTTGGCAGTCATAGCTCCTCACCTGAGTCTAAAGGGATTCCAGGTGTTTCCATATCTCAGCTATTAGCTCTTTACTGCACCAACAAAGCATCTTCTGATACAGTCAAGGGACTGTCTACTGAGAATCGTCAACCAGCTGGGCATTACAATAAATCTAGCAGAATCAAACTTGACACCGGTGCAAAACTTAGTGTTCATAGGAACACAACTGGATTCAATGACACAAGTGGCCTCCTTGCCAATACACCACATTTTATCTCTGAGACAATTATTTCAAGATGTACTACATCATCCGCAAACACGAGCCAAGTTTGTTTTATGGGCTCTAGGGCCAATGGCAGCCACAAGTTTTCTAGTCCCCTTGGCGAGGTACTTTATGAGAATTCTCCAGTGGACCATAGCACATCAGTGGTACATCCTTTGTCGCCCACTGTCTTCTCCCATAAAACTGTCTTAGATCTACAGGAATCATTTACAGTAGTGGCTAGAATCACAAGACCTGTCTCTAGGCAGACCCTTCTCTCTTGCCCCTGCCATAGCCACAGTGACCATGGACACTTCCGGTCTTAGTGGGTGGGTGGGGAGCACTTCCTAGGAAAGATGGTCCAAGGCACGTGCTCACCTGTAGAGACCAAATTGCATATCAGTGTCTTAGAGATGAGAGCAGACCTCCTTACATTGCAAGCCTTCCAGGACATTCTCCCTCGGGGGATGATTGTGATTCACACAGACAACATGTCAGTAGTCTGGTACATCAACAAACAAGGAGGAACCCGTTGTGTAGGGAGGCCTTGAGAGTTTGGGAATGGGCAATATCTTTAGACCATTTTCTGATTGCAACACACTTTCCAGGCGGGTAACCAGCATTCTAGCAGACAGACTCAGCAGTTCAATTTTGACTCCTCATGAGTGGTTCCTCAAACAATCAGTAGCGAACAAGATATTCAGCTGTTGAGGCCAACCTTGTTGCGACCTCATTGTGTCTCCCCTGAACTTCAAGTGCAACAAGTATTTTACTCAATCCCCTTGGAGGAGAAGTCAGCAAGCGATGCTCTAGTCTACAACTGGCCCCCCAGTCATCTTTATGCTTGTCCTTCATTATCATTGAACCCAAAAGTTCTACAGAAAGCCAGCAGGTTGAAGAGTTCCTTAATCCTTATTGCCCCTTTCTGGCCTCACCAGGTGTGGTTCCTCTTTCTTTTGTCTCACCTCAAGTTTCCACCTTGGATTCTGGATCCCATACAGGATCTTGCATCTCACCTGTCATTAACAATGAATGTTAAGTTGTCCATCTCGCCTTCATTCTTGCTGGATGGGTTCGGAGCCGACCTCGGCTCTGACTCTGCCACTCTAAAAGCTCGAGAGTTGGTTCCACCGGCTCGAGGCTCCCCTTATATCCCACAATGCTAGGCGGTATTACCTCAGATCTCGTTTGCCGCTACAGCGATCGAGGTGTATGGTTTCTACCGGCTTCAGGTCAGTGATTATAGATTAATCTATAGTTAAATTAAACCCCCTTAATTTAGTCATTTATAGTTAATTCCCTTAACTTAGTGGATTTTGACCCTTTCCTCCCTGTTTATCCACCCTTTTTTCCACAAAAACTTATTAGTTCTTCCCTCAGGCCTTCGGGCCCTTCCATCCCCTTAGTGGAGTGTATGTGTTTTTTTTTAGGGATCTAAAAAAGAACTAACCCCTTTTTTTAGTTAACCTTGTGGACAGTGTAATCGGTGTGTTTTGTGTGTGTGTGTGGTTACACTTTCCTTGAAAATGTCTAAGGAGTCAAAGGTCTCAGGCTTCAAGAAGTGTGACTCGTGCTGTCAGAAAATGTCTCTGACAGACGGTCACACTTCTTGTATTTACTGCCTGGGACCTTTACACCTGCAGGACTCTTGTGCTGTATGCCATGGCTTCAGCCCTAGAGTCCTGCAGGAAAGAAAAAACAAACTTATTTTAAGAGGTTTGCTTAAGCCTGAGGGTTCCCCTACTGCTACTTCGGGCAAACCCTCTAAGGCTTCTAGGTCCTCGACTCCAGCTTCTGAGTCGAGGCCTAAGGCTTCGAAACCTACTGCTACATCGGCTCCGGCTGGAGCCGATGAGTCTCGGACTGCAGTTTCTGTGGTTCCCTCAGCTCCGGCTGGAGCCGAGGCATTGGAAATTCCTGGGTCGGCTCCGATCAGACCATCGGAACCGACATCTAGAAAGAGGTCTAGGTCACCGTCCCTTGGCTCCGTTCATTCGGCTCCAGCGTCTCCCTTGCTGTCTGAACGGAGCCATAGATCTCACTCCTCTAGATCATCGAGGCTTTCGGATCATGACCTTCAGAGGGTAGTGAGTCGACTTCTCAAGTCCGAGGCACTGGCCCAAATGCTTCAGAGCCCGACTCATCAGTCGATGCTTGACCCTATCCCTCAAAATGTTCCTCCTCCGACTCCTTTGAGCTCGGAGCCGGGGCGTTTCGGAACCGAGACTGTGGTAGCGTCGGAACCGATACAATTGTCTTCAGTTCTGTCGTCGGCTCCGATTTCTTCCTTGGAAGAATCTCGGCGCCGGACTTCCCTCGTCGGCTCCGAGGGGGTGAGTGGCATCGGAACCTTGTCCGACCCGCTCTCCTCTCGGTGCTTCGCTGGTGAGTTCGGCTCCGACATCGCCTCGGAGCCATCACTGTCGGTGCAGAGGGGTTCTCAGCTTCGGGCGGGGACCTCTGGCTCTGCCTGACAGGGGTGCGTTCGAGGTCATGCGGAGTGTGTTGGAACCTGGTTCAACTCCACAGTCGGCTCCGTCCGTCCCTCCCTCTTCGGTGCCTCAGGTTATGTCTACTCACTCCCTCATCCCAGACCGCAGAGAGCCAGCTCCTCAAGAATCCCCTGTGGGGATCTCATCCTCTTCCGAGGCCTCTCCTGAATTGGCAGGGGAGCCCCCTAGGAAGAGAAAGTGTAAGAGGAAGCACATAGACTCACCTGAGTCTGTCACCTCTGACACAGATTTAGAGGATTCCGAGGGTTCCCCCCGTTCCCCTTCTGAAGATGTCTCCTTTGCAGACATTCTAGAGATCCTGAAACAGAGGGGAAATTGACCAGCCCTTAACCCTTCAGAGGCTGAATCTGTGTATCTTGAGCCGTTTGGCTCTCGCCCTTCCACCTCCTGGGTGTCTCCCCCCTTTGACCCCCTCATGCAGGTGGTAGCAAAAAAGGCTTGAACGGTGCCTGACTCAGTGGACCCCACCCCCAGGAGACCTTCAAAGTTTATCACAGCACCAGCAGATAAGCAATTTTTGACCAAGGGAGTTTCTGTGGATGCTATGGTGGTAGCTGCTGCCACTAAGAAGGAACTAGCTGATCCTTCGGTGCCTGTCCATCCTCCTAACAAGGAATCTAGGTCTATGGACAGGTACGGGAAGCGGATGTTTTCGTCAGCGACCTTTGCTATGCGTTCGCTGAACTACCTATGCCATTTCACTCGTCTTCAAAGAGACTTGATCAAGGAAGTGAGTGAGATGTTGAAGGACCCTACAGCTGCGGGTTTCAGGACAAGATGAACGCTCAGCTGGCTACCCTAAATTCTATAGCTAACTCCTCCATGCGCCTCCTTTCATATGCGGCTGATGGAGCGAGCAGAGCCGCAGGGACAGGTGTCTCCTTACGCCGGCATGCTTGGATGCAGCTATGCAATTTTGCGGACCCCTTTAAAACGTCTTTCACTAATTCCCTGTTTGATGGATCATCTCTCTTTGGTCCTCAAGTGAAAGAAACCTTGACGAGGTGCGAGACGGATGGCAAAACTCTTTCTGCCGTCGGAGTCCGTTTTTCTACTCCTTCTAGGCCTTACCCCAAAGGCCAGAAAAGTGGGAAAATGTGGTTCCGCAAACAATCTCAAGGGACTTTGCCTGACGCACAGAGTTGGTTCCCCTCCAGAGGCAGAGGGGGGAACAATAATGGTAGACGTCGCCCTAGCGGCAGGGGGGGTCCGCAGAACCAGGGCAATCGAGAAACTTTTTCCGATAAGCCCTTCCAGCATCCCTGAGGTGTTGCCCGACTGTCCACCTTCGGAGGCAGTCGGGGGAAGATTGTCACTGTACCCAGAAGCCTGGTGATCCCTAACTCAAGACAAGTGGGTACAGTCCATCATTTCCGAAGGCTATTCCATTCCGTTCTTTCGTATTCCAAATCAATCAAAAAAAATCCCTTCCAGATGTACCACCCGCTCAAAGGGATCAAGCAGCGTTGGAAATATCAAAGTTGCTTGCAAAAAGAGCCATTCAACCAGTGCCAGCAGACCAGCAAGGATCCGGAATCTACTCCAAATTATTTTTGGTTCCAAAGAAAACAGGGGACTGGAGACCCATTTTGGATCTCAGTATCTTGAACAAGTCAGTCAAGAAAACAAGATTTCGGATGGTCACGCTACAATCCATCCTACCCCTATTGGGAAAGGAAAACTGGATGTGCTCTATAGACCTCCAGGATGCGTATTATCATATAAAAATGAACAGACGCTCCAGGAGATTCCTCCGCTTCCAGGTGGGAACCGGTCACTTTCAATTCAGAGCCCTGCCCTTTGGTCTCACCACTGCCCCCCGGGTGTTTACCAAATGTATGGCAGTGGTAGCTTCTCACCTGAGACGTCAAGGATTCCAGGTGTTTCCATATTTGGACGACTGGCTCCTCACAGCTCCTACCAAGCATCTTCTTCTAATGGCCAGAGACTACACCTTTCGCATTTGTCAAAAGTTAGGCATCTCAATAAATTGCGAAAAGTCTGTTTTATCGCCTTGTCGTGCTATTACCTTCATAGGCGCAAATCTAGACACAGTCAACATGTCTGCGAGACTAACAGACCAAAGAATAGCAGACATACGCAAACTGGTCTCCCTTCTCTTCCTCAGCAACAGAGTCAAAGCCAGATTAGTTCTGAAAGTACTGGGGATTATGGCGGCTGCTATCCCTCTACTTCTATTAGCCAGATTCCACATGAGAATCCTTCAATGGATGCTCTTCACACAATGGTCGTACCAGCAACTTCCGATGTCCCACACCATTATGATTACGCAAGCATGCAAGAATCATCTTCTTTGGTGGATTTCTTCCCCCCAGCTCGTCCTGGGAAGACCCTTTGTTCCTTCCCCTCCGGTTGCTACTCTGACAACGGACGCCTCCCTGATCGGGTGGGGGGGGCATTATCAGGGCAGAACAGTCCAGGGCATATGGCAACCAGACGAACGCCACTTGCATATAAATGTTCTAGAGATGAGAGCAGTGCTTTTAGCGTTGCAAGCCCTTCAAGACTCTCTTCCCTTGGGAACGATAGCAATCCAGACGGACAACATGTCTGTAGTGTGGTATATCAACAAACAAGGCGGAACCAGGTCCTATCCCTATGTCGAGAAGCACTCAGACTGTGGCAATGGGCGATTTCTTCTCAGCGGTTTCTGATAGCAACGCACATCCCCGGGAAGTCCAATCTAATCGCGGACAAGTTGAGCAGAGCTATCCTCATGCCTCACGAGTGGTCTCTGAAAGATTCTATTTTGGAGAAAATATTTCTCAAGTGGGGTCAGCCTTGCTGCGACCTTTTTGCTACTCCCCAAAACAGCAAGTGCAGAGATTATTTCACCCTATTCCCGTTACCAGGCCAGCCCAGCAGAGACGCTCTAGTCCAAGTTTGGCCCCGGGGACTTCTGTATGCATTTCCTCCCTTCCCACTAATCTCTCAAGTGATACAGAAAGCTATCACTCAGAAGGCCTCATTGATCCTCATTGCTCCTTACTGGCCTCGACAGGTTTGGTTCCCCTTTCTACATCAATTTCTGTTGGAGCAACCTTGGCATCTGGACCTAGTTCCAGATCTTTTGATCCATCAATCGGGTCAGTTACATCGCTCCCTCCCCTCTCTGAACCTCACTGCTTGGTTCCTCCAATTCCAACCTTAGCCAGGCTTCCTCAAATATCTCACTCTGTTCGAGATATTTTGATAGCTTCCCATAAATCTTCCACTCGGAAGATTTATCTTAATAAGTGGAAACGTTTCGCCTATTGGGCTCAAGGAAAGTACATAGATCCTTTCACTGCTTCCATCCAAATAGTCCTTGACTTTCTAGCTGAACTCTTCCATGCAGGTTCATCTCCTTCTACTCTGAAAGTTCAATTGGCAGCTATATCTAACTTTCATGTGGGCACTTCAGATTCTGCCATCATGTCTCACAAGCTTTGCAAAGCTTTCTTGAAGGGAGTTTTTCTTCTTAGACCTCCTATAAGAAATCCTCCTCCCTCTTGGGACCTTAATTTAGTTCTCACATCTTTAATTCTTCCCCCTTTTGAACCTGCAGCCTCCTGTTCAATGAAATTGCTATCCTGGAAGACTCTCTTTCTGGTAGCCATTACTTCAGCTAGAAGGGTCTCAGAGCTTCATGCACTCAGCAGTCGACCACCGTATCTTTTGTTTCATAAGGATAGGGTATCCTTATGGACCAATCCATCCTTTTTACCTAAAGTAGCCTCTGCGGCAAATCTGAATCAAAACATTGACCTCCCTGTGTTTTTTCCTAATTTTTCTAACAAGTCTGAACAAAATTGCATTGGCTAGATGTCCATCGTCAATTAAGGTATTATTTGGATAGGACCAAACAAATCAGAAAAACTGACCAGTTGTTTGTCTCTTATGCAGAAGGCAGAAAGGGCCTTTCAGTTTCAAAGGTATCACTTTCCAGATGGCTAACATCCCTGATTTCCTTTGTGTATGAAATTAGACACCAAAAGTTGCCTAACAAACCAAAGGCCCATTCGACTAGAGCTTTGGCTACTTCTATAGCCTTCCAAGACAGGCTGCCTATTGACACCATTTGTGCAGCAGCTACATGGGCTACTCCTCACACTTTCATTTCTCATTATAAGTTGGATTTAGCTTCTAGACATAGAGCTAATTTTGGTTCCACTGTACTCAAGAGTCTGTTCCGATAGGCCACCCGGGACAAGGTGCTAGGGACACGGTCCCATCCAGCAAGAATGAAGGCGAGATGGACAACTTAACATATAGAAGTTATGTTCTTACCATAACGTTCCATGTTAGTTGTCTTCTTCTCGCCTTCTTTCTTGCGTCCCACCCTCCTTCCCCCTAGCCTGGACAGACCTAGAGGAGTTTGATTGTGATCTCTCTTTCTACCACCTCTATTGTATATAGGTATATGCTATACTGTGCATATATTCCTTCATCAGGTTTCAGGTCACCTTCTTCCCTTCCTTTTATAGAGGTGGGTTTTCCCGTTTCCAGTGGTTCTGGAGTTATTATTGGCTGGGCCTAGCTTACAAACGAGATCTGAGGTAATACTGCCTAGCATTGTGGCATATAAGGGGAGCCTCGAGCCGGTGGAACCAACTCTCGAGCTTTTAGAGTGGCCGAGTCGGAGCCGAGGTCGGCTCCGAACCCATCCAGCAAGAAAGAAGGCGAGAAGAAGACAACTAACATGGAACGTTATGGTAAGAACATAACTTCTATTTCCCAATCTTCTCACCTCAAGCTGACCACATGGTTTCTCCAATTCCAGTAATTGTAAGAAAGTCCAGGCACGCCTCCTCCGTACATGACATTATCCTAGCCTCTCAGAGAGCTTCCACTAAAAAGGTCTACAATAGTAAGTGGAAGAGGTTCTCTGTTTGTGCATTAAAGGAAAATATTGATCCTTTCTCAGCACCCACAGCATCTGTTCTCCTTTTTCTTAGCACTGTTTTTCAAGAAGGAACTAGTTTCTCCACCATCAAACTCCAACTGGCTGCTATATCCAGTTTTCACACTGGGAAGAGAAATTCATCCATTTTTTCTTCCAAACTGTCTAAGGTTTTCATGAAGGGAGTGTTTCATTTTAGACCTCTAATTAAAGATCCTTCTCTGCCTTGGGATCTCACAGTGGTGTACTGCCAGGTATTACCCAGAAGCCTTTAGAACTAACAGATTCTTGTGACATAAAATTTCTTTCTTGGAAAACAATCTTAGTAGCTATTACTTACACTAAGAGAGTATCGGATCTTCGACCTTTGTCAGGCAAACCTCCTTACATCATTTTTCACAAAGATAGAATTTCCTTAAGAACAAATCCTTCTTTCATGCCTAAGGTGGCCACGGAGTCTAACATTAACCAATCATTTCAGTTGCCAGTTTTCTTTCCCAACTTTTCAAACAAAGGTGAATACCTTTTACATTACTTGGATGCTCACAGACAGTTACATTTCTACCCCCACAGAGCTAAGAGATGTAGGAAATCTGATCGGCTTGTTTGTCTCCTTCTCAGCAAGCCAGTCAGGACAGGCAGTTTCAAAAATCACTTTAGCCAAGTGGACAACAGACCACATTTCATTAATTTACTCTGAGAGAAGTATGGGCTTGTCCTGACCTCCCAGGGCCATTTCCATTAGGGTATGGCCTTCCTTCTCTTCCAGAGCTTCTATTGATGAAATTTGTGCTGCAGCCACTTGGTCTAAGACTCATACCTTTGTTGCACATTGTAAGTTGGATATTGTTTCCAGGAATGGGGCATCCTTTGGCTCGACTGTGTGCTGGCACATCCTTCCTTAAGGGCCACTCAGGAATTGCGTAGTTGGGACTCTGACCCATTAGTGAGGAGGAATGAAAATGACATCATCAGATTGAAAAGTTATGCACTCACTATAACTAGGTATCTGTGTTGTCCATTTTTTTGCACCTAACGTCTCTCCCATCCATCTTCCAGCCTGGAGCCTTTGCGAAGTGCTTGGAAGAGTTCAGAACCCTTGATTTCCAAGTTTGAGCCTCAGATATTTTATTTGTAATTGTAACAACCTCTTTTAGTTATGGGGCAGCAAACTCGATCTAGGGAGTTGAAGAAGGTATGGTGCATTGTGGGTAGAGGGAGGAGCTCAAGACTCAGATCCTATGTCTTGGAAAGTGGCCGAGTCAGATCAGATATCAGATCAGAGACCCATTAGTGAGGAAGAATGAAAATGGACAACACAGATACCTAGTTATGGTGAGTACATAACTTTTCATTTTATGCTGTACCAGTGAAACTGAAAGAAACAGACAGCATTAATTTTATTAAAGTACAAATAAGCAACCAGACTAGTGTTCCACAGCAGGATTTGTTAATTGAGAGATGAGAGGGCATATCATGTGCATGCTCCAAACCTGGCCAGGAACTACATTAGTAAAATTCAGTCGTACAAGCAGAAAGAGTTGCTTCTAATAACATGTAGCAAAAAAGAAAAGTGTTAATAATTAGAGACAGCATAATGTTTGTAGAACATAATTATTCGTTGTACACCAAGCAGAAGAAAAGTGAGTTTATCACAGTAATCAGGGAATGTTGAGAGTCAGGCATGAGGTTCAAGCTACTATATCCAGATGTCTTTAAGATTTTTTTCCCTGGAGGATCAAAGACGTTATGAATGCAGAACAGGCTGACATTGAAATTAAGAGAGAGTTTAGCCAACAGAGAATGAGGCAGCAGTCACAAGAGGACTTAACTCTTATTCTTTTGACAATAACAAAGCCCATAGAGAGATTTTGCCTGGGAAAGTTTCCCATCATTCTAAAGGAAAATGCCTGAGGGACACACACACACACACTCTTGCACAGAAGGAGCTGACTACAAGATTTAGGAGTATTTTGGTTAGGAGTCAGAGATTGATGTTGGGAGATGGAGATTACTAGGAAGATCAGCAGCACTGTGAAATTAGAGAGGAAATGGGAGACTAAAACATCAATCCCATTAGATGTATGATTATAATAGTAAAATTTGGCTTTGCAAAACGTGACTGAGAAAGGTTGGAATTTTGTTGGCTTGAGTGTGGGCGAAATATAAAGCATATACTCTTACTTTGCCATTTGATGTTTAGAAGGACACTGAAGGGACTGAAGAGTCTTAAGTAAACAGTTTTATTCTTATTGATATTTGTATAAAATGTCAAAATATAAACTGTATTTCTTACATGGTAAAGTAGTTTTATATAGCATGCAGGCAAGGGATTTTTAAACATGAGGAGGGAATCTTATTCTAAATATAGTAAAGATACTAAAGTGAGAAAGTACCCAAGTCTTAAATATAAAGTACACTTTAACTTTCTTCTTTCCAGCTTTTCTTGCCTTGTTAAAGATAATATAATGTTCTGAACCTGGGTTGGGGATGTAATAGTGCATTGACCACATTATATTAAAAATAAAGATAAGCATTTCCAATTTTACAGGTGTGAATGTCCAGGTAGGGGCCTTGCTTTAAGTTATAGACAGGAATATTTTAAGCAAATAGGCTTTGAACAGTAAGACAAATGACTGAAAAGTGGTAGTTTCTGTGTATTTGCAAAGTTATTGGCTTTTTTCATTAACAAATGATGTCCGTGAGAAATGAAGTCTACATCTGATACAGTTGACCATGAGAAATCTGAACAGTGTGTTCTGAGTGAAATTTATAAAGATTCTTTCATGTGCTTACAAAATTACTGTTAATGTTTGCAGAATGCAAGCTGTTTTTCACATCTGGGAGAGGACTAGAGATATAAGAACAAATTAGCAATTCCTGTAGGTGGAAACACAGATTTCAACATGTGCTGTAGTTTGGGTAACCTATATTTTGGAATAGGTAATGCTTGTGTTTACAGCCATCAATTATGTGCAACTGCTTCTATCTGGAATAGTAAACTTTGTTTTTTTGAAAATGTACATAGTTGTGTGTGTTTGGCATAAGTTTAAAGGGGATGGGGGGACTGAAATCTATTTTTTTTTATTTGAGTGTGTTCATTGAAGTAAAACGTATTAAAATGTGACATAAGTTCAAATGAAGACAAGCAGAATCTAATAAATAAAGACATCAGCCCGATGGACATTAGTGCAGTGCTCATGAGTGAGGACATTGCAGGTCATGATGTGAAATTCAGGCATTCCTGTTGTGAAACTGAGTTTTCCATTATGGACATCCCAGCTAAGATTATCCAATTGATAAAGCACAGAACATTTGGCACTAATCCCCTCCAAGCATCTGACCCTTAAGATGCTAGTTGGGACTTTTCTCCCCTCCCCTCCCTACCTTAGGCCCTCCCTGAATACTTGATTGCCCTGACATAAGGTTGCCTGCAGCCAGGGACATAACTTCTGTGCCTTCAGTTCCATGTCTTTAAGAAAGAGAGAGATACACAGTATTCTCTTTGTTAAGGTTGAAGACTCTGCAGAGAGTGAAGGAGAAGACCTTGATAACTTTTCTCGGATGTCTTCCTTCCTTTGATATGACAGTGGCAAAGAAGATGCTATTTCCTGTGTTTCTTCAACAGATGAACTCTCATTTGTATAAACTCTTACCAGGATGAAGGAGGCTTCTGAAGCTCAGAAGTATGACTTTCTGAGCTTGGATGTGCCCAAACCTGTAGCTGTTCCTCGAGTTTTAAGATGCTTTTTGGTAGCCTCCTAGGAACTAGATATCCACCCCCTGCTGTAAAGAAGTCAGTCAGGATCTATAGGTACAAGAGTCCTATATGTTTCTCTATAAGTATCTTTTTTTTTAACAAGAAACATCTTTATTGAATTATCACTTATGACATAGGCAATCATTCATTTCTGTAAATGAAAACAAACCATATTAATGCATTTCAGTTGAAAACATTATTCATTACATATAATCTTCTCTACAGTCATTGTCCATCAAATGTTACATAGATCATTCAATTCCTGCATTCCCTTAAACATCATTCCTCCTCCAAAACAATATTTTGCATGTATTCTTCCCAAATTCCCATTTTTGCAATGCCCGATTCCAAAGTCTGGGTCTGGCCTTGGCTGATGTCGCACTTCACCCGACGTCATAGCTCCTGGGGTATAAAGGCATCAGCCGACGCCATTTTCCTCAGTGTTTCTTGCCCCAGATGCCAGGTGCCCTCTAGGAAGGCTAAATTTGGATAAATGTTGAAAATTCCAAACAGTAGCAAACAATATATATATATATATATATATATATATATATATATATATATATATATATATATATATATATATGCATACAAACAAATACACCATAATAGATTCCCCCAGCTAGCTGAAAGAGGGGTAAGCACCCTAGGGATACCACAGAGGGGAAGGAGGGTGGGTAATCCTGACTGCAGATGCATACCTTTCGGACATCTACATTTATGGTAGGTACAAAACTGTACTATGTCCTTCAAGGATGCATCTGCAGTCATAACATATGGGTAGAATATCTTAGTGCCTCCTCCCCCAGTTTGGCTATGGTAAAGATGGTGCAGTTAAGATCCCTTGTAAAACTGCAGTTGGAAAGCCTGCTCGGGATCTGGAGTATAAAGGAAGATTGTAATGCTTGGCAAATGTATGCACGGAGCTCCAAGTAGCAGCTTCTAAGATGTCTTTGGTAGCCACTCCTCTTAGGAAAGCTGTAGTGGTGGCTGTAGCCCTTGTGGAGTGAGGCCTGATATTTTCAGGAGTTGTCTTTCCATGAAAAGAGTAACAGAATCGAATGCAATTTCCTGTCCATTTTGAAATTGTCTGTTTGGAAATTGCTTTTCCTTGCACTCCTGTTGCATATGCTACCAGAAGCTGGTCAGTTTTTCTTCATAGGTTCATAGGTTCATACTAGGCTATCTGCCCGAGGGCATTTACAAGCCTAGCCCATAGTTTTGTGGCTTACGCCACCCCTTTAGTATGGGGAACTATACCCATTATTTTGCTGTGCCTCTGTTGAGCAGTGACACTGAGGTAATCCCTGGGGTATCTGCTGGTCTTAGACAACTGCGTTACTATCTGGACAGAACTATGTACATCCAAGGTGTGTAGTAGCTTTTCCCCCCTGTTCTGTGGGTTAGGGAAGAACGTAGGCAAATGAATAGCTTGGTTCAAGGATACCCTGGATACCACCTTTGGCATGAAAGTAGGATTGGTTCTCAGAGACACTCTATCCTGGTGAAAGATAAGGAAAGGCTGTACTGCCATCAATGCCTGTAACCCTGATACCCTTCTTGCTGAAGTGATTGCTAGAAGGAAGGCAGTTTTCCAAGATAAGAACTGTAAGTCTGCTGATGCTGCTGGTTCAAAAGGGGGAAGTGTTAATTTTTCCAGCACAAAATTGAGATCCCATGCAGGCAGAGGTGGTTTCCTTGGAGGTTTTACATTTTTGATCCCTCTTAGAAATTGTCTGAGGAGAGGTTGAGAGAAGATAGGAGGATCCATGTTGTACTCTGCTGAAATTGCTGAAGCATGAATCTTAATGGAAGAATAGGACAGGCCATTGTGGAACAGTTCTGCTAAGTATTCTAGGATGTGTGCAAGGTTTGCAAGTGTGACATCTGTTCCCTTTGATGCACTCCAAATGAGGAATCTCTTCCACTTGGCTGAGTATGTTTTCCTTGTGGAGGGTCTGCGAGCCTCCAGGATAATGTCCTTGACCCTCTGAGATAAAACAGGTTGTTTTTGTTTTATGCAATTTTCCAGGCAGTTAGCTGCATCGTTTTCAAGTTTGGATGCAGGGTCTTGTAGTTGTTCTGTGTTAGAAGTAAAGGCCATAGAGGTAGAGGCCATGGGTTCGTCCGAGACATGCTTCTCAGTAGCGGGTACCAATGCTGCCTTGGCCAGTCTGGAGCTATCAGAATTACCTTTGGCTGTTCCTCCCTGATCTTCAGTAGAACTTTGTACATCAATGGGAGAGGTGGAAAGGCATAAACTGTCAGGTCCTTCCAGCTGAAAGAAAGGGAGTCCACCCTCCAGGCTTGTGGGTGGTATTCTCTTGAGCAGAATTTCTTCAGTTGGTGGTTGAGTGGGGAGGCGAACAGGTCTATCTCTGGCATTCCCCATTTCTTTGTTATGGTTTTGAAGATATCTGGATGCAGCATCCATTCGTGAGCATCCGTGGTAGTTCTGCTTAATTTGTCTGCTAGTGAATTCTCTTTTCCTGGTACAAATCTGGCCTGCAGTTGAATGTTGAGATTCAGGCCTAGGTTCCACAGTTCCATTGCCATCCGGCGTAGAGGGTAGGAATGCGTGCCTCCCTGTTTGTTGATGTACCACTTGACTGTGGTATTGTCCGTCCTTATCAGCAGGTGTCCTTGCTGGAGGAATGATTTGAATGCCTCTATTGCATGCTTCACTGCCAGCATCTCCTTTAGATTTATGTGTAGATTCAGCTGGTCTTGGGACCATAGGCCTTGGATACACTTGCCTTCCATGTGTGCGCCCCAACCTAGGTCTGAGGCATCCGTGGTGATGGTCTGCTTTGGTTGTGGTTTGTGGAAAGGCAACCCTCTGTTGGTCTGGCAGGCCTGAGCCCACCACAGGAATTCTTTTTTCAGGCATGGAATGATTGGTATCATGGTTTCTAGACTGTGTCTGTGTTGAGACCATACATTTCTTAGGTACCATTGTAATTTTCTCATATGCAGTCTGGCATGTGGGATCAAGATTATGCAGGATGCCATGTAACCCAGGGCCTGCAGGACTTTCCTTGCAGTAAGCTGAGTTTGTCTTGTCAATGCCGTGAAGTAGACTGGAAGTTGTTTTTTTTTTCTTCTGTGAGAAAAGCCATCTGAGTTATTGTGTCCAGTTCTAAGCCCAAAATGTTATCCTTTGGGATGGCACTAGTCTTGACTTCTGTATGTTGACTGTGTATCCCAAGGCTTGCAGCAGTTGTATGACATAGGCCAAATCCTTTATTATTTTTGTCTTGTTGTCCGCTTGTATTAGGCAGTCATCCAGGTATGGGTAGATTTGAATTCCCTGAAGTCTGCAATGTGCAATTACTGATGCCAGGCATTTCGTGAATACTCTGGGTGCAGTAGATAAGCCAAAGGGCAATGCTGAGAATTGATAATGCTCTGATCCTGCAAGAAATATGAGGTGTCTTCTGCAACCTGGTCGTATAGGGATGTGCAGGTATGCCTCCTTGAGATCTAGAGTCACCAGCCAAGACTCCTTGCCCAACATGGGAAGAAGTTGCTGTAGGGTCAGCATCTTGAATTTTGGTACAATGAGATATGTGTTCAGTGCGGACAAGTCGAGAATAGGCCTCCATTGAGTTTCTTTTCTTGGTACAAGGAATAGTCTGGAGTAAAATCCTTGGCCTTGTTCCATAGATGGTACCTTTTCTATTGCTCTCATCCTTAGTAAGTTGATGATTTGTTTTAGAGCCTCTGACTTCTGGCTTGGTGGAAGGTTTGGCATTCCTCTCTTTTTTGGTAAAGTGTGGAAGCGAAACCTGTAGCCTCTGTCTATTGTTTGCAAAGTCCATTTGTCTCCTGTAATGCAATGCCAGTTTTTTGAAAATAAAGCTAACTTTCCGCCCAAGGGTGCTTCCAATTGTTCCCTGGTAGGCGGAATCAGAGCCAAGTCATTGTGTCTGTCCTGTGGATGTGGTTGCAGTCGCAGCTGTGGAGGCACTCCTCTGGTTGTCAGGTTGCCACTGACGGCCCCTGTAGGCACCCCTTGATTGACCTCTGCCTCTTGGGCGTCTATTTCTGCCTCTCTGTGCTCTGGAGGTGTCTGGAAAGGACCAATTCTTTGAAGGCCAATTTCTGCTGAACCTCTGAGGTTGGACCTGCAGAAAATCCTTGACTGTTTGCACAGATTTTGCTTTTTCTTCCACTTTCTTTAGAACCTCCTGTGCAGGGGAGCCAAATAAACTTTGTTTCTCCATAGGGGCATCTAGGAGTTTAGACTTAACATGGTCTGGCAAGGATTGCTCTTTTAGCCAGGCATGCCTTCGAATCACTGCTCCAGTCATAGCTGATCTAAATGAAGCCTCCAGTGCATCATAGCCACATTTTAAAAAATGATTACTGACCTGCTGAGAATTGTGTACCAACTCCTGAAGGGACTTACGGACTAAAGGTTCAGGAGAGGAAAGCTTTTTATTCAGCAGATCTAACAAAAATTCCTGGTACTGTATCATGTGAAATTGACAGTTTAGAGCCCTGGCAGAAAGAGTAGCAGATGTATAAACCTTTTTACCCCATCTCTCTAATGCTCTTGATTCTCTTTCAGAGGGTAGGGGGTTTTTGGCAGAGGCAGCTGCAACACCCTTAGAAATGGTTTCTGGGTCTGCAGCGTGGGCCTTGTACAAGTGGAAGTGAGACTCCGGGACCCTGTAATATCTGTCAGGTTTGGCAGGGGCCGGGGGGAGAGAATCAGGGGCTGAACTGGCATCATTGTATGCATCAACAACTGATAGTACAGGTGATATGGCTAAAGGCCTATGCTGTGGTAAGTGTAAAAAAGTCCTTAGCCTTTTTCTAGAATCAGAAAAATCCTGACCCTGCCATTGGAAATGTTCCCTCATTGAATGTAGAGTTTCCCCAAATGAAAATTCTTCTGGGGGGGGGAGGCAGAAGGAATGGAGTCTTCTGCATCCGAATCCTCATAAGGTGAGTATGGTCCTTCCTGATGGTCTGATAAATCTGATCCATCCGAGGAATAGTCAGAGGAGAGAGGTTCAGGGGGTTCAGTCCTAGGCCTCTTTTCAGGAGGGGGTTGTGAGGCCCTGTCTGGGTGAGTTTGGGATCCCCTGATCAAAGAAATAAGGTCCTCAGCAAGGCTGAGAATCTGAGAACTTGAGGAAGGTCTGTGAGGGGGAGCTTTTGTAGGTAAGGCCTTGGTAAGTTTAGCTGCTTTAGCCCTGGAGAAGGCCTTAATAGACATAGAAGCAGGGGGTCTAGCTGCCCCACGTGCAGGAGTAGAAATGTCCAACGGAATGGTGTCGGACAATTCTTGAGTGCCTGCTTCTTCGGTAGGAATTTCTGTAGCCGACTCAGCCGGGGCCTCTGTGGCCTCGGTTGTCGGAGGCATGCTTGCGGCCGAAGGAAGAACCGAGGACTCGGTTTCAGCCGAAACCGAGACACTCGCGGTAGGCCTAACCGTGGTTTCAGCCGAAACCGCGGGCCGCGAGTGTCGGTCCTTTTCCTTGCGCTTTTTAGCTAAATGTGTAGTCGGAGTCTCCGATGGCATTTTATATGCAAAAGCGGGACCAAAAAACTCTTCTGCAAACTCCGACCGACATCTAAGTGTCCGTCGGTTGAAGGAAGCACAGGCTAAACAAGCTGATACGTCGTGGTCTGGGCCTAAGCAAGGAAGGCAGTAAGAGTGGAAATCCTTATGAGGTATTTGTTTCCCACAAGTTAAACAATTATTTACTTTGTCTGACATCGGCTGAGGCAAGAAAGAGTCCCCAACGGGGTACTTAGCTTTTTTAGAAGTCTTCGGTAGCTGAAATCTCTGGATCTGACCGACCGGCACTTGCAAACAGCTTCTGCTTCGGGCACCGCGTGGCAAGAAAGACTGGGGAAAATGGCGTCGGCTGATGCCTTTATACCCCAGGAGCTATGACGTCGGGTGAAGTGCGACATCAGCCGAGGCCAGACCCAGACTTTGGAATCGGGCCGACCGAGGGCTGCCTGAGGCAGGACAGCCCATATGTTATGACTGCAGATGCATCCTTGAAGGACATCATCTCTCTTACCAAAAGGATGATACATTTTTTTGCATTGAGTTTAAGGGTCTATATTACTTCATTGAAGGGTCTGTTAAGTGAACACCCTTTGATCAACACGTAAATGTCGAACTATGAAAACTTCTAATGGCCAAATAAGTGATTTTTTTTTCCCAGTGAAAATAAATGCTTGGCCAATAAAAAAAAAAAAAACATCAAACTAAATATACCAACTCCGAGATCGCACTACAGTGGAGGAAAGGACAAATTCCCGATAACGGCCAAGAGATTTTTTTCCCTTGGGAAAAAATTCACTTACTTGGCCCTTCAACTTTTCGTAGTTAGACATTTATGTGTCAATCAAAGGGCGTTCGCTTAACAGACCCTTCGACAACGTAAATAGGACCCGAGTTTAAGGCCATGATTTTGGCACCAGTTATTTGTTTGCATAAGACCCTCTTTTAGATATTGACATCATTTGGAGATTCTGTGACCGCTGCCAGTTTGCAGTCATCAGCAAACATCGTCAGCCACAGATCCTTAATTTTTGCTTGTACTTCGGAAAAATAGATTCCAAACAGTAGAGATCCCAGGACTGATCCCTGTGGAACACCACTGGTTACAGGTCTGCTTTTGGAGGCGGATTCCCCTATTTTGACTAGATAGGCTGTATCAGTGAGCCAGTTAGTGGCCCATCTAATGATATAAGGGCTAATACCTAGCTGGGTGAGTTTGTCAATGATGCCTGAGTGGGGGATAGTGTCAAAAGCCTTGACTAAATTTAGGGAGGCTGTATGCACAGATTTCTGCTTGTCCAGGGCCTTGATAACTGTCTCAAAGAAGTCTACCAGTTTTAACATACATGATCTCCCTTTGACAAATCCAAACTAAGTAGGGTCAAGTGTTTGGAGATTGCCTATATCTTTGTTGATAAGGACCATGATGCTTCGTTCCATGGCCTTGCAGATAAGGCTAGTCAGGCTACTAGATCTATAGTTCCTAGGGTCAGTGAATGCACTACTTTTGTGTAAGGAAATAATGGTGGCCATTTTTCATTCAGCTGGGACGAAGCTGGTGCTTAGACTATAATTGAAGAGAGTACCCAATGGTGTTGCTAATTCTTGTTGGAGCCCATGTAAAACGCAGCCTGGGATTTTATCATGTCCCATAGATGCTGTGTTTTTGGCCTTAGAGACGGCGTTTACGACCTGCTTTTTAAAGATACAAGTTAGGGGACAGTTGGTAGGGATGTTATGGGGTATGTATGGCGGGGACAGGGTAGTGAAGTTTTCAAAGAACCTGTCAGCCAACAGTTTAGCTATATCCATAGGCTCAGTATTATGTGCTATAATTAACTACCAGTTTGGCACAAATATGGGCCTTTCCTTTTAGATTAGGATGTAACTAAAGAATTCCTTATGGTTGTCCTTAAATGAGGAAGCTAATTTGGATTGGTAATTTGCTTTTGAGGACTTCACAAAAAGTCTTACTTGCTTGTGCTGAGGAAGGAGTGTTTCCAGTTTAGAGCTTGCTCCCTGTTACTCATAGACAGCAATTTCTTCCTCTTATTGTAAAGCCTGTTAATGGCAGTTGTCCACCAGGCAGGTCTCCTCTTCCCTGAGGAGTTTGTTTTGATCATATCAGGTACGGCCGAGTCAGTGCAATTATACAGGTGTTTGTATAAAGCATTGGTGTAGAACGCAGCATAGGTGCCAGTTCCATCTGAGGGGAGAGGTGCAGTGAAGCTATTTATATCGTCCTGTAAGAGGTTATAATCTGCTTTGGAAAAGTTTTTTTAGTTTAGTTGCTGCTGGGTGGGGTGGGGGGGCAGGGGGGGGGAGATGTGATAGTTAATTCGAATGAGACTGATTTGTCATCAGATCTCACCAGGGAAGACCTCAGTGTGAGGGTGCTACAGTGGTCCCCCATATTGGTAAGAACCAGATTCAGGATGTTGGAATCCCTTGTGGAGGTGTCAACCAGCTGGTCAAGGGCACTGGAGTTAAGAAAGTCGAGAAACCTTTGGGCAAATGAGTTTGAACACAAGTACTTTACCCAGTCAGTGGATGGGTAGTTAACATTGCCCAAAACCATGGTTTTTGGATGTTTTGTGATAGACTCAAGTAGATCCAAATAGGCAGAGTGGGTGCCCTGATTCATGGAGGGGTCCTGTAGCTGGCAGTGACTTGAATAGGTGTCCTACCAACAGTTAATTGCACCTGAAGTATCTCCAGAGAATCATACTATTTAACCAGTCTGGAGGTGTATTTATCTTTAATAAATATTGATACACTGCCTCCTTTAGTTTTCATGCCTTCAGTTTGTGGTCTGAACATGTGGAAGGAGGTGTAACCCGGTATAGCTGGGGTGCTCTCCACAGCCTTGAACTAGGTCTCTGTGACTGCACAAATGTTTGCATCTTCCAAAGTGATGACTGCTTCCAGTGAGTGCAATTTCATGTTAAGACTCCTAGCATTTAGCAGCATAAACTTAAGGTTGTTTTTAGATGAAGTTTTTATGTTGGGAATTTTGTCCTTGAGACGCTGCCTAAAAAAAGCACTATAGGGGTGGCAGGAGCCTTAGCCAGTAGCTGAAATCCCAGGGGTGACAGATGAAGACCATCTCTGGCAAAGCATTGAGGTCTGTCGATCATCTCATCCCAGGCTGTCAAGTACTGGATCCCCTCAGAATGACACCAGAAACTAAGCCAATTATCGAAGTCAGTCATTTTCTGTTTGTAGTGAGGCATCATCCTAGGTGAAGGTAAAATGTCAGTCTTTGATGTTAGCCAAAATTGCTCTTTGCAGCATCCTAGGGATCATTTTCTGTAATGCTTCATGGTTCAAATATCCAGTGTTTTTCAGCTACTTCACTGTTTGCACAATCCCCAGTGCAACAGTGTTGCCACATTATTATGTCTTTCAGTATACAGTCCTTCTGCTATTAGTATATCACAACCAGCAACAATATGTGCGACTGTTTCCAATTCTGTTTTACAAAACCAACATTTGTCTAATGTCCTTACATTCCCTGCTGCAGTATTCTGACTTCTTTTGCAGTTGCAGATAAGTGCCCCATTTGGGATTTTGGTTTTTCTTACTTTTTTGTGCTGTTTGGGATTAATGTCATCCAGGAAGGGTAAATTCCCTGTGTGGGGAAACAGATTCCTCATAAAGACTGCCACGATAAGTGTCTTTTTTGTCTAGGAGCATCTTATGACCATGCACCTTGTTCTGTTTGTCAGGCGTTTGTTTCAAAAACCCTTCACAGTAGACTTTCTTCCCTTTCCTTGTACCTTGAGAACCAGGATCTTAAACTTCTCGCTAAAGATACAATGGAAACAATCTCCCACCCGAGGGTCAGCCGTTAGGGAAGAAGGACGTGAAAAAGATATGACCAGAATCTTCCACTGTCCAGCTTCTGCCAGGTGTTTCTCCTGAGGTCGTTACAAACCCAGAGGTTCACCTAGCTGTGTTTTCGGATTTTTCTGCAGCAACCGTGTAGGAGGCCGGTGAGGGTCTGTCTGGCAGCATGTCTGAAGAGGCTTTGTAAGCATCTGTCTCGGATGTTCAGGGGAACCCATGGCTGATTTTTTTTGAGGGTCCTAGGGGAGTTTCTCAATTTTTGGTTGGGAAGAAGTTCTCGACTGCTGTCCTAGGTTGGAACATTATCAGTTTTTTGGAGGGGACATTCCCTTAAAAAAAAAAAAATTAAACATGTTGCTTCTGCTCCTAGGGATCCACAAAGTAAGTGGCAGGCTTTCACTCAGGGGCTGATTACCGCTTTAATGTGCTTAAAGCCTTCTCAAGAGGTTTTGGTTCCTGCTCCTTCTTGGTCCTCCACTCCCCTTAAAAGTCAAATTCAGATAAAGAATTCTTGATTTATTCTGTTCATATTCCTTCTCCTTTAGACTGCGGGTCAGAGGAGGAGAAATCTATTAGTCTAGATGTTCCTTTTGAGGAAAATTTCCTTTGTGGACACGCACTGTAGGATGATCGATCTTTTTAAGTGGGATTGTGCTCAGGTCTCTGATATCCATAGGAGGTACTATGAGTTGCTGCAGTTGGAATTCCCTACACCTGCAGCTGTTCCCCCTGTTTTGGCTGCTGTGCTGGTTGCTTTTTCCAATATCTCTCGTGCACCTGACTCTCTGCCCCCTGCTCCCAAGAAGCCTGGCAGGTTTTATAGGGTGCCTCAGGATTGTTGTTTCCTATATTAATGTCATGCTGTTGATTCCTCTGTCATGTCTGTAGCCTCTGATAAACCATCTCAATTGCTTCCTTCGCCCAAGTTATTGCCTTCTGACAAGCATTGCAGAACTATGGGAAGGTTGGGTAAGAAGGTTTACACTTCTGCTACCCTAGCTTTTAGGGTATTAATTATTTAGACCCCGTATGTCTGGGTATGTGTTGGCTCTTCTTTTTCAGGCCCGTCAATTTATTTCTGATTTTCTAGACTCCGGGGTATCCTTGATAGGGACTTCCTTTTAAAGTTATTTGTCATTGTGTTAAATGCACTTATGATGCAGCATATGCCACTTCTAGGACTGCTGTTTTTGGTTCAGTGATGAGGAGGTATTCTTGGCTTAGGGTTCAACTTCTACCTGAGGATATTATAGCTAAGTTGATGGATGCTCCACTGAATTCCAAACTTTTGTTTGGGGTAGTTGCTGCTGGTTTAAATCACTTCAGGATAAGGGTAAGGCCTTACAGGAGCTTAAACATGTTTGTTTCTCCTGTGCGTACATTTCAGAGAAACTACCCTGCTAAGCTTGCATTTCTTTGTAGGCAGTCCCACCATTCTACTAAAGGTAGGAAGAGTGGTAAATAGGCTCGTGCTGATAAGGCTACTCCGATGTCCTTCAAGGATGCATCTGCAGTCCTTACAAATGGGTTGTCCTGTCGTCAGGCAGCCCTTCGGTCGGCCGGATTCCAAAGTCTGGGTCTGGCCTCGGCTGGTGTCGCACTTCACCCGACGTCACAGCTGCAGTTATTCGGGTATAAAGGCATCAGCCAACGCCATTTTCCTCAGTCTTTCTTGCCGTGTGGCGCCTGAAGCAGAAGCTGTTCGCAAGTGCCGGTTGGTCAGAACCAGAGATTACTACTACCGAATTCTTCTACTACCGAAGACTTCTAAAAAGCTAAGTACCCCGTTGGGGACTCTTTCTTGCCTCAGCCGATGTCAGAAAAAGTGAATAACTGTTTAACTTGTGGGAAACAAATACCTCATAAAGATTTCCACTCTTACTGCTTACCTTGTTTAGGCCCAGACCACGACGTAGCAGCTTGTCTAGCCTGTGCTTCTTTTAACCGACGGACGCTTAGACGTCGGTCGGAATTTGCTGAGGAGTTTTTCGGCTCCGATTTTGCTTACATTATGCCATCGGATCCTCTGACTACGCAAATATCAAAAAAGCGCAAGGAAAAGGACCAACACTCGCGGTCTGCGGTTTCGGCCGAAACCGCGGTTAGGCCAACCGCGAGTGTCTCTGTTTCGGCTGAAACTGAGCAAGCGGTTCTTCCTTCAGCCGAAAACTTACCTCCTACCGAGGCCTCTTCCAACCTCGTGGAATCGGCTTCTGATTTACCTTCTGCTCTGGCAGTTTCTCAGGAATTATCTGACACTATCCCCTTGGATATCTCCACCCCTGCACGTGGAGCTGCTAGGCCACCTGCATCCATGTCCATTAAGGCTTTTGCCAGGGCTAAAGCAGCTAAAACTACTAAATCTGTGCCTGCTAAGACCCCCCTCTCACAGGCCTACCTCTAGTTCACAAATGCTTAGTCTAGCAGAGGATCTAATTTCTTTAATCCGGGGATCCCAATCTTACACAGACAGGGCCTCTCACCCACCTCCAGAGAAGAGGCCTAGAGCAGAGCCCCCTGAACCAGTTTCTACAGATGATTCCTCTGATGATTCAGATAATACTAACCCTCCAGAGGCTTCTTTCTCCCCTTATGAAGACTCTGATGCTGAAGAGTCCATCCCTTCTGCCTCTCCGCCTGAGGAATTTTCCTTTGGGGAAACCTTACATGCTATGAGGGAACAATTTCAGTGGCAGGGCCAGGATTTCTCAGACTCTAGAAAGAGGCTTAGAACCTTTCTGCATTTACCACAACATAGGCCTTTAGCCATTCCTCCAGTTCTCTCTGTTGTAGATGATGCATTTAATGATGCTTGTACTGCTCCTGATTCACTTCCACCTGCCCCTGCTAAGCCCGATAGGTACTACAGGGTTCGGATACTCATCACCATTTGTATAAGGCTCCTTTTGCAGATCCGAGACTATCTCCCAGGGTCCTAAGGCTGTAGCAGCTACTTCTGCCAAAAACCCCCTCCCCTCTGAAAGGGAATCCAGGTCCTTAGAGAGATGGGGTAAAAAAGTTTACACTTCTGCAACTCTTTCAGCTAGAGCATTGAACTGTCAATTCCACATGATCCAGTATCAAGAATTTATGCTAGACCAGTTAACCAAAAAGTTGTCCTCTGATGAACCATTAGACAAAAAATCTGTTCAGGAAATGTTACATAACATTCAGCAGGTCAGTAACCATTCCTTAAAATGCGGCTATGATGCACTGGAAGCTTCCTTCAGATCAGCCATGACTGGCACAGTTATCAGAAGGCATGCATGGTTAAAGGAGCAGGCCTTACCAGACCATGTGAAATCCAAATTACTAGATGCTCCCATGGACAAGATCAATTTGTTTGGCTCTCCTGCACAACAGGTGCTGAAGAAGATGGAAGAGAAGGCAAAATCTGTCCAGACAGTGAAAGATTTCTTACAGGTCCAACCTCCAAGATTTAGCAGGAATTGGCCCTCCAAGAATTGGTCCTTACCAGACTCCTCCAGAGCCCAGAGAGGCAGGCATAGGCGTTCAAGAGGCCGAAGTCAATCCAGGGGTGCCTACAGGGGATGCCAGTGGCAAGGTAACAACCAGCGAGGTGCAGCCACGGACACAGCCACCACCACTACTACAGGACAATCACAGTGACTTGGCTCTAGCACCGCCTACCAGGGAACAACTAAAAGCACCCTTGGGCGGGAAGCTAGCTTTATTTTCAGTAAACTGGCATTACATCACAAGAGACAAGTGGATTTTGCAGACAATAGACCAAGGTTACAGGTTTCACTTCCATACTCTACCAGGGAAGAGAGGAATGCCAAACCTACCTCCAAATCAAAAGGCAGAAGCTCTAAAACAAATATCTCAATTATTAAAAATGAGAGCTGTGGAAAAGGTACCATTTATGGAGCAAGGACAGGGATTTTACTCCAGACTCTTCCTGGTACCAAGAAAAGAAAGCAAATGGAGACCTATTCTCGACCTGTCCACTTTAAACACATTCATCATTGTTCCAAAATTCAAAATGCTGACCCTACAGCAGCTTCTTCCCATGCTGGGCAAGGAGTCTTGGCTGGTAACTCTAGATCTCAAGGAGGCATACCTGCACATCCCCATACGACCAAATTGCAGAAGATACCTCAGATTTCTTGCAGGATCAGAGCAGTATCAATTCCCAGCATTGCCCTTTGGCTTATCTACTGCGCCCAGAGTGTTCACGAAATGCCTGGCATCAGTAATTGCTCATTGCAGGCTCCAGGGAATCCAAATCTACCCTTACCTGGACGACTGCCTGATACAAGCGGACAACAAAATCAAGTTAGCAGAAGACTTGAAAAGGGTCATTTACCTACTACAAGCCCTGGGATACACAGTCAATATAAACAAGTCAAGGCTGATACCATCCTAAAGGATAACCTTCTTGGGTGCAGAGCTGGACACATCGAAGCAAATGGCTTTCCTAACAGTAGAAAAACAGGAGCAACTCCCTCTATACTTCTTGGCATTAACAAAGCAGAACCATCTAACAGCAAGAAAAGTCCTGCAAGCCTTGGGTTTCATGGCATCCTGCATAATATTGGTTCCACATGCCAGACTGCATATGAGAAAGTTACAGTGGTACCTAAGGAATTTATGGTCTCAGCACAAGCACAGCCTAGAAACCCAAATTCCAATAATTCCATGCCTGAAGCAAGAATTCCAATGGTGGGCTCAGGCCTGTCAATCAAACAAAGGATTGCCCTTCCACAACACTCAACCAAGCCAAACCATTACCACGGACGCCTCAGACCTCGGTTGGGGGGCCCACATGCTGGACAAGTGCATACAAGGCTTATGGACTCAAGACCAGCTGCACCTACACATAAATCAAAAGGAAATGCTGGCAGTAAAACTGGCAATTCAGACATTCAGACCATTTCTTCGACAAGGTCAACTGTTGATAAGGACAGACAACACCACAGTTATGTGGTACATCAACAAACAGGGAGGCACACATTCGTACCCTCTATGCCGGATGGCAATGGATCTCTGGAATGTGGCCCTGAGTTACAACGTTCAGTTACAAGCAATTTTTGTACCAGGAAAAGAAAACATTCTAGCAGACATACTAAGCAGGACTTCCACGGATGCCCAGGAATGGATGCTGCATCTTCAAAACCATTACAAGAAAATGGGGACTCCCTCAAATAGACTTATTTGCATCCCCACGCAATCACCAACTAAAGAAATTCTGCACAAGGACGTACCACCCACTTGCTTGGAAGGTGGACTCCCTATCTTTCAGTTGGAAAAACCTGACAGCATATGCATTCCCACCACTTCCTTTGATGCACGAGGTGCTATTGAAGATCAAAGAGGACCGTCCAAGGATCATCCTGATAGCTCCAGACTGGCCAAGACAACATTGGTACCCATTACTGAGGAGCATGTCTTGGGAACAAATATGGCACCTACCCCTTGTTCCCTTGCTGTTAACACAGAACAACTACAACACCCTGCATCCAAACCTGAAAACACTGCAGCTAACTGCCTGGAACATTGCATAAGAACAAATAACCCAAATTTATCCCAAAGGGTAAAAGACATTATCTTGGAGTCTCGCAGACCCTCAACAAGGAAAAATTATTCAGCAAAATGGAAAAGATATTCCATTTGGAGTACTGAAAAAGGAGAGAATGTGTCATTGGTAAACATAGCCAACATCCTGGAATACTTGGCAGAGCTCTTCCACAAAGGTCTGTCCTATTCTTCCATTAAGATTCATGCATCAGCTATTTCAGCAGAATACGACTTGGATCCTCCAGTCTTCTCACATCCTCTGCTCAGACAGTTTCTGAGAGGAATTAAAAATGTAAAACCTCCCAGGAAGCCACCATTGCCAGCATGGGACTTGAACTTTGTACTAGAACACTCCCTCCATTTGAACCAGCAGCAACAGCAGATTTACAATTCTTATCATGGAAAACTGCTTTCCTACTGGCAATCACTTCAGCAAGAAGGGTATCTGAGCTACAGGCATTAATGGCAGTACAGCCCTTCCTGATCTTCCATCAAGATAGAGTGTCCATGAGAACAAGTCCTACTTTTATGCCTAAGGTGGTCTCCAAAGTATCTTTGAATCAGGCTATCCACCTACCTACATTCTTCCCCAACCCACAGAACAGGGGAGAAAGACTGCTGCATACCTTGGATGTGCATAGACAATTACGCTACTACCTGGACAGGACCAAGAGCAATAGAAAAACTGACCAGCTACTGGTAGCATATGCAACAGGAATGGAAGGAAAAGCAATTTCAAAACAGACAATCTCTAAGTGGATAGGAAATTGCATTAGATTTTGTTACTCCTACCATGGGAAGAAAACTCCAGAAAACATCAGGCCTCACTCTACAAGGGCTACAGCCACTACCACAGCTTTTCTTGAGGAGTGGCTACCAAAGACATTTTAGAGGCTGCTACTTGGAGCTCCGTGCATACATTTGCCAAGCATTATAATTTACCTTTATACTCTAGATCCCGAGCAGGTTTTGCCACTGCTGTTTTGCAAGGGATCCTAACTACACCATAATTTCATTTCTCCTCCTCCCCCAGTTTGGCTATGGTATTCTACCCATTTGTAAGGACTGCAGATGCATCCTTGAAGGACATAGTACAGTTTTGTACCTACCATAAATGTAGATGTCCGATAGGAATGCATCTGCAGTCAGGATTACCCACCCTCCTTCCCCTCTGTGGTACTTCTAGGGTATTTGCCCATCTTGTAGCTAGCTGGGGGAATCTATTATGGTGTATTTATTTGTATATACATGTACATACATGCTTATTTTTGAACTTGATCTCTACTATTTGGAATCATTTGCATTTATCCAAATTTAGCCTTCCTAGAGGGCACTTGGCATCTGGGGCAAGAAACACTGAGGAAAATGGTGTCGGCTGATGCCTTTATACCCGAATAACTGCAGCTGTGACGTTGGGTGAAGTGCGACACCAGCCGAGGCCAGACCCAGACTTTGGAATCCGGCCGACCGAAGGGCTGCCTGACGACAGGACAACCCATTTGTAAGGAGTGCAGATGCATTCCTATCGGACATCTACATTTATGGTAGGTACAAAACTGTACTTTTTCAGGGACTCCAAAGCTTTCCCTTCCAGACAAACCAGATGCTGTATGACTCCCCATCTCTTCCCAGCCACATTCTTCTTTCTGTTTGCCTTTCTCTTTCTCTTCCTGTTTGGCTTCAGATCACTCAGGATTCTTGGCTTCTGTTGATTATTCATCAGGCGTACTTCATGGTGTGGAAATTCCATCCTCCTTTTATGGGCATTCCTCAGCCTCCTCACAAACAACTTCCCTTTTCCCCCAGAGGTTCTTCAAAATCTTTTGACTCAGGGTACAATTCAAGAGGTACCCGTGTCCAAAAGGGGGAAAGGGTTCTACTCCAGACTGTTTCTAGTGCCCAGAAAAGAGGGCACATGGAGACCTATTCTAGACCTGTCTCATCTGAACACTTTTCTAAAAGGGCCCTCCTTTTGGATGTTGTCCCTTCAGATTCTGTTTCCTCTCTTGGTTCCTCAGGCCTGTATGGTGATGTTCATCGTGTTTCACTGTTGCAGTCATTACACTTGAGTTATCCTGCTGGCAGGCTACCCACAGTCAGCCTGAATTCCAAAGTCCTGGTCCAGCGTTGGTTGCTGTCACCTCTTCCCTGACATCAGTGCGCCAGGGGTATAAAAGATGCATCCAACACCATTTTCTTCAGTTTTTCTTGCCCCAAATGTCAGGTGCCCCCAAAAGGGTAGGCTAAAAAAATTCTGATCATAAAAAAGCATGCACATAACCTTCATCTACAAGCAAATACACCACATAGGTTGTATAGAATAGAGAAGTACAGATAAGCCCCAGCAATGAAAGGGGGATGGTGGGAGAGTAACCTGGACTGCAACAGTGAATACACTCAAACATCTACATTTATGGTATGTACACAACTGTAATATGTTCGTGTTTCACTGTTGCAGTCATTACACTTGGGTTGAATCCCAAAGCTGAGGTTGGGTGGCTGGGCCTAAATAGAATTAGGAGGGGCTATGAGGCCCTGCAGAGCTGCAGTGGCAAAGCCTGCTCTGGATTTAGAGTAAAGAGGTAAGTGGTAGTGCTTTGTAAAAGTGTGCAATGAAGTCCAGGTTGCAGCCTCCAAAATGTCCTTGGTTGGTACTCCTCTGAGGAAGGCTGCTGAAGTGGCTGCTGCTCTGGTAGAATGTGGCCTAATGCCCTTAAGGCACTGATTTGCCATGTTGTCCAGCAGGATAACCCAAGGTGTAATGACTGCAACAGCGAATACACTTGAACATCTACATTTATGGTAGGTACACAACTGTACTTTTCTGGATCTCAAGGATGCTTATCTCCATATTCCGAGCCATCCTCTTCAGCAAGTTTTTGCGTTTCTCTGTTGCTTCCTAGCATTTTCAGTTCCCTGCTTTGCCCTTTGGCCTTTCTACTGACCCATGGATGTTTACCAAATGCCTTGCTCCTGTGATTGCTTTTTGCAGGCTTTGAGAGATTCAAATATTTCCTTACTTAGACAACTTGTTGATTCAGGTGTCCTTTCCAGAGACCCTTTTGCAAAATCTTCATTTTGCCATTTCTCTTCTTCAGAGCCGACGGTTCACTATAAATTTCAGAAAGACTTTCTGACTCCTTCATAATATCATGTTTTTCTGGGTTGCAGGATTCAGATGGTGCCAATATTTGCATCCCTGCCCCCTCCAAAAGCCTTAACTGTCATTTCTTTCTTTCAAACTCTTCTTCCTCTGGCTTCCATTACTGCCAGGGAGTTTCTGACAGCTCTGGGTTTCATGGCATCCACCATTCCGATACACCCTTTAGCCAAACTTCACATGAGAAAGTTTTCAGTGGTTTCCTGAATTAAGTGTGTCTCCAACATGCATATCCTCTAGACTGTGTAGATGTCCTTCAAGGATGCATCTGCAGTCCTTACAAATGGGTTGTCCTGTCGTCAGGCAGCCCTTCGGTCGGCCGGATTCCAAAGTCTGGGTCTGGCCTCGGCTGGTGTCGCACTTCACCCGACGTCATAGCTGCAGTTATTCGGGTATAAAGGCATCAGCCGACGCCATTTTCCTCAGTCTTTCTTGCCGCGTGGCGCCCGAAGCAGAAGCTGTTCGCAAGTGCCGGTCGGTCAGAACCAGAGATTACTACTACCGAATACGTCCACCGAAGACTTCTAAAAGCTAAGTACCCCGTTGGGGACTCTTTCTTGCCTCAGCCGATGTCAGAAAAAGTGAATAACTGTTCAACTTGTGGGAAACAAATACCTCATAAAGATTTCCACTCTTACTGCTTACCTTGTTTAGGCCCAAACCACGACGTAGCAGCTTGTCTAGCCTGTGCTTCTTTTAACCGACGGACGCTTAGATGTCGTTCGGAATTTGCTGAGGAGTTTTTCGGCTCCGATTTTGCTTACATTATGCCGTCGGATCCTCCGACTACGCAAATATCTAAAAAGCGCAAGGAAAAGGACCGACACTCGCGGTCCACGGTTTCGGCCAAAACCGCGGTTAAGCCAACCGCGAGTGTCTCGGTTTCGGCTGAAACCGAGCAAACGGTTCTTCCTTCAGCC
Source organism: Protopterus annectens (assembly GCF_019279795.1). NCBI lineage: Eukaryota > Metazoa > Chordata > Ceratodontiformes > Protopteridae > Protopterus > Protopterus annectens. Next base: position 95,393,621 of record NC_056743.1, read on the forward strand.
GAAAACTTACCTCCTAGCGAGGCCTCTTCCAACCTGGTGGAATCGGCTTCTGAAATCACTCCTGCTCTTACAGTTTCTCAGGAATTATCTGACACTATCCCCTTGGATATTTCCACCCCTGCACGTGGAGCTGCTAGGCCACCTGCATCAATGTCCATTAAGGCCTTTGCCAGGGCCAAAGCAGCTAAAACTACTAAAACTGTGCCTGCTAAGATCCCCTCTCACAGGCATAGCTCTAGTTCACAAATGCTTAGTTTAGCACAGGATCTCATTTCTTTAATCCGGGGATCCCAACCTCAATCTGACAGGGCCTCTCACCCACCTCCAGAGAAGAGGCCTAGAGCAGAGCCCCCTGAGCCTGTTTCTACAGATGATTCCTCTGATGATTCAGATAACACAAACCCTCCAGAGGCTCCTTTCTCCCCTTATGAAGACTCTGATGCTGAAGAGTCCATTCCTTCTGCCTCTCCGCCTGAGGAATTTTCCTTTGGGGAAACCTTGCATGCTATGAGGGAACAATTTCAGTGGCAGGGCCAGGATTTTTCAGACTCCAGAAAAAAGCTTAGAACCTTTCTGCATTTACCACAACATAGGCCTTTAGCCATACCTCCAGTTCTTTCTGTTGTAGATGATGCATTTAATGATGCTTGTACTGCTCCTGATTCTCTACCTCCGCCCCTGCTAAGCCCGATAGGTACTACAGGGTCCCGGACACGCATCACCATTTGTATAAGGCTCCCTTTGCAGATCCCGAGACTATCTCCCAGGGCCCTAAGGCTGTAGCAGCTACCTCTGCCAAAAACCCCCTCCCCTCTGAAAGGGAATCTAGGTCCTTAGAGATGGGGTAAAAATTTACACTTCTGCTACTCTTTCAGCTAGGGCCTTGAACTGTCAATTCCACATGATCCAGTATCAAGAATTTATGCTAGACCAGTTAACCAAAAAACTGTCCTCGGATGAACCATTAGACAAAAAATCTGTTCAGGAAATGGTACATAACATTCAGCAAGTCAGTAACCATTCCTTAAAATGCGGCTATGATGCACTGGAGGCTTCCTTTAGATCAGCCATGACTGGCACAGTTATCAGAAGGCATGCGTGGTTAAAAGAGCAGGCCTTACCAGACCATGTCAAATCAAAACTACTAGATGCTCCCATGGACAAGATCAATTTGTTTGGCTCTCCTGCACAACAGGTGCTGAAGAAGATGGAAGAGAAGGCAAAATCTGTCCAAACAGTGAAAGATTTCTTACAGGTCCAACCTCCAAGGTTTAGCAGAAATTGGCCCTCCAAGAATTGGTCCTTTCCAGACTCCTCCAGAGCTCAGAGAGGCAGGAATAGGCGTTCAAGAGGCAGAAGCCAATCCAGGGGTGCCTACTGGGGCCGCCAGTGGCAGGGTAACAACCAGCGAGGTGCAGCCACAGACACAGCCACCACCACTGCTACAGGACAATCACAGTGACTTGGCTCTAGCACCGCCTACCAGGGAACAACTAGAAGCACCCTTGGGCGGAAAGCTAGCTTTATTTTCAGTAAACTGGCATTACATCACAAGAGACAAGTGGATTTTGCAAACAATAGACCAAGGTTACAGGTTTCACTTCCATACTCTACCAGGGAAGAGAAGAATGCCAAACCTACCTCCAAATCTAAAGGCGGAAGCTCTAAAACAAATAACTCAATTATTAAGGATGAGAGCTGTGGAAAAGGTACCATCCATGGTGCAAGGACAGGGATTTTACTCCAGGCTCTTCCTGGTACCAAGAAAAGAAAGCAAATGGAGACCCATTCTCGATCTGTCCGCTTTAAACACATTCCTCATTGTTCCAAAATTCAAAATGCTGACCCTACAGCAGCTTCTTCCCATGCTGGGCAAGGAGTCTTGGCTGGTAACTCTAGATCTCAAGGAGGCATACCTGCACGTCCCCATACGACCAAATTGCAGAAGATACCTAAGATTTCTTGCAGGATAAGAGCATTATCAATTCTCAGCATTGCCCTTTGGCTTATCTACTGCGCCCAGAGTGTTCACGAAATGCCTGGCATCAGTAATTGCTCATTGCAGGCTTCAAGGAATCCAAATCTACCCTTACCTGGACGACTGCCTGATACAAGCGGACAACAAAAACAAGCTAGCAGAGGACTTGAAAAGGGTCATTTACCTGCTACAAGCTCTGGGATACACAGTCAATATAAAAAAGTCAAGACTGCTACCATCCCAAAGGATAACCTTTTTGGGTGCAGAGCTGGACACAACGAAACAAATGGCATTCCTAACAGTAGAAAAACAGGAGCAACTCCCTCTCTACTTCTTGGCATTAACAAAGCAGAATCATCTAACAGCAAGAAAAGTCCTGCAAGCCTTGGGTTTCATGGCATCCTGCATAATATTGGTTCCACATGCCAGACTACATATGAGAAAGTTACAGTGGTACCTAAGGAATTTATGGTCTCAGCACAAGCACAGCCTAGAAACCCAAATTCCAATAATTCCATGCCTGAAGCAAGAATTCCAATGGTGGGCTCAGGCCTGTCAATCAAACAAAGGATTGCCTTTCCACAACACACAACCAAGCCAAACCATCACAACGGACGCCTCAGACCTCGGTTGGGGGGCCCACATGCTGGACAAGTGCATTCAAGGTTTATGGACTCAAGACCAGCTACTCTTACACATAAATCAAAAGGAAATGCTGGCAGTAAAACTGGCAATTCAGGCATTCAGACCATTTCTTCGACAAGGTCAACTGTTGATAAGGACAGACAACACCACAGTTATGTGGTACATCAACAAACAGGGAGGCACACATTCGTACCCTCTATGCCGGATGGCAATGGACCTCTGGAATGTGGCTCTGAGCTACAACATTCAGTTACAAGCAATTTTTGTTCCAGGAAAAGAAAACATTCTAGCAGACATATTAAGCAGAACTACCATGGATGCCCACGAATGGATGCTACATCCGGACATCTTCAAAACAATTACAAGAAAATGGGGGCTCCCACAAATAGACTTATTTGCATCCCCACGCAATCACCAACTGAAGAAATTCTGCACCAGGACGTACCACCCACTTGCTTGGAAAGTGGACTCCCTATCTTTCAGCTGGAAAAACCTGACAGCATATGCCTTCCCACCACTTCCTTTGATGCACAAGGTGCTATTGAACATCAAAGAGGACCGCCCAAGGATCATTCTGATAGCTCCAGACTGGCCAAGACAACATTGGTACCCATTACTGAGGAGCATGTCTCAGGAACAAATATGGCCTCTACCCCTTGTTCCCCTGCTGTTAACACAGAACAACTACAACACCCTGCATCCAAACCTGAAAACACTGCAGCTGACTGCCTGGAATATTGCATAAGAACAAATAACCCAAAATTATCCCAAAGGGTTAAAGACATTATCTTGGAGGCTCGCAGACCCTCAACGAGAAAAAATTATTCAGCAAAATGGAAAAGACATTTCATTTGGAGTACTGCAAAAGGAGAAAATGTGTCATTGGTAAATATAGCCAACATCCTGGAATACTTGGCAGAGCTCTTCCACAAAGGCCTGTCTTATTCTTCCATCAAGATTCATGCATCAGCTATTTCAGAAGAATACGACTTGGACCCTCCAGTCTTCTCACATCCTCTGCTCAGGCAGTTTCTGAGAGGAATTAAAAACGTAAAACCGCCCAGGAAGCCACCATTGCCATCATGGGACTTGAACTTTGTGCTAGAAAAATTGACACTTCCTCCTTTCGAACCAGCAGCAACAGCAGAATTACAATACTTATCATGGAAAACTGCTTTTCTGCTGGCAATCACTTCAGCAAGAAGGGTATCTGAGCTACAGGCACTAATGGCAGTACAGCCCTTCCTGATCTTCCATCAAGATAGAGTATCCATGAGAACTAATCCTACTTTTATGCCTAAGGTGGTCTCCAGAGTATCTTTGAACCAGGCTATCCACCTACCTACATTTTTCCCCAACCCACAGAACAGGGGAGAAAGGCTGTTGCATACCTTGGATGTGCATAGGCAATTACGCTACTACCTGGACAGGACCAAGGGAAATAGGAAAACTGACCAGCTACTGGTAGCATATGCAACAGGAAAGGAAGGAAAAGCAATTTCAAAACAAACAATCTCTAAGTGGATAGGAAATTGCATTAGATTTTGTTACTCCTACCATGGAAAGAAAACTCCAGAAAACATCAGGCCTCACTCCACAAGAGCTACAGCCACTACCACAGCTTTTCTACGAGGAGTGGCTACCAAAGACATTTTAGAGGCTGCTACTTGGAGCTCCGTGCATACATTTGCCAAGCATTATAATTTACCTTTATACTCCAGATCCCGAGCAGGTTTTGCCACTGCTGTTTTGCAAGGGATCTTAACTACACCATAATTTTATTTCTCCTCCTCCCCCAGTTTGGCTATGGTATTCTACCCATTTGTAAGGACTGCAGATGCATCCTTGAAGGACATAGTACAGTTTTGTACCTACCATAAATGTAGATGTCCGATAGGAATGCATCTGCAGTCAGGATTACCCACCCTCCTTCCCCTCTGTGGTACTCCTAGGGTATTTGCCCATCTTGTAGCTAGCTGGGGGAATCTATTATAGTGTATTTGTTTGTATATATGTACATACATGCCTTTTTTTTTTGTTTGCCTTCTACTATTTGGAATCCTTTGCATTTATCCAAATTAAGCCTTCCTAGAGGGCACCTGGCATCTGGGGCAAGAAACACTGAGGAAAATGGCGTCGGCTGATGCCTTTATACCCGAATAACTGCAGCTATGACGTCGGGTGAAGTGCGACACCAGCCGAGGCCAGACCCAGACTTTGGAATCCGGCCGACCGAAGGGCTGCCTGACGACAGGACAACCCATTTGTAAGGACTGCAGATGCATTCCTATCGGACATCTACATTTATGGTAGGTACAAAACTGTACTTTCCTCTTTTTAATTGTCTTAGACAGGAACTTCACTGGTGGATTCAGCAGTTCTCTGTGAATCCAGGGATCACTTTTCATCCCACTCTTCCCTGTCAAGAATTGTTCACAAACACTTCAGATGTGATGAGGGTGATGTTTGGCTCCCTAAAAGTGCAGGGAGTGTGGTCACCTCTTCAGCGGAAGAAGCACACCAGTGTCAAAGAGATGAGAGCTCTTCTGCTGGCTCTTCAGGTCTTTCATCCTCTTTTCTCTCCAGGGCCTTTCAAGATGTTCACAGACAATACCACAGTGATGTGGTATATCAACAAACAGGGAGAAGGAGGAACGAGATCTTATCTGTTTTGCCAGTTGGCACTTCGGTATGGGATCTTGCTGTCAAGTATCAAGTGACTCTTCAGGCAGCTTATATCCCCCAAGTGGGTCTTCTTGCCTCCCCTCTGAATGGACAACTTCTTCTGTTTTGTGCCAGAGACCCAGGTTCTCCTCGAGTGGAAGGTGGATGCCCTCTCATTTTTTTGGAAGGGGATATTTCTTTATGCATTACCTCCCCTTCCTCTCATTCCGAAAGTCCTGTTCAGAATTCAATAGAATTCTCCCAAAGTCTTTTTGGTAACTCCCTTTTGGCTGCGACATCACTGGATGTCCTTCATGGATGCATCTGCAGTCATAACAAGTGGGTTGTCCTGTCGTCAGGCAGCCCTGCAGTCGGCCGGATTCCAAAGTCCGGGTCCGGCTTCGGCTGATGTCGCACTCCACCCGACGTCATCTCTGCTGGTCTTCGGGTATAAAAGCATCAGCCGACGCCATTTTCCTCAGTCTTTCTTGCGCGTGGCCAAGCAGAAGCTGTTCGCAAGTGCCGGTCGGTCGGATCCAGAGATTACTTCTACCGAATACTACTCAAGACTTCTAAAGCTAAGTACCCGCTGGGGACTCTTTCTTGCCTCAGCCGATGTCAGAAAAAGTTAACAATTGTTTAACCTGTGGGAAACAAATACCTCATAAAGATTTCCACTCTTACTGTCTGCCTTGTTTAGGCCCAGCCCACGACGTAGCAGCCTGTTCGCCTGTGCCTCTTTCAACCGACGACGCTTAGGCGCCGGTCGGAGTTTGCAGAACAGTTTTTCGGTACTGATTGTGCGTACAATATGACGACGGATCCTACGACTACCCACAAAAAACGCAAAGATAAAGACCGACACTCGCGGTCCGCGGTTTCGGCCGAAACCACGGCAAAGCAAACCGTGAGTGTCTCGGTTTCGCCCGAAACCGAGAAAACTGCTCAAAGTACAGCTGAACCTATTCTTACAACTGAGGCCCCTGCTACAATTCTTGAATCGACCTCAGAAATTTTACCCACTACGGTGGTTGACTTATCAGACACCATCCCCTTGGATGTCTCTACCCCAGCACGTGGTGCTGCTAGGCCTCCAGCAGCCATGTCCATTAAGGCCTTCGCCAGGGCTAAAGCAACCAAGACTACTAAATCAGTGCCTGTTAAACCCCCCTCATCCAGGCCCTCTTCTAGTTCTCAAATGCTTTCTTTGGCAGAAGATTTAATTTCTTTAATTAGAGGATCTCAATCTCACCCAGACAGGGCCTCTCAGAGAGAAGAGACCTAGGGCAGAGCCCCCTGAGCCAGTGTCTTCTGATGATTCTGCTCATGAATCAGACATAACTGACCAGCCTGAGGCTCCCTTTTCCAATTTCGAAGATTCTGATGCTGAAGAATCCATTCCAGCTGCTTCCCCACCAGAAGAATTCTCCTTTGGAGAAACCTTGCATGCCATGAGAACAGTTCCAATGGCAGCAACAGGATTTTTCAGACTCCAGAAAGACTTAGGACTTTTCTGCACCTACCACAGCACAGGCCCTTAGCTATACCTCCTGTTCTCTCTGTGGTGGATGATGCTTTCAATGATGTTTGCTCCGCTCCAGATTCTTTACCCCAGCCCCTGCCAAACCAGACAGATTTTACAGGGTGCCAGATACTCATCACCACCTTTACAAGGCTCCTCTTGCAGACCCAGAAACTATATCCCAGGGTCCCAAGGCAGTAGCAACCACAGCTAAAAACCCTATTCCTTCTGAAAGGGAAGCAAGGTCACTAGACAGATGGGGTAAAAGGTCTACACTTCAGCTACTCTCTCAGCTAGAGCTTTAAACTGTCAGTTTCACATGATACAATACCAAGAGTTTATGCTTGATCAGTTAACTAAAAAGCTAACTACTGATGAATCTCTTGATAAGAAATATGTATTAGAGATGGTAAATAACATACAACAGGTTAGCAACCATTCCTTAAAATGTGGCTATGATGCACTGGAGGCTTCATTTAGATCAGCCATGACAGGCACAGTGATAAGAAGACATGCATGGCTAAAGGAACAAGCTTTACCGGATCATGTTAAAGCTAAGTTGCTAGATGCTCCTATGGACAAGACAAGTTTGTTTGGTACACCTGCCCAGCAGGTTATGAAGAAAATGGAAGAAAAGGCAAAATCTGTTCAAACTGTTAAAGATTTCCTGCAGGTCCAACCCCAAGGTTTAGCAGGCACTGGCCTGCCAAAAATTGGTCCTTTCCTGACTCCGCAAAATTTCAAAGGGGCAGGAATAGACGCTCCAGAGGCAGAAACCAATCCAGAGGAGGTGCCTACAGAGGACGACAGTGGCAAGGTAACAACAGAGGCACAGACACAGCCACTGCCACTACATCAGCACAACCACAGTGACTTAATCCTAAATCCGCCTACCAGGGAACAAATAGCAGCTCCTCTAGGCGGAAAGTTAACCTTATTTTCAAAGAACTGGCACTACATAACAAAAGACAAGTGGATTTTACAAACCATAGATCAAGGTTACCGGTTTCACTTCCACACTTTACCAGTCAAAAGAGGAATGCCAAATCTACCTCCAAATCAAAAACAGAGGCTCTACGCCAGATAATGGAGTTAGCAAACATGAGAGCTGTGGAAAGAGTGCCAACAGCAGAACAAGGAAAGGGGTTCTACTCCAGACTATTCCTAGTTCCAAGAAAGGAAAAAGTTGGAGACCAATTCTCGACCTGTCCACCTTAAATACATACATCATTGTCCCAAAATTCAAAATGCTGACCCTACAGCAACTTCTTCCCATGCTGGGCAAGGAGTCTTGGCTGGTAACTCTAGATCTCAAGGAGGCATACCTGCACGTCCCAATTCGACCAATCTGCAGAAGATACCTCAGATTTCTTGCAGGATCAGAGCACTATCAATTCTCAGCATTGCCCTTTGGCTTATCTACTGCCCAGAGTATTCACAAAATGCCTGGCATCAGTAATCGCCCATTGCAGACTACAGGGAATTCAAATTTACCCATACCTGGACGACTGCCTGCTACAAGGGACAACAAAAGCAAGCTGACAACAGATTTACAAAGGGTCATTTACTTGCTACAAGGACTGGGATACACAGTCAATTTACAAAAGTCAAGGCTGATACCATCCCAAACAAGGACATTCTTGGGCGGAATTGGACACAGTACAACAAATGGCATTCCTGACTACAGAAAACAAAAGAACTTCCTCTTTACTTCTTGGCACTAACAAAACTGAACAAGTTAACAGCAAGAAAAGTACTGCAGGCCTTGGGCTTCATGGCATCATGCATAATCTTGGTCCCATTTGCCAGACTACATATGAGGAAACTACAGTGGTACCTAAAGAATTTATGGTCCCAACACAGACACAGTCTAGAAACAGAAATCCCACTAATTCCATGCTTAAAACAGGAGTTCCTATGGTGGGCTCAGGCATGCCAGTCAAACCCAGGCCTGCCCTTCGCAGATGTCAACCAAGCCAGACCATCACAACAGACGCTTCAGATCTAGGATGGGGGCCCACATGCTGGACAAATGCGTGCAAGGATTGTGGACACAGGATCAAATTCACCTGCACATCAATCTAAAAGAAATGCTGGCAGTAAAACTGGCAATCCAAAAGTTCAAACCTTTCTAAAAGAGGGCCAGTTGATGATAAGGACAGACAACACCACAGTCATGTGGTACATCAACAAACAGGGAGGCACTCATTCATACCCCTATGCAGAATGACCTTGGAGCTGTGGACCCTGGCACTCAGCTACAACATTCAGTTACAGGCAATATTTGTACCGGGAAAGACAATACTCTAGCAGACATACTAAGCAGAACCACTTCGATGCCCACGAATGGAAGCTGCACCGGACATCTTCAAGACCATCTCAAAGAAATGGGGAATGCCACAGATAGACCTATTCGCATCACCTCTCAATCACCAGCTCGAAAAATTCTGCACGAGGACATTCCACCCACTAGCATGGAAAGTGGACTCACTCTCCTTCAACTGGAAAGGCCTAACAGCATATGCATTTCCTCCTCTTCCTCTGATACACAAGGTACTACTAAAAATCAAGGAAGAACGTCCAAGGATAATCCTGATAGCCCCAAACTGGCCAAGACAACACTGGTACCCACTACTGAAGAGCATGTCTCGGAACAACATGTGGCCAATACCCTGATGCCTTTGATGTTAACTCAGAACAACTACAGCATCATACATCCAAACCTAAAACGCTGCAACTGACTGCATGGAACATCACATAGCAGCAGCTAATCCAGAACTTTCCCAAAGAGTTAAAGACATTATTCTTGAAGCACGCAGACCTTCAACAAGAAAGAACTATGCTGGAAAATGGAAAAGGTTTGTCATTTGGAGTACCGAAGAGGAAAAGATGTGTCAAACATAGATATGCCTAACATTCTGGAGTATCTGGCGAACTTCTTCATTCAGGCCTGTCCTACTCCTCCATCAAGATACATGCATCAGCTATTTCAGCAGAATACAGCTTTGATCCTCCTGTTTTTCGCACCCTTTGCTCAGGCAGTTCCTCAGAGGAATCAAGAATGTAAAACCTCCCAGGAAACCACCATTACCAGCTTGGGACTTAAACTTTGTGCTAGAAAAGTTGACACTAGCACCCTTTGAACCAGCAGCAACAGCAGACCTACAACACCTGTCATGGAAAACTGCTTTCCTACTGGCAATTACTTCAGCAAGGAGGGTTTCAGAACTACAGGCCTTAATGGCAGTGCAACCCTTCCTAATCTTCCACCAAGATAGAGTGTCCTTGAGGACTAATCCTACATTTATGCCTAAGGTGGTATCCAGAGTATCTTTAAACCAGGCAATCCACCTACCTTCCTTCTTTCCCAACCCACAAAACAGAGGGAAAGAATACTGCATACCTTGGATGTACATAGACAGCTACGCTACTACTTGGACAGAACAAAAATAGCAGAAAGACTGACCAACTTTTGTAGCCTATGCAACAGGAAGGGAAGGAAAAGCTATTTCCAAACAGACAATCTCCAAATGGATAGGAAATTGCATACGATACTGTTACTCCTTCCATGGAAAACCAATTCCACAGAACATAAGACCTCATTCTACAAGGGCAACAGCCACTACCACAGCCTTCTTACGAGGAGTGGCAACCAAAGACATTATTGAGGCGGCTACTTGGACCTCCGTGCATACATTTGCCAAGCATTATAATTTGCCTCTTTATTCCAGATCCCGAGCAGGGTTTGCCACTGCTGTACTGCAAGGGATCTTAAACACACCATAATCTACCTTTATCCTCCTCCCTAGTTGGCTATGGTATTCTACCCACTTGTTATGACTGCAGATGCATCCATGAAGGACATAGTACAGTTTTGTACCTACCATAAATGTAGATGTCCGAACTGGATAGCATCTGCAGTCAGGATTACCCTCCTCCTTCCCTCTGTGGTACACCTAGGGTGTTTACCCTCCTAATAGCTAGCTGTTGGGGAGTCTTTATGGTGTATTTGTTTGTATATATGTACATATATGCTTATTGTTGTGTTTACCTCTATCTATTTGGAAACATTGGCATCTATCCAAATTTTACCCTGCAAGAGGGCTACTGGCATCTGGGGCAAGAAACACTGAGGAAAATGGCGTCGGCTGATGCTTTTATACCCGAAGACCAGCAGAGATGACGTCGGGTGGAGTGCGACATCAGCCGAAGCCGGACCCGGACTTTGGAATCCGGCCGACTGCAGGGCTGCCTGACGACAGGACAACCCACTTGTTATGACTGCAGATGCTATCCAGTTCGGACATCTACATTTATGGTAGGTACAAAACTGTACTTTCCCTCTACTTCTGCATTTTGCCAGGAGCAGTTATCACAAGTTACCTCACAGGGTGGATCTAAACACACAAGACAAGGGATGTCTCATCCATCCACACCTGTTCACACTTCAAATGACACTGTGGGTGAAAGGATTTTGATTCCTCATAGACACCTTTTTGCTGAGGATATGCAGCAAGTCATGCACAAGGCCAGGTAACCTACTACTAGGAAATCGTACTTATCCAAATGGAAGAAGTTTTCTTCTTGGTGTCTCTATCGTAACCTGGGCCCACTTACTGTGGATGTTCTTTTGGTTCACTCTTATTTATGTGAGCTGTCCAATGCTGGTTTGGTCTGTTCTGTTAAGGCCCACTTATCAGCTACCTCTGCTTGTCTGCATTTTTCTCCGCAGTTAGCTTCTAGATTTGAGGTTAAACAATTTCTTAAATGCATCCGTGATATTAAACCTCCCAGGAAGCGTATTCCTCTTCCCTGGGATATTAATTTTGATTTGGAGAACTTGACTCAGGCTCCTTTTGAGCCTGCTGGCTTCCGTTTCTTTGCTACATTGTTCCTGGAAGACTGTTCTTTTGTTAGCTCGTACTTTTGCCAGATGGTGTCTGAGTTGCAGGCCCTTATGGCTTGTCCTCCATTTTAGTCTTTCATGAGGACAGGTGTCCTTGCACACTAAGCCTTCTTTTATGCCTAAGGTGATTAATGAGCTGTCAGTGAATCAGTCAACTAATCACAATTTGATAGTGAGAGGGTGCTGCATACTTTGGACATACACGGGCAACTCGGTTTATTTGGATAAGACTAAGGCTACTAGAAAATCTGATCAGTTGTTTGTTTTTTTTCATCCTAGATCTTTGAGACTTGCTGTATCCAAGCAAACTATTTCTTCTTGGATTTCTAAGGCTATTTCCTTTTTTTTTTTTTACACTTTTCAAGGCAAGAGCCTTCCTTCTTCAGTTAAGGCTCGTTCTGCTAGAGCTCTGGCTTCTTTGGGTGCTTTTTTTCAAGGGCTTGGATACTAATTCTGTTCTTGAGGCAGCTAACTGAACTTCTATGCCTACCTTTACCACGCACTACAAGTTGGGTGGTATTTCTATAGCTAGGGCTGCTTTTGCTAGTGCCCACTTCTGTTGATTCGTAGGCCGCTTCCAAGACCCTTTTGGAGTCCGGTATGCTGCAAAACTCTTCTTCAACTGAGGATCATGCAGTCGTCTGAACCTTGGATGGATCTGGAGCCGCTGAGCAGGCACCGGCTTCTGAGGAAGTCCTTCGCACAACTGAATCTTGACACAAACTGACATCTTCTTTCGTGACTACCATTCTTTCGAAAACCACTGAGTTTCTTCGGCCCAGGGTACGAGCCACACCAAAGAAACCGACGACCCAGTCTCAGGCGCCTGCTACCTTGCCTCAGTCTCAAATGCTTAAAATGGTGGAAGACCTTATCATGCTAATCAGGAAAAGCCAAGCTACACCCTCCAAAAGGAAAAGAGATCTGTCCCCTGTAGTTTTGTCTGAACAAGAGTCAGATGAATCTGATGCATCTGAATTTGAAGACATGCAACCCCTCTCCACTTATGAGGATTCTGATGCAGAGGATTCCATTCCTTCAGCCTCTCCCCCAGAGGATTTTTCCTTTGGGGAGACCTTGCATACCTTAAGGGAGCATTTCCAATGGACTACCCTCACTCTAAAAAGAGACTCAGGAAATTCTAGATCTTCCACAACACAGATCTTTAGCCATTCCCCCCAGTCCTGGATGTTGTGGAGGATCTTTTCCTTGAATCCAGCTTGACTCCTCATGTCCTTCCTCCTGCTCCCAGAAAACCAGACAGGTAATATAGAGTGCCTGACTCGCACAAATATCTTTTTAGAAATCCTACAGCTGACCCTGAGGTCATTTCTCAAGGGCCAAAAGGGATTAAAGCAACCTCTGCTAAGACTCCCACCCCCTCAGACAAGGATTCCTGAGCATTGGACAGATGGGGTAAAAAAGTATACACCTCGGCTACTCTTGCTATCTGGGTACTAAATTGTCAGTTCCTTATGCTGAAATTTCAGCAACATACCTTGGAATTCCATAAACAAAAACGTCTTCCTTTTCTGCTTGGGCAGAATCTAAAGATTTACAAGAGTTAATGCATTCTGCAAGTCAAGTAACTAAATATACCTTGCACTGTGGTTTTGATGCCCTAGAAGCAGTCACTGGACCTGTCATTAGAAGCCATGCATGGCTTAAGGAACAGCCCCTGCCTGACTGTGTCAAATCTAACTTGTTGGATGCCCCCTTGCACAAAGATAACTTATTTGCCAATAAAGCAGAAGAGGTCTTAAAAAAGATGGAAGAAAAAGCAAAATATATGCAAACAGTTAAGGATTTCGTGCAGGTCCAGCCCCCTAGGTTCAGCAGGCATTGTCCCTCCAAACACTGGTCCTTTCCTGCTCTCAGTAAACTGTCCCAGCCTAGGCCCCGTGGAAGCAGACCCACCAGACAGCAACCCTAGGGAATGCAGAGATCTAAGCAGTGGACTACCTCCACTTCAAAACCAGGGAATTCTAAGCCACACCCCCCCCATGATAAGAACTCACAATGACTCGCCTCCTCCACCCCCACCCTCTGCCCACCTTCACTTACCCCTATGAGGAAAACTCTTCTTTCTCTCAAGCACCTGGGCCACCATTATCAAGGACCACTGGGTTCTGAACAATGTCTCAGGGATACAAGTTTTCCTTCCACACCCTTCCAACCCCAAAAGGATTCCCAGATCTACCACCAAATTAGTGTGCAGAGGCTCAAAAGTAAATCCTTTCCCTGCTCTATATGAGGGCAATAAAGCACGTTCCTGCAGAACAGATAGGCCAAGGTTTCTACTCCAGACTTTTTCTGATGCCCAGAAAAGAAGGCACCTGGCGCTCCATCCTCGATTTATTCATTCTAAACATCTTCCTGGTGATCCCAAAATTCAAAATGCTAACCCTCCAGCAGCTGCTACCCATGCTCTACAAGAACGCATGGCTAGCCACCCTAGATCTAAAAGAGGCCTACCTCCACATTCCTATCAGGGAATCATGTAGGAAATATCTCCACTTCAGGGCAGGATCTCATCACTTTCACTTTCAGTTCTCTGCACTTCCCTTTGGCTTACCTACTTCTCCCAGAGTTTTCACAAAATGTCTTGCTCCAGCCATTGCCTTTTGCAGACAAAGAAATATTCAGATTTACCCATACTTAGACTGCCTAATTCAGGCAGACCGCCAGGAAAAGCTGCTCAAGCACCTGGCCTTTGTAAACACCCTTCTAACCTCCCTAGGGTACACAATAAATGAAAAGAAATCCAAACAGGTGCCCACCAAAAGTATTACCTTCCTGGGAGCAAGTCTGGACACAGATTCCCAGATGGCATACCTTACTCCAGAGAAACAAAATTTCCTGACAGCCTACTACTCTCATCTAGCCACCAGGCCCCAGCTAACTGCATGGAAGGTCCTGCAAGCTCTGGGGTTCATGGCATCTTGCATACTACTCATTCCATATGCCAGACTGCATGTGAGGAAACTTCAGTGGTACCTAAAGAGCCTTTGGTGCCAACACTCTCAAGACCTGGAAACTCTTCTACCTATAATTCATTGCCTCAGAAAAGATTTTCTTTGGTGAGCAACAGCATGCTCCCACAACAAGGGAATGCCTTTCTCCCCACCCCCTGCTGCCCAGACCCTCACCACAGATGCATCAGACTATGCTTGGGGTGCACACCTGGACGGCATGTGCATACAGGGCCAGTGGAGCCCATAGCAAATCCCTCTACACAGCAATCAGAAAGAGATGATGGCTGTGCAGCATGCCTTGATAGCTTTCAAGCCCCTTCTCTCTCCAGGGGCTCTCCTGATCAAAACAGACAACAACACTGTGATGTGGTACATCAGCAAGCAGGGAGGGACTCGCTACTACCCTCTATGCAGGCTGGAGTACCTTCACCTTAATAACTCAGAAATGAGGAACCCTAAAGGTTGACCTCTTTGCCTCCCACACCAACCATCAGCTCAGTAAATTCTGCACCAGGGAGCATCACTGCATGGCTTGGAAAGTGGATGCCCTGTCCTTCCCATGGGTCAATCTATCGGTCTATGCCTTTCCTCCCCTCCCTCTCATCCCCAGGGTACTGCTCAAAATAAGGGAGGAAAAACCACAGACCATTCTTATAGCTCCAGACTGGCCCCGGCAGCACTGGTACCCCTTGCTGCACAGCCTGTCCCCACTGCCCCCATGGCATCTTCCTCAGATTCCAAACCTCCTGACCCAGAGGGAAGGGGAGTTCATGCATCCCCAATTGCAGACACTCAATTTGGCAGCTTGCCTTATTCCCTAACCCCAAACTAATCTGCCAACCTCACTAAACAGCTACTGGATGTTATCCATGAGGCCAGACGTCCTAGCACCAGAAAGTCTTATGCTGATAGATGGAAAAGGTTCTGCACCTAGATCCAGGCTAAGGGAGCCAATACAGCACAGCCCTCCCTCCCTCTCATCCTGGATTACTTAGCTGACCTACTACATAGTGGCGTGTCTTTCTCCTCTATAAAAATTCATGCCTCTGCTATTTCTGCTCATTTTCCCACTGAGCAGCCCCTTTTCTCACACCCTTTGCTCAAACAATTCCTAAGAGGGGCTAGCAACTTGAGGCCACCCAGAAGGGCACCAGCTTGGGACCTTAACTTTGTATTAGAAAAGCTCACTCGGCCCCCTTTCGAACCAGCTTCTTCTGCAGAGCTAAATTTTCTCTCCTGGAAAACAGCATTCCTTCTCGCCATCACTTCAGCCAGAAGAGTCTCTGAGCTGCAAGCACTTATGGCTGTGGAACCCTTCATCATCTTCCATGCAGACCGGGTATCCCTCTGAACTAAACCATCCTTCATGCCCAAGGTGGTGTCCAGTGTGGCGCTCAACCAATCCATTAATTTGCCCACCTTTTTTCCTAATCCCCAGAAGAAGGGGGAAAGTATTCTTCACTCTCTAGATGTGGACAGACAGTTCAGATTCTATCTAGACAGGACTAAATCCTTCAGAAAGTCTGATCAATTGCTGGTTAGCTTTGCTACAGGGGCAGAAGGCAAAGCCGTCTCCAAACAAACCATTTCCAAATGGATAACACACCGCATCCATTACTGCTACAAACAGCATGGAAAGCCTCCCCCCAAGGTGGTCAGGACACATTCCACAAAAGCAGCCTCCACCTCTGCAGCTTTTCTCAGAGGAGTCCCCACCAGGGACATCCTGGAGGCTGCCATCTGGACATCTGTTCACACTTTTTCCAAGCATTACCACCTGCCTCTCTTCTCCAAGTCCAGGGCAGGGTTTGCCTCTGCAGTCTTGCAGGGCATCCTAGCAGACCCTAGTTTCTTTGACTGCCTCCACCCTTTTCCTCAGCTTTGGGAATTAAGCCAAATGTGATGACTGCAATAATGAAACACGAAGAACATAGTACAGTTGTGTACACTTACCATAAATGTAGATGTTTGAGTGTATTCACTGTTGCAGTCCTAGTTTCCCTCCCTCAATCCCTCTTTCTTTTTCTCCTTTTCTTACCATTGTAACTTGTTCTCTTTAACTTACAAGGGACATGTTGGTATTTGTTTTCCACTTGTGGGGATGTCCTTCAAGGATGCAACTGCAGTCCTAACATATGGGTTGTCCTGCCTCAGACAGCCCTTCGGTCAGCCGGATTCCAAAGTCTGGGTCCGGCATCGGTTGATGTCGCCCTTTCCCCGACGTCAGAGCGCCTGGGGTATAAAAGCATCAGCCGACGCCATCTTCTTCAGTCTTTCTTGCCGCGCGGCACCCGAAGCAGAAGCAGTTCGCAAGTGCCGGTCGACCAGCTCCTGTGTTTTCAGCTACTGAAGTCTTCAAAAAAGCTAAGTACCCCGTTGGGGACCTTTTCTTGCCTCAGCCGATGTCAGATAAAACTGTAAAAGTTAATAATTGTTTAACTTGTAGGAAACAAATACCTCATAAGGATTTCCACTCTTACTGCTTACCCTGCCTAGGCCCAGAACACAACGTCTCGGCCTGTGCAGGTTGTGCTTCTTTCAATAGACGCACTCTTAGGCGTCGGTCAGAGTTTGCACAGGATTATTTTGTGGAAGATTTCGGTTATATCATGCCGTCGGAGCTTCCGACAGCACATTTACCAAAAAAACGGAAGGACAAGGACCGACACCCGCGGTCTGCGGTCTCGGCCGACACCAAGCTTAGGCCTACCGCTAGTGTCTCGGTCTCTTCTGAGCCGGTTTCACAACCGCTACAGACTGACGACACCGCCCCACCGGTTACTTCGGTACCGGAGGCCAGCTCGGTGCCGGTTTCTGTTCTCCCCTCTGCGACCGAAGCCCAGGATATTTCTAACACCATTTCAGTGGATAAGACTACTTCAGCACGCGGGGCTGCGAGGCCTCCAGTGTCTATGTCCATTAAGGCCTACACACGTGCTAAGGCTGCCAAACAGGCTAAGTCTCTCCCTCCAAGATCTGTTTCTCTGGGATCCACTTCTGGTTCTCAAATTTTAAGTTTAGCTGAGGACCTTATTTCTTTAATTAGGGGTTCTCAGCCACATCCAGATAGAGGCTCTCAGCCGCCTTCTGTCAAGAGGCCTAGGGTTGAGCAGGTAGATCCCCAGTCCTCTGATGAGGCCTCAGGTGATTCTGCACATTCAGACTACTGGGAGGAGGCCTTCCCGGCCTACGAGGATTCTGATGCGGAGGAATCCATTCCCTCTGCTTCTCCTCCTGAGGAGTTTTTCTTTGGGGAAACACTTCATTCCATGAGGGAACACTTCAAATGGCAAGGCCAAGAATACTCAGACTCTAGGAAAAGGTTAAGGGAATTTTTAAAGCTACCTCAGCATAGACCCTTAGCTATTCCTCCAGTTTTAAATGTTTTAGATGATGTGTACTTAGATTCTAGTGTTTCCCCTGACTCCCTCCCCCCTGCTCCTGTCAAGCCAGACAGGTACTACAGGGTCCCAGACACGCATCAATTTCTGTACAAGGGCCATACTGCTGACCCTGAAACTATTTCTCAGGGGCCTAAAGGGCTTTCCTCCACTACTGCTAAGAATCCACTTCCTTCGGAAAGAGATTCTAGGGCTTTAGAAAGGTGGGGCAAAAAAGTATATACATCTTCCACCCTTTCTATGCGAGCATTAAATTGTCAATTTCATATGATTCAGTATCAGGAATACATGTTGGATGACTTGCAAAAGAAATTGGCTTCCCCTGAACCACTAGATAGAAAGGGGTTACAGGAATTGGTTTATAAGACTCAGCAGGTTAGCAACCATTTCCTTCAGTGTGGATATGATGCATTGGAAGCTTCATGTAGAGCAGCAATGACAGGTGCGGTCATATGCAGACATGCTTGGTTAAAGGAACAAACATTGCCAGACCATGTGAAAATTAAGCTTTTGGATGCACCACTAGAGAAACATAAGCTATTTGGTGCTACTGCACAAGAGGTTTTAAAGAAAATGGAGGAAAAGGCAAAATCAGTGCAAACAGTCAAAGATTTCCTCCAGGTACAGCCTCCAAGATTCAGCAGGATTTGGCCTTCCAAGCATTGGTCCTTTCCAGACACAGACAAATTTCAAAGAGGCAAAAACAGACGTGGCAGAGGTAGAGGGCAAACTCGAGGCTCCTACAGAGGATGTCAATGGCAGCCTCCGAACCAGAGAGGTGGGGCAGGACCTTCCACTGCTCCACAGGGACAATCTCAATGACTTGACTTTGACTCCGCCATCCAGGCCTCAATTAGAAGCACCTTTGGGCGGAAAATTATCATTATTCTCACAAAATTGGCACAATATTACAAAGGACAAATGGATACTGGACATAATAGACAAAGGATACAGATTCCATTTTCATACACTACCAACAAGACATGGCAGGCCAAACCTGCCACCAAATCAAAGAGCAGAGGCACTCAAACAAGTAACCAACCTACTTCAAATAAGAGCAATAGAAAAGGTTCCTTCTGCAGAACAAGGCCAAGGATTTTATTCAAGACTGTTCCTTGTTCCAAGAAAAGAAAACCAATGGAGACCAATTCTGGACTTGTCCACACTGAATACTTACCTTATTGTGCCAAAATTCAAAATGCTGACTTTACAGCAACTCCTTCCCATGCTGGGCAAGGGGTCTTGGCTGGTAACTCTGGACCTCAAGGAGGCATACCTGCATGTCCCAATCAGACAAAGTTGCAGAAGATACCTCAGATTTCTTGCAGGCTCAGAGCATTATCAATTCTCAGCATTGCCCTTTGGCTTATCTACTGCACCCAGAGTGTTCACGAAATGCCTGGCATCAGTAATTGCACATTGCAGACTTCAGGGGATACAAATATACCCTTACCTGGACGACTGCCTTATACAAGCGGACCACCAACAAGCCTTGTTAAAAAACTTGGACTATGTCATTCACCTACTGCAGGCCTTTTGATACACGGTCAATATTCAGAAATCAAGTCTCGTACCATCCCAACAAATACCTTTCCTGGGTGCCACACTGGACACAAACACCCAGATGGTGTTTCTGACAAAAGAAAAACAAAAACAATTACCAGAATACTTCAGAAAATTAGCAACACATACCCAGATGACTGCAAGGAAAATTCTGCAGGCCCTGGGTTTCATGGCATCTTGCATTCTTCTGATTCTACACGCAAGGCTGCATATGAGGAAACTACAATGGTATCTAAAAAGTCTATGGTCTCAACACAGCCTGGAAGCTTTGATCCCACTCATTCCATGCCTTCAAAAGGAATTTCTGTGGTGGGCCCAAGCAAGCCAAATAAACAAAGGTCTGTCTTTTCAGCAAGCCTCATACAAGTCAAACCATAACAACAGACGCCTCAGACCATGGATGGGGGGCGCACATGGAGGGCAGATGCATTCAAGGACAATGGACACAAAAAGAAAAGCACCTGCATATCAACCAAAAAGAAATGCTGGCAGTGATACATTCAATCAAGGCCTTTGAAAAGTTCATGCATCAGGGCCATCTACTAATAAGGACAGATAATACCACAGTTATGTGGTACATAAACATGCAAGGAGGTACCCATTCCTACCCTCTTTGCAGACTGGCAATGAATCTCTGGGATATTTCCCTTCAATTGAAAATAGAGCTACAATCCCAGTTTGTACCAGGGAAGGACAATGTTCTGGCGGACAGCCTAAGCAGAAACATCATGGATCCACACGAATGGATGTTGCATCCAGAGATTTTCTTACAAATAACTCAAGCATGGGGAAGGCCGGACATAGATCTTTTTGCCTCCCACCTCAACCACCATCTGAAAAAGTTTTGCACAAGGACATACCACCCTCAAGCATGGAAGGTGGACACTCTCTCCTTCAGTTGGAACTCCCTAACAATATATGCCTTCCCACCTCTTCCTTTGATGACCAAGGTGTTACTAAAGATCAAGACAGAGCAGCCGAAAATCATACTGATAGCTCCAGACTGGCCAAGACAACACTGGTACCCACTACTACGGAGCTTGACACACACCAATCCGTGGCTCCTTCCTCAATGGCCACTTCTTCTGACACAGCACAATTGCAGGACACTACATCCCAGCTTGAAAACATTGAAGCTGACAGCTTGGAAGATTCCATGACTATTCCTCAGGAAACACTTTCCCAAAGGGTAAAAGATATCATCTTGGAGGCGCGCAGACCTTCCACTAGAAAGACATACTCAGCAAAATGGAAGAGATTTCTTATCTGGAACAGCAAAAAGGGTCAAGACCCATCAGTGATGAGCATTCCACAGATCCTAGAATATTTGGCTGAAATGCTCCACAATGGCCTTTCATATTCTTCCATAAAAATACATGCTTCAGCAATATCTGCCAAATATAACACTGATCCGCCTGTATTTTCTCACCCATTGCTAAGACAGTTTCTAAGAGGTATAAAGAACATCAACCCTCCAAGGAAACCACCAGTGCCTGCATGATGCTGGAAAAATTAACTCTTCCTCCCTTTGAACCAGCAGCATCTTCAGAGTTGAAATTTCTGTCTTGGAAGACAGCTTTCCTACTGGCAGTAACCTCAGCAAGAAGGATCTCTGAGCTACAGGCCCTTATGGCAATACAACCATTTCTCATTTTTCATCAGGACAGAGTTTCTTTGAGAACCAATCCATCATTCATGCCAAAGGTGGTATCCAGGGTGTCCCTGAATCAAGCTATTCACCTGCCTACCTTCTTTCCCAATCCTCAAATTAAAGGAGAGAGACTTCTGCACACCTTGGACATACACAGACAGTTGCGCTATTACTTGGACAGAACAAAGTCTTTCAGAAAATCTGACCAGCTTTTTGTAGCTTGCACTGCTGGATTGCAAGGAAAAGCAATTTCCAAACAGACAATTTCTAAATGGATTGGAAATTGCATTCGATTCTGCTACTCTTTTCATGGAAAAACTGTGCCAGCTGACATCAGGCCACATTCCACCAGAGCTACAGCCACCTCCACAGCCTTCTTAAGAGGAGTGGCAACAAAGGACATTTTAGATGCTGCTACATGGAGCTCCGTGCATACATTTTCCAAACATTACAACCTGCCTTTATATTCCAGATCCAGAGCAGGGTTTGCTTCTGCTGTCCTGCAGGGCATTTTAGCTACACCATCTTTGTCTTAGTGCCTACCACCCCCAGGTTGGCTATGGTATTCAACCCATATGTTAGGACTGCAGTTGCATCCTTGAAGGACATAGTACAGTTTTGTACCTACCATAAATGTAGATGTCCGATAGGTATGCAACTGCAGTCAGGTTTTCCCTCCCACCTACCCCTCTGTGGTCTTCTTTTGGGTTCTACCCCTCATTTTAGCTACCTGGGGTAATCTTTTATGGTGTATTTGTTTTTATGTTGTTGTACTTCTCTGGAATTTTTTTCTCTATTTTCAAAATTTAGCCTTCCTTAGAGGGCACCTGGCATCTGGGTCAAGAAACACTGAAGAAGATGGCGTCGGCTGATGCTTTTATACCCCAGGTGCTCTGACGTCTGGTAAGGGTGACATCAGCCGACGCCGGACCCAGACTTTGGAATCCGGACGACCGAAGGGCTGCCTGAGGCAGGACAACCCATATGTTAGGACTGCAGTTGCATACCTATCGGACATCTACATTTATGGTAGGTACAAAACTGTACTTTTCTTCCACCAGAACCTGGCCTCCTATTTGGGGGCTCCTGACAGGTTAGGGCAAGAAAAACTGATGTAATGGCATCGACTGCCTTACTTTATACTACTGATGGCCTGATGTCAGTCCTCAAGCAACAGCAACCAACACAGAAATCCTAAGCCTCTGGCATTTGGGCCAGCCAAGGGCTACCCTGGCAGGGATAACCCAAATGTGATGACTGCAACAGTGAATACACTCTAACATCTACATTTATGGTAAGTGTACACAACTGTACTTTCTTCATGGCTTTTTAGGGGGTTCTTCTGCACCTTCCCCTCACAAGTTTCCTCTTGAGATTTGGCACTCTCCCATCTGTTAAGAAGACTGCAGCAGTGAATGTAAGGACATAGCACAGTGTATAAAATCTTACCACAACAGTAGATGCCCTTGCCTTAATTACTGCAGTATTTGCTCCCTCCTTCCATTCCCCTAGTATTTTGCCTTCCTGATGTACATATTACCTCTTGGGTTTCTTGGACTGTGTTCCTACTTGGTAATTCAGTTCTGATTATGGTAAGCTTGAACGTCACCTTTATGCCCTACACTACACAAGGAGTGTTTGGGTGACATTTGGCGTACCTTTTAAAAGCAACAAGTAGTCTTTGGCAGATCGCCGGATGTTCGTACTTAACACAGCAGCGAATCCCATCTGTTAATATTGCAGCAGTGAAGGCAAGGACATCTACCGTTATGTTAAGATTTTACACAGCTTTTCTCCCAAATGTTCAATGGACTTATTGGACTACATACACATTGGCTTACGATGTTGGGCTGCCAATATTAACCTTTCATGTTTTGGTTTAAATTCACCTCTCCTTAACCATTCCTGCATTCATTCCTGATCAGCATGAGGTTGTTCCAAGAGTTTTCTGTACTTGCTACTGTATTTATGCATTTTCCACATTTTTTGCCTTCTCTTCTGTTCCTTCATCTTATTCTCTCTTTTGTTTTTTTGGCACATTCAGTTGCTGCATGATTTTTATCTACTACTGTTTTGATTTTGAATTCCACTTGATACCATCATGCTGCTGCTGAAATAAGCAGGGAAGTCATCTTAGACTTATTTTCCTCATGTTTCAAAACTTACACTATGTTTGGGTTTTGTGAGCTCAACAAATATGTATGCAATGCCACAATTGCAGATCTATTACATGTAATCAGTTTCGAGAAGACCCATACCTCCTTGAGAATGGGGAATATGTAATCTGGTATGCATTGATTTTTATAAATCATTTGAGGAGTACGAAGCATCCTTCTTGTTTTACTGTCCAACCTATCCAACCCCTTTTGGGGCCAGTCAGTCACTCCAAAACTGTTTAGTTAGGACAGGAAGAGCAAATTCGTTTATAGCTTGGACTTTGTTCCTAGATGTCAGCTCTGTTTTCAGTATTTATTTAAGTCTTCTAAAATATCCCTTACTAAGTTTTATTCGCATTTGTTCATGTTTTATTGTTGATCCTTAGTCAGTTCCCAAATATTTATACACTCCATCCTGCTCAAGTTCTTTTATATCATATCCTGTCCTAAACTGATGTTTTATTGGTGCTGCAGCTTTCCTGCTTTAGAGTGCACATTTATCAAGACCAAATATACTTATATCATGTCAGAAAGTTTTGGCCACTTTCAGTTCCTCATCTGATGAGCCATACAAATTTTAATCTATAAAAAGAAGATAAGAAGTGTTTACACTTTGTTGTTTTCACTGAGCCATTTTCTAGCCATGACCTAATCTGTTATGCAGACATCTTAATGAGTCAAGAGCAAGACAAAAGAGCAGTGGTGACAGAGAGTCACCCTGGAATATCCCCCTTTGAATTTTTATCCCTGGAATAATAATTTGTCCTTTGTCATGGCTTAACTGCACAGTGGTTTGCCACTGTTTCATGGTTGTTGTAATGTCATCGACCAGTATAGGGTGTATCTTATACGTTTTTAAGCACTCTTTTATCCATGAATGCAGGATACTGTCAAATGCTTTTTTGTAGTCTTTCCATGCAGTACTTACACTTTTTTCCTCTTTTTACAGTTTTCCATTTGATTTTATTTAACAGGAAATCATCCTTTGTTGTTCTGTATGACTGTCTTTCATTACCCTTTAGTTCTATTGCCATGATTGAGCTTTCTTCTATAGGAGTATAAACTCTGTCAGCATGAATTCCAGTGTATAGTTTATATGTCGTCGGAAGGTAAGTTATTGGTCTATAGATGTTCATCGTGCATACAGCTGCAGTAATCACAGATGGGTTTTCTGCCGTCAGGCGGGTCCTCGGTCGACCGAATTCCAAAGTTTAGGTCCGGCGTCAGTTGCTGCCGCTTTCTTTCCTGATGTCAGTGAGGCAGGGGTATATAACACACAGCCGACGCCATTTTCTCCAGTCTTTTTTGCCGCGCGGTGCCTGAAGCAGAAGCAGTTCGCAAAGTGCCGGTCTGCCAGCTCCTGAATTTACGAAAAATTGGAAACGGAAGTCTTCATTAAAGCTAAGTACCCCGTTGGGGAAACTTTTCTTGCCTCAGACCGATGTCAGAAAAAGTTAACAATTGTATTTCTTGTGGGAAGCAAATACCGCATAAGGATTTTCATTCCCTCTGCATACCTTGTTTAGGCCCAGACCACGACGTCTCGGGCTGTCGCTTTTGCACTACTTTCAATAAACGCACTATTAAGCGTTGGGCGGAGTTCGCCCAACACTTTTTTGGTAAAGCCTTTGATTATAAAATGTCATCGGAGACTCCGACTACCATTTTGTCCAAAAAACGCAAGGACAAGGACCGACACGCGAGGCCCACGGTCCACACCGACACCACGCCAAAACTGGCTACACGTGGTCCGGTTCTCAGCGAGACGCCTATGCAGTTCCTGACTACTGACGACACTTCTTTGGTGGTGTCTTCTGTAACCGAGACCGCAGGTACCTCGGCCCATACCCAGACTACAACCACCGAAGCCACTGTGAGCGTTGAGCCTCCTAATGTGGACAGGTCCACTTCCACCCATGGTGTCTTTAGACCCTCATCTTCCTTTTCCATTAAGGCCTTTACTAAGTCCAAATCAGCCAGGCATCCCAAGAGGCCTGTTGCACAGGGCCCATCTCCAGGCCCCATGCCTAAAAAGCAGATGCTTAAAATGGCTGAGGATTTAATTACTCTTATCAGGGGTTCCCAACCCCCTCCAGACAAGAGACCCAGAGTGGAGGAAGATTCTCCCTCTTCTGATCAGGGCTCCATTTTTTCAGAACATTCTGATATAGAGGAGCACTCTTACTCCCCTTTTGAAGATTCTGATGCAGAGCAGTCCATTCCTTCTGTATCTCCCCCTGAGGATTTTTCTTTTGGGGAAACCTTGCACACCTTGAGGGAACACTTCCATTGGGAAGGCCAAGACTTTTCTGATTCCAAGAAAAGACTTGGGGAATTTCTTTTGTTACCTCAACACAGACCTCTGGCGATACCTCCTGTCTTGGACATACTTGATGATGTTTATTCGGAGGCTTGCTTTAATCCGGATTCCCTGCCTCCTGCCCCAGTCAAGCCTGATAGGTACTACAGAGTTCCTAACTCTCACCAATTTCTTTACAAAAGCCATAATGCTGACCCTGAAACCATTTCTCAAGGCCCCAAGGGAATGAAGGCCTTTACTGCTAAGAATTCACTACCTTCCGAAAGAGAGTCAAGATCCTTAGAAAGGTGGGGAAAAAAGGTATATAACTCGGCCACCCTAGCCATGAGGGCCTTAAATTGTCAGTTTCATATGCTTAAATATCAGCAGTTTCTGTTATCACAATTAAGAAATAAAATGTCTCAACCTGAACAACCAGATTTGAAGGAGTTGCAGGATATGATGCATAGTGCAGAACAAGTGGGTAAACACACCTTACAATGTGGCTATGATGCCCTAGAGGCCTCAAGTAGAGCTGCTGTTACAGGATCAGTCATTCGTAGACATGCATGGCTTAGGGAACAAATCTTGCCTGATCATGTGAAAGCTAAACTACTAGATGCTCCTTTACAAAAGGATGTGCTATTTGGTACTAATGCTGAGGAGATACTACGGAAAATGGAAGAAAAAGCCAAATCTATGCAAACTGTCAAAGCTTTTCTACAGGTTCAACCACCACATTTTAGCAGAAATTGGCCTTCTAAAAACTGGTCCTTTCCAGCCACGGACAAGCCCCAAAGAGGTAGATACAGGCGCACAAGGGGCAGAGGACAATCACAAGGATCATATAGAGGCAGACAATGGCAAACTCCAGCACCAAGAGGGGGCAAAGACAGTGCACAACAATACAGGAAACAAACCCAATGACTTCCTCCTTTCCATGCCAAGCAAGTCTCAGCTGGCAGCACCCTTGGGAGGAAAGCTGGCATTATTTACAAGAAATTGGCATACTGTCCCAACAGACAAATGGATCCTGGACATTATAAACAGAGGCTACAGATTTCATTTTCACACTCTCCCAAAAATGAGAGGCATGCCAAACCTGCCACACAATCAAAGGGCAGAGGCACAACTACAAATTTCAAAGCTCATAGACATGAAAGCTATTCAAGAGGTACCTACTCACGAACAAGGTCAAGGTTTTTATTCCAGGCTATTTCTGGTACCAAGGAAAGGAACCGACTGGAGACCCATTTTGGACTTATCCATCCTAAACACATTCTTACTCGTGCCAAAATTCAAGATGCTCACATTACAGCAGCTTCTTCCCATGCTGGGCAAGGAGTTTTGGCTGGTAACATTGGACCTCAAGGAGGCATACCTGCATGTCCCAATCAGACAAAGCTGCAGAAGATACCTCAGATTTCTTGCAGGTTCAATCCACTATAAATTCTCTGCATTGCCCTTTGGCTTATCTACTGCGCCCAGAGTATTTATGAAATGCCTGGCATCAGTAATTGCCTACTGCAGACTTCAAGGGATACAAATTTACCCTTATTTGGACGACTGCCTGATCCAAGCGGACAGCAAGCACATACTTCTGGAACATCTGGCTTGTGCAACACAGTTACTGAATTCTCTGGGATACACAATCAACAAAGAGAAATCCTGGCTAACACCATCTCAGAAAATAACTTTCCTGGGTGCCAACTTGGACACAAACACTCAGATGGCCTATCTTACGCCAGAAAAACAGGGGCAACTAACTCAGTACTTCAAAATACTAGCAAATTGTACCAGGCTTACTGCAAGGAAAATCATGCAGGCTCTGGGCTTCATGGCATCTTGCATTCTTTTAATCCCATGTGCAGAATTGCATATGAGGAAACTTCAATGGTACCTAAAAAACCTATGGTCTCAACACAGCCACAATTTGGAAACAATAATACCAATAATTCCATGTTTGCAAAAGGAATTTCTATGGTGGGCCCAAGCATGTCAAATAAACACAGGTCTCCCATTCTGCAAGCCTCAAGCAAATCAAGTCATCACAACAGACGCCTCAGATTACGCCTGGGGGGCGCACATGACAGACAGGTGCATTCAGGGCAAATGGTCCCAAAAGGAAAAGCACCTTCACATCAATCAAAAAGAAATGCTAGCAGTGATAAATGCAATTACAGCTTTCAAGGACCTCCTGCATCCAGGACAATTATTGATAAGAACAGACAACACCACAGTAATGTGGTATATAAACAAACAAGGAGGAACACATTCATACCCCCTGTGCAGACTAGCCATGACACTTTGGAACTTGGCTCTGGAATGGCAGATCGAACTTCAAGCACAGTACTTGCCAGGTTTGGAAAACACGCTGGCAGACAATCTAAGCAGAAATATGACAGATCCACACAAATGGAAGTTGCATCCTCAAGTGTTTACAAAGATAATCCAAGCATGGGGGAGGCCAGACATAGATCTCTTCGCCTCCCACAGGAATCGCCAATTGAAAAGTTTTGTTCAAGGACCTTTCATCCAAAGGCCTGGAGAGTGGACGCCTTTCATTCAGTTGGACAGCATGGACAGTTTACGCTTTCCCACCTCTGCCTCTTCTGCCCAAGGTGCTCTTGAAAGCAAGAGCAGACAGACCAAGATGATACTGATTGCTCCAGACTGGCCAAGACAACACTGGTACCCACTCCTGAGGAGCCTAACACATACTCCTCCCTGGCCCCTACCTCTAATGCCTCTTCTGCTGACTCAGCACAGCTACAAAACTCTTCACAGTCAGCTGAAAACACTCAATCTCGCTGCATGGAAAATTCCTTAACACCACAACAGACCCTACTCCCCAAAGAGGTGCAGGATGTCATTTTGGAGGCCAGAAGGCCATCTACTAGAAAGGCTTACTCCGCAAAATGGAAACGTTTTTGCTCTTGGAATGAGAAAAAAGGCCAGGACCCTACAAAACTAAATTTGCCACAGGTATTACAGTATCTAGCTGAGCTGCTGAACAGTGGACTTTCATTTTCCTCCATAAAAATCCATGCCTCAGCCATTTCTGCAGAATTCAACACGGATCCACCCTTATTCTCTCACCCACTCTTAAGACAGTTCCTCAGAGGGGCTAAGAATATAAGACCACCAAGGAAACAACCAGTGCCAGCTTGGGATCTTAATTACATTCTAGAAAAATTAACATTGCCTCCCTTTGAACCAGCTGCCTCAACAGATTTGCAATATTTGTCCTGGAAAACAGCTTTCCTTCTGGCCATTACCTCAGCTCGTAGGGTTTCGGAACTACAAGCCCTCATGGCTGTGCAGCCCTTTCTCATCTTCCATCAGGACAGGGTTTCCCTTCGAACTAACCCGTCATTTATGCCTAAAGTGGTATCCAGGGTAGCTTTAAGTCAAGCCATACACTTACCTACCTTTTATCCCAATCCTCAAAACAAAGGGGAAAGGCTGCTACACTCCTTAGACATCCATAGACAGCTACGTTATTATTTGGACAGAACAAAGCCTTTCAGGAAATCAGAACAACTTTTTGTATCCTATGCTGTAGGAGCTCAAGGGAAGCCAGTTACCAAACAGACAATTTCAAAATGGATAGGCCACTGCATACGGTTTTGTTACTCCTATCATGGAAAATCTGTCCCTACAGGCATCAGATCCCACTCCACCAGGGCCACAGCTACCTCTACAGCCTTCCTCAGAGGAGTTCCTACCAAAGATATTTTAGAGGCAGCCACTTGGAGTTCTGTGCATACCTTCACAAAACACTACCACCTGCCTTTATATTCCAAAACTAGAGCAGGCTTTGCCACTGCTGTGTTGCAGGGCATTCTGGCTCATCCCAGATGTCCTTCAAGGATGCATCTGCAGTCTTAACAAATGGGTTGTCCTGTCGTCAGGCAGCCCTTCGGTCGGCCGGATTCCAAAGTCTGGGTCTGGCTTCGGCTGGTGTCGCACTTCACCCGACGTCATTGCGGCAGTTATTCGGGTATAAAGGCATCAGCCGACGCCATTTTCCTCAGTCTTTCTTGCCGCGTGGCGCCCGAAGCAGAAGCTGTTCGCAAGTGCCGGTAGGTCAGATCCAGATATTACTACTACCGAATACTACTTCGAAGACTTCTATAAAGCTAAGTACCCCGTTGGGGACTCTTTCTTGCCTCAGCCAATGTCAGAGAAAGTTAATAACTGTTTATCTTGTGGGAAACAAATACCTCATAAGGATTTCCACTCCTATTACATACATTGTTTAGGCCCAGACCACGATGTAGCAGCTTGTCTAGCCTGTGCTTCTTTTACCCGACGGACGCTTAGACGTCGCTCAGACTTTGCTGAACAGATTTTTGGCTCCGATTTTGCCTACATTATGCCGTCGGATCCTCCGACTACGCAAATAACCAAAACACAAAGAAAAGGACCGACATCGGTCCGCGGTTTCGGCCGAAACCGCGGTTAAGCAAACCACGAGTGTCTCGGTTTCAGCCGAAACCGAGCAAGCGGTTCTTTCTTCAGCCGAAAACTTGCCTTCTACCGAGGCCTCTTCTAACCTGGTAGAAACGGCTTCAGAAATCCAACCTTCTGTTGCGATTTCACAGGATTTATCAGACACCATTCCCCTAGATATTTCTACCCCTGCACGTGGAGCTGCTAGGCCTCCTCCAGCTATGTCTATTAAGGCCTTTGCCAGGGCTAAGGCAGCCAAAGCATCAAAACCTGTGCCTGCCAAGCCCCCCTCTCATAGGCCCAGCTCCAGTTCCCATATGCTGTCTTTGGCAGAGGATCTCATCTCCTTAATTCGTGGAGCCCAGCCTCATCCAGACAGGGCCTCTCTCCCTCCTCCAGAAAAAAGGCCTAGAGCAGAGCCCCCTGAGCCAGTAGCCACAGATGATTCCTCGGATGACTCAGATCATTCAGATCCTCCAGAGGCTTCTTATTCTCCTTACGAAGACTCTGATGCTGAGGAGTCCATCCCTTCAGCCTCTCCTCCTGAGGAATTTTCCTTTGGGGAAACCTTGCATGCTATGAGGGAACAATTTCAGTGGCAGGGCCAAGATTTCTCAGACTCTAGGAAAAGGCTTAGGACCTTTCTACACTTGCCACAGCATAGGCCTTTAGCTATACCTCCAGTCCTATCTGTTGTTGATGATGCATTTAATGATGTTTGTACTGCTCCTGATACTTTACATCCGGCCCCTGCTAAGCCCGATAGGTACTACAGGGTCCCGGACACTCATCACCACTTATATAAGGCTCCTTTTGCAGATCCAGAGACTATCTCCCAGGGCCCTAAAGCTGTAGCAGCTACTTCTAAAACCCCTCCCCTCTGAAAGGGATTCCAGGTCCTTAGAGAGATGGGGTAAAAAAGTTTACACCTCTGCTACTTTGTCAGCTAGAGCTTTGAACTGCCAATTTCATATGATTCAATATCAAGAGTTTATGCTTGACCAGTTGACTAAAAAACTGTCCTCAGAAGAATCTATAGATAAAAAGTATGTTCAAGA
Source organism: Protopterus annectens (assembly GCF_019279795.1). Lineage (NCBI taxonomy): Eukaryota > Metazoa > Chordata > Ceratodontiformes > Protopteridae > Protopterus > Protopterus annectens. Next base: position 95,424,894 of record NC_056743.1, read on the forward strand.
AATGTTACATAACATACAGCAGGTTAGTAACCATTCTTTAAAATGTGGCTATGATGCACTGGAGGCTTCCTTTAGATCAGCCATGACTGGCACAGTTATCAGGAGGCATGCATGGTTGAAAGAGCAGGCATTACCAGACCATGTCAAATCTAAGCTTTTGGATGCACCTATGGACAAGGTCAATTTATTTGGTGCCCCCGCACAGCAGGTTCTAAAAAAGATGGAAGAGAAAGCAAAATTTGTGCAAACGGTGAAGGATTTCTTACAAGTTCAACCTCCAAGGTTTAGCAGGAACTGGCCCTCCAAAAATTGGTCTTTTCCGGACACCTCTAAGGCACAAAGAGGCAGGAACAGGCGCTCTAGAGGCAGAAACCAATCCAGGGGTGCCTACAGGGGTCACCAGTGGCAGGGCAACAACCAGCGAGGCACGGATACAGCCACCACCACTACAACAACTCAATCACAGTGACTTGGCGGTGGCACCGCCTACCAGGGAGCAACTAGAAGCACCCTTAGGCGGAAAGCTAACATTATTTTCAAGAAACTGGCACTGCATTACAACAGAAAAATGGATTTTGCAGACTATAGACAAAGGCTACAGGTTCCATTTCCATACACTTCCAGGAAAGAGAGGAATGCCAAACCTACCACCTTCTCAAAGGGCAGAAGCTCTAAAACAAATATCTCAATTATTAAGAATGAGAGCTGTGGAAAAGGTACCATTTCTGGAGCAAGGGAAGGGATTTTACTCCAGGCTCTTCCTGGTACCAAGAAAAGAAAACAAATGGAGACCTATTCTAGACCTGTCCGCTTTAAACACATTCCTCATTGTTCCAAAATTCAAAATGCTGACCCTACAGCAGCTTCTTCCCATGCTGGGCAAGGAGTCTTGGCTGGTAACTCTCGATCTCAAGGAGGCATACCTGCACGTCCCCATAAGACCAATTTGCAGAAGATACCTCAGATTTCTTGCAGGATCAGAGCATTATCAATTCTCAGCATTGCCCTTTGGCTTATCTACTGCGCCCAGAGTGTTCACGAAATGCCTGGCATCAGTAATCGCGCATTGCAGACTTCAGGGAATTCAAATTTATCCCTACCTGGACGACTGCCTGATACAAGTGGACAACAAAAACAAACTCACAGAAGATTTACAAAGAGTCATCTACCTGCTGCAAGCCCTGGGATATACAGTCAATACAAAAAAGTCAAGGCTGATTCCATCCCAAAGAATAAACTTTCTGGGTGCAGAACTGGACACATCAAAACAAATGGCATTTCTAACTACAGAAAAGAAAGAGCAACTTCCTCTCTACTTCTTGGCATTAACAAAGCAGAGCCATCTAACTGCAAGAAAAGTGCTACAAGCTCTAGGCTTCATGGCATCCTGCATAATTCTGGTACCTCATGCCAGGCTGCATATGAGAAAGCTACAGTGGTACCTAAAGAATTTGTGGTCTCAGCACAAGCACAGCCTAGAAACCAAAATTCCAATAATCCCATGCCTGAAGCAAGAGTTCTTATGGTGGGCTCAGGCCTGTCAATCAAACACAGGACTGCCCTTCTGCAAAAGTCAACCAAGACAAACCATCACAACAGATGCCTCAGACCTCGGTTGGGGAGCACACATGATGGACAAGTGCTTTCAAGGCCTATGGACTCAAGACCAGCTGCATCTGCACATAAATCTAAAAGAAATGATGGCAGTAAAATTGGCAATCCAGGCATTCAGACCTTTTCTCCAAGAAGGCCAGTTGATGATAAGGACAGACAACACCACAGTTATGTGGTACATCAACAAACAGGGAGGCACACACTCATACCCTCTATGCCGGTTGGCACTGGACCTATGGAATGTGGCTCTGAGCTACAACATTCAGTTACAGGCAATTTATGTACCAGGGAAGGAACACATTCTAGCAGACATATTAAGCAGAACTACAACAGATGCCCACGAATGGATGCTGCATCCGGACATCTTCAGAACCATCACAAGAAAATGGGGATTACCACAAATAGACTTGTTTGCATCCCCTTTCAATCATCAGTTGAAGAAATTCTGCACAAGGACTTACCACCCACTTGCTTGGAAGGTGGACTCCCTATCCTTCAGTTGGAAAAACCTGACAGCATACGCATTCCCACCACTACCTTTGATGCACATGGTGCTTCTCAAAATCAAAGAGGAACGTCCGAGGATCATTCTGATATCCCCAGCCTGGCCAAGACAACATTGGTATCCACTTCTGAGGAGAATGTCCCGGGGACAAATATGGACACTGCCCCTAATCCCATTACTACTGACACAGAACAACTACAACATTCTGCATCCGAACTTAAAAACTCTGCAGCTAACTGCCTGGAACATTACATAACAGCAATTAACCCAAATTTATCCCAAAGGGTTAAAGACATAATCCTGGAGGCTCGTAGGCCTTCAACAAGAAAGAATTATGCAGCAAAATGGAAAAGATATCTCATCTGGAGTACTGCAAAGGGGCAAGATGTGACACTGGTGAACATAGCCAACATCCTGGAGTACTTGGCGGAGCTCTTCCATACAGGCCTGTCCTATTCCTCCATCAAGATACATGCATCAGCTATTTCAGCAGAGTACAGCTTGGATCCTCCTGTCTTCTCGCACCCTCTGCTCAGGCAGTTTCTGAGAGGAATCAAAAATGTAAAACCTCCCAGGAAACCTCCATTGCCCGCATGGGACTTGAACTTTGTGCTAGAAAAACTGACTCTACCCCCTTTCGAACCAGCAGCAACAGCAGAAATACAATACTTATCCTGGAAAACTGCTTTCCTGCTGGCAATAACTTCAGCAAGAAGGGTCTCTGAACTACAGGCATTAATGGCAGTGCAACCCTTCCTAATCTTCCAGCAAGACAGAGTGTCCATGAGAACAAATACTACATTTATGCCTAAGGTGGTATCCAGAGTATCTTTAAATCAGGCTATCCACCTTCCTACATTCTTCCCCAACCCACAGAACAGGGGAGAAAGACTCTTACATACCTTGGATGTACACAGGCAATTACGCTACTACCTGGACAGGACAAAAAACAATAGAAAAACTGACCAGCTTCTGGTAGCATATGCAGCAGGAAAGGAAGGAAAACCTATTTTTAAACAGACAATCTCCAAATGGATAGGAAATTGCATTAGATTTTGTTACTCCTACCATGGAAAGAAAACTTCAGAGAACATCAGGCCTCACTCCACAAGGGCTACAGCCACTACCACAGCTTTCTTACGAGGAGTGGCTACCAAGGACATTATAGAGGCTGCTCCTTGGACCTCCGTGCATACATTTGCCAAGCATTATAACTTACCTTTATACTCTAGATCCCGTGCTGGCTTTGCCACTGCTGTTTTGCAAGGGATCCTAACTACACCATAATCTCTTCTCATTTCCTCCTCCCCTAGTTTAGCTATGGTATTCTACCCATTTGTTAAGACTGCAGATGCATCCTTGAAGGACATAGTACAGTTTTGTACCTACCATAAATGTAGATGTCCTAGAGGAATGCATCTGCAGTCAGGATTACCCACCCTCCTTCCCCTCTGAGGTACTCCTAGGGTATTTGCCAATCTTCAGCTAGCTTGGGGGGGATCTATTATGGTGTATTTGTTTGTATATATGTACATACATGCTTATTTTATGTGTTTGCTCTCTACAATTTGGAAACTTTGGCATTTATCCAAATTTAGCCATCCAAGAGGGCACCTGGCATCTGGGGCAAGAAACACTGAGGAAAATGGCGTCGGCTGATGCCTTTATACCCGAATAACTGCCGCAATGACGTCGGGTGAAGTGCGACACCAGGGGAAGCGAGACCCAGACTTTGGAATCGTCGATCAAGGGCTGCCTGACGACAGGACAACCCATTTGTTAAGACTGCAGATGCATTCCTCTCGGACATCTACATTTATGGTAGGTACAAAACTGTACTTTCCACCTAGTGCCTACCATCCTGTGCGTAACTTTGGGATTCTACCCATCTGTGATTACTGCAGCTGTATGCACGATGAACATAGTACAGTTTTGTACCTACCATAAATGTAGATGTTCGAGTGCTAATACAGCTGCAGTACAGTTTTCCCTCCCTCCTTCCCCTCTTGGTAAAGGCCTGGGGCCTAACCCCTCTTCATACAACCTGATTGGGTTATCCTTCTATGGTATATTTGCTTGCAACTACTGATTTTTGATTATATTGCATGTATATAAATATAATTTATGTATTGCCTTCCTACTGGGGGCACCTGACATCTGGGGCAAGAAAGACTGAAGAAAATGGCGTCGGCTGTGTCTTATATACCCCTGCCTCACTGACGTCAGGAAAGAAAGCGACAGCAACCGACGCCGGACCTAGACTTTGGAATTCAGCCGACCGAGGACCTGCCTGACGGCAGAAAACCCATCTGTGATTACTGCAGCTGTATTAGCACTTGAACATCTACATTTATGGTAGGTACAAAACTGTACTTTTTTAGGACAGCTTGCAGGTTTGCTCTTAAGTAGGAGCATTGTTTTTCCTGATAACCAGGCTTATGTCTTTTCAGGGTGCGCATGTAAATAGTTCTTACTCATGGCTAAATCTTCATACAAAGATGTTAATACTTTTAGCCAGAATTTAGGTACTTCATCTGGGCCTGGGGTTTTCCAATTAGGAGCTTTTCTGAACTTTGATTCAATCTCTTTGGCTGTTACTTCATCCCATTTCATATCCTGTACATTTGAACTTCTTATTCTTTATTTTACTTTTTTACTTCTGTCCATTTAGAATTTCTGCTGTGTTCCACAGGATCTTTGTAGATGTTTATCCAAAATGTATCTATTTGTTCTTTTATTAATGGTATTTCAGTTAATTTTGCCTTGTTTCCCAGTTCTCTGTAAAAAAAAAAATTGGGTCATCAGTAACTTGCTTATTTTGTAAATTTTCTTTATATTTATTTACATAATTTCTAAGTTTTTCTTCTTGTGGTGATATTTTTAGTTTATTATTTGCGGTAGTGCACGATATATTCTAATTTGTTATAATACTGCGTATTACTTTTATCATCTGTGTCTTTCTGAGTATTTTTGTTGATCTGTTCCTTCTACTCTTCTAACAGTGACACTTCTTGTCTTAATTTGCTTTAAAGTTTTTCTCTATTCAGTACTTTTATGATGGCATTTGATTTCTCCCATTCCGTTCCCTTACTACCCTGTGTTCTTGTGGTAAGACTTGCTGCAAAGTAATATATCCTATTTACTTCTGTTATATTAGCTGAATCTCTATTGACAGTCCTAATCACTGTTCACTTGTTTTGTCAAACCTCTAACTTTCTTTTATTGACCATCTGTAGAATGTTTCTTTCATTGATCTTAATATGTCTGCCCACCTCTGTTAAATCAAGCAACTCTTCACTTAAAGCATTTTCTTCTAAACTGAGGGCACACAGTCTTTGGTTCTCCTTTTCCTGCGGGCATGCTATAGAAAGTTCCAGAGCATCTTCCTTTGCCACGTTCACTTCAGTTTCACCCTATGTCATTCATTGCTCTTTTATATGGGAACTCACTGACTGGCCTATCACTCCACAACATTAACTGTGTCAGAGTTGCCACAGTTTCCTGTCCCTTCCCTTGCTGTCCAATTTCAACTGAATGTTTGTACTGGTTTCCTGTGGAGGGCTCCAAAGTATCTTCATATGGTAACTGATCAGATGCTTCCTGCTCCACTGGTGGGTGTCTATTACTCTATCCCGAGTTAAATTTTCTACACTAAATCTTTCGCTTCACAGGTAATCCATAACCTCAGTTTCTATTACTTTAACTTCTCCATTACTAATCCTCTTTTCCGCTTTGTTTTCTTATTTTTTGTACTGTAAAATTTTCCTTGTCCAGATGCTTTTGCCTGTATTTCTCTAAGTATTTTTGGTGCTGCTCTTTTTGTATTGATTATCTTTGCTTTCTCCTTTGTATAAATATTGCACCATATTAAATCTGTTTTTCTTTCCCCTACCCATATTTCATCTTCAGGTATTTCCTCCTCCTGTTTCCTCTTACTTTGGGGACCTGTTGTTCCATCATGCTGTGATATAACCCATGTTAGACTTTCTACACTAAAATCTTTACTTTGCAAGCATTCCATAACTTCAGCTTGTATATATTTTTTTTGTTTCTACTTGACTAATCTTCTGTTGTACATTCCCTCTTTCTGCTCTGATTTTTTTATTGTGAAATTTTCCATATCTGGATGCTTTGCCCTGTAGTTATCTTCAAATATCTTTGGGGCTGCCTTTTTTGTATTAATTAATTTGGCTTTCTACTTTGCGTAAATATTGCACCATATCAGATCTCTCTTTCTTTCCCATGTCAATATTTCTTTTATACCTTTCAATGTCTGTAGATTTTGTTCTTTAAATTTTCCTACTTCCTCAGTCAATTCTTTTTTTCAAATGGCACAAGATTTATTGGTCTATATAGTGTTTTTCATGGATTTGTTGTATTAATGAACACAAATTTACATTTGAAACGTCTGACAATTTTTCTTGTGGAAGTATTTTTCTTTCCTGTAATCTCTCTCTTAATCTTTTCATATATCTTCTTGCATAATAGTAACAATACATAATTTTTTTATCCTCAATATTTATTTTTATTTTTAACCTACATCTCTCTGTGATATATGCTTTGTAAAATGCAGTCTATATATCAGTGTTGTGCTGGTGAGATTTTGTGAAAAACAGGGTCCACCTCATGGAAGTACTCACCCAGACTTAAGGATGAGTTCAATTCCAGCAGTAACTACTCTCCTTTGTTTGCTGATTTATTATCTCTCCATTCAGACTCTTACCTTGCTTTTTTAGTTTCTCCAAATCATTTGGGTTTCTAATACCATGACGGGAATGGACCCCATTCCTTAGTCAAAGTATGATTAAATGTCATGAAATTAGTGTTGTTTCAATCTTTTATTTAGCCAGAAGTGCTCTTCGCAGCAACCGCGATGTGCCCAGTAATAACTCCTTCTGCAGTTCGTACGGAGTTACGTGTATCGGTAACATATCTAAATACGATTGTAGATTCATTTTTTATAAGACCTGTTGCTCCTACTGCTAGTACTGGAACTGTCTGGTTATCTTGCTTCCTTACCTTGCCTGTGAGAAGGCTCTGGTGGTATATCAGGTCTACTGAGAGCCAAGTCTAGCAGCTTGTATTAGAGATGATTCCCATATTTCCCTGCACATCCAGGGAGTTACAATGATGTCCCAAACAAGTCAAGCAAAATATCAGAGTCCTGTTCATTCAGGAAACGCCCAACCAGACTCTGACATCACTAGCTTTATACCTGCCTTGGGGACTGTTAACTTAGAAATTCATGGTGCAGGGAGTATAGACTACAACCTAGAAGAAGAAGCACATAAAAAGAGGTGATGGTATTGAGTCAGGCTTTTAAAGTTCTCAAATATTTGTGGGCAGAGGGTTCCTTCAAGCAATAGCAGACAACACTACTGTTGTGTGGTATATCAACAAGCAGGGAAGGGATATTTACCCTTTTGCAAGCTTACTGTGACTGCCTGGAAACTAACCCTACAGTCTCATGTGACTGTAAATGCAGTGTGCTTACTCTTTCATTAGAATACAGGGGGAGATTTACCTCACTGAAGATGTAGAGAGTTGAAGCCCTGACTTACAGCCTTGATGACCCAAGTTCATGCTTGGGTTCTGGATGGTACAGACAGAGGGGATGAGTATTGCTATCCTGCGGAGTTTCTTTGATGAGTTCTGGTGGAAGCTGGTGCTCAAAAAGGAAGCCAAGTCTGGAAGATGCAGGAAAATATGAGTAGGCATGCGTGCTCTATGGTTCAGAGACAACATACTTTCTTAAGCTGCTCATCATTGCCACTCATTCTCATGTGCAGGCACAGTGACACACCAGGGGGTTGATGTTAGGCTTAGAAATAAAATCTTGGTTCTCTTCAGCATAATGACTCTCCTCCTGGTAGTGCAGCATCACCCACAGGGATGCGAGAAGTAATAAACTGTGAAGCAGTGCCATTCCCTTGGGGAATGAATGCGCTTTTATTGTCAAAAGTCGTACCCGTCAAAAAAATACAGTGGTGGATCATTTCAGCAGGTTGAAGACATAGCCCCACAGATGGATGTATTAAAAGAGCTGATGAAGTTAGCTACCATAATCCTATCTATCCAAACGGAATTGGTTTTCATTCTGGTGCCTGGGAAGGAGTCAGGACACTACATCAGTGTCTTTGATTCTCCAGTGTCTTAGTGAGCTCTTACATGCAGGCTGGCCATGCACTTGTATACTTAATAGCAATTTCAGCCTGTCTGCCTTAGGATCCACTCCTAGCTAGCCTATTACCAGTCAAACATGTCTTAAAGGGTCTAGTACACTTGATACCACTGGGAAAGAAAATTGGTCCTGTGTGGAATCTGAACTGTGTCCTAGAAAAATTAAGAAAACCACATTTTGAGCAGAGATAACTGCCCTACATGTGGCAATTTCTTCAACTAGGAGTGTCACAGGTTCAAGCACTGATGTGCAAAGAACCTTTCTTAGTAGTCCATAGGGTCAGGGTGAGTCCAAAAACATCAGTTATAATTTATTATGTAGCCTTCATTTTTGGCAGTGTTGAAAGGGTTTAGAGAGCTCAGCTTTCTCACTGGTTAATATGAAAATGTCAGGCTTGAGTTTCTTAACTGTTTGCTGTTATTATTCCTTAAGAAACATCATTTTTTTTGCTGTTAATTCAGTTTTCATAAACATGAATAAGTTGGTAGACATTTTTATATACTGTGCAGAATGAAAAAATGAGAGTTATGTAACAGAAAAGCAATAAAAGTAACATTAATAGAATGACTTTTGATAAATGTTGTCGCATCACACACGAAGTATACCCGGTCAGATAATGCGAGTCAAACCTGTTTTATTTAATCTGATTAGCTTCTCTAACACTAAGCTACAAGGTTAAGAAAAAGTAATAAATATGAAATGAAAGTTAGCATAAGGGTTATATAACTTCGAGTCAAAGATAGTTTCACAACATATAGTCATAGCTTGCCTGAATGATTAAAAAAGCCATCCTTCATATTAAGGAATGTGATTTTTGTTGACCAATGCAGCAGTTGGAATTTTTTTGATTGCAGACTATGGGTCTCCACAAAGTAGTTAATGTTGAATAGTTAGATACCTGAATATTCTAACTTAATGCTGACTGCCACATTTCTTGTAGCTTTGTTAGAAAGCATGAAAGAATCTTGTCATACACTCTAATCCTTGAGTTAAAAAATCACAAATCAAACCCTACTGACCTTAGCATCTCTTTCTTTTTGCAGTTTTGTTATGGCTGTACAGTTTGTATTTGTATGTCTGCGTCCCTTATACACTTGTACTGCACACATCCAGAAAACAATGGAGTCTGATCCTCTAATGCTGTTTAGTATATTTCTGTATCTTTTAGAAGAGGGATTTTCTTTTGTCACTCTTTTGGCCATGCTTCAGTCTGTGGATAAGCACACTACTTTCTTTTTTTTTATTGTATCTGGACAGTTGCGAAAGGGCTGTTGTTGACTTGGCTGCTCCTGATTAGATTTCATAATTCCCTAGCAAGTGCCTTAATTCATGTAATGAATTACGTTATCAAGGCTTCTTATTCAAAGCTTACAGGATTTTGTTGTGCCATGCCAGAGCCTGCCATTTGTGACAAGATAGCTTTTCTGTGTTATGGAGGAGAGAAGTTTGTCCTTGCCTTCCCTCCATTAGATCTTATTCAGAAGGTTTTGCTCATAGTGCAGAAAGAGACACTAAAAGGGATCCTTACTGGAGATTGCTACTGAACATGCGGTCGCAGTGGTTGCTTAACCATTGAACTCGACATTCCTTAGTTTTTAAAATTATTTTTCTGAGTTTTTAGGGAGTGTGTTTATGATTAAGTGCCTAAAAGGTCAATTAGAACTGCTTGGGGCAATGTTGTGGTTTCATACCGGTGAGAGTATTAAAATCTGAAGAGGAATGTGGGCAACATTTTCCAGGCTTCACTGATTATATATGTGAAAGCCATTGAACTTGTCTTTACATAAGTGTTTCTTTTCTTATAGTGAAGATACTGAGCCTTTATCAGACAGTGGAGAAGGGAAGAATGGAACACCTCAGGACATTCTGGATGCTAACTTCATTCGAAAAGTAGGGGCATTTGTGAACAAGCCTTCCAGTCAGGTAATGTTTGTCAAATCTGTTTAATTTATCCAGTCAGATTATCTGATACTGATGTTGAATTTACAAAAACGGTTAGTTACTACAAGATTTTCCGTTGAGTTTCGTATTGTTTTGCTGGAAAGCCACTAACAGGCAGCTTGTGTCAAACCTGTTTTTTCATTTTATCAGATTCTGTCACACTGAAATTCATCAGAAATACCACTGCTATGGTACAACTCTCTATACTTAGCATGCGGGGGGGGGGGGGGGGCATCCATCTTCCAAACTTGACTTCTACAGCTGCAGAAGATAGTCTCTTCCTCACACCCAGGACATCAGCATGTCACTCAGTAGTGAAGGGAGAACACATTATACTATTTCATTGTTTGACATAATGAGTGTTCAAGCTCCTTCCAGGTGACCTCTAGAGAATGGGTTACAGGCTGGGAGAATCATTTCAAAGTCTTTTTTGTTTGTTTTTTTTTGTTTTGCTGTGGTTATTCCAAATTTATTGGGAGATTTATTTCCAAGGTTGATGTTCCCGAAAAGATCACCACCAATTGTGGCTGCATGAGAAATATTTCTCCAGACCTTAACATCTTCAGTACCTTTATCTTCTAGGAGAGAGTCATCCATTTTTTAATGATGGAAGCACTGTTCGATGTAGCTTTGTTTCACTGTGCATAACTCTCCAGCCCTTCTTAGAGCATTAAGTATTTCACTCTGGGCCATGAGTCATATTCCTCTTTTCCAGGAGAAGAACCATTTACTAGAAAAGTTAAGTCTAGAACATTGCCAAACGAAAAACACTGAAATAGAAAAGTGGAAGTAAAAAACATTGTTAATCATGCAAGAGTCTACAAGGATGCAGCATGTGCTGTATCCAAGTTTGCCAGTCATGCATAGGTCTTACAGCCTCAGTCTCTTACAGATACAGCTTAATCTGCCCCCAGACCCATTGCCTTCAGTTTTCACGTCCCTATCTGCTTTATCCCCTGAGACAGGCAGTGTGATTTCTGACTTTCTGTTGAGCAAAATCCAGGTCTGTTTTTTTCTTCCTTGGCAACATCTGCTCTGCCATTACTTCATTGGTCCATTGATTCCCAATGGGCAGCTACTGATTGCAGGAGGCCATCTCCCAGAAAAATGTCAAGATTTTCTGTATGCCTTACCCTTGATTACCCCCTAACCCCCATTACCACTGATGTTCTTCAAACTGATCACTGCTGCTGTAGCTTTAGCTATATGCATTATGTCCTGCATAAGATATAACTGCTGGACTGTTTCCAAAGCTGTAGAGCACTTTCCATGTACCCAAACCATTAGTCAGTTTCAGCTGAGTTGTCTAAAAAGTCAGGTTTGGGTGCCAAGCCTTTGTGAGCTTTCCTGCTGCTAAGAAGAGCCCTCCTCTGCTAGCCTTCAAGTTTTGACAGTCGGCTAATGCTGGGTGTAAAAAGTTCCCTTCAGGGAAAAAGCTTCCACATTACTTTTTTGCTTGTTTAATTAACTTTTTTGTGAAAAAGAAGTACTATTAAACTAGGAAAAAAATATTCTCTTTGATTGTCTCTTGACATTTATGTACTTTTAAACAGGAGTGCACTTTTTTGCTTTTGTGGTTAAAAAAGTTTTATGTAACAAATTTTTTTTTTGTGGATGAACTGTGTTTATTTTAGTTTTTGGGAGTGAAGAAAGTGTTTTAAGTGCTCTTTTCCCTAGGACAAAAGTTTTTTTTTTTTTTTTTGCTTGCTAATTTCATGCGTTACTGACTACTGCTGCTCAACGTCTCTGAGAAGCGAGCACCATTTTCAGCTTGATCACAAATCAAACTTTTAATTCCTTGATTGTACCTTCTTCCAGCCACAGAAACATTTTGTTAAGCAGCCATTGCCACCACAACAGGCTGGTAATTTGCCTCATCTGCAGGTGGGTGACTTTGCTGTGGCCAAAGTTGTTTTTTCACACCACTCATCTTTTTCTTTGGATCCCTGTGATGTAGTCTATACAGCCACCAAGGGCCAGGGGTTAGCCATATCCTCTGCAACTGTAGGAGGTCCTCTAAGTGGGCAAAGGAGAGCCACTCTTGTTTGAAATGTGTTTATGACTCGCCAGATACTACTTCCAAGACTACTGACACTGTTTTAAGGAATTTCCCCTGGCTTCATTGTCAGAACCTCCCAGATGATGTCAAAAGTGAAGTTTTGTATTCTGCTTTTGATAGACATTTAGATGTAATGCAATCCTATCTCACCTACATTCATAACTGATGGGCTCCAACTCGGCCGATACACTAGCACGAAGTCTCTCATTGGCTGGGCCAACCCCCGTATCCCAAGATGCACCACGCCTAAACCCCCCAATCTCGTTTGCCGCTTCTGAAGTAACGACATGGTCTCGACTTGGCTGTGGCTAAGTACCCTTCTTTTTGGCCTTTTTTGGGTCGTTTTTGCTCTTAGCTTAAACATTTTATAACCAAACAGCTATTTTAATAGCTATCTTCGTCTGTACTACCTTGTGATTGGCTGTGTTTGTTTTTGGTGTTGTGTGATTCCTTCTGTTTGGCGGGCTAGGCCCGTTTGAGTTAGAGGGCCTTTGCCCTATTTCTTGTCGAGCGTTTTAGTTAGAGCTCTTCCCTCCCTTCCTTTCCTTGTGTTTCGAGTGCTTTGTGGGTCATGTCTGGCAAAGAAAAAGAGCATAAGCCGTCAGGCTTTAAAAAATGTTCGAAATGTGGCTACAAAATGTCGTTAACAGATGGTCATGCCATCTGTGTGTATTGCTTAGGGGCTAAACACTTGCAAGAATCTTGCAGTGTTTGCCATGCCTTTTCCTCTCGTGTACTACAGGAGAGAAAAAAATAAGTTGATCTTGAAAGGTTTATTAAAACCAGCCTTTGAGGAAACTTTATCTTCTTCTCCCTCTTCGAAATCGAAGAAAAAGAAGTCTTCGGCTCCGACAAGTCTGTCAGAGCCGCCTGAAAAAAGAACTAAGTCTTTGTCCTCTTCCTCGGCTCCACTGATCTCGGAGCCGCAGGATAGAGGATCTATGTCTGGGTCTTCTTCCTCTGCTCCAATGGTCTCGGAGCCGCAGGAGAGAAGATCTAAGTCTCGGTCTCCTTCCTCGGCTCCATTAGTCTCGGAGCCACAGGTGAGTGTTTTGGCACCAGGGTCGGTTTCTTCCACTCCTAAACCGTCGGCGCCGAAGGGGGTCTCAGTTCTAATCGAGTCATCCTCGGCTCCGATCCTTCTGGAGCTGATTAGGAGTTGACATTCCAGCATTGCCTCGGAGCCGGTTGAAAGAGTTTCTCACCCCCCCCCCCCCGTCTGTTTCCCCCAGGTCCTCCAGGCTTTCAGATTCTGATTTAGATAGGGTGGTCCAGAGGCTCCTCCAGTCACCTGTCTTATCTAAATTATTTTCAGCTCCAGCCCAGCAGCCGGAACCAACCATTTTGATTCTTTTTCTTCCTCCTCCGACAACCCTGGTGTCATTGGAGACTGGGTTCGCAGAGTCAGGTGAGGTTCCTGAGTCGGTTCCGAGACCCACTGCCAGTCTGTCGGCGCCGTCTTCAGCTCCAACCTTTTCTGTTCCTTCCAGGGGTTTCGGTTCTCGGGTGTTCTCGGATGAGCCCGAGGGGGATTTCTCGGGGCTTTTGGTTTCGGCCCCGAGTCTCCCCCTTGGCGCCTCGGCTAGGGGGACACTGGTCATGGTCTCGCAGGCGGGCCTTTCTTCATATTCTGGTGGACCCGTCTTCGAGGCTATGAGGAGTGCACTAGACAAATCTCTAGTGACTTCACCGGAATCTGCGACTCCTTACCTAGACACGGCAACTAGAGCTTCTGGTGCCCCCCTGTCTTCCCCCTTTTTCCGAGGAGCCTTCAGAGTCTTTGCCTGAAGAGCCCCCCAGGAAAAAGTTGTGCAAGAGGAAGCACATAGACTCCCCAGATGAGTCTGTCACCTCGGACACCGACCTTGATGATGCGAAAGTGTCCCCGAAGTCGTCCTCTGACGATGTCTCGTTCTCCAATGTCCTGGAGATCTTGAGACAGAGTGGTGACTGGCCGTCCAAAACCCCTTCCGCGGAGGAGTCGGTCTTCCTCAAGGCCTTCGGAGCCCAACCCTCCGCCTCCTGGGTATCTCCACCCTTCGATGAATTACTGGACCTTATTTGTCGATGGGTGTGGGAGCACCCTGACTCTGTGGAGCCAGTTCCTTCTCGCCCCAACAAATTTTAATCCGCACCCCCTGGCAAGGAGATTCTAACCAAGGGAGTTCCAGTGGATGCCATGGTGGTGGCGTCTGCCACCCAGCAGGATGTGGCAGAGGCATCTATGTCTATCCATCCTCCTAACAAGGAGTCCAGGAGCATTGATAGGTACGGGAAGGGTACCCTGACTTCAGCGACCTTTACCCTGTGGTCGCTGAATTATTTGTATCATTTTACGAGGCTCCAAAGGGATCTCATAAAGGAGTTGGGAGATACCCTGTCGGGTAACGTGCCTGAGGCGTTGACACAGTCTGTCAATGCCCAGCTGTCTACCCTTTCGTCGATTTGTTGACTCATCCATGAGGCTCATATCGTATGCAGCCAAAGGGGCGAGTAGGGCAGCGAGTTCAGGCGTAGCCCTTAGGAGGCAAGCCTGGGATGTGCTTGTGTCACTTTGCAAAGGCTTTCAAGTCTTCTTTCACAGATGCTCCATTCGACAGGTCCTCTCTCTTTGGACCCAAGGTAAAAGACACACTCACTAGATGCGAGCAGGAGGGCAAGACTTTGTCTGCCGTTGGGGCCTGTTTTTCACTTCCTTCGAGACCTTATCCCAAGGCGTAGAGGGGAGGAAAGATGTGGTTCAGAAAGTCCCAAAAGTCTTTCCCTGCCCATCAGAGTGACCCCCTTTCAGAGGCAGAGGAGGGGGGAATTATTCTGGAAGATGTCGCCCTAGAGGCTGCGGAGGCCCCCGCAACACAGGAGACCGCGAATCCTTTCGTGGTTCCTCCTTCCAACGTCCCTGAGGGGACTGCCCAACTGTGCGTCTCTGGAGCTAGTCGGGGGTCGATTTTCGGAGCATCCAAGGGCCTGGGGTTCCATCACTCAGGATCAGTGGGTGTTTCGTATCATCGCCGGAGGTTACACCATTCCCTTTATCCGTCCCCCTCCACTGTCAAGGAAAATCCCAGACGTGCCACCCAGTCATCGGGATCAAGCAGCCATAGAGGTCGCAAAGCTGCTCGGAAAGGGAGTCATCCAGCCAGTTCCCGCAGACCAGACCGGATTAGGAACTTAAAGTTATTTTTGGTGCTGAAAAGAACAGGGGACTTGAGACCCATTCTGGACCTCAGCCACCTAAACCGCTTCGTAAAGAAGTCCAAGTTCCGGATGGTCACGTTGCAATCCATTTTCCCATTGCTGGAAAAAGGAGTATGGATGTGCTCCATCGATTTCAAGGACGCCTATTATCACATCAAGATAAACAGGGCGTCCAGGATACATTTACGCTTCCGCCTAGGAGCCAGTCACTTCCAGTTCGGAGCCCTGCCGTTTTGTCTCGCCACAGCCCCCAGGGTGTTTACCAAATGTCTGGCAGTGGTGACGGCTCACCTGAGACATCTGGGATTGCAGGTGTTTCCGTATCTAGACAACTGGCTCCTCACCGCCCCCACCAGACATCTTCTTATTCAAGCCGTGAGTGCTACCATCGAATTAGGACATCTATTAGGAATTACATTCAACTGGGAAAAGTCTGTATTGCTGCCATCACAGTGTGCCTTTATAGGCGCAGAGCTAGACTCTGTCGAGATGCGAGCATTCCTTCCAACAGAGAGGATAAAGATACTACAGAACCAAGTCCTAGCCTTACTACCCCGAAGCAAAGCCCCAGCCAGGATGGTCCTTCAGCTTTTGGGGTCGATGGCAGCCACCATTCTTCTGGTCCCTCTGGCAAAATTACACATGCAAATTCTCCAGTGGCACTTGTCGACCCAGTGGTCATACCAAGATCTGCCCTTATCCTACCCGATTCTCATTACGGATACCTGCCGGCGAGATCTTCGTTGGTGGCTCCTCTCCTCCAACTTGAACCAGGGGTGACTCTTCTGCCCCCCTCCCTCATTGCCACAGTGACCACGGACGCCTCCCAGATAGGGTGGGGGGGGGCATTATCTGGACAGGATGGTTCAAGGCACGTGGCAGGATCACGAAACCCACATACACATCAATGTCCTGGAGATGAGGGCAGTGCTTCTAGCATTGCAGGCACTTCATAGCTCTCTTCCCAAGGCTACCATCACAATCTTCTCAGACAATATGGCGGTAGTATGGTACCTGAATAAGCAGGGAGGAACCAGGTCTTATCCTCTTTGCAGAGAAGCCATGAGAGTTTGGAACTGGGTGATCGCTTCCCAGAGATTTCTAGTGGCAACGCACATTCCGGGGAAGTCCAATGTGATAGCCGACAGGCT
This sequence comes from Protopterus annectens, assembly GCF_019279795.1. Taxonomy (NCBI): domain Eukaryota; kingdom Metazoa; phylum Chordata; order Ceratodontiformes; family Protopteridae; genus Protopterus; species Protopterus annectens. The sequence goes on from NC_056743.1 coordinate 95,441,543, forward strand.
GAGCAGAGTTATTCTGATGCCTCACGAGTGGTCCCTGAATGACCGAGTAGCGGCTTGGATCTTCTCCAAGTGGGGGTTTCCCTGCTGTGACCTTTTCGCCAGCCCCTTGAACGCGAAGTGCAGCAATTTCTTCTCCCTGATTCCCCCCCGGGGGGGGGTCACCCAGGGACGCTCTAGTCCACAATTGGCCCTCCGGTCTGCTCTATGCCTTCCCTCCAGTCCCACTACTGCCAGAGATGATCCAGAAGGCGATCTGCTTGGGAAGCAACATGATTTTGATCGCACCACACTGGCCCTGCCAAGTTTGGTTTCCTTTCCTTCGGAAGTATGTAGTGAAGGATCCTTGGATTCTGGACCCAGTTCCAGACCTCCTGACTCTTCAGTCAGGTCAGGCCCATCCATCACTGCGAACCCTCAAGCTAACGGCTTGGCTGCTCCACTTCCAACCTTAGTCAGACAGCATATCCTTTCGCCTGAGGTGGTCCGGATTCTGTCTTCCTCTCACAGAGCTTCCACTAAGGAGATATATTATAATAAATGGAAAAGGTTTGCCATTTGGGCCCAGCAGCGCAACCTTGGCCCTTTGACAGCCCCGGTGTCCGCAGTATTAGATTTTTTGGCAACTCTTTTTAGACAGGGTTCCGCTGTCTCCACGCTTAAAGTCCAATTGGCAGCAATTTCTAATTATCATGTTGCCTTTGAGCCTTCACTCATGAGACATAAGTTGTATAAGGCCTTTCTTAAGGGAGCTTGGTTGCTTCTCCCCACAGTGTCACAACCTGTTCTGCCATGGGATTTGAATGTAGTTTTAGGAGCCTTGACATCTCATCCCTTCGAGCCGGCGGCCACTTGTGAGCAAAAGTTCTTATCTTGGAAGACTGCCTTCTTGGTAGCTATTACTTCAGCCAGAAGAGTTTCGGAGCGTCAAGCCCTCTCTGTCAAGCCCCCTTATCTGATCTTTCACAAGTGTAGAGTATCTCTAAGACTAAACCCGTCATTTCTTCCGAAAGTTTCTTCTGCTCTTTGTCTGCAGCAATCTGTGAAGCTACCATTTTTCTTTCCAAAATTTTCCAACAAGGCAGAATACAGACTTCATCAGTTGGATGTGCATAGACAACTGAGGTTTTACTTGGATAGGACACAGCAGCAGAGGAAATCAGACCAGTTGTTTGTGGCCTTTGCAGATAACAGGATTGGCAAAGCAGTAACTAAGACCACTATTGCTAGGTGGATTAGGGATTGTGTTTCATTTATTTATGCATCAACAGGAAGGGACCTCCATTTCCAGTTAGAGCGCATTCAACTAGGGCTATGGCTACTTCAGTGGCCTTCCAAGCCAGACTGTCAGTGGATGAGATATGTGCAGCGGCCACTTGGGCTTCTCCACATACTTTTATTTCTCATTACAAACTGGACATGGCCTCTAGAGGTCAGGCGTCCTTTGGTTCCACAGTGCTCAGGAGTGTTTTCCAGCGAGCCTCCCAGGATCTAGGTGCTAGGGATGCTGTCCCATCAGTTATGAATGTAGGCGAGATAGGATCGCATTACATCTTTTAGTTATGTACTTACCATAACGATAGATGTATGTGATCCATCTCGCCTACATTTGTACGTACCCGCCCTCCTTCCCCCTACCTGTTGGATCTGGAGGAAACACTGTTGTACAGATGGAGTGGCTCATGTGAGTGAGTTGTTGTGGGGCAAACAAGATCTGGGGGTTTGGACGTGGTGCATCCTGTGATAAGGGGGTTGGCCCAGCCAATGAGAGACTTCGTGCTAGTGTATAGGCCGAGTCGGAGCCGATCAGTTATGAATGTAGGCGAGATGGATCACATACATCTATCATTATGGTAAGTACATAACTAAAAGTTTTGGACCATCTGCTTCAGAGGTTATCAAGAAGTGTGATGAGAGAGGTAAACTGATTCAGGGAATCTGTCAGATTCAGCAAAGGATTCTGTGCTCCCTCGCCTAGTTTTAGCAAGAAACACAATAAAGAGTGTTAGCCGAATGCTGGTAAACAGACATTTTAAAAGCAGGTTCCAAAAAGAAAGTAGCCCCCCCCCCCCCCGTACATACACATGCAAAACAAAGGACAGTCAGATAAGTCAGAATGACAACATAAGGGCCTTGCTCTCTCTTCCCAATCTGGCACCCCCTTATCCCTTCCAGAAAGTCTAAATTTCTATTTTTCTCTTTGCCAACAGATTATTTCAGACAAATTGGTGCGATATGTGATCCATCTAGGATACAGTTGGCAACAGAAGCAATATCATCTTTTCAGGGGATTCCTCATCTACAAGATCAGATTCTTCTCTTTCCTCCTGTCTTACATCCTGTATTGTCTCAGGAGGAAATTGAAACTGCCCGTTCTCCTCCGTTAGGGGAAGGTTTTTGCTGAAGAATAATGTTAATATCAGAGAAAGAAAACATTTTAGAGACCAGTTCTGGTTCTTTATTTCCTGAAACAGTTTGTGATATGCTGAACTTCAAAATGCTTTCACTTCACAACCTGACAACCCTTCATCCTTTTTTAAGTCTTCTAGTAACCTTAGATTTAAAAGAAGCATATCATCTCATTCCTATTCATCCAGATTTCAAGTGTTTCTTAAGGGTGTGTGTGTGTGTGTGTGTGTGTGTGTGTGTGTGTGTGTGTGTGTGTGTGTGTGTGTGTGTTGAGAAGAAAATACATTTCTGCTGAGGGTCTTAACATTTTATTTATTTAACATTTGTTGACCGGGATAGACCTACTAGAAAACAGCCTGTTTTCTGCGGAGAGCCGGAGAGAAACGCTCCAGATGTGCCTGGATTGCATTATCAGTTATCTGCATTACACTTTGTGTTATCCATTGCTCCAAGGGTATTCACAAAGTGTCTAGCTCCTGTAACAGTCCACTGTAGGCTACAGGGTATCAACATTTTTCCATATTTATAGGTTCATAGGTTGATACTAGGCTATCTGCCCTAGGACATTTATAAGCCTAGCCAGAGTGTGTTTGGCTTTTGCCACCCTTTTAGATTAATTGACTGTGCCTTTGTATACTAGTTAACAGAAAAATAGCCCTTTTAAGTTTAGGTTACTGTGCCTCTGTCTAGTAAGGACACAGAAGAGATCTCAGGGGTAAACCTACGATCTCTCATCCTTTCGTTAAGATTTCTCTTGAAGGGGGTCAATGAGGGGCTCTGCCTAACATGGATTGAGATTTTGTTCCAGAGTGAGGGGAGCCTTTGGGATATGAATCTGTTTAGACAAGTTGCTTGTCTTTGCAAGTCTTTTGCAAAGTGTCAGGAATCTGCCGCCTGGGAAGAGATCTCTTACACAGGCTGGGATTTCAGGAGAATTTTCAAAAGTCCTTTTTTTACTCTGTCACACAGGATTGTGTTTCTGGGTGCACGCTTAGACACCTCAGTCCCAAGAATTTATCTTCCAAAGAAAAAAAATAGATCTAGATTTATAGGTTGATAGGTTCATACTAGGCTAACGACCACTAGGATCCTTACAAGCCTAGCCATGCAACCCAGTTTTGTCCTAGAGTTCCTTGGAGACCTATATGGAGGGGTATGTTAATAAGTAAATTAATCCCGGCCAAAGTACCCTCCCACATAACCCCTACCTACGTCTTTACTATCAGCCTCTGGCCATCAGAGACATGGAGGCCAGGCAGATGGTGAATTTGCATTTTCTCATCCAGTGATCAGATGATGTCAAAAGTGAATATGGTCAAGGATGAACTCTGCTTCATAGGTTCATAGGTAAGTACTAGACTATCTGCCCATGGGCATTTATAAGCCTAGCCACAGAGTGATGGCTTTCGCCTCCCCATTATATTAGTAACCTGGGCCTCTATCAACAGGGCTCCTGAAGTGATCCTGGGGTAGAACTTACGATTACCCATCCACTCATCGAGATTTCTCTTGAAGAGGGTCAGAGAGGAGCTCTGTCGAATATGGATTGGGATTCTATTCCAGAGTGAGGGGAGTCGCTGGGACAGGAATCTATCCCTCCAGCATGTCCTGCTTATTGTTGTACATAGGTTCAAGTCACTAGAACGAGTGGTTCTGAGGCATCTCGTTTTTTTGAAGTGAAGCATGTCCATTAGTTCAGGGTTTGACATGGCCGTATAGGTCAGGCACAGGTCACCTCTGAGCAGACGGTAAGCGACTGAGAAGAGCTGGAGATTTTTTAGTCGTGCTTCATAGGGTAATTGTTTAAGGCCCTTAATCCTCTTAGTGAGGTACTTCTGTGGTCTTTCTAGTTGTTGCAGGTGTCTAGTGAGGTACATCCCAAATGGGGCATTGTACTCTATCATGGGCCTAATGAGTGAGGAGTAAAGGGGAACAATCACCTCCTTGGATCTGGATGAGAAACCCTTTGTGATCAGGTGTGCCAGGCAGAAGGAATTCCTGACCGTTTTGGCTCTGTGGTTATCAAAGAAGAGCATACTATCTACTTGGGTACCCAGGTCCCTAATTACTTCTTCTGTACTTAGTGGATTCCCATCTATGCGGTAGTTTGTAGGTACTTTGTTTTTCCCAAATGGGATTACTATGCATTTTTTGGCATTTAGCTTGAGGCCGTGACTTTGACACCAGGTGTTTGTCTCTGTGAGACCCTTTTGCAGGATGTCTGTGTCAGCTGGAGAGTCAATTATTGCACCCAATTTACAGTCATCTGTGAACTTGGTTAGCCACAGTCCCTCTGCCTTTGCCTGTATGTCGGAGAAATATATACCGAACACGAGGGGTCCCAGGACTGAGCCCTGTGGGACTCCGCTTGTAACTGGTTTAGAGTCAGTTATGGCGCCTGCCACTCTTACCGTGTGGGTTCTGTCTGAGAGCCAATTGGCAACCCATCTCGTGACATGGGGGTTGATATTTAAGCTGGTGAGTTTGTCTATGATTCCTGAGTGTGGGATGGTGTTGAACGTCTTAGCAAGGTCCAGATATGCTATGTGGACCAACTTCCCTTCATCTATGGCCTTGGTGACTTTTTCGAAGAAGTCGACCAAGTTCAGCAGGCAAGATCTGCCTTTAACAAAACCGAACTGGGTGGGGTCCAGTGTCTGGAGGTTCCCAATGTCCCTGTTAATGAGCTCCATGATAATGCATTCCATGGCTTTGCAGACCAAGCTAGTCAAGCTTATAGGGTGATAGTTCCCAGGGTCATTTGTGGCACCACCTTTGTGGAGTGGTACGACTGTTGCTGTATGCCATTTTCTAGGTACATAGCCTGTAGAGAGGCTGAGTTTGAATAGTGATTTGAGATGGGGGGGGTTAGTTCATTTTGAAGCTCATGTAAGACACAACCTGGGATAGCATCTGGTCCCATTGATGCTGTGTTTTTGGCCTTTGCAAGGGCTGTCTTTACTTGTGTGTCTGAGATATCTGGAGCACCACATTGTTCTGGGATGGGTGCTAGCCCCTTTGGTGGAGAGGGGGGGGGGTGAAGTTTGCACTGAACTTGTCAGCCAGGATGTTGGCAATGTCGGTTGGTTCAGTGTATTTATGGCCATTATGCACTAGCTCGGAGCATGTCTGAGAGTTTGCCCGTAGACTCTTGACATAGTTAAAGAAGGTCTTGTGGTTATCCTTAGAGTCATTGGCTATTTTTCTTTCGAAGTTGGCCTTGGATGATTTAATGAGGGTGCGCAGTTTTTTGCTGATGTTAATCAGAGATGCCTTCTTATTTTGGGATTTTGTTCTATCTTGCAGGAGTTTCCTCCTTCTGTTGTAAAGTTTATTTATGGCCTGGGTCCACCAGATTGGCTTCCTCTTTTTTGAGGAGTTGGTCTTGGCTTTACTTGGGCTGGCTCGGTCCATGCATTCTTGAAGGTGTTCATAGAATGCACTTGTAAAGGATTCTGCCGCTGGGTCATCATTTTCCATTTGATTGGGAGCTTTGAAACTTCCCACCTCGGTCTTGAGGAGTGTGAAGTTGGCTTTAGAGAAGTTTTTTACCTTGATTTCCTTGACTGGGGCGGGGGGGGGGGTCAGGATGTGGATGTCCAGTGTGATTAGTTTGTGATCTGATCTTACCAATGACAAGTTTACCTCAGGTGTGGAACATAGGTTCCCCATGTTGGTGATGACCAGGTCCAGTATGTTGTTACCTCTTGTGGGAGTGGTGACCAGCTGTTCAAGGGCGTTTGAGTTTATAAACTCAAGGAAGCATTGGGCTAGAGCGTTTGAGCTTGAGTGGTTTTCCCAGTCAATGTTTGGATAGTTGAAGTCACCCAGTAGCATGGTGTTGGGTAGAATCTTCATACTTTCTAATGTTCTCAGGAATGCTGCATGAGGGTCCTGAGACAAGATGGGAGATCTGTAGCCAGCTATAAATTGAACAGTCAATTTACCCACTGTCAATTGCACTTGGATGGTCTCAAATTCCGCATGCTGTGCTACTAACCTGGAGGTGTGGGTGTTCTTGATGAATATGGACACACCCCCTCCTTTTGTGTTCCGGTCCTGGTTTTGGGACCTAAAGGTATGGTAGGAGTTATAGCCTGGTAGTGCTGGGGTGCTCTCTGGAGCCTTGAACCAGGTTTCTGTCACTGCACATACGTCAATTTCTTCCATACTAAGGAGAGCCTTGAGTGCGTGCATTTTGAGGTTTAGACTTTTGGTGTTGAGCAGCATTACCCTCAGGTTTTGTTTATTATTGTTGTTTATGGAGGCGGGTTTGTCTTTTGAGCCTTGCCTAAAAAAGGCAGTATTGGGGCGGCAAGAGTCTTGGCCAGTATTCGAAAGCCCAGGGGCGACAGGTGCAAGCCGTCTCTGGAGAAGCAACGTGGCTTATCAAGCATGTCGTCCCAGGCTGACAAGTACTGGATCCCCTTTAAATGACACCAGTAGTTTAACCAATTGTTGAAACTGATCATTTTTTCTTTGTATGCTGGCATCATTTTGGGTGAGGGCAGGATGCTACTCAGAGTTATACCAGCCTGGGCTACATGGTCAGAGAGCTCCTCCATGTCTCTTTTCATGTAGTCCAGGGAGGTACGTCTCAGGTCATTTACACCAACATGTACAATGACAGAGTCATATTTGTACTTGTTGTGGAGTGACCTGAGTGCATGTGTTACTTGGCGGATTCTGGCACCCGACAGGCAGCTTATGGTAATCTTCTCCTTGTTCAGTCTAGTGAGTGGGATGTCTGTGTGCCTGATGATAGAATCACCGATTACTAGTGTGTTAGGTGTGTTATTTAGCCTTGGGGCTGTTTTTGCTTGGCACACTAATGTTGTGACGTATGGGTTACCTGGTTTCTGTTGTGGGGTGGGGGTTGCTTGGGTGTATGCTTAGGAGGTCTCTGTTGTTTAGGCAGGTTCATATTTAGAGCCTCCTAATATCTTTTCGCGTGTTTCTGAGAGTTGTTTTTTGGTGCAGCTATGGCTGGTCTATGTGAGTCTGGTAGTGTTGCCCCTCTCCTTGTGACTGGTTGATCCAGTCGTGGGTTGAGAGAGCTTAGCCTCCAGTTTGGCTGTGTAGCTGCATCTCTCACATATGTTTGTGTTGGTTGGGAGGAGGAGGGGGTTGTCTGTGTACATGAGGCAATTGTAACATTGCCTCAGGATGCCCTGACTCACCAGCTGGACCGGAGAGCACACCTGAAGCTGTCCCTTGAACATGCCTGAATAGATGGTTGGGACTGTATTGCTGATTGGATGAGTAAAGAGCCTTATACTTCCTGAGTATAGGGCTGAAGTGCAAGCTGTAAGCTAGTGCTAGTTTTAGTGAGTTTTAGTAAGCGCCGGTCTTAAATTGCCTTATTTCTAGTGCTGGGTTGAAGTGTTTCAAGGGAAAAACTGAAGTGCAGCTAAACAGCGCTGCGCGTAGAAGGGGAGCATATTCTATAGTACGGGGATCCTTTGAGATGCATATCAATCTCTCCAGCATGCTCTACTTATGTTGCAGACAAAGTTTAGGTCCTTGGATCTAGTGTTTCTGGTGCGGTTTGTCTTGTGGATGTTTGAGATCAGAGCTGGATCTGAGGATGCCTTATATGGTAGACTTAGATCACCTCTCACTAACCTGTAGGAGACTGAGTACAGGGATAAGACCTTAAAGCAGTCTGTGTATTCAAACCCAAGATTTTCCTTGTGAGGAACTTGAGGCATTCCAACTATTACAAGTGCCTAGTTAGGCATGTTCCATAGGTGGCATTATATTCAATGATGGGTGTGATAAAGGCTGAGTAGAGTGGTACTGCTACTTCCTTGGACCTAGATGTCATACTCTTGCTTATGAGTTGGGCAACAATGAATGATTTTCTTACTGTCTTGGTTATGTGTGTTGGTTGAACACCAGATTACTGTCTACATATGTTCCCAGATCCCTGACTATAGGGTAAACTCTTAGGGGTGTTTTATCAATGAAGTAATTAGCTGGGGTGGACACTTTCCCAAATTGCACTATAATGCATTTCTTTGCAACGAGTTTTAATATGTGGCTTTTGCAGCAGCCATTTGTTTGTGTTAGACCCTCTTGTAGGATTTTGGCATCTTGGGAAGAATGTATGATAGCTCACATTTTACAGTCGTCATCTGTGAACCTGGTGAGCCAGAGGCCTATGACATTAGCCTTGATGTCCAAGAAGTAGATGCCAAATAGGAACAGGCCCAACAAAGATCTCTGAGGTACTCTACTGTTTATTGGTTTCTTGGTGGAGGTGGTCTCACCTATCCTGACTTTTGGGGTCCTATCTGTGAACCAGCTGGCCATTGAGCAAGTTATATAGGGATTTATGCCTAGTTAGTTTGTCAACCATACTTGAGTGGGGTATTGTATCAGATGACTTGGCTAGGTCAAGGTAGGCGGTATGCACCATTTTATCTTCATCCATGGCCACGATAATGAAGCCTACCAGGTTAACTGGGCAAGACCTTCCCGTAACAAAGCCAAACTGGAATGGGTCCGGTGTCTATAGGTTGGCAATGTCCTCATTGACCATTTTTATGATAACTTGTTCCATGGCTTTGCATATTAGACTTGTCAGATGGATGGGTTTGTAGATGCCAGGGTCAGCTGATAGTTCTCCCTTATGAAGAGGGATGACAGTTGTGGCCCTCCATTCACCTGACATGTAACCTTTATTGAGGCTGAATTGAAGAGTGCCTCAAGTGGTCCTGCTAGGTCATGATCTGATGTTGTTAATCTTTCCATTCATCACTGATGGGTTCAATTCTAAGGCCTCGGAACCAAGTCGGCCTTTTTAGCAAGCTCTCACCAGCCAAAAAACTCTCAAGCTAAGTCTCTACCCAGAATGTCATAGGTTCATAGGTTCATACTAGGCTATCTGCCCTAGGGCATTTATAAGCCTAGCCAGAATGTGTTTGGCTTTAGTCACCCATTTTAAATTTATTTTGCTATGCCCTTTTTCGAGGTTAGTATACTGTGCCTCTGTCTAACAGTGACACAGAAGTGATACCCGGGGTAAACCTACAATCTCCCATCCACTCATCAAGATTCCTCTTGAAGAGAGTCAATGAGGGACTCTGCCTAACCTGGACTGGGATTTTATTCCAGAGTGAAGGGAGCCTCTGGGTTATGAATCTGTCCCTCCAGCATGTCCTATTTATTTCAGTGCTGAGGTTCAAGCCTCTCGAGTGCGTAGCTCGATGGGATTTGAATTTTCTGAGGTGCAGCATGTCCATTAATTCTGGGTTGGACATGGCTTTATACATCAGGCACAGATCGCCTCTGAACAGGCGGTATGCCACTGAGTAGAGCTGGAGTTTCTGTAACCGGGCAGCATATGGCATCTGTTTGAGCCCTTTGATCCTCTTGGTGAGGTACTTTTGGGGTCTTTCCAGTTGCTGCAGGTGTCTGGTAAGGTACATCCCAAAAGGGGCATTGTACTCAATTATGGGCCTGATTAGGGATGAGTAAAGAGGCACGATGACCTCCCCTGATCTAGATGTGTTCATGATTAGGTGGGCTATATAAAATGTTTTTCTAACCACTTTGGCCACGTGGTTGTCAAATGAGAGATTGCTATCAACTTGGGTCCCCAGGTCCCTAATTACTTCTTCTGTACTTAATGGATTACCACCTATGTGGTAATTTGTAGGCACTTTGTTTTTGCCAAAGGGGATGACTATACACTTTTGGCATTTAGCTTGAGGCCATGGCTCTGGCACCAGTTGTCTGTTTCTATGAGGCCCTTTTGGAGGATGCTTGTGTCGGCTGGAGAGTCGATTATGGCCCAGTTTGCAGTCATCTGCGAACTTGGTCAGCCACAGTCCTTCCGTGTTGGCCTGTACCTCCGAGAAATATATACCGAACAAGAGAGGTCCCAGGACTGAGCCTTGTGGGACACCACTTGTAACTGGTTTGAGTCTGACATGGCTCCAGCAATTCTAACCATGTGGGTTCTGTCCTTGAGCCAGTTTGCAATCCATCTAGTGACATAGGGGTTTATATTTAAGCTGGTGAGCTTATCTATAATGCCCGAGTGGGGTATTGTATCGAAGGCTTTTGCGAGGTCCAGGTAGGCTGTGTGGACCACCTTCCCCTCATCAATGGCCTTGGTGACTGTTTCAAAGAAATCAACCAGGTTTAAGAGGCAGGATCTGCCCTTAACAAATTCGAACTGGGTAGGATCCAGTGTTTGTAGGTCCCCAATATCTTTATTTATGAGGTCCATGATGATCCTTTCCATAGCTTTGCAGACCAAGCTAGTCAGGCTTATGGGGCGATAGTTTCCAGGATCCGTTGAGGCACCACCTTTATGGAGAGGGACCACTGTTGCTGTACGCCACTCTTTGGGCACATATCCTGTAGTAAGGCTGAGATTGAACAGTAGTTATATGTTTGGGTTTAGCTCTTCTTGGAGTTCATGTAGGACGCAGCCCGGGACACCATCTGGTCCCATTGATGCTATGTTTTTTGCTTTGGAGAGGGCGGCTCTTACCTGAGCATCTGAGATGTCAGGGGGGCAGCACTCTGCTGGGATAGATATTTGCCCTTTTGGTGGGGGGGGGAGAAGTTTGCGCTGAACCTGTCAGCTAGGATGTTGGCAATGTCTGTGGGTTCGGTGTATTTTTTGTCATTTTGGACTAATTCTGAGCATATCTGGGAATTACCACCCAGGTTCCTAACATAACTAAAGAAAGCCTTGTGATTATCCTTAGTGTCCTGTGCAATTTTTCTCTCGAAGCTGGCCTTAGACAATTTTATGTGTGCCCGTAGTTTTTTGCTAATACTGATCAGTGATTCCTTCCCTTTTTGGGATTTTGCTCTATCATTTAGTAGCTTCCTCCTTCTATTGTATAGTTTGTTTATGGCTGGGGTCCACCAGACAGGACATCTGCCTTTGGAGGATTGGGTCTTGGTTTTATTTGGGATCGCATGATCCATGCATTCCTGAAAGTGTTCATAGAATGCGTTTATAAAGGATTCTGCGGTCTGGGCCGTATTTTCCACAGGCCCTGGGGCTTTGAAGGATTCCACCTCAGTTTTGAGGAGTGTGAAATTTGCTTTAGAGAAGTTTTTCACTGTGGTTTTCTGGGCAGGGGGTGGGGTCGGGATGTGAATATCCAGTGAGATTAGTTTATGGTCTGATCTTACCAGTGAGGGATACACTTCTGGTCTGGAGCATAGAGTCCCCATGTTGGTGATGATCAGGTCCAGTATGTTTTCCCCTCTTGTGGGATTGGTAACAAGTTGTTCCATAGCATTTGAGTTTATAAATTCTAGGAACCTTTGGGCTAGGGTGTTGGAGCTAGAGTAATGCTCCCATTCTATGTTTGGGTAGTTGAAGTCGCCCAATATAATGGTGTTTGGAGAGACCTTCATATTTTCCAGTGTTCTCAGGAAGGCCGAGTGGGGTTCCTGGGTTTGGGAGGGTGGTCTGTAGCAGGCTGTAAACTGGAAGGCAGTTTTATCCACTGTTAGTTGCACATGGATAGTTTCTGATGCTTCGTGCTTTGCCACCAACCTGGAGGTGTGGGTATCTTTGATGAATATCGATACTCCCCCTCCTTTTGTGGTTTGGTCCATGTTTTGGGGCCGAAAAGCATGGTATGAGGTATAACCTGGTAGTGCTGGGGTGCTCTCAGGAGCCCTGAACCAGGTTTCTGTTACTGCACAGATATCGATGTTCTCCATGCTAAGGAGAGTTTCGAGTGCGTGCATCTTGAGGTTTAGACTTCTGGCGTTGAGTAGCATTACTCTTAGTTTCTTATCCCTTGTGATACCTATGGAGGTGGGTTTGTCTTTTGAGCCTTGCCTAAAAAGGCACTATGGGGTAGCAAGAGCCTTTGCCAATATCCAAAGCCCAGGGGTGACAGGTGCAAGCCGTCCCTAGCGAAGCATCGTGGCTTGTCGAGCATATCATCCCAAGCTGACAGGCATTGGATCCCCTTTGAATGACACCAGTACTTAAGCCAATTGTTGAAATTGATTATCTTGTCTTCATATTGTGGCATCATTCTTGGTGAGGGTAAGATGCTACTCAAGGTCAGGGTCATACCGGCCTGGGCTACATGCTCAGAGAGCTCCTTTATGTCTCTTTTCATGTAGTCCAGGGAGGTACATCTCAGGTCATTCACACCAGCATGGACAATGACTGAGTCATATTTGTACTTGCCTTGGAGTGACCTGAGTGCTTGTGTTATGTGGCGGATCCTAGCGCCCGACAGGCTGCTCACCATGACCCTCTCCTTGTTCAGCCTGGTGAGCGGGACGTCAGTGTGCCTGACGATAGAGTCACCTATTACAAGTGTATCAGGTGTGTTGTTTAGTCTTAAGGGCTGTGACTGGCACACTGGCTTTGTGAGATATGTGTTGCACGTGTTTTGTTTTGGGGTAGCGGCTGCTTGGGTGTCTGCTTTGGAGGTCTCTGCTGCTTCGGCAGATCTTTATTTAGAGCCTCCGAGTATGTTTTTGTGTGATTATGTGTTTGGTTTGCTGTCGTGGTAGGTCTGTGTGAGACTGGAATTGTAGCAAGTGTGGTTTCCTTCTCCTCCTGACTGGTTATGCCAGTACTGAGTTGAGAGAGCTTAGCCTCCACTTTGGCTATATGGTTGCATCTCTCACGTGTTGGAATTTGTTGGGAGGAGGAGAGGGTTGTCTGTGTACATGAGGCAGGAGGAGAAGGAAACCACACTCGCTACAATTCCTGGACCGGAGAGAAGATTGACAACTGACCTTTGGACATGCTAGAATAATATTGGGAATTCCTTAATAATTGAAAACCAGGCCAGTGGGGAGTGAGGGTGTAGTGCTTTTAATTTTTAGTGCTGACATATATAATTGCTTTAGTGAGCAAGTGCCAGGTAACTTAAGTGCAATGTCCTTCTCCCTGTTACCTCAGATCTTGTTTGCTGCATAGCTGTAAAGCTGCGTTTCAGCCGAGCTCTCAGCTAAGTGGAACATTTTTGATATTTGTGTGAAAAATTTGGGATATCTTCATATTTTATTAAGCAATTAATATTGCCAGTGTCTTTTATTCTGTCTAACCTTGTTTATTCCTCTCTACCCATTGTTACCATTGGTAAACTTCCAAGTACCATTGTTGGTATGGCCTTTCCTCCCTTACCCGTGTGCTATTTCTTCAATACCATAGTTGGTATTGTCTCTCCTATTTAACCTATTAGCTTTGACTTTTATTCAGGTGTTTCCCTTCCTTTCTCTACATACCAGATTATTGCTATATTTGTGACTTTTTTGAACAGAGTTGACTTTTTTATAGTTGGATTATACAGTTGCCCTGTGGTGTTTTTTTTTTTTCTATCAAGATGTCAGATAAAAAGGGTACTTCAGGTTTTAAGCATTGTACTTCATGTAAGGGCAAGTTACCTAACAGTGATTCTCATGATGACGGTTTACTGTTTGGGAGTGCCCCACCTTTCGGTGCAGCCTCTGTGTGACATAAGCCAGAGTTTCAGTCAACGCAGTCTAAATGAGCACAAAAATAAACGTATTCTGAAAGGGTTACTCAAGTCTCCTTTCTCAGAGGCCATTTCTGCGATGGAGGTCTCAACCCCTCCTTCTAAAGACAAAGAGAAATCTCACTGTGTTCCTTCTTCACCATCGGGTGATCAGAGCAAGCCTCGGAAATCAGAGGTCCCAAAGTTATCTTCGGAGTATAAATCTGCCTCTTCGGCTCCGTCTTATTTGGCTCTGACCATCACAAAACCTTCGATACTGGCACCTGTTTTGGCACCGGTCCTGCCTCCAGCACCAATCATAGACCTTACTACGCCTATTTTGACTTCGGCACCTGTGGCCACTTTGGCTCAGGGTGCACCTTTGACTATGCCATTAGTTTCGATTTTGAAACCGACCATTTCTGCTCCAAGTGCCACTTCGGCACCAAGCGTATTGACCTTACTGGATTTGACCCCTTTACTTCCGGTCTCGAAATAAGAGACTTTGGTGCCAGCAGACCTTGCACCATGGACCCGATACTCCCCTTCCGTAGATCCGTTTCTGGGCCAAGCGTATAGCCCCTTTATTGAATGTCCTGACTCCCCGTCCAGAGTATCCACTAGATCCACCAGGAGCCTTTCGGAACACAACGTGGTGCATTTTGTAGACCAGCTGTTGTTAGCTAGGGGGATTCTCTCACTTTCGAAGACCCATCCACCTGCAGGATTTGGGTTGTCTTATCCACGGACTCCATCTTACACTTCTCCTTTGACCATCTTGGTTCTGAAGCCTTCTGCTCAGATATCCTTCTTGGAACCCATCACCTCTGTGCCTACAGTGGATCTCAGTCTGGCTCTGAGTTTGCCTCTTTGGTTTTCAGTTCCTGTTGAATCAGTCCTTCCTCAATCTGGGGATTGGGGGATGGGCGTATCGGCCCGGGGTATGAAGCCGCTTCTCTCTTCGATTCCATCCTCTGCGCTGATAGCCATGTCCGTGCCAATCCTACTTGAGGCTCCATCCGTGGGGGCCTGCCTTCCACACGATGGAGAGGGCTCTTGCTTCTGGCAGCACTCCTTTGATGTTGGAACCCCAGTTTTCACCCTCTGAGCTACATACAGCTGTCACAGACCACCTCCAACCCCCAGGACACTGGGTGGAGAAGCCGCAGGACACCTCTGTTTAGGGTACCCGCTCTTCCAAGTCCTCCTAAGAGTCCCCCACTGAGTAGCCCCCTCGAAAGAAGATGTGCAAGAGGAAGCACATGGACTCACCCGAGGAGTCTTTAATGGAAGACATAGATTACGATGATGGTGAAGGGTCCCCACGGTCACCTCCTGATGATGTCTCCTTTGGAGACATCCTATAGATGTTAAAGCAGAGAGGTAACTGGAAGCTGTCCAACCTTTCATCTGAGGAGTCTTTGTTCCTGCAGGCTTTTCGCACCCAGCCTTCTACCTTTTGGGTGACCCCGCCTGCCGATGAGCTCATCCAGCTCGTCATGCAGCACACTTAGAAGAACCCTGTTTCCATTGAGGCGATCCCTTGGAGACCAGACAAAATACTTTCCCCTCCCGAGGAGAACCCACATTGGCCCAAAGGGTTACCCGTTGATGCTGTGGTGGTGGGGGCGGCGGCCACGAAAAAAGACTTAGCTGAGGAAAGTCCCGCTGTCCACCCGCCCAACAGGGAGTCCCAGCAGTGGACAGACTTGGGAAGCGTGTTTTTGCATCAGGGATTTTTGCTATATGGTCCCTGAATTATTTGGCACATTTTACGAGGCTCCAGAGGGACTTGATCTCCGAACTCTTTGGGACACTCGCAGGACAGTTGTCTGACGAGGTCAGGGACAAAGTGGCCTCCCAGTTTGCAACCCTGGAATCAATATCCAACTCGTCCATGAGGTTGCTGTCACGTGCGACTGAAGGGGCGGCTAGAGAATTGTTATGAGGCATCATGCATGGATGTGCATTTGTGACCTCACAGAGTTCTTCATGTCTTCCTTTCTGAATGCTCCCATTGAAGCTTCATCTCTTTTTGGCTCCAAAGTGAAGGACACGCTAGCCAGGTGCGAGCAAGACTGAAAGACCCTGTCTGCCATAGGCCTTTGGTTTCAGTCAACGCAGTCTAAATGACCACAAAAATAAACTTATTCTGAAAGGGTTACTCAAGTCTCCTTTCTCAGAGGCCATTTCTGCGATGGAGGTCTCAACCCCTCCTTCTAAAGACAAAGAGAAATCTCACTGTGTTCCTTCTTCACCATCCAGGAATCAGAGGAGTGGCAAAATGTGGCGTAAGAAATCTCAGGGTCCTTCCCGTGCTGCACGTGGTGAAGATACCCCCAGAGGCAGATGGGGTAACGATTCTGGAAGACGCCCCTACAGAGGCAGAGGGGGTCCTCATAACCAAGGCTCCAGGGACTCTTTCTCTGGACAGCCTTATCAGTGCTCCTGAGTAGCAGCCTAATTGCTTACCTCTGGAAGCAGTCGGGGTTGTTTTTCTCTGCACCAAGCTGCTGCCTGGCAATCTATCACCACCGATCATTGGGTGCTGAGCATTATCACCAGAGGTTACACCAATTCCCCTTTCTTGTTAGCTAAATTTTCCAAGAAAACTTCCCGATATTCCACCCAGTCAAAGGATAGAAGCAGCTTCAGAGATTATAAAGCTGTCTCATGAAAGAGTCATCCAACCAGTCCCACCAGACCGTGCGGATCCGGAATTTACTCTAGATTCTTTTTGGTGCCAAAAAAGACAGGGGACTGGAGATCCATTTTGGATCTCAGCAGCTTCAACAAGTCTGTCACCCAAACCAAATTTTGGATGGTCATGGTTCAGTCCATTCTCCCCTTTTTAGGAGAAGGCGATTGGATGTGCTCTATAGATCTCTGGGATACATATTATCACATCAAGATGGACAAACGCTCCAGGAGTCTGCTTCACTTCCGGCTAGCAGCCAGCCGTTATCAATTTTGTGCCCTGCAGTTCGGTCTCTCTACAGCCCCCAGTGTGTTCACGAAATGCATGGCAGTGGTAACAGCTCACTTGAGACCACAAGGATTCCGGGTGTTTCCATATCTCGACGACTGGCTCCTCACTGCCCCCACCAAGCATCTTCTGGTAACAGCACTGCATTATACTCTCTTGCAAAATTGTTGGGAATAACGATACACTGGGAGAAATCAAACCTTACCCCTACACAACAAATAGAGCTCATTGGAGCAGTGTTCAATACTCAGTTCTGTCTGGTATCACTCCCAGTTTACAGACTCCATCGATTGAGACTTCAGCTCTGGGTGATACTCTCTCAAACAAGAGCCTATGCAAGGGAAGTTCTTCAAGCCCTAGGTTCTATGGCAGCATCAGTCCCAATAGTACCTCTAGCAAAGCTGCATATGCGGATTCTGCAATGGCTCCTTCTGTGTCAATAGTTCCCAAACTATCACCCTCTCAGTTACCAGATTCGAATAACTAACTCCTGCAAACAGGACCTGCTTTGGTGAATGGGCCAGACGCAGATCATTGGAGTTGTCCATTTCAATCTCCTCAGCCCACAGCTCTTGTAACCATGGATGCTTCCCTGATCGGGTTGGGGGCCATTTCCAGGGAAAGACTGTCCAAGGCACGATCCACCTTAGAGGCCCACCTGCATATCAGTGTTCTAAAACTGAGAGCTGTGCTGTTAGCATTACAGGCCTTCCATTCGGCTCTCCCTTTTGGGATAATTGCATTTCAATCGGACAATATTTCAGTGGTATAGTATATCAACAAGCAAGGAGGAACCAGGTCCTACCCCCTATGTCGAGAACCCATGAGAATTTGGTAGTGGGTGATGGCTTCCAGCCGCTTTTGATAGCAACGCATATTCTGGGGAGCTCCAATGTGATTGTGGACAAACTGAGCAGATGCATCCTCATGTCTCACGAGTGGTCCCTCAACCATGAGGTGGCATCAGTAATCTTCAGCCATTGGGGCCATCCTTGCTGTGATCTTTTTGCCTCCCCATCAAACAACAAGCACAGCAACTATTTCCACCTACTTCCCCCGGAGGGGGAGTCACTGAGGGATGCTCTGATCTACGATTGGTCCACGGGACTTCTTTACACTTATCCTCCCATCCCTCTGATCCCACAATTTCTAAAGAAAGCTCTTCGGTTGAGATGCAGAGTGATCCTCATAGCCCCATTCTGGCTTCGACAAGTTTGATTCCCCTTCCTTCGGCCTCACCAGTCCCAAGCTAACAGCTTGGTTTCTCCACTTCCACTAGTCGCCAGGCAAGCTAATCTCTCCTCGCCTGTTCGAGACATCATTCTGGACTCGCACAAACCATCCACCAGAAGACTATATCAAGATAAATGGAAAAGGTTTTCCATATGGTCCAAGGATAACGTGCTAGACCTGTATTCGACTCCACTTATTGCAGTGCTTTCGTAGTTGGCTAAGTTTTTTGATAATGGAGCCTCCGCCGCTATGGTTTGAGTACATCTGGAGGCAATTTCTAATTTCCACAATGGTATAGACGGCACCCCTCTTACCTCCTCACGCCTTTGCAAGGCTTTCCTCAAGGGGACCTCTCATATCAGGCCTCCTGTCAGACAGCCCATGGAACCTCACTCTAGTCCTTCAGTCTTTGACTCAAAAATCTTTTGAACCTGCTGCGAAGTGTGACCTAAAGTTTTTGTCTTGGAAATCCTTGTTCTTGGTAGCCATTACCTCTGCCAAAAGAGTCTCTGAGCTGCAGGCATTGTGTATCAAGAGGCCCTATCTGGTCTTTCATAAAGACAGAGTATCACTTCGGACAAATCCATCCTTTCTTCCCAGTGTTGTTTCTGAATTCTCCATTAACCAGACCATTGATCTACCAGTGTTCTTTCCGAATTTTGCCAGTAGAGGAGATTATTGCCTTCACAACTTAGACGTACATAGACAATTAAGGTTTTACCTAGACAGGACCAGACCTATCCGTAAATCTGAACAGATTTTCATCTCCTTTTCTGGGCCCAGAATCGGAGAGGCTGTTTCCAAGGTTACATTACCAAGATGGCTAAGGGACTGTATAGGTTTCATCTATTCCCTCAATAATGAACCTATGCCAAAAGTTAAGGCTCACTTCATTAGATCTATGGCAACATCTATAGCATTCCATTCCAGGGCTTCGATTGATGACATCTGCGCAGCAGCTACTTGGGATAAGCCCTCATACCTTTATCAATCACTACAAATTGGACTTGGTCTCCAGAGCGAGCGCTGCCTTCAGCTCAGTGGTACTCGGGAATGTTCTCCCATAAGGGCCACCCATGGATCTCAAGGTAGCTTGGGATTCTGTCCCATCAGTGATGAATGAAAAGAAGATTAACAACATCAGATAAAGAAGTTATGTCTTACCATAACGTTCCAGCTGTGTTGTTCATCTTCTTTCATGCATCACTTCCCGCCCTCTTTCCCCCTCCAAAGGCTCCTGGGGGATGCTTTGGGTCTAAGTTGTGCCCAAGGGTATTTGTGCAGAAGTGGTCTCGACTTTACTTCTTTTGTGTAGCAAACTCAATCTGAGGTAACAGGGAGAAGGGCGTTCTGGGTAGAGACTTAGCTTGAGAGTTTTTTGGGTGACGCGCTTGCTAAAAAGACTGACTCGGTCCCAAGGGCTTGGAACCGAACCCATCAGTGATGAATGAAAGAAGATGAACAACACAGATGGAACATTATGGTAAGACTATAACTTCTTTTTTTGGGCTATCTAGGAGGCAACCGGGGATATTGTTGGGGCCCACTGAAGCAGCGTTTTTGGACTTGGCGAGTCCCTCCAGGACCTGCTTCCTGTAGTTTGGCGGGAGGGATTGTAGGGGTGAAATTAGAGCCAAATTTATCAGCCAGTACATTTACTATGTCACCCTGGTCAGTGAAGGTTGTGCCATTTGCCACCAGTTCTTCATACTGCTGAGTATTACCTTTAAGGTATCCTAACATAGCTGAAGAAGGGCTTGTGATTTTCTTTAGCCTGTAAGGCTATCCTGACCTCGCAATTGGCCTTGTTGGATTTTATTAGAACAATCAACTGACAAAATTCTGTTTCAGAGCTCCTCGCAAGAAGGTCTGGAAGACAAATGGCTTTTCTTTTCCTTGGATAGGAATGTTCCTGTATGCTTTTCGACCCTTTCCACTGATATTCAGGGTACTTCTGAATATTCAGGAGGAGTTCCTAAATATTGTTGTGCTTACTCCCTTCTGGTCAAGGCAACTGTAGTTCTCCCTTCTTCTGGAATTGGCCAAAGACAATTACCACAAACTTCCTTACAGACTGGCTTTACTCACACAAGATCATGGATGTTTGTTCCATCCCAACCTCAGACTATAACTGATTGCCTGGACCATAGGGGCTTAAAACCTTTTAGGCACAGGTCTTCTACTAGAAAATCATATATTAACAAATAAAAAATGTTTTCTAGTTGATGCATTTGTTTAAATAATTTTACAGTATTTGTGTGAGTTGCTGTCCTGTGGTCTGTCTTACTCCTCTGTCAAGGTTCATTTGTCAGCCATTTCACCATGTCTGTCCACGGACCCCACCTCATTCTATGCAGTCTCATGTGAACATTTTTTAAGAGGGGTTTTACTTAAGAAGCCTTCTAGAAAAAAAAAAACTGTAGCGCCTCTTTTTGATCCACATTTTGTTTTAGAGAAGCTAACATTTCCTCAGTTTGAACAAGCTTATCTTGCTGACTTGAGGTTCTTAACATGGAATACAGTTTCTGCTGATTGCTCTGACCTTTGCTTAAAGACCACCAGAAATGCAAGCGGTTATGGTGGGTCAGCCTTATCTCATAGGATCATAGGAAGTTAGTAGGCTAATGGCCTTAGGGCCCTTACAAGCCTAATTGAGTTTAGTAGAGACAGATTTTTGAGAGCTAATTCTTCTGTCCCTAAAGTGGTATCCGAGTTTACCTTAAGCCAGTCTATCAGTCTCCCTGTTTTCTTTCCATCTCCCAAAAATGAGAGAGAATACTTCATATTTTAGATATCCACAGATGTCTCTAGTACTAACTTGACAGAACTAAATGTTTCAGAACTTCTGATCAGTTGTTCATTACTTGTGAAGTTAAGAAGAAGAGAGAATCTGTGCCTTATTAGACTATTTCCAAATGCCTGTACCATGCTGTCACTTTTTTATTGTCACCACAACAAAACTATTCCAGACAGGGTCAAGTCTGACTCTTCCAAAAAGCTGCAGGTGAAGCCAAGACCTTGATAAAGGTTGGACTGTAGATGTATTCTAGAAACAGCTACTTGATCATCTTTGCATATTATTACAAAGCACTACAAACTTGATTCCTTCTCCAGTTCTTGGACAAGTTTTGCTAGGACCATCCTTCAGGGGTTCCTGGACCCTTCCCCTTCATCCCTATAGTTGTTTTAAGCTCTGGGAATTTACCCATATAGCTAAGGCTACTAGAACAGTGATCATTATAAAGATACAGTTGTATAAGTAAACTTACTGTTACAATAGATGCTTGAATGATCAGTGATGCGGTAGCCCCTCTCTCCCTCCACCCCCGTTTTATGTGTGTTTTTATGCCAAGGTGTGGACATGTATTTTTTTTTCTTTTTCAAGCAATGTTGTCTGACCTTAGCCTCCCTGTCTCAGTTGGCATGGAAGCTTTGAAGGGCTTGGCACCCAAAACTTATTTTTTTAGTAAGTTTGGGTGTATTGAAAGTGCCGTGGAAGCTGGCTGGCTGATGTATCATGTGCAGGATATAATTCATATAACTAAGGCTATTGCAGCATTGATGGCTAAAACATCTACTGTTATAGTAGGTTCACTTACTCAGCTGCATTTTACCTAGTTGGTTGCTGTGATAAGTGGACTGCTTACATTGCCGAGCTTCAAGCACACTTGCCTGTGGCGTGCTCAGATTTCATCCACAGTGCATACCGTTTAACAAGTGTGTATGTCTTGGTCCTTATGTTGTACTTGATGAAGCACCCAAAAGACCAAGCTGCTTCCTCCTCAGGGCAAATGTGTGGGCAGAAGCAGCTTTTTCAATGGACATGTCTGTAAGTAATACCTTGTGATCTGGGTTGTAGTTGTGACTTCATCACTATTCATCATGGAGCTGGCTGTGACATAGGTGTCTGAAATTATTATGCCATAGTTGGGCACCAGTCTCCATGCATCTGGAGGAGTTTTAGCCAGGTGTAAATCTCTGTAGCTTATTAGGGATAGACTTCTGCAGTGGACATTCTGATAATCTTTATTAAGCAGATTCCTGGTGCATCTCCATCCTTCTTGAATATTAGAGGTAAAGAAAGACACTGCAATGCCTAATGCAGCTGTTACACAAGGGCTTTTGGCTGATCTGTAAATGTACACCCCACTAACACCTGCCCTGGTTTCTTCATATTTTGATTACAGGCAATTTTTCGAGGAATACATGGTGGTTTGATAGGGTGTCAGCATCCTTCCTCCATCTACAGCCAGGTTCCGTTTCTTGGTCATCCCCCCCCCCCCCAAGTGAAACATCAGATTCTGACCTTGGTGTACTCAGGTCAGTTGTACTTCAGTTTCAGCTATGAGAAGAATAATGAGAGCATCATTTCTGTTGATTCTTTTCCTAATACATCTTTGGGGAACCCTCAACCTCATCAGAGAATATTTTAATTAGGGAATCAAAGAATTCTCACGTATTCACATGTGACATCTAGAGGTCAAATATGAAGGCGCCAGCAGCCCACCCACAGCCGTACTGCTCAACATGAGTGTGTTTGAGGATGTGTCCGAGGGTGCGTTTTTTGAACAAGATAATCGGCTAACCCACCTCAAAAAAAAAAAAAAAAAAAAAGCCACATGAATTTTACAGTTATAGCAAAGTAAAGACAGCTTTCCCAAAACCCAGTGGGAAGCCCACATTTGGTGTGCATGGATATAGCAAGGGACTCAGTTAGCACCAGGGCTCGTAACCTTCTTCTTGACCAGGAAAAGAGGGATGCTGGACTGTTTTGGCTAAAAAAATGCACTTCATCCACTCTGCCGATCAGAGCTGTATACTGTCAAACATGTATGATATAGTATAAAAAGGATATTCTAAAATGAGTAGATATGACTAGTGAACTAACAAAACTCCTTTTGTAATATGACTTAAGACTGTATCACAAGTGGGAGAAGCAAGCCATTAAGTGTGGCTGTGATAACTTCGGTACTTGACTTAGAGGTGCAACCACAGTACCATGGCCAGATATATGTCTGGCTGAGGATTCATTCCATTCCAGTTAATGGATAAAAGGCAGATGTTCTTCGTGTTTCACTGTTGCAGTCATCACACTTGAGTTATCCTGCCAGGGGTAGCCCTCATTCGGCCCAAATACCAGAGGCTTAGTATTTCTGCGTCGGTTGCTGTCACTCCAGGACTGACGTCAGGTCGTCAGTGGTATAAAGTCAGGCAGCCGACGCCATTACATCAGTCTTTCTTGCCGAGGAAGCAGAAGCAGTTTGCATGAGTGCCGGTCAGCCGCTACCTGAGTTTTCATTTTCGAATCGAAGTTGAAGCTAAGTACCCTGTTGGGGATCCTTCTTTCTTGCTCTAACTGATGTCAGAAAAAGTTAACAATTGTCTCAGCTGTGGAAAGCAAATACCACACCGAGACTTCCATTCTTACTGCATCACCTGTTTAGGCCCAGACCACGATGTCCCTCGCTGTCACTTTTGTGCTTTGTCAAACACCAGAACTATACGTCGTTGGGCCCTTATTGTAGCTAAATATTTTCACTGTCAGTCGTCATATTCCGATATGGCTTCGGTAAGCCATCCGACTACCGATCTTCCAAAAAACGTAAGGATAAAGACAGAGATGGACCGCACAGGTCCAAAACTGCCAACGACGCTTCCGTTAAGCTAATGATCATTTCTCCGTCCTAAGGGAAGCGCTTTTGCAGCCCCTGATGCCCGCTTCTGTGGATTTGCAGGCTGCTACTGAGACCCATTCAGAGTCCGGTATGCAGCAAGACTCTTCTTTGACTAAGGATCCTGAGGATGTCTCTACCTTGGATGGGTCCAGAGCTGCTGAGCAGGCACCAGCTTCTGAGGAAGTTCTTTGCACTACCAATACTAGACACAAACCGACGACTTCTTTCGCATCTTCAGTTCTTTCTAAAATTACAGAGTTTCTAAGGCCCAGGGTACAAACTACGCCTAAAAAAAACGACGACCCAAGCTCAGGCACCTGCTTTCATGCCTCAGTCTCAAATGCTTAAAATGGCGGAAGACCTTATTATGCTTACTGGGGGATGCCAGGATACCCCTTCCAAAAGAAAAAAAGACTTGTCCCCAGTAGTTTTACCTGAACAGGAGTCCGATGACTCTGAGGTTTCTGAATATGAAGACATGCAACCCCTCTCTGCTTATGATGATTTTAATGTAGAGAAATCCATTCCTTCTGCCTCTCCTCCAGAGGATTTTTCATTTGGTGATACCCTACATACTTTAAGGGAGCATTTCCATTGGGAAGTATCAGGACTATCCTCAGTCAAAAAAGAGACTCGGGGAATTATTAGATTTACCGTAGCAAATACCTTTAGCCATTCCTCCTGTCCTGGATGTTGTGGATGATGTTTTTATAGAATCCATTTTGACTCCTAACACCCTTCCTCCTGCTCCCAGAAAACCTGACAGGTACTACAGAGTCCCAGACTCTCACAAATTCCTTTTCAAAAATCCTACTGCTGACCCAGGGGTCATCTCCAAGGACCAAAAGGAATTAAAGCAACCTCAACTAAGACTCCTACCCCCTCAGACAGGGATTCCCGAGCTTTAGACAGATGGGGTAAAAAAGTGTACACCTCTGCAGCTCTTGCTATTAGAGCAGTAAATTGTCAATTCCGCATGCTGAAATAGCAGCATACCATGGAACTCCTCAAACAAAAAATATCTTCCTTTCCTGCCTGTGTAGAAAATAAAGAATTACAAGAGCTTATGCATTCTGCAAGCCAAGTTACTAAGCACACCTTGCAGTGTGGCTTTGACACCTTAGAAGCATCTTGGGGGGCAGCAGTCACTGGTTCTGTCCTTAGAAGGCATGCTTGGCTTAAGGAACAGTCCTTGCCAGACCATGTCAAATCAAAATTATTGGATGCACCATTGAACAAAGACAATTTGCTTGGCACCAAGGCATAAGAGGTCTTAAAAAGATGTTAGAAAAAGCTAAGTCTATCCAGACAGTTGAAGACTTTTTTTTACAGGTCCAACCTCCAAGGTTCAGTAGGCATTGCCCCTCCAAGCACTGGTCCTTTCTGGCCCCCTTCAGGCCACCCCCCCCCAGACAGCAGTCCCAGGGAATGCAGAGATCTAAACAATGGAGTTCCTTCACTTCAAAAACAGGGAGTGCTAAGCCACCCGCTTATGGTAAGAACTCACAATGACTTTACACCTCCTTCCCTTACCCTCTGCCCACCTGCTTGTGCCCCTAGGAGGAAAACTCTCCTTCCATGTAAACAACTGGGCCTCTATTACCAGCAACCGATGGGTCCTCAACATAGTGTCCCAGGGATACAAATTCTATTTCCACACACTGCCAACCCCTAAAGGTTTCCCAGATCTTCCTCCAAACCAGTGGGCAGAGGCCAAAAGTCCTTTCCCTGCTCTCCATGAGGGCAATACAGCATATTCCTGCAGACTAGATAGGCCAAGGTTTCTATTCCAGACTCTTCCTGGTACCCAGAAAAGAGGGCACCCAAACCTCAATCAATCCATTCGAAACACCTTTCTGGTGATACCAAAATTTAAAATGCTCACCCTCCAGCAACTTCTTCCTATGCTTTCCAAGGATGCTTGGTTAGCCACCCTAGACCTAAAAGAGGCCTACCTACACATCCCAATCAGGGAATCTTGCAGGAAATATCTACATTTCAGGGCACTTTCATCATGGCTCCAGCCATTGCTTTTTGCAGACAAAGAAATATTCAAATTTACCGCTACTTAGATGATTGCCTGATTCAGGCAGACCGTCAGGAAAAGCTGTTACAGCACCTGACCTTTGTAAAGGGCCTACTGACCTCCCTGGGGTATACTATCAATGAAAAGAAATCAAAACTAGTCCCCACACAAAAAATTGTATTCCTGGGAGCAAGCCTGGACACAGCATCCCAGGTGGCATTCCTTACTCCAGAAAAACAAGCCTACCTGACAGGCTACTTTTCTCAGTTAGCCACCAGAACCCAGTTATCCACAAGGAAAATCCTGCAAGCTCTAGGGTTCATGGCCTCCTGCATTGTACTCATTCCATTTGCCAGACTGAATATGAGGAAACTACAGTGGTACCTAAAAACCTTTGGTGTCAACACTCTCAAGACCTGGAAATTATCCTACCTATTATACCCTGTCTAAGGAAGGATTTTCTTTGGTAGGCAGCAGCATGCAACCACAACAAGAAACTTCCCTTCTCACAACCCCACACCCCCCAGACCCTCACCACAGACGCATCAAACTATGCCTGGGGTGCACACCTGGACGGCAGGTGCATTCAGGGCCATTGGAGCCCAAATCAAGTACATCTGTACATCAACCAAAAAGAGATGCTAGCTGTTCAGCACGCCCTGACAGCTTTCAGACCCCTACTCTCCCCGGGGCCTCTAGTGATCAAAATAGACAATACCACAGTGATGTGGTATATCAACAAGCAGGGAGGGACTCACTCTTATCCTCCCTGCAGGCTCGCCATGACCATTTGGCACACGGCCTCAGCCATGCAGATACACCTGCTAGCACAATTCCTGCCGGGCTCCCTAAACTTTCTGGAAGACAACTTATGCGGGACCCTGCTAGACCCACATGAGTGGCAGTTAGACCACAGAACCATCAACCTTGTAACCCAGAAATGGGGCACCCCAAAGGTGGAGGTGTTTGCCTCAATCAATCAGCTCAGCAAATTCTGCACCAGGGAAGCTCACAGCAAGGCCTGGAAAGTGGATGCACTATCCTTCCAATGGGTAAACCTCTTGATCTATACATTTCCCCCTCTACCACTCATTTGAAGGGTACTGCTCAAAATAAGGGAAGAAAAACCAAGGGCAATCTTGATTGCCCCCAGACTGGCCACGCCAGCACTGGTACCCATTGCTGCGCAGCCTTTCACCCCTGCTACCATGACACCTACCTCAGATCCCAACACTTATGACCCAGAAGAATGGAGAATTCATGCATCCACAATTGCAGACCCAGAACATGACAGCCTGGCTTATTCCCTGACCCCTCCTCAAGCTGCCAGCCTAAGCAAACAAGTCCTGAATGTTATACGTGAGGCCAGATGCCCCAGCACTAGAATATCCTATGCTGACAAGTGGAAAAGGTTTTGCACCTGGATCCAGGCTGAGGGAGCCGAAACAGCACAGCCCTCCCTTCCTCTCATCCTGGATTACCTAGCAGACCTACTACACATGGGGTCTATCCTTCTTTTCTATTAAACTTTATGCCTCTGTCATCTCTGCTCATTACAGCACAGAGTCACCTCTCTTCTCACATCCTCTCATCAAACAGTTCCTAAGAGGGGCTAACAACTTAAAGCCACCCAGAAGAGCTCCTATCCCAGCTTGGGACCTTAACATTGTGTTGGAAAAGCTCACCCTACCCCCATTTGAGCCTCCAGCTTCAGCAGAGTTAAAATTCCTGTCTTTGAAAACAGCCTTGCTTCTGGCCATCACTTCAGCTAGAAAAGTTTCAGAGCTACAAGCACTCATGGCTGTAGAGCCCTTCATCATTTTCCATGCCGACAGGGCCTCCCTCACGACTAATCCATCCTTCATTCCTAAAGTAGTGTCCATTGTGGCTCTCAACCAATCCATTCATTTGCCCACCTTTTTCCCTAACCCACAAAACAAGGGGTAAAGGATTCTGCACTCTCTAGATGTGCACAGACAGCTCAAATTCTACCTGGACAGGACTAAATCTTTTAGAAAAACTGACGAGTTGCTTGTCAGCTTCGCAGCAGGGTCAAGAGGGCAAGGCCATATCCAAACAGTCTCCAAATTGATTGCACACTGCATCCATTTCTGCTACAAACAACATGGGAAACCTCCCCCAAAAGGGATCGGGACGCATTCCACCAGAGCAACCTCCACCTCTGCAGCTTTTCTCAGAGGGGTCCTCACCAGAGACGTCCTGGAGACTGCAACATGGTCTTCTGTTCATACCTTTACCAAGCATGAGCACCCGCCTGTCTTCTCAAAATCCAGGGCAGGCTTTGCCACCGCAGTCTTATAGGTTCATAGGTTAGTACTAAGCTAACTGCCCTTGCGAGCCATTTTAAGCCTAGCCAATTATCCCTTGTGAGACTCAAACCTTGTACCTTGTGTTTGTAAGGCAAACACCTTAACCATTAGGCCACCCTCGCATCCCTTGCAGGGCATCCTAGCCAGCCCCCAGTTTTCTTGACTGCCTCCACCCTTTTCTTCAGCTTTGGGAATCGACCCAAATGTGATGACTGCAACAGTGAAACACGAAGAACATTGTACAGTTGTGTACACTTACCATAAATGTAGATGTTCAAGTGTATTCACTGTTGCAGTCTTGGTTTCCCACCCTCCATGCCCTGTGTCTCTCTCTCTCTCTCTCTTTCTCTCTCCTTACAGGGAATTTTTGGTATTTACTTTCTACTGGTGGTGTTCTTCCACCATAACCTAGCTCCCTATTTGGGGGCTCCTGACAGTTGGGGCAAGAAAAACTGATGTAATGGCGTCGGCTGCCTGATTTTATACCACTGACTACCTGACATCAGTCCTGGAGCAACAGCAACCGACGCAGAAATACTAAGCCTCTGTTATTCAGGCTGACTGAGGGCTACCCCTGGCAGGATAACCCAAGTGTGATGACTGCA
The DNA here is from genome assembly GCF_019279795.1 of Protopterus annectens. NCBI lineage: Eukaryota > Metazoa > Chordata > Ceratodontiformes > Protopteridae > Protopterus > Protopterus annectens. Next base: position 95,470,269 of record NC_056743.1, read on the forward strand.
ACAGTGAATACACTCTAACATCTACATTTATGGTAAATATACACAACTGTACTATGTTGTTCGTATTTCACTGTTGCAGTTATCACATTTGGGGTATCCCTGCCACGGTAGCCCTCGGCCGGCTTGAATACCAGAGACTTAGTAGTTCTGCATCGGTTGCTGTCTCTTGAGGACTGACGTCAGGTCATTAGTGGCATAAAGTAAGGCAGCCGACACCAATACAGAAGTCTTTCTTGCTGTGGAGCCCAAAGCAGAAGCAGTTTGCACGAGTGCCAGTCTGCCACTACCTGAGTTTTTGTTTCTGAATCGAAGTTGAAGTCTTCTAAAGGTAAGTACCCCGTTGGGGATCCTTTTTTCTTGCACTAACCGATGTCAGAAAAAGTTAATAATTGTCTCACCTGTGGAAAGCAAATACCACACCAAGACTTCCACTCTTACTGCATCACTTGCCTAGGCCCAGACCACGACATCCCCCGTTGTCGGTTCTGTGCTTTAACGCCAGTACTATCCATTGTTGGGCCCTTATTGTAGCCAGACATTTTCATTTACATTCTTCAAAGTCCGATATGGCTTCTGTAAGCCATGTGACAGCAGATCTTCTGAAAATCGTAAAGATAAAGACAGAGACAGACCGCACAGGTCCATACTTTCCGACGCCACTTCCATTAAGCTAGTCGTCAGTCCTCCAGTACTCAGTGAGGCGCTTTTGCAGCCCCTGATGCCCGCTTCATTTGATTCACAGGCTGGTACTGAGACCCTTTCGGAGTCCGGTATGCTGCAAAACTTTTCTGCATCTCAGGATACTGTGGTCATCTCTACCTTGGATGGGTGCGGAGCCACTGAGCAGGCACCAGCTTCCGAGGAAGTTTTTCACACCTCCGAATCTCGACACAAACTGATGTCTTCTTTCGTGACTACCGTTTTTTTGAAAACAACCGAGTTCCTTAGGTCCAGGGTTCGAACCACACCCAAGACACCGACTACCCACTCTCAGGTGCCTGCTACCTTGCCTCAGTCTCAAATGCTTAAAATGGCAGAAGACATTGTCATGCTGATCAGGGGAAGCCAAGCTACCCCTTCAAAAAGGAAAAGAGATCTGGCCCTAGTTTTGTCTGAACAACAGTCTGATGAATCTGATGCATCTGATTATGAAGACATGCAGCTCCTCTCCTCTTATGAGGATTCTGATGCAGAGGAATCCATTCCTTCAGCCTCTCCCCCAGAAGATTTTTCCTTTGGGAAACCCTGCATACTTTAAGGGAGCATTTCCAATGGGAGAATCAGGACTACCCTCAGTTTAAAAAGAGACTTCCTAGATCTTCCGCAACACAGACCCTTGGCCCATTCCCCCCAGTCCTGGATGTGGTGGATGATGTTTTCCTTGAATCCAGCTTGACTTCTGATGCCCACCTCCTGCTCCCAGAAAACCAGACAGGTACTACAGAGTCCCTGACTCACACAGTTATCTCTTTAAAAATCCAACAGCTGACCCTGAGTTCATTTCTCAAGGACCAAAAGGGATTAAAGCAACCTCTGCTAAGAATCCCACCCCTTCAGACAGGGATTCCCGAGCATTGGACAGATGGGGTAATAAAGTATACACCTCATCTACTCTTGCTATCAGGGCATTAAATTGTCAGTTCCATATGCTTAAATATCAGCAGTATACCTTGGAACTCCTTAAACAAAAATATTCGCCTTGCCTGCTTGGGCAGAATCTAAAGATTTATAAGACTTAATGCATTCTGCAAGTCAAGTAACTAAACACAGCTTGCACTGTGGCTTTGACACCCTAGGAGCTTCTTGCAGGGCAGCAGTCACTGGATCAGTCATTAGAAGACATGCATGGCTTAAGGAACAACCACTGCCAGACCATGTCAAATCTAGATTGTTGGATGCACCCTTGCACAAAGAAAACTTATTTGGCACTAAGGTAGAAGAGGTCTTAAAAATGATGGAAGAAAAAGCAAAATCTATGCAAACAAAGATTTTTTACAGGTCCAGCCCCCTAGGTTCAGCAGGCATTGTCCCTCCAAGCACTGGTCCTTTCCTGCTGTGAGTAAACAGGCCCGGCCTAAGACCTGTAGAAACAGAACCCCCCCCCAGACAGCAGCCCCAGGGAATGCAGAGATCTAAGCAGTGGACTACTTCCACTTCAAAACCAGGGAATTCTAAGCCACCCCCTCATGGTAAGAACTCTCAATAACTCAGAAGTGGGGAACCCGGAAGGTTGACCTCTTTGCCTCCCACACCAACCATCAGCTCAGCAAATTCTGCACCAGGGAGCATCACTGCATGGCTTGGAAAGTGGGTGCCCTGTCCTTCCCCTGGGTCAACCTCTCGGTCTATGCTTTTCCTCCCCTACCTTTGCTCAAAATAAGGGAGGAAAAAACAAGGACCATTCTTATAGTTCCGTACTGGCCCCGATAGCACTGGTACCCCTTGCTGCTCAGCCGGTCCCCACTGCCTCCATGGCATCTTCCTAAGATTCCAAACCTCTTAACCCAGAGGGAAGGGGAATTCACACATCCCGAATTGCAGACACTCAATTTGGCAGCTTGGCTTATTCCCTAACTGTGAACCAATCTGCCATCCTCAGTAAACAGGTTCTGGATGTTATCAGTGAGGCCAGATGCCCTAGCACCAGAAAGTCTTATGCAGATAAATGGAAAAGGTTCTGCACCTGGATCCAGGCTAAGGGGGCCAATATGGCACAGCCCTCCATCCCTCTCATTCTGGATTACTTAGCTGACCTACTACACAGTGGTCTCTCTTTCTCCTCTATAAAAATTCATGCCTCTGCTATTTCTGCTCATTTTCCCACTGAGCAGCTCCTTTTCTCACACCCTTTGAACAGTTTCTCAGAGGGGTTAGCAACTTGAGGCCCCCCAGAAGGGCACCAACACCAGCTTGGGACCTTAACTTTGTCTTGGAAAAGCTCACCCTGCTTCCTTTCAAACTAGCTTCTTCTGCAGAGCTAAAATTTTTCTCCTGGAAGACCGCCTTCCTTCTGGCCATCACTTCAGCCAGAAGAGTCTCTGAGCTGCAAGCACTCATGGCTGTGGAACCCTTCATCATCTTCCATGCAGACCGGGTATCCCTCAGAACTAACCCATCCTTCATGCCCAAGGTGGTGTCCAGTGTGGCTCGCAACCAATCCATTCATTTGCCCACCTTCTTTCCTAATCCCCAGAACAGGGGGGAAAGGATTCTTCACTCTCTAGATGTGCAGAGACAGCTCAGGTACTATCTAGACAGGACTAAACCCTTCAGAAAAGTCTGATCAATTGCTGGTTAGCTTTGCTAAAGGAGAAGAAGGCAAGGCCATCTCCAAGCAAACCATTTCAAAATGGATAGCGTACTGCATCCATTTTTGCTACAAACAGCATGGTAAGCCTCCCCCCAAGGGGGTCAGGACATACTCCACCAGAGCAGCCTCCACCTCTGAAGCTTTCCTCAGAGGAGTTCCCACCAGGGACATCGTGAAGGCTGCCCCCTGGACATCTGTTCACACTTTTACCAAGCATTACCACCTGCCTCTCTTCTCCAAATCCAGGGCAAGGTTTGCCTCTGCAGTCTTGCAGGGCAACTTAGCCAGCCCCTTGACTGCATCCACCCATTTCCTCAGCTTTGGGAATCTACCCAAATGGGATGACTTCAACAGTGAAACACAAAGAACATAGTTTAGTTTTGTACATAAATGTAGATGTTTGAGTGTATTTACTGTTGCAGTCCTGTTTTCCCTCCCTCCATCCCCCTTTTTACTCCTTCTCCTTTTGTTACCATTCGTCCTTGTTCTTCTCCTTTCCTTACAAGGGACATATTGGTATTTATTTTCCACTGCTGGGGTTCTTCCACCAGAACCTGGCCTCCCACTTTGGGGGGCTTCTGCCAGGTTAGGGCAAGAAAAACTGATGTAATGGCATTGGCTGCCTTACTTTATACCACTGATGACCTGACGTCAGTCCTCAAGCAACAGCAACCAACGCAGAAATACTAAGTCTCTGGTATTTGGGCCAGCTGAGGGCTACCCTGGCAGGGATAACCCAAATATGATGAGTGCAACAGGGAATACACTCGAACATCTACATTTATGTTAAGTGTATATAGCTGTACTTTGTAATATACACCCTTGAATTAGGGAGTGAGTTTTGCTCTTTTTCTTAAAACAGAGTAGAAGTGAAAGGTTATGCTCTCTTCAAAGGAACACTTATTCCTCAATTTCTAAACGTAATAGAAATTACATGACTAACACTGCCCCCTTTAAATGGAGCCATTCAAGGACAGTCAGATTTAAATAGACAGGGCCTTGACTGTGAAACAGGCATAAAAAGAAGGTAGAGGCCAAGGTAGACATAATAGTAGAGGAAGAGGATCAAGGTCCCCTCCTGCCAAAGTGGGAAATGTTTAATACTGATTATGTGGGCTATTCCCTTCCTCTCACTTTACATTCTGAGTGGGAGGTAACATCTTAAACAAAACTGTTTTGGCCTAGCTTCATAGAAGAGACATCACTGATACTTTGCTACAAGGTAGAATTCAGAACTTTTCCCCCTTTCTAGCAATGCTAAGGATGAGGCCATTCAAAAGTTTGGACTGCATGTTAGAGATTGACATCAGTCCCTGTTAGGAAAGGCAGAGTTTAGGCAAAGTTTGAGGAGTAGGGGAAGCCTAAATAAAAGACCAGCTCTGGTAAAGTTTTTTAGTCAAGTATAGAGAAGAAACTACTGATGTGAAGTTGTTCTATCTCGACGTTCATTCTTCACTGATGTGTTCGGAGCCGATCCGTCGGCTCCAAGTTGGCCAATTGCAGAGCTTGAGGTCTTCAAATAGCTCGAGACCAAGTCGCTATCCCATGATGCACCTAGTTACCCCAGATCTAGTTTGCCGCTGCAACAGATCAGATGTTTTGCATTAGCTCGGGCCAGTAAAACTGCTTTTTTTCTACTTACTTACTTATATTGATATTTAGATAGATAGTTTAAATAGTTTTAGAAAGCTATTACAGCTTTTTGGTGTGTGTTCCTACATTTTAGTCCCTTCCCTTAGTGTGCTTAAAAATTTTCCTAGTTGGCCTCTTGTTTTGGGCCTAGTTTAAAAATGTTTTTTAATTAGTGTGTGTATAGTCAGTGACCTTTTGTCCCATTTTTTTGCTAAATAGATAGTTTATAGTTATTTGCTGTGCGGTGTGTTTAGCCTTGAATTTTTTTAGAAAAGGCTTGAATGTAATAATTACTGTTGAAGTTTTTTGTAGTGAACAGTAATTTTGTCTGATATACCTACTCTTTAGAATATTTAGACTGTGTGTTGTACCTTATAGCACCCATCCTCTTTTCTTTGCATAGTCTGCTCATATTGTGTGTTTTAGACAGTTTGTGGTGACAGTAATTTACCCTTTCCTGTCACTTTAATATTTACATTATCAATACTGTGTGTGTGTGTGTGTGTGTGTGTGTGTGTGAGAGAGAGAGACTTAGCCTGATTTTATTTAAGGCTTTTGTGGATAATTACTGTTAGAATTTTTTGTGGTGACAGTAATTTTCTCTCTGAGTTTTCAATGTTTGACCAAGAGAAGCATCCTAAGTCATGTTTCAAAAAGTGCCCAAGGTGGGGCCAAAAGATGTCTGTAACAGCCATGTAAATTATGTGTCCTGTCTAGGAGTCCTGCATTTACAGGATAGCTGTGCTATATGCCATTCTTTCTCCTCCAGCATCCTACAGGAAGGGAAAAGAAAATTAATAGACAGAGGTTTGTTGAAACCATCCTTCCAAGAAGCTTTGAGTGACCAAGATGGATCCAGCAAGTCCTCAAAGTCTTCTAAGACTTCTGAATCTAAGAAATCAAACAAATCTTTGACTTTGGCTCCACTGCCATCAGAACCGACAATCTTTTCTTTTCTGAGCCAGTCCCCAGTCTTGGAACTGGTACCTGAAATTCCTAAGAGTCCATTATTACTGCGGTACCACTTTCGGTGCCCTCATCTCAGTCCTCTATCAGCCTTTCTGATCTGGACGTGGATCGTGTGGTGCAGAAGCTGTTACTGGCACCGGCCTTGGTAAAAATGTTATTGGCTTCGACCAAAATGGCTTCGTAGCAGAAGACCCTTACACCAGCTCAAACTGTTCCTCCTCCAAGCCATGCTGGTCCTTTGGAGTTGGAGGAGTTGGACCTGTTGATTCTGGAACCCTCGGAACCGACGCCTGCTCCAGTGTCTTCGGCTCCTTTCACTCTGACTTCCTCGGTACCGATCAAGAACTGTAGGAGCCAACACTCTCTGTTCGGGTCTGGGGAGGTAGTCGGACCGACTTGTCTGTTCCGACTCTGCCTCTTGGGGCTTCGGCTTGGATGAGCTTGGCTCCTACCTCTGGTTCGGAGCCCACTGTCCCAGTGCCGGGGGTATCGACGGTTTCCTCGGATCCTTCAGTTCCCTCGCATCGGAGCAGAGGTGCTTTCGATGCCATGAGGAGTCATGTCTCCTAAGACATTTTCAACCTCATGTCTGGCTTTCCTCCTCTCCTAAAGCACCTGTCTGCTTCTGCCTCACACATCCTAACCAAGTGTAGAGACCCAGAGCCTCAGGAAACCCCATTGGATAGCCCTTGCTCTTCCGAGACCTCACCAGAAGCTCCCACTGATGAGATTCCCAGGAAGAGATTATGCAAGAGGAAACATCTAGACCCCCCCCCCCCAGGAGTCCATGACATCTGATACTGACTTAGATGAGTAAGAAGGGTCCCCACAGTCTCCCTCTGAAGATATCTCATTCGCTGAGATACTTGAAATCCTGAAGCAGAGGGGTGACTGGCAGTCCAAAAACCCTACTGAGGATGAGTCAGTTCTCCTGAAGGCTTTCGGGTCTCAGCCCTCCACCTCTTGGGTGCCTCTGCCTTCGATGAGTTGATGCAGCTGGTCTCACAAAGGGCATGGAAGTCTCCGGATACTATGGAGCCTGTCCCTAGGAGTCCTAATAAGTTCATTTCTGCCCCCCCTTGACAAGTCTTTCTTAACAAAAGGTGTTACAGTTGATGCCATGATGGTGGTGGTGGCAGCCACCAAAAAGTAAATGTCTGAAACTTCCTCATCTATCCATCCTCCTAACAGAGACTCCAGGATTATGGATAGATATGGGAAGTGCTTGTTTAGTTCAGTGACTTTTGCTCTTTGTTCGCTCAACTATTTAGCCCATTTTACCAGGTTACAAAGAGCTCTCCTTAAAGAGCTAGGATATGCTCTTCAGGGTACAGGAGCTACCGACAAAGTTGCCACCCAGCTTGCTACCCTCAATTCTATAGTAAACTCATCCATGCGCCTCATCTCATCTGCAGCTGATGGAACGAGTAGGGCAAGCCGGGTACAGGAGTTGCTCTTAGGAGACGCTCCTGGATGCGCTTGTGTTCCTTCGCAGAGCCCTTCAAGTCATCCTTTGTGAATACTCCCTTTGATGGCTCGTCCCTTTTCGGGCCTAAAGTGAAGGAAACCTTAGCCAGGTGTGAGCAGGATGGAAAGACTGTTTGCCATCGGGGTCTGTTTTTCCACCCCTACCAGACTCTACCCTAGGGTCAAAGGAGAGGAAAAATGTGGTTCCAAAAAGCCCAAGGAGCCTGTCAGGACACACGTGGTGAACCCCCCTCCAAGGACAGAGTGGAAGATGCTGCCCTCGTGGCAGAGGGGGTTTGCAACACCAGGGCGACAGGAATCACTTCTCTGGGAAGCTCTACCAGCGCTCCTGAAAGGAGGCTTGACTGTCCTGCTCTGGAGGCAGTCGGGGGTCGCTTATCTTTGTACCAGGATGCCTGGCTCAAAATAAGAAAAGACAGCTGGGTATAAATTATCATTTCCAGTGGATACTTCATCCCATTCGCCACACCCCCTCCACCCATAAGAAAAATCCCAGAGGTTCCACCCAGTTACAGGGAACAAGCAACAATAGAGGTCCAAACGTTGCTAAAAAAAAAAAAAAAAAAAAAAAGAGTCATCCAACCAGTCCCAGAAGACCAGACAGGGATCCGGAACTTACTCAAGATTCTTTTTAGTTCCAAAAAAGATGGGGGACTGGAGACCCATATTGGACCTCGGCAAACTGAACAAATATGTAAAGAAAGAGAAGTTCCGGTTGGTCATGCTTCAGTCTATACTTCCCTTCTTACGGGAAGACAGTTGGATGTGCTCGATAGATCTCAAGGATGCGTACTACCACATAAAAATGGCCAGGCCATCCAGGGATCATCTGCGCTTCTGGCTGGGAGCCAATCATTATCAGTTTCGGGCCCTGTCCTTTGGTCTCACTACAACCCCCAGTGTGTTCACGGCTCACCTGAGGCATTTAGGATTCCAGGTGTTACCGTACCTAGACGATTGGCTCCTTACCATCACCACCAGGCATCATCTCATTCAGGCCAGGGAGTCCACTCTGCAATCAACTGGGCATTACAATCAACTCATAAAATCTGCCTTGTCGCCAACACAGCATATCATTTTCATCAGAGCAGAAGTGGACACCACCACCACCACACTAAGGCTTCCAACAGAAAGAGTCTTTCTTCTTCATCAGCATGTCAGCGTTCTGATATCCAAAGACAAAGCACCAGCATCAGAAGTTCTGAAATTGTTAGACCTGATGGCAGCAGCAATTCTAGCCATACCACTAGCTTGTATGCACATGTGGATACTACAATGGCTGTTGTTCACTCAGTGGTCTTGCCAAGTGCTTCCCATGTCTCACATGATAATAATCACAAATTCTTGCAAAAAGGATCTTCAGTGGTGGTTGACCTCACTTCATGTCACGATAGGACGCGCATTTGTGCTACTCCCTCCAGCAGCCACAGTGACCACGGACGCTTCCCTGATAGGGTGGGGGGCATTTTCAGGGAAAGACAGCCCAAGGCACATGGACCGATAAAGAGACACATCTGCATATCAATGTCCTAGAGATGAGAGCAGTACTTTTGATGTTGCACTACTTTCAGGAATGTCTCCCTCTGGGTACGATTGCGATTCAGACAGACAACATGTCGGTCGTCTGGTATTTGAACAAGCAAGGAGGAACCATGTCTTACCCCCTTTGTCGCAAAGCTCTCAGAGTATGGCAGTGGGCTGTTTCCATCCAGCACTTTCTGTTGGCAACTCACATCCCGGGGAAATCCAACGTGATAGCAGACAAGCTGAGCAGAGCAATCTTGTTGCCCCACGAGTGGTCCCTCAAGAAAGAAATAGCAACCAAGATATTCCACAGGTGGGACCAGCCTTGCTGCGACCTTTTTGCCAGTCACATGAACACAAAATGCAGAAGCTACTTTGCCCTGATTCCCCCTCTGGGAGAAGCCCCAAGGGACGCACTCGTACACGATTGGCCTCCGGGTCTCCTCTATGCATTTCCACCAATTCCTTTGATACCCAAGGTTCTACAGAAAGCAAAAACCTTGGGAAGGATCATCATTCTAATAGCCCCTCATTGGCCTCATTAGATATGGTTCCCCTTCCTTCGACTTCATCTTTTGGAGGACCCTTGGATTCTGGACCTAGTTCCGGACCTTCTGACATACTCGTCTGGGGAACTTCATCCCTCTCTACAGACCCTGAAGCTGACAGCTCCAATTCCCATCATAGCCAGGTTCCATAACCTTTCCAATGAGATGAAACAAATTCTTTTATCCTCTCATAAATCTTCTATGAGGAAGCTATATCTTAGCAAATGGAAAAGATTTTCTATATGGGCCTCTAAAAACAATATTGATCCTTACCAAGCCCCTATGGCCTCCATTTTGGAGTTCTTGACTAAGATTTTCAACAAAGGAGCTGCAGCAGCAACATTTCTTGTTCAACTGACTATTTCTAATTCTCATCTTGGATTTGAAGGAGTGAATATTATGTCACACAAGTTATCCAAAGCCTTTCTCAAAGGGACCTTTCATATTAGACCACCTGTGAAATCTCCCTATTCTCCATGGAATCTAAATTTTAATGCTTTCCCGCATAATTCTTCTGCCATTTGAACCAGCATCCTCTTGTGACCTCAAATTTTTGTCATGGAAAACCATCTTTTTATTTTAGTAGCTTTTACTTCTGCCCACAGTGTGTCAGAGCTTCAGACTTTATCCATCAAGCCTCCTTATTTGATATTCCATGCTGACAGTCTCACTTAGAACAAACCCCTCATTCTTGCCCAAAGTTTGCACTGAAACTAATCTTAACCAAATTATTGAGTTGCAAGTCTTCTTCCCCAACCATTCAAACAATTTAGAGTACATGCTGCACAAACTTGATGTTCACAGACAGCTCAGATTTTATTTGGCTAGGACAAAAGATTTCAGGAAATCAGACCATCTTTTTGTTTCATTTTCAGACTCCGGGAAGGGTAGACCAATGGCTAAAACAACTCTGTCTAAATGGTTATCTGATTGTATCACCTTTGCTTATTCAGCTGCCAATATGCCCTTGCAGCATAAAATTAAAGCTCACTCAACCAGAGCAGTTTCTACATCATATGCCTTTTCTGTCAGACTTCCTATTGATAACATTTGCGCAGCAGCCACTTGGTCAAAACCTCATACCTTTATCACTCATTACAAAGTTGATGAGGCCTTTAGGGACAGTACCTCCTTTGGATCCACGGTCCTGAGAAATTTACTCCCGTGAGACACACAAGGTTGATGGTGTTTGGGACGCTACCCATCAGTAAAGAATGAATGGCGAGATTGAACAACTTCACATAAAGAAATTATGTACTTACCATAACGTTCCATGAGTTGTTAATCTCACCTTCATTCTTACGTCCCTCCCTCCCTCCTAACCCCCTTCTGGGCTGTTAGATGACTGAGTTGCTAGATCCATCCTGGTTGTTCAACCCTTCTATACTTTCTCTTGGGAGTGAAAGAATGACATATGGTATTGTTATACGCAGCAAACAAGATCTGAGGTAACTCTAGGTGCATCATGGGATAGAGACTTGGCCTCGAGCTATTTGAAGACCTCAAGCTTTGCAATTGGCCAACTCTGAGCTGACGGATCGGCTTCGAACCCATCAGTAAAGAATGAAGGCGAGATGAACAACTCACATGGAACATTATGGTAAGTACATAACTTCTTTTTAAAAAGGGACAATTAGAAGGGCATATAAAATGTTGCAGGATAACTATAAGTATCAGTAGGAAGAGTTTAGAAAAGACTGGAAAGAGACTGAAAAAAGCAATATAACAGGAACAATGGAAGGACAACTATATACAACTCCCAAGCATTCAGCCAAGTCCAGTCTAAGATTTTTGCTTGGAAGTATATGCATATGTGTTTTTATACCCCAAGAAGACGTCAGCATTTACTATCTACCTGATGAAAAATTCTTTGGAGGTGTGATGGAGAAGAAAGACACAAGTCGGTACATGTGTTGGGAATGCGGTGAGTTGGCAGATTTTACCAATTTACCACAGAATACTGTCAGAAATATTGTGTGGGGGGGGGTCAAATGGCTATTATTTTTTTAAGCTTGAACACGGGCTGTGAATTGCCTAGACATAGTAAGGCCGTGTTAAGTTTAATTCTATTGGCTGGCAAAAAATGTAAATCAGAATGTAAATCCATTATATATGAGTTACTGAATATTGTAAAAAATTGGAAGTGGAATCTTTAGAAAAGGGAATGCGCAAATTATGTAGAAATTAAATTAGTGGGAACAATGCATGCAGAAATATGTTCAGGAGGAGGAGGAGTGATGTTTAAGGGAAAGCAGGATTTGAGCAATATATGTAATGGACTGAATGACAGTTACAAAAATTGAAAACGTATGCAATATGCGAAGAATGTAAATGAAAAAATGTTAATATGTGAAGAATGTAAATGAAAAAGTGTTAATATGGTTTGTTTTCATTTTCTTTTCTATTAATCTTTATGTGCCTGTGTCTTAGGCATGTATCTTGTTGTATCTTTCGGCTTTTCCCAGTTAGGGGTCGCCACAGCGGAACTCCGGTCCGCTAATGATTGGCAGTAGATTTTTACATACCGAGTTGCCAGTCCTGACGCACAACCTTCAACGAAGGTACGCCCATTCACGCATGTCTCCACACAGAAGATGCTTTAGCTGAGAATCGAACAGGCAACGTCTTACTGTGAGGCGACAACGCTACCGCAGCACCACCACCACAGATAATTTAATAAATGTCTTTATATAAAAAAAACATATTTGGGTACATAGCATTGATGCTTTTCATGGCCAGACTCGACTTGAGAAAAATCCATTCATACCTTGGATCAGTTTGGACTCGGCTTCATCACCCTTTATCTTTTCAGATCCCTGTTTTGGGTTTTTTAAGAAGGGAGATTCTGTAGTGGGTAGACCAGATTTCTTGCAATCTGGGCCTTCCATTCTCCCTTCCAACCTTTCTCTAGTGTGTCACTGCAGATGTGCTACATGCACTTACTGAATGTCTGGGATAGACGTGTGCAGTGGGGATGTGTTGCTCATCATCCTGCCTCTGTGGTGACTCTGCCCATTTCCCCCATAATAAGAACCCTCCACCCCTGAATTGTGTGTGTCCCCCCAATGTCCAGCATGGATTAACCAACAGGAACACTTAAGTGCATATCCATCCTCCCAGCATCTCAGACGTCAGAGACAGTAATCCAACTCCGGTAATCTGGACCATAATCAAGTCTTTATTCTGTAGATATCTATTTTACATCATGCTGTGGTAAATTAATTTCTTGTATTCAGATGAGAGAAACATATTTCAGGAGTGTTTACAAACATCACAGAGTTTGTCTTAAATATATTTAATTTATCACACAGCAGAGCCCCCCCCCTACATAATACATATAAGTGTGTGTGTATATGTATATGGGTTCCTTAATATGGATCAATTTTGTGTGTGGTCTGCTTTACCTTTTACCCCACCTAATAGAGGAGTGACATGCAAGTGTGAGATCACTGCTGTGATAAGCAAGGGAATGTGCCTCTCCCCTGTGTATGATCTCAGGAGCTGTTGCATAGTGAGCAGGGGTTGCATGCTACAAGTATTAAGTCTTGGTACAGGGGCGTTATAATGTTTGTGTTTTGAGTTTAATGTTTTTGTGTCGATAATTGGTGCTGTGAAGTTTTGCAGTATTGGATTATATACACACACAAATACATTATTTATTTACCCCTAATCCTCCCAGACATGTCACACATGTACACTCCAGTTTCTTATATTTAGTGTATGTTCTTCTTGTTTCACTGTTGCAGTCATCACACTGGGGTTATCTGCCTGCAGGTAGCCCTCAGTCTGTCCGAATACCAGAGTCTTGGGATTTCTATGTCAGATGCTGTTGCCTCTTCCATGACATCACGTTATCAGGGGTATAAAACATTCAGCCGATGCCATTACATCAGCTTTTCTTGCTGTGCGAGAGCCCAAAGCAGAAGCAGTTCGCAAGTGCTGGTCTGCCACTACCTGAAATTTTCATTTTTCGAGTTTCAAACCTGAAGTCTTCAAAAGTTAAGTACCCTGTTGGGGATCCTTTTTTCTTGCTCTAACTGATGTCAGTAAAAGTTAACAATTGTCTTGCCTGTGGAAAGCAAATACTTCACAGAGATTTTCATTCTTACTGCGTCACCTGTTTAGGCCCAGACCACAACATTCCTCACTGTCTGTTTTGTGCCTTATTTAACGGCAGAACTATTTGTCGTTGGCCTATCTTTATCGCTAAATTCTTTCGCTCTCATTCTCCGTATTCCAAAATGGCTTCGATAAGCCATCTGACTACTGATCTTAAGGATGAAGACAGAGACAGACCGCATAGGTCCTAAACTGCCTCCGCCACTTCTGTTAAGCTAGTCGCCAGTCCGCCGGTACTCAGTAAGGCACCTTTGCAGCCCCTGATACCCGCTTCTACAGATTCGCAGGCCTCTGCTGAGACTCATTCGGAGTCCGGTATGCCACGAGATGCTTCTTCGACTATGGAACCTGCGGATGTCTCTACCTTGGATGAGTCCAGAGCTGCTGTGCAGGCACCGGCTTCTGAGGGTGTATTCCGACCTTCCGATGTTCGTATTAAACCGACTACTTCGTTTCTGACTAAAACTACTGAGTTTCTCAGGCCCAGAGTTCGCACTATGCCTAGAAAACCGATGACCAAAGCTCATGCTCAAGCTCCCATGCCACAGAAACAAATGCTTAGAATGGCTGAAGATCTTATAACTTTAATTAGGGGAAGCCAGCCTTCCCCCTCTAAAAGACAAAGAATTGATTTTCCTTCTGATTCTACAGACCATGAGTCCAATTACTCTGATCCCTCTGATTACCAGGACATACCCTTATCTACCTATGAGGATTCAGATGAAGAGGATTCCATTCCCTCTGCCTCCTCTCCAGAGGACTTTTCTTTTGGTGAAACCTTGCATACCTTAAGAGAGCATTTCCACTGGGAATGCCAGGACTACCCACAGTCCAAAAAAAGACTCAGAAAATTTTTAGACTTGCCTCAGCACAGGCCTCTAGCTATACCACCTATCCTGGATATTGTTAATGATGTCTTCATGGAATCCACTCTTACTCCTGATATTTTACCACCAGCTCCTAGAAAGCCTGACAGGTACTACAGAGTACCCATCTCTCACAAATTTATCTTTAAGAATCCCACTGTGGATCCAGATACCATTTCCCAGGGACCTAAAGGTATTTAAGGCTACTACAGCCAAAAACCCTATCCCTTCAGACAGGGATTCTAGGGCTTTAGACAAACTGGTTAACAAGGTATATACCTCTGCAACTCTTGCCATCAGGGCTTTAAATTGCCAGTTTCACTTGTTGCAGTACCAGCAGCATATTATGGAACTAATTAAACAAAAAATGTTGCTTCCAGATTGTACAGAAAATAAAGATTTACAAGAATTAATGCATTCTGCAAACCAAGTTAGTAAACATACTTTGCAGTGTGGTTTTGATGCCTTAGAAGCATCCTGCAGGGCTGCTGTCACTGTGTCTGTACTGAGAAGGCATGCTTGGCTGAAGGAACAAATCTTGCCAGACCATGTCAAAGCAAAATTACTAGATGCTCCATTAAACCAGGAACATTTGTTTGGCACAAAAACAGAAGAAGTTCTTTAAAAGATGGAGGAAAAAGATAAATCTATGCAAACTGTTAAAGATTTCTTACGGGTACAGCCACCTAGATTTAGTAGGCATTGACCTTCTAAAAACTGGTCCTTTCCTGCCCCTCCCAAGATTTCTCAGTCCAAACCCAGGGGCAACAGACCACCAAGACTACAGTCTCAGGGTATGCAGAGATCTAAACAATGGAGTGCTCCCACCTCAAAAACAGGGCATGGTAAGCCACCCCCTTATGGAAAAAATTCACAATGACTTGTCTATCATCCTTCCCAGCCATGCCCAAGTACTTGCACCCCTGGGAGGAAAACTCGTCCTGCATGCAAAAAACTGGATGTACATTAACCAGGACCAATGGGTCCTAAGCATTGTATCCCAGGGATACAAATTCTACTTCCACTCACTGCCAACCCCAAGCGGGTTGCCAGACCTTCCTCCAAATCAGTGGGCAGAGGCTCAAAAGCAAGTGCTTTCTCTTCTCAGTATCTGGGCTATTCAACCTGTTCCAATAGAGCAAAGGGGACAGGGTTTCTACTCCAGGATGTTCCTGGTGCTCAGAAAAGAGAACTCTTGGTGCCCTGTCCTGGATCTGTCCATTCTCAACACCTTCCTGGTGGTCCCAAAATTCAAAATGCTTACTCTACAACAGCTGCTTCCTATGCTAGCCAAGGACTCCTGGCTAGTCACCCTAGACTTAAAAGAAGTTTATCTGCACATCCCCATAAGGGAATCTTGCAGGAATTATCTACGTTTCAGGGCAGGCTCTATGCACTATCAGTTCTCTGCACTTCCCTTTGGCTTATCTACTGCGCACAGGGTATTCACGAAATGCCTGGTTCCAGCCATTGCATACTGCAGGCAGAGAAATATTCAAATTTACCCATACTTGGACGATTGCCTGATTCAGGCGGACAGTCAGGAATTGCTACTTCAGCACCTGGCATTTGTAAAGAGACGTCTAACTTCTCTGGGGTGTAATATCAACGAAAATAAATCACATCTGGTGCCCAGCCAAAAGATTGTATTCCTGGGAGCAAGCTTGAACACAACTTCCCAGATGGCATTCCTCACTTCCAGAAAAGCAGGTTTATTTGACAAATTACTTCAAACTAATGGTCACCAAAACCCAGCTATCTGCAAGCCCTAGGTTTCATGGCCTCATGCATTCTGCTAATTCCATATGCAAGACCGCGTATGAGGAAACTTCAATGGTACTTAAAAAGTCTCTGGCATCAACATTCTCAGGACCTGGAAACACTGATTCCTATCATTCATTGTCTAAGGACAGAGTTCCTTTGGTAGGCAGAGGCCTGTAACCACAACAAGGGACTCCCTTTCACTCAACCCCTCGCCGCCCAAACCCTGATAACAGATGCATCAGACTATGCATGGGGGGTTCACATGGCAGGCAAATGGAGCCCAAGACAAATTCACCTGCATATCAATCAAAAAGAAATGTTAGCTGTACAGAATGCTCTGACAGCCTTCAAATATCTTATCCTTCCAGGACAACTCTTGATAAAGACAATCACCACCACAGTTATGTGGTACATAAACAAGCAGGGGGGAACTCATTCCTACCCACTCTGCAGGTTAGCCATGGCCCTGTGGAACACAGTCTTGACCAAGTGCACCTGCAAGCTCAATTCCTGCCAGGCAAAAAAAATTCACTGGCAGACGACTTAAGCAGAAATCTTCTGGATTCACATGAGTGGAAACTGGAACTCAACTCATTCAAAGTTCTAATCTACAGGTGGGAGACACCAGAGGTGGACCTTTTTGCCCCCCCCCCAAAAAAAAAAACATCAATTGAGCAAATTGTGCAGCAGAAATCCCCGCAGCCAAGCATGGGAAGTGGATGCACTATCCTTTACATGGGAAAACCACTCAATTTATGCCTTTCCCCCTCTGCCCCTCCTCTCAAAAGTACTACTCAAGATCAAACAGGACAGACCAAGGACAATCCTTATTGCACCAGACTGGACAAGCCAGCAGTGGTACCCAGATTAAAATCTTAACCCCTGTGACTAGCACTTGCTCTAGAACCTGCTGGAAAGCACTAGGAAGCCTTAAACTGATACAAGCACTCAACTCTCCTTGTTAATAAGGAGACATTAATCGTAGGCACTAAACAGCCTATAATTGCAAAGTACCTTGCAAAGGTAAGGGAAAATAGCTCTTGTAATTTACAAAAAAAAGCACCTAAACAGGCATGTCCAAGGGTCAGCTTCCAGTGATTTCTCCTGTCCACCTGTTGAATCCGGGCATACTGGGGCAATGCAGCAACTACCTCATGTACACAGACAACCCTCTCCTCCTACCACACAACACTACAACCTGCGAGAGATGCACTTGCATAGCCAAACTGGAAGCAAAGCTCTCTCCAGCCAAGATTGTGCTAGACAGTCAAGAGGACAAGGTTAACACCTGCACTCCACCTCAAGCAACACATAGCCCTTCAAAACCCACACCATCCATACCCACACATAGCAACACTAAACCCACATATGCGGAGGCCCTTGACATTAACCTGCCCAAGCAACAAGGACCTCCGAAGCTGAAACGCAAACAAACACCAGTCACAACCAAAGTGACACATAGCTCACAACACCAGTGTGCCACCCAGCAACAGCCCTTAAGACAAGAAAACGTACCCAACACTTTAGTCATGGGCAACTCTATAGTCAGGCACACTGATGTCCCACTCACCAGGCTGAACAAAGAGAAAGTTACAGTCAGCTGCCTGTCGGGTGTCAGGATCCACCACAAAGGGCATGCACTCCAGTCACTCCACAACATGTATCAATAAGACTCTGTCATTGTCCATGTTGGAGTGAATGACTTGAGAAGTACCTCCCTGGACTACATGAAAAGAGACATGGAAGAGCTCTCGGATCATGTGGCCCAGGTAGGTATGACCCTAGCCCTGAGTAGCATCCTGCCTTCGCCCAGAATGATACCACAGTATAAGGACAAAATGATTGACTTCAACAACTGGCTAAGCTTCTGATGTCATTGAAAGGGGATCCAGTATCTGTCTGCCTGGGCCGACATGATCGACAGACCACAATGCTTTGCCAGAGATGGTCTGCAACTGTCACCCCTGGGATTCAGGTTACTGGCTAAAGCTCTTGCCACCCCTATAGTGCCTTTTTTAGGCAAGGTTCAAAGGACAAAACCACCACAGTAACAGATACAAGCATGCAAAATTTGAAAGTAATGCTACTCAATGCTAGAAGTCTAAACCTCAAAATGCACTCAATCAAGGCACTCCTAAAAATGGAGAACATCAATATCTGTGCAGTAACTGAGACCTGGTTCAAGGCTCCAGAGAGCACCCCTGCAATACCAGGCTAAAACCCTTACCACACTTTTCGGCCACCAAACCAAGACCGAAACACTAAAGGTGGAAGAGTGTCGATATTCACACCTTCAGGCTAGTTTCCCAACACAGTGCATCTGAAATTCTCCAGGTACAGCTAACACTAGGTAAGACTGCAATCCAAATTGTAGCTTGCTACAGATCCCCCATCATGCCCCATGATTCTCACTACACCTTTCTAAACATACTGGAAAATATTAAGATACAACCAAGCACTCTAATACTGGGTAATTTCAACTACCCTGCCATTAACTGGGAAAACTACTCGGGTACCAACACCTTTCCCCAATGGTTCTTGGAGTTCATAAATTCCAACTCCCTGGATCAACTAATCCAGTGTCCCACTAGGGGCTCCAATATCCTGTACCCATTGGGGCAGACTTTTGCCTTTACAGTGCAGACACCTTCAACTACTATGGTGCTGGCGTCATCGGCGCTGGCGTCATCGGCGCAGACTACTTCCACACCATTTTCTTCAGTGCAGGCATCCTCGGTTCTAGGCTCTGCACCTATTGAATTAGCAAGGACCATTTGCTGGCAGTCAATATAGTCCTTTTCTAGAAAGACTAGAATTGCCATTGTCTTTCTCCATGAGGTCAACCAAGAGTCTCTCTGAACAGGATGTGTTGCAGCTTATTGACCAGTTGCTTGTGGCCAGAGGTCTCTCTCAACTGTCAAAGTCCATGTTCCCTCCTTCAGGTAACATGTATCTCCTCAAACCCCAATGTACACTCCTCCTTCGACTTCTACTCAAGTTTCGAAGCCTATTACTCCGATAGCAGCTTCCCTTCCTCTGACTTCAATAGTGGATCTCACTTTGGAACAGGAGTTGTCCTTGTGGCCCTCAGTGTACTGGGCATAGGGTTCCTCTCAGGCCACTGGCTGTGCTGTGGGGGAGGGCATTCCTGGCTCCATGCTGATTTTTTCTATGGCACTCTCCTGGGATTCTCTCTCTCTCACGGTTCACGGTCCTCTTGAGACTCCTCATCTGGGGATGGGCTCGTCGGGCAGGGTGTGACCCTGATTCCAAGGTTATCATGCTCGATTCCGGGCTCCCATCCCTCTTTGGGCAGGCCAGCCTTCCAGGCCATGGAGAGGGCGCTTGCCTCCGCTGGCAAATCCTACTTGTCAGAGTCCTCTCCCCCCTCTGTGCCACAACTGTCACAGGCCTCAACCACTGGACACCAGGCACAAGGGCCTCAGGTTTCTCCTCCTTAGGAGACCCCCTCTTTGCAGTCTTTCCCAGAACCTCCCACTGAGGAAGTACCCCGCAAAGTGTCGTGCAAGAGGAAGCACATGGACTCCACTGAGGAGTCACTGACTGAAGATACGGATTTTGATGATGGGGAAGGGTCCCCACGGTCACCCTGTAATGAGGTGTCCTTTGGTGACATCCTCGAGGTTCTTGGACTGAGGGGTGACTGTAAGTCCTCTAATACTTCCTCTGAGGAATCCATATTCCTGCAGGCTTTTCATGCCCGGCCCCTACCTCCTGGGTCACCCCACTTGCCGATGAGCTCTTCCAGATCATCGTCCAGCGCACATGGAAGGCTCCTGACATCCTGGAAGCAATACCAAGGAGACCAGATAAAATATTATTGCCCCTAGCTGAGCACCCAGATTGGTCATGAGGTCTTCCAGTAGATGTTATGGTGGTGGCGGCTGCAACTAAGAAGGATTTGGCAGAAGAGAGCCAAACTGTCCATCTGCCCAACAAAGGAGTCCCAGATGAGTGACATATTAGGGAAACATGGGTTTGTTTCATCAACCTTCGCCGTAAGGTCTTTGAGCTATTTAGCACACTTTACGAGGCTTCAGAGTGATCTTACCAACCAGCTGTCTGTAACCTTGGCAGGAGCTATTTCTGACGAGGTCTGTGACAATGTGACTTCTCAGCCACCCTAGAGTCCATTTCCAACTCTTCCATACATCATATTTTTCATGCAACGGAAGGGGCAGCTAGAGCAGCAGGCGTGGGTATAGTCACCAGACGACATGCCTGGATGCTCCTTTGCGGACTCCTTTAAGGCTTCCTTCATGAACGGCCCCATCGAGGCCGCTTCTTTGTTTGGCCCTAAGGTGAAAGATACACTGGCAAGGTGCAAACAAGATGGCAAGACCCTGTCTGCCGTTGTTGTCAAACACTCCACTCCTGAGTGATTCTACTCCAGAAATCAGAAGAGCGGGAAGATGTGGCACAGGAAATCACAGGGCTCTTTCAAGGATGCATGTGCTGAGTTCTCCCCTAGAGGCAGAGGGGCAAACTCCAATGGAAGATGCCCCTTTCAGGGCAGAGGAGGTCTGCGAAACGGGGGTACCAGAGATTCCTTTTCTGGCCAACCCTATCATTGTTCCTGAAGCTCACCTCTGGAAGCGGTCGGGGGTCATTTTTCCTTGGACCCCACTGCCTGGCAAAATATAACCACTGACTGTTTGGTACAATGGATAAATATCCAGAGGCTATCACATCCCCTTCCATCTTTGTACAATCTCATCCAGAGTATTACCCGACATTCCACCCAGTCAAAGGGAAGCAGCAGCGCACTAAATCCAAAAGCTTCTACAAAAAGAGTCATCCAGACGGTTCTCCCAGACCAGATAGGATCCGGATTTTACTCCATATTCTTTTTAGTGCCAAAAAAGACAGAGGACTGGAGACCAATTGTAGATCTTAGCACACTGAACAAATTTGTAAAAACAGAGAAATTCCAGATGGTCATGGTTCAGTCTATTCTTCCTCTTCTGGAAGAAGGCGATTGGATGTGCTCTGTAGATGTTCTTCGTGTTTCACTGTTGCAGTCATTACATTTGGGTAATCTGCTGGCAGGTTGTCCTCATTCGGCCTGATTAACAAAGTCTTGGGTCCTGCGTCGGTTGCTGTTCCTTCTTCCATGACGTCAGGGGTATAAAACATGCAGCCGACGCCATTACATCAGTCTTTCTTGCAGCGCAGTGCCCGAAGCAGAAGCAGTTCGCAAGTGCCTGTTGGCCGACTCCTGAAATTTTCGTTTTAGAGTTTCAGAACCAAAGTCTTCAACTAAAAGCCAAGTACCCCGTTGAGGAAACTTTTTCTTGCTCCTTACCGATGTCAGTAAAAGTTAATAATTGCATTACTTATGGGAAGCAAATACCTCATAAGGATTTTCATTTGTTACTGTATTCCTTGCATAGGCCCTGACTACAAAGAGCCTTGCTGTCGGTTTTGTGCTAAATTTAATCAACGCACGATTAAACGTAGGTATATTTTTGCTTTTAAATATTTTGGCTCAAGATTAATTATCCAGAAATTTCATCAGTTAGCAATCTGACTACCGGAATACCTAAAAAACGCAAAGAAAAAGACAGAGACAAACCGTCGAGGTCCAAAACCGACGATGCTTCTCTTAAGCCAGTCGCCGGTTCGCCGGTACTCAGTGAGACACTTTCACAGCCCCTGATACCCGCTACTTCTGATTCGCAGGCCTCTACTGAGACCCATTGGAGTCCAGTATGCTGCAAGATACTTCAATTATGGAACCCGTGGATGTCTCTACCTTAGATGGGTCCGGAGCCGCTGTGCAGGCACTGGCTTCTGAGGGTGTTTTCAGGACTACAGATTTGTATATTAGACCGACGCCATCTTCAAAACTAAGGCCAAAATCTAAATCTATGTCTAAAAAACTGACGCCTGGGCCACATGTGCAGGCCCCTATGCCTAAAAAACAAATTAGCAAAATGGCTGAAGATTTAATTACTCTGATCAGGGGTAGCCAACCCACTCCTTCTAAGAGGCCTAGGCAAGACATTGATTATGAATCTTCTGAACAGGATTCTATTTCTTCTGACTCTTCTAATGAACAGGATCTGTCTATTCCTACTTATGAGGACTCTGATGCAGAGGATTCCATTCCTTCTGCCTCTCCCCCTGAGGATTTTTCTTTTGGGGAAACTTTACATGCCTTAAGGGAACATTTCCACTGGGAAAGTTAGGATTTCTCTGAATCTAAAAAGAGACTTAGGGATTTTCTTCTACTTCCTCAACATAGGCCTTTGGCTATACCTCCTGTTCTAGACATTGTTGATGATGTTTTTTTCAGAATCTAGTATTACTCCTGATTATTTGCCTTTGGATCCTTGTAAGCCAGACAGATACTACAGGGTTCCTGACTCCCACAAATTCCTTTTCAAAAACCCTATTGCTGATCTTGAAACCATTTCTCAGGGACCCAAAGGGCATTAAGGCCTCTACTACCAAAAATCCCACCAGTTCTGATAGAGATTCCAGGGTGCTGGATAGATGGGGTAAGAAGGTTTACACTTCTGCAACCTTGGCAATCAGGGCTTTAAACTGTCAATTTCATATGCTTAAATATCAACAGCATATCATGGGATTACTTAAACAGAAAATGATGTTAATCTTTGACTGTGTGGAAAATAAAGAATTGCAGGATTTATTGCATTCAGCTGAGCAAGTTGGAAAACATACTTTGCAATGTGGTTTTGATTCCTTGGAGGCCTCTTGTAGGGCTGCTGTAACTGGGTCTGTGGTAAGAAGGCATGTTTGGCTCAAGGAGCAAACTCTGCCTGACCATGTTAAAGCAAAATTGTTGGATGCGCCTTTACAACAGGACCGTCCCTTTGGTAATAAGGCTGAAGAAGTGTTAAAAAAGATGGAAGATGAAGCTAAATCTATGCAAACTGTGAAATATTTCTTACATGTGCAACCTCCAAGATTTAGTAGGCACTGGCCTACTAAGAACTGGTTCTTTCCAGTCCCCACGAGAGCCACTCAGGTCAAATCAAGACATTCCAAAGGCTCCAGGTTTCAGTCACAAGCAACTTTTAGAACAAAACAATGGGGTGCCTCCACCTCCAAATCTGGACGCAACAAGGCACCTCCCTATGGTAAACAGTCTCAATGACTTCCCTCTACAGTCACCAAGCACTTGCCTCTTAGCCGCCCCTTTGAGGGGAAAACTAGCACTTCATACATGAAACTGGCAACTTATTACCCAGGACAAATGTGTTTTCAATATAGTATCCCAGGGATACAGATTTCACTTCCACACGTTGCCAATCCCAAACAGATGGCCAGATCTGCTCCCAAATCAGTGGGCAGAGGCCCAGAAACAAGTTCTGTCCCTCATGAACATGGGGGCTATTCAACCAGTACCAGAAGAGGGAAAGGGACAAGGTTTCTACTCCAGACTTTTCCTGGTACCCAGAAAAGACAAATCATGGCGTCCAATTCTGGACTTATCCACTCTAAATACATTTCTGGATATTCCAAAATTCAAGATGCTGACTCCTCAACAGTTACTACCTATGCTAGGCAAAGATGCCTGGTTGGTAACTCTAGACTTAAAAGAGGCTTACCTGCATATGTCAGTCAGAGAATCTTGCAGAAGATACCTCCGCTTCAAAGCAGGCTACTCGCATTACCAGTTCTCTGCACTGCCCTTTGGCTTATCTACTGTGCCCAGGGTCTTCACAAAGTGCCTGGCACCAGTAATTGCATTTTGCAGGCAAAGGAGTATTCAAATATGTCCATACCGGGACGATTGTCTAATTCTGGCAGAAAACAAGGACAGTCTTCTAAAGCATCTGGCGTTTGTAAAAAGGGTTCTAACTTGCCTAGGGTACACCATAAATGAAAAGAAATCACAACTGGTACCCTCTCACAAAATTACATTCCTGGGTGCAAGCTTGAGTACAACTGCCCAGATGATTTATTACGCCAGAAAAGCAAATTCAGTTAATGACTTACTTCAAACAGGTGGCCACAAAAACCCTGCTATATCTGCAAGACAAATTCTGCAAGCCTTGGGGTTCATGGCCTCCTGCATTCTTCTAATTCCATATGCAAGACTGCATATGAGGAAACTTCAGTGGTACTTAAAAAGTTTATGGAGTCAACATTGTCACAGCCTGGAAACAATGATTCCTGTTATACCTTGCCTGCAACTAGAGTTCCTATGGTATTAGAAAAATATAGTACTCACTATTGAGGTAGCGGTAAGTAAAATACAAAATGCAAAAGAAAATCAAACCACTACTCCACGGCTATTCGAAAAAGAAATTCCAAAATGCTAAGCTCTTTTAAAAATTTATTTAAAACGTAAAAAGTCCATTAATATTAATAACGTTCACATAGCCAGCATAAGCAGCTTGTAAAAGCATATATCAGTTCAGTATAAAAAAACACATAAACCCTTCAGTTCTGAATGATTGTAAGTGGCGTTCTTGAACACTCTTCGCAAAAGGTTTAACCTTCAACGGTTAGCCGCCGTATTCAAAATCTTTTGAACAAGAAGGTATGCAGCAGTAAAAATACAACAGTTAGCTTACATTGCTGATGGACCTCTCAATATATTTTCAATGTTGCTGAACCTCTTAGTTGGTGGTAGAAAAATTCCCATCAAAACTTTAAACAATACTGGTGCTGTAGAAGCAGGTAGAACACCAAACTGTAGAAACAAATAAGTCGTCCTAAATAACATTCGATAAGCGCGTTCGGTAAAACCTTCATCAGATCGTAATAATCAGGGACTCCATTAGCTAAATTTATAAGCTTCGTGTAGCCAATAGAATTTAAAAACACAGACAACACCTTCTCTATAAAAAATGATGGCCCATCAAAATAGGAGTTTATCGACACACCTTCTATTCAACCAATAGTAGGCCTCCTTGCCTTTAACAATGGTTTTAAGGGAATGACTGCATTCAGCCCGGGAGGGTGATCAGCTCGCAAGTTTACTATCCACTTAGTCTCACATAACTCAGTCTTATTACGAATATCTCATCTTTTATGACCTTCAGATATTTTTTCAATTGCTTTAAACAGAAAACTATGAGTAGGAAATCTTGAAATATGCACCGCTAAAGCATTATGTATGTCCCCTCTACAGATATCACCCAAGTTCCATAGCAGTCTCTTTCTGAATATCTGGTTGGTCTTGCCAACATAAAAAGATGTGCAATTTTGACAGGTAGCTAAATAAACAAGATTTTTAGAGGCACAAGTAATCTTGCAGTTGAAAGATAAAGAATGTCTTGTCCATATTTGGATGCTTAAAGGTACTGGTAATATCAATATGGTTACAAGCAGAGCAATTTCCACATTGAAATGTTCCTTTACGTCCTATTAACGCTGGTTTTGGAAATCCATCCTTCATGCATAAAAGTCGTTTTACATTCTTTTTATTCTTAAAAATAAAATGCGGACTATCACCAACTATGGTTCGAAGTTTAGGATCCTGCGTCAAAATCGGCCAAAACTTATTGACAATAACCCTATTCTGTTTATTGTCAGTACTGTAGGTCATCATTAGCCGCATAGGAGAAGTATCTGGCTTCATCCCCTTTAATGCTAAATTAGGCTGCTGTAGTCGATTTTTATAATATTTGCTAGTATGTATACTAGTATCATTTTCAGTATAACCTCATGCCTGTAAACGTTTCTGCAAATCAGCCACTTCTTGCTGAACAGTTACTTCCTGTGTGCATCTCCTATTAATCCCAGAAATCTCATTCTTCATTATATTATCCGTCACATATCTCGCATGCATACTGCTCTTATGGAAATAATGATTTCTCCAAGTTGATTTTCTATAAAGTGATGTCTCCATTGAGCCTTCTCTATTAAGCTGAACTGTTAAGTCCAGAAAATGAACGGACTCTCATGAAAATTTACTTGTAAACTTTAGAAAAGATGTGGTTTCATTCAAATAATGCAGGAACAACAAGAACTAGGTTTCATCCCCATCCCAAAGCAAAAAAAGGTCATCCACAAAACGACCACAAAATTTTACTTGTTGGAACCAAGGATTTGAGGTGCTCAGAATGTATCTGCTTTCCCAATCTGATAAAACAATATTGGCATAACTGTTAGCGCATTGAGTGCCCATGGCAACCCCCCAGTGCTGCCAATAAATGAGTGGTCCATAGACGAAGAAATTTGTGTCTAATACAATCTCCAGTAGTGAGCATAGTAAATTAGCATCTTTGTTACTGGATGATTCTCTAATCACTTTTCTTACAGTCTCTGTCCCATACTCATTAGGTGTTGAAGTAAATAGGTTTGCAACATCCATCGTAGTCAATAACAAATTTCCTTTATCTGCTAGTGACTCCATAACTGTTTTTAACTTCATCAAAAAATCATCTCTGTCTTTAAGGACACTCTGGATACTGAGTAATATATCTTTCAGTTCCTTTTCAACAAACAAAGTAAAATTTTATGGTCGTTTTGTGGATGACCTTTTTTTGCTTTGGGATGGGGATGAAACCCAGTTCTTGTTCCTGCATTATTTGAATGAAACCACATCTTTTCTAAACTTTACAAGTCAATGTTCACGAGTGTCCATTAATTCTCTGGACTTAACAGTTCAGCTTAACAGAGAAGGCTCAATGGAGACATCACTTTATAGAAAATCAACTTGGAGAAATCATTATCTCCATAAGAGCAGTATGCATCTGAGATATGTGGCGGATAATATAATGAAGAACGACTTTTATGCATGAAGGATGGATTTCCAAAACCAGCATTAATAAGATGTAAAGGAACATTTCAATGTGGAAATTGCTCTGCTTGTAACCATATTGATGGTAGCAATACCTTTAAGCATCCAAATATGGACAAGACATTTACTTTCAGCTGCAAGATTACTTGTGCCTCTAAAAATCTTGTTTATTTAGCTACCTGTCAAAATTGCACATCTTTTTATGTTGGCAAGACCAACCAGATATTCAGAAAGAGACTGTTACGGCACTTGGGTGATATCCGTAGAGGGGACATACATAATGCTTTAACTGTGCATATTTCAAGATTTCCTACTCATAGTTTTCTGTTTAAAGCAATTGAACAAATATCTAAAGGTCATAAAAGAGGAGATATTAGTAATAAGACTGAGTTATGTGAGACTAAGTGGATAGTAAACTTGCGAGATGATCGCCCTCCCGGGCCGAATGCAGTCATTCCCTTAAAACCACTGTTAAAGGCAAGGAGGCCTACTATTGGTTGAATAGAAGATGTGTCGATAAACTCCTATTTTGATGGGCCATAATTTATTATAGAGAAGGTGTTGCCTGTGTTTTTAAATTCTATTGGCTACATGAAGCTTATAAATTTAGCTAATGGAGTCCCTGATTATTACGATCTGATGAAGGTTTTACCGAAAGCGGTTATCGAATGTTATTTAGGACAACTTATTTGTTTCTACAGTTTGGTGTTCTACCTGATTCTACAGCACCAGTTTTGTTTAAAGTTTTGATGGGAATTTTTCTACCACCAACTAAGAGGTTCAGTAACATTGAAAGTATATTGAGAGGTCCAGCAGCAATGTAAGCTAACTGTTGTATTTTTACTGCTGCATACCTTCTTGTTCAAAGGATTTTGAATACGGCGGCTAACCATTGAAGGTTACACCTTTCGCGAAGAGTGTTCAAGAACACCACTTAAAATCATTCAGAACTGAAGGGTTTATGTGTTTTTTTATACTGAACTGATACATGCTTTTACAAGCTGCTGATGCTGACTATGTGAACGTTATTAACATTAATGGACTTTTTACGTTTTAAATAAATTTTTAAAAGAGCTTAGCATTTTGGAATTTCTTTTTCAAATAGCCGTGGAGCAGCGGTTTGATTTTCTAGAGTTCCTATGGTGGGCAGAGGCCTGCCACCAAAACAAGGGACTGCCATTCACTCCACCCCCTACCGCTCAAACACTAACAACAGACGCATCAGACTATGCTTGGGGGGCTCATCTGCCAGGGAAGTGCATTCAGCACAAATGGAGCCCAAATCAAATGCACCTACATATCAATCAGAAAGAGATGCTAGCTGTACAGAATGCTCTGACAGCCTTCAAGGATTACCTTCATCCAGGACAACTAAAGATAAAGACGGGCAACACCACAGTTATATGGTACATAAACAAGCAGGGGGGTGCACATTCCAACCCCCTTTGCAGACTAGCCATGGCATTGTGGAACATGGCCTTGACCTATCAGATACAACTACAAGCTCAATTCTTGCCAGGAAAGCTAAATACTCTGGCAGATGAACTAAGCAGAAATCTTATGGACCCACACGAATGGAAACTGGAACCACAAGTTTTCAACATGTTGACATGCAAATGGGGGAGCCCAGACATAGATCTTTTTGCCTCACCCCAGAACTATCAAGTTGGACAAATTCTGCACAAGAATTCATCACAAAAAAGCTTGGAAAGTGGATGCTGCATCATGCAGCTGGAAAAACCTGTCAGTCTATGCTTTTCCCCCTCTGCTCTCCAAAGTTCTACTAAAAGTCAAACAGGAAAAACCAAAAATGATTCTGATTGCTCCAGACTGGCCTCACCAACACTGGTACCCACTCCTGCGCAATGTGTCACACCTTCCTCCGTGACACCTGCCTCAGACACCTTACCTACTGCCCCAGCAGAACTACCAAGTTCTGCACACACAGATCCAAACTTTGAATCTTGCAGCGTGGCTAATCAACTAATTTCACCCTTAGCATCCCTCAGCAAACCTGTGATGGATGTCATTTTGGAGGCTAGAAGGCCTAGTACTAGAAAATCTTATGCTGACAAATGGAAGAGATTATGTACATGAACCAGTCACAAGGAATAAGCACAGCAATGCCCAATATTCCTCAGATTCTGCAATACCTAACTGAGATGCTTCACAAGGGCCTATCTTTTTCTTCCATAAAAATCCATGCCTCTGCCATTTCAGCTCATTACAACATAGAACCTCCCGTCTTCTCTCATCCTCTGCTAAAGAAGTATCTCAGAGGGGTCAAAAATTTAAGACCTCCCAGGAGAGCACCAACTCCTGCATGGGACCTCAATTTTGTTTTAGAAAAACTCACTCTCCCTCCTTTTGAGCCAGCTGCTACTGCAGACCTAAAATTCCTCTCCTGGAAAACAGCTTTCCTTTTAGCAGTTACGTCAGCTAGAAGGATTTCAGAATTACAGGCTCTTATGGCAGTGGAGCCTTTCATTATTTTGTCATCCGGACAGGGTGGCTCTCAGGACCAATCCATCTTTCATGCCTAAGGTGGTATCCAGTGTGGCTCTTAATCAGACCATTCATCTGACAACATTCTTCCCCAATCCACAGAACAAAGGTGAGCAGATTCTGCATTTATTGGATGCACACAGTACTTGGGACGAAATCTCTAAGAAAATCTGAACAACTATTGGAGGCATTTGCTGCAGGGGCAGAGGGAAAGGCTATTTCAAAGCAGATTATTTCCAGATGGATACTGGCACTACCAGGTTATACCTCATACCATGCTTTTCGGCCCCAAAACTTGGACCGAACCACAAAAGGAGGGGGAGTATCGATATTCATCAAAGATACCCACACCTCCAGGTTGGTGGCAAAGCACGAAGCATCAGAGACTATCCATGTGCAACTAACAGTGGGTAAAACTGCCTTCCAGTTAACAGCCTGCTACAGACCACCCTCCCAAACCCAGGAACCCCACTCGGCCTTCCTGAGAACACTGGAAAATATGAAGGTCTCTCCGAACACCATTATATTGGGCGACTTCAACTACCCAAACATAGATTGGGAGCATTACTCTAGCTCCAACACCCTTGCCCAAAGGTTCCTAGAATTCATAAACTCAAATGCTATGGAACAACTTGTTACCACTCCCACAAGAGGGGAAAACATACTGGACCTGATCATCACCAACATGGGGACTCTATGCTCCAGACCAGAAGTGTATCCCTCACTGGTAAGATCAAACCATAAACTGGATATTCACATCCCAACCCCACCCCCTGCCCAGAAAACCGCAGTGAAAAACTTCTCTAAAGCAAATTTCACACTCCTCAAAACCGAGGTGGAATCCTTCAAAGCCCCCGGGCCTGTGGAAAATACGGCCCAGACCGCAGAATCCTTTATAAATGCATGAACACTTTCAGGAATGCATGGATCATGCAATCCCAAATAAAACCAAGACCCAATCTTCCAAAGGCAGACGACCTGTCTGGTGGACCCCAGCCATAAACAAACTATACAATAGAAGGAGGAAGCTACTACATGATAGAGCAAAATCCCAAAAAGGGAAGGCATCTCTGATCAGTATTAGCAAAAAACTAAGGGCACTCATAAAATCGTCAAAGGCCAGCTTCGAGAGAAAAATTGCACAGGACACTAAGGATAATCACAAGGCTTTCTTTAGTTATGTTAGGAACCTGGGTGGGAATTCCCAGATATGCTCAGAATTGGTCCAAAATGACAAAAAATACACTGATCCCACAGACATTGCCAACATCCTAGCTGACAGGTTCAGCGCAAACTTCTCCCCCCCCCACACCAAAGGGCAAATTTCTATCCCAGGGAGTGCTGCCCCTGACATCTCAGATGCTCAGGTGGGAGCCGCCCCTCCCAAAGCAAAACACACAGCATCAATGGGACCAGACGGTGTCCCAGGCTGCCCCTACATGAACTCCAAGAAGAGCTAAACCCAAACATAAAACTACTGTTCAATCTCAGCCTTACTACAGGATATGTACCCAAAGAGTGGCGTACAGCAACAGTGGTCCCTCTCCACAAAGGTGGTGCCTCACCGGACCCTGGAAACTATCGCCCCATAAGCCTGACTAGCTTGGTCTGCAAAGCTATAGAAAGGATCATCATGGACCTCATAAATAAAGATATTGAGGACCTACAGACACTGGATCCTACCCAGTTCGGCTTTGTTAAGGGCAGATCCTGCCTCTTAAACCTGGTTAACTTCTTTGAAACAGTCACCAAGGCCATTGACGAAGGGAAGGTGGTCCACACAGCCTATCTGGACCTCGCAAAAGCCTTTGATACAATACCCCACTCGGGCATTATAGATAAGCTCACCAGCTTAAATATAAACCCCTATGTCACTAGATGGGTTGCAAACTGGCTCAAGGACAGAACCCACATGGTTAGAATTGCTGGAGCCATGTCAGACTCCAAACCAGTTACAAGTGGCGTCCCACAAGGCTCAGTCCTGGGACCTCTTGTTTGGTATATATATTTCTCGGCGGTACAGGCCAACACGGAAGGACTGTGGCTGACCAAGTTCGCAGATGACTGCAAACTGGGCGCCATAATCGACTCTCCAGCCGACACAAGCATCCTCCAAAGGGCTTCATAGAAACAGACAACTGGTGCCAGAGCCATGGCCTCAAGCTAAACGCCAAAAGTGTATAGTCATCCCCTTTGGCAAAAACAAAGTGCCCACAAATTACCAAATAGGTGGTAATCCATTAAGTACAGAAGAAGTAATTAGGGACCTGGGGACCCAAGTTGATAGCAATCTCTCATTTGACAACCACGTGGCCAAAGTGGTTAGAAAAACATTTTATATAGCCCACCTAATCATGAAGGGATTCACATCTAGATTAGGGGAGGTCATCGTGCCTCTTTACTCATCCCTCATCAGGCCCATAATCGAGTACAATGTCCCTTTTGGGATGTACCTTACCAAACACCTGCAGCAACCGGAAAGACCCCAAAAGTACCTCACCAAGAGGATCAAAGGGCTCAAACAGATGCCATATGCTGCCCGGTTAAAGAAACTCCAGCTCTACTCAGTGGCATACCGCCTGCTCAGAGATGACCTGTGCCTGACGTATAAGGCCATGTCCAACCCGGAATTAAGGGACATGCTGCACCTCAAAAAATCCAAATCCCATCGAGCAACACACTCGAGAGACTTGAACCTCAGCACTGTAATAAATAGGACATGCTGGAGGGACAGATTCATAACCCAGAGGCTCCCTTCACTCTGGAATAAAATCCCAGTCCAGGTTAGGCAGAGTCCCTCATTGACTCTCTTCAAGAGGAATCTTGATGAGTGGATGGGAGAGCGTAGGTTTACCCCGGGTATCACTTCTGTGTCACTGTTAGACAGAGGCACAGTATTCTAACCTCAAAAAAGGGCATAGCAAAATTAATTTAAAATGGGTGGCGAAAGCCAAACATACTCTGGCTAGGCTTATAAATGCCCTAGGGCAGATAGCCTAGTATGAACCTATGAACCTATAAGCCATTGTATTCATTTCTGCTATATGCACCATGGTAAACCTTTTCCCAAGGGGATCAGGTCTCATTCTACCAGGGCTGCATCTACTTTTGCAGCCTTTCTCACGGAGGTTCCTACCAGAGACATTCTAGAAGTTGCTAGCTGGAGCTCAGTTCATACGTTCACCAAACATTACCATTTACCCCTCTTCTCTAAATCCAGAGCTGGCTTTGCCACTGTTGTCCTGCAGGGCCTTATAACTGCTCCTAATGCTGTATAAATCCATCCTCCCAACCATAGCTTTGGGATTCTACCCAAATGTAATGACTGCAACAGTGAAATACGAAGAACATAGTACAGTTGTGTACACTTACCATAAATGTAGAAGTTCGAGTGTATTCACTGTTGCAGTCCTGATTACCCACCCTTCAGCCCACTGTTTTTCTCGTACTATACCTCTCTTTTCTTTTACTATGTTCAAAAGCCTTTTTGTGTGTATTTGCTTTTGTTTGGAGGTATATCTTTTTTGTTTTAAGTTATATACTTGCATATACATATATATTTTTGGCTCCTCATTTGGGGGGGCACCTGATATCTGGGGCAAGAAAAGCTGATGTAATGGCGTCGGCTGAATGTTTTATACCCCCTGACGACCTGACGTCATGGAAGAAGGGACAGCAACCGACGCAGGACCCAAGACTTTGTTAATCAGGCCGACTGAGGGCAACCTGCTAGCAGATTACCCAAATGTAATGACTGCAACAGTGAATACACTCAAACATCTACATTTATGGTAAGTGTACACAACTGTACTATCTTCATGATGCGTATTACCACATAAAAATGGACAAACGCTCAAGAAAATACCTCTGCTTCTGCCTAGGAGCCAGTCACTACCAATTTTGAGCTCTGCCCTTCGGTCTCTACAGCCCCCAGAGTGTTCACAAAATGCATGGCAGTGGTTATCGCTCACTTGCGACTTCAAGGATTCCAGGCGTTTCCATATTTAGACGACTGGCTCCTAACCACCCCCACCAAGTGTCTACTGGAAGAAGCCCTGCATGACACTGTCCTAACAGCTCAAAGCCTGGGAATTGCTATAAACTGGGAGAAATCCAACATGACCCCAACTCAGTCTTTGGAATTTATAGGGGTACTGTTGGACAAGAGAAATTGCACAGCATCCTTTCCGGAACACAGGCTTCTCAGAATAAGACAGCAGGTTCAACCTCTGCTTTGTCACCACATATCTCACACTTGATCTATACTACAGCTCTTGGGGTCAATGGCAGCCACGATCACTATTGTTCCTCTAGTCAGATTCCACATAAGGCTCCTTCACTGGCTACTTCTCACTCAGTGGTACCCTCTACACCATCCTTTGTCTTTTCAGATAAGTGTAACTCAGAGATGCAAGCATGATTTACTCTGGTGGACATATCGAAATCCCCAACAATGGTCTCGCCCCTTCAACCATCAGCCGATAGCCACGGTGACCACAGATGCCTCCCTGATGGGGTGGGATGGGGTTCTATGTCAGGGAAACTCTGTCCAAGGCACCAGGTTGGAGACAGAGGCCCTTTTGCATATCAATGTCCTGGAACTGAGGGTGGTGCTTCTAGGGTTGCAAGTATTTCATTTCATCCTTCCATCAGGGACTATTACGATCCAGTCAGTGGTTTGGTACATCAACAAACAAGGGGGCACCAGATCTTAGCCGTTATGCTGAGAGGCCCTGACAATATGACAATGAGCGATAGCATACAACCACTTTCTAATTGCAATGCACATTCCTGGGAGCTACATCGTGATAGCGAAAAAATTGAGCAGGTGCATTCTACAACCTCATGAATGGTCCCTCAATCCTATGATAGCAGCAAAAATCTTCAACCGCTGGGGCCAGCCTTGCTGTGACCTATTTGCCTCACCAACCAACTACAAGTGCAGCGACTACTTTACCCTAATCCACCCCCCTCGGGGACAGTCACTGAGAGACGCTCTAGTCCACGCTTGACCCTCGGGTCTACTTTATGCTTATTCTCCTCTTCCTCTCATCTCCCACTTTCTGAAGAAACCACAACAGTTGAAGAGTAAAGTGATCCTCATTGCTCCATATTGGCCTCGACTAGTCTGGTTTCCCTTCCTCTGGCCTCACGTGCTATATCAACCGTGAATACTCAATTCATCCATAACATTGATCTCCCATCCACCGGGTCTGATTCACCCCAATCTAACAACCCTGAAGCTGACAGCTTGGTTTCTCCACTTTCATTGATTGCCAGACATGAAAACCTCTTGTCCCCTGTGCGCAATATTCTTATTGCATCTCATATATCATCCACCAGACTAATTTATCTTAACAAATGGAAAAGGTTCTCTCTGTGGGCAGCAAATAAACAATGAGACCCCTTGTCAGCCCCAGATTCGGTGGTGCTGGATTACTTATCACATCTTTTCCACTGTGGGGTGTCTGCCTCTACTATACGTGTGCATTTAGCTGCCATCTCAGATTTCCATATTGGTTTTCAAGATTCCTCACTTATGTCACATAGACTCAGTAAAACTTTCTTGAAAGGAGTTATCCACCTAAAACCTCCCTTTAGAGAACCGGTACAACCTTGGGATTTGGCATTGATTCTGCAAGCTCTTAACAGCCCCCCCCTTTGAACCTGCGTCTTCATGTGATGTAAAATATGTCTCTTGGAAGTCTTTGTTTCTGATTGCAATTACATAGGCCAGACGCTTGTCAGAACCTCAAGGCTTATGCATCAGACCTCCCTATCTTATCTTCCAAAAGGATAGGGTATCACTGAGAACTAATTCTTCCTTTTTACCAAAAGTGGTGTCAGAGCGGTCTGTCAACCAATCTATTGACGTTCCACTGTTTTTTCCTAACCATTCTAACAAGCGAGAGTATTGCCTACACTCCTTGGATGTTCATAGGTAAATACGATTTTGTCTGGGCAGAACAAAATCTACCTGTAAATCAGACCAACTGTTTCTGGCTTTTTCTGGACTTAAATGAAGTCATCCTGTATCAAAAGTTACATTGGTTTCATGGGTGAGAAATTGTATTACCTTTATCTACAACAAAAACAATCTCACCTTGCCTCATAGAGTGAAAGCTCATTCTACAAGATCTGTGGCAAATTCAGCAGCTTTCCATGCGAAGGCTTCCCTCAATATTTGCTCAGCTGCAACTTGAGCCAAACCTCATACCTTTATTCTTCATTACAAATTGGACTTGGCCTGTTACCATAATGTTCCATCTGTGTTGTTGATCTGTGTTCATTCATTACTTCCCACCCTGCGTCCCCCACTTCTGGAGGTTCTTGGTTGATCTCATGTACTTCTTCCTTGTAGGTCTGTTATGACCAGAGGGTAGCCTTTACTTTTATCTATCAACTTGCAAACTCGATCTGAGGTAACAGGGAGCAGATCATTCTGGGTAGGACCTTGGCTTGAGAGTTTTTGGCTGACGTGAGCTTGATGTTAGCCGTCTCGGTTCCGAGGACGGAACCAATAACCCATCAGTAATGAATGAACGAAGATCAACAACACAGTTGGAACGTTATGGTAAGCCATAACTTCTTTTTAATGCAGTAGTTGTACTAAGAAATTGTCAGAAGCCATGCTGGGTATTGGTTAGTAGTTTATTAATGTGCAGGTAATCTGTGATTTGTTTATGGACAATTATTTCAAGAATTTTAGAGAGTGGAGCCAGGATTGCTGTAGGTCAGTAGTTTCAGAGGTCAGTAGAAGGGCCTCCTTTATGAATATTATATGTGAGATTTTCCAGATGTTGGGGACTTGGTTTTCAATTAAAGATCTGTTAATAAGGATGAAAACTGAATAGGAGGTGGCATCAGCGGTTAAGTTTAGGAAGTTTGCTGATAAGTTGTCTGCTGCTAGAGTGATTGGCTTTAGTTTTTTGATAATTTTTATTGATACTGCTTGCAGTGAGAATATGGTTTTATTATTGTCTGGAAGGAAATTGGTTGAGGGTAGAAGAAGGGTTTTGTTTTTTAGACAATGCTAGTATAATCTCAGTAAAGTATGTATTAAATTTGGTGGCAGTATTGTCATTAGTATTGGTTGTAGTAGGAGGTGGAGTGGTAACATTACCTCGTTGGAGGATCTTGTTTATGGTTGTCCAGAATTTTTGTGGGTTATTATGGTGCATGATTTGGGCTTTGGAGTAATAATTTATTTTATCCTATCTAATGCATTTTTTGATTGATTTCTGAGTTCATGATACGTTTGAAGTGCTGAGTGGGATTTGGTTGTTTGCCAGTGTTTCCATGCTTTATCTCTTGTCCGTAATAGGGATCTTGTTTCTTTAGTTAGCCATGGGGCAAGGTTAGATTTGACTCTCATGGTTCTTGTGGGGGTTTGGGCATTTAGGAGAGACAAGAAGGTGGTATTACAATAGTGAATGGCTTCATCTAGGGGGGAGATGGGTGAGTGGTGTCCAGTCACAGTGTTTAAGATTATATATGTGGTCGTCAAGGTGAGGTGTCTTTTGTTCCTAATTTTCTGGTAAATAATTTGTTTGGTTGAACTGATATTCTGTCTGAGTAAGTAGGTTGGTTGGTGGTCAATGAGGCTGTCTGGTAGACAACTGTAGTGAGAGGAGATGTTTGGTCTGTTGGTCAGTATCCAGTCAAGTATTGATTGCTTGTTGGATGTTTTATTATACTTGTTGGGCTGGTGGATGAGTTGGGGTGAAACTGTGTAGGTTGATGTAATTTTTAGGGGTTTGGAAAATACAGTCTGCCTACTCTATGTTGAAGTCGCCCATAATTATTGTTTCCTGAGGAAGTGGTTCTGATACCCAATTTAGTATGTGATCAACTGTCTGTGTATTATCTACTGGAGGGATATACATGACAATTATGTTTATATGTTTTTTTGGGATCAGTAATCAGTTTTGTAAGTATTAACACTGAATTATTAAATGTCAGAGTTTTAATGCCCAGTAATTGTAAGGATAGTTGGCTTTTGGAGAGGAGGACTATTCCACCTCCTCTTTTACCTAGCCTGTCCTTATGAATGATGTTATATCCTGGTGGGAGTATTTCATTGTCAGAGATTTCTGGTTTTAACCAAGTTTCAGTGATAAGGTCGATGTCTGGGGAGTATAAAGTGAGGTTAGCACGAAGTACCGTATTTTGTTTTTGATACTCCTAATATTAATATTTATTATTAGGATATTATTTTTATGTCTAGGGTGAAAGAGAGTTGAGTGGGGCAGGTTGTTGTTTGAGGCTGTATTAATATGGATGAGAGGCTGGGGGGCCAGGAGTAGGGTGAATGTCTCTGCTACAGGCTAGATTGAAAACAATTATGGCTAGGGTTTTTAAATATTTCATTATATGTTTGCTGAAATTTTTTGGTGTGTTCGAATGTGTGGGTATGAGAGTAGTTTATAGTGAGTCTGATGTGATGGTGGTATGTTAATTAAAGAGCAAGAGATAGAAATGTTTGTGGGCTTTGCTCTTGTATGGTAGTTGTGAGAGGTATAATGTGGAGAGATGGGCTCATTTAGGTTGTGGAGGTAGGCTGTGGTAATTGTACCTACTGTTAGTATTATTAGCAGGGTTGTTAGAGTACCTATTTGTTGTTTGTACTGTGTGGGACAGTGGTGAAGGCCTATTGTTATAGGTTGTTTGTTTTTAATGGCCATGTTAGTATATGGTGATAGGGTTGTTGGTTTAGCTAGGTGTGGTTTTAGAGGGAGTAAATAAGTTATTAGGTATTTGGTTAGGGCAATTTGTGGTGGCAGGCTTTGATTTGTTGTTGAAGCCTGTTGGGGAGTGCTGAATGCATAAGGTGGTGATTTGTAGTTGGGTGGAGAAGGCAGTGGGAGTGGCTGGATAAGTATAAACCTAAGGAGGAGGGTGGTGGTAATGGGGGTAGGGTAGAGGAGCAGAGTGAGCCCGAGCGTAGCGAGGGCGAATGGAGCTGGTTGTTCCGAGACAGTAGGGTGTGCAAGCTACAAGAAAAAAAATCTGTTGCTGGGCAAGGGAGTAATACACTGGGGTTTCCTGCTCTAAGTTCGAGTAGATGTTCATCGTGCATACAGCTGCAGTCATAACAGATGGGTTCTCCTGCCGTCAGGCAGGTCCTCGGTCGGCCGAATTCCAAAGTCTAGGTCCGGCGTCGGTTGTTGTCGCTTCTTCCCTGACGTCAGTGCGACAGGGGTATAAAGGAACCAGCCAAAGCCATTTTCTTCAGTCTTTCTTGCCGCATGGTGCCCGAAGCAGAAGCAGTTCGCAAGTGCCGGTCGGCCAGCTCCTGAGATTACGAAAATTTGGAAACCAAAGTCTTCTTGAAAGCTAAGTACCCCGTTGGAGAAACTTTTCTTGCCTCAGACCGATGTCAGACAAAGTTAATAGTTGTATTTCTTGTGGGAAGCAAATACCGCATAAGGATTTCCATTCCCTCTGTATACCTTGTTTAGGCCCAGACCACGACGTCTCGCTCTGTCGCTTTTGTGCTACATTCAACAAACACACCGTTAAGCGTCGGGTGGAGTTCCCCCAGCATTATTTTGGGAAAGCATTTAATTATATTATGTTGTCGGATACTCCAACTCCAGTTTTGTCTAAAAACCGCATAGATAAGGACCGACACACTAGGTCCGCGGCCTCTACCGACACCACGCCAAAACCGACTACACGTGGCCCGGTTCTCAGCGAGGTGCCTACGCAGCCCCTGACTACCGACGACACTTCTTTGGCGGTGTCTCCTGTGCCCGAGGTCGCTGGCTGCTCGGCCCACACCCAGACTACAGGTACCGAAGCCACTCTTGGCGTTGAAACTCAGAATGTGGACAGGTCCACCTCCACTCAAGGTATCTTCAGACCTTCCTCTTCTTTCTCCATCAAGGCTTTCACTAAGTCTAAAGCAACCATGCACTCTAAGAGATAAGCTACACAGGGCCCATCTCCAGGCCCCATGCCTAAGAAACAGATGCTTAAAATGGCTGAGGATTTAATTACTCTTATCAGAGGTTCTCAGCCCCCACTGGACAAAAGGCCCAGAGTGGAGGAAGATTCCCCCTCCTCTGATCAGGGCTCCATTATTTCAGAGCACTCTGATGATCTGATGATCAGGAGCATTCTTACTCCCCTTTTGAAGACTCTGATGCGGAGGAGTCCATCCCTTCTGTATCCCCCCTGAGGATTACTCATTTGGGGAAACTTTGCATACCTTAAGGGAACACTTCCATTGGGAAGGCCAAGATTATTCATATTCCAAGAAAAGGCTTAGGGAATTTCTCTTGCTACCTCAGCACAGGCCTCTGGCTATACCTCCTGTCTTGGACATCCTAGATGATGTTTACTCGGAGGCCTGCCTTAACCCGGACTCTCTACCTCCAGCTCCAGTTAAGCCTGACAGGTACTACAGGGTTCCTGACTCTCACCAATTTCTATACAAAAGCCATGCTGCTGACCCAGAAACCATCTCACAGGGCCCCAACGGAGTTAAGGCCTCCACTGCTAAAAATCCATTACCTTGCAAGAGAGATTTCAGATCCTTAGAAAGGTGGGGAAAAAAGGTATATACCTCGACTACCTTAACCATGAGGGCCTTAAACTGTCAGTTCCATATGCTAAAATACCAACAGTTTTTGTTATCACAATTGAAAAGTAAAATGTCACAACCTGAACAACCAGACTTGAAGGAGTTGCAGGATTTGATGCATAGTGCAGAACAAGTGGGTAAGCATACCTTACAATGTGGTTTTGATGCTCTAGAGGCCTCATGTAGAGCTGCTGTTACAGGATCACTCATACGTAGGCATGCCTGGCTCAAGGAACAAGCCTTGCCTGATCATGTCAAAGCTAAGTTACTAGACGCCCCTCTTCAAAAGGATGTACTATTTGGTGCTAATGCTGAGGAGGTATTAAGGAAAATGGAGGAAAAGGCTAAATCAATGCAAACTGTGAAAGATTTTCTACGGGTACAACCCCCCACGTTTTAGTAGAAATTGGCCTTCCAAAAACTGGTCCTTTCCTGCCATGGACAGACCCCAAAGAGGCAGATACAGGCGCCCGAGGGGCAGAGGACAATTCCAAGGATCGTTTAGAGGCAGACATTGGCAAGCTCCAACACAAAGAGGTGGTGAGGATAACTGGCAATCTTTCAGAAAGCATACCCAATGACTTTCCCCTTTGCATGCCATGCGAGTCTCAAATGGCAGTCCCCTTAGGAGGAAAGCTGGCATTGTTTTCAAAAAATTGGCATATTGTCACAAAGGACAAATGGATCCTGGACATTATAAACAGAGGCTACAAATTTCATTTTCACACCCTTCCAAAAATGAGAGGCATGCCAAACCTGCCACACAATCAAAGGGCAGAGGCACAAAGGCAAATTACAGATCTCATAAACATGAAAGCTATTCAAGAGGTACCTACGCACGAACAAGGTCAAGGTTTTTATTCCAGGCTATTTCTGGTACCAAGCAAGGGAAAAGATTGGAGACCTATTTTGGACCTATCCATCCTAAACACATTTCTACTTGTACCAAAATTCAAGATGCTCACTCTACAGCAACTTCTTCCCATGCTGGGTAAGGAGTCTTGGCTGGTAACATTGGACCTCAGGGAGGCATACCTGCATGTCCCAATCAGACAAAATTGCAGAAGGTACCTCAGATTTCTTGCAGGTTCAACCCATTATCAATTCTCTGCATTGCAATTTGGCCCAGAATATTCGTGAAATGCCTGGCATCAGTAATTGCCTACTGCAGACTTCAAGGGATACAAATATACCCCTATTTGGACGACTGCCTGATCCAAGCGGACAGCAAGCACATTCTTCTGAAACATCTGGCATATGTAATAATGTTGTTGAACTCTCTGGGATACACAGTCAACAAAAAGAAATCAAGGCTAATACCCTCTCGGAAGATAATTTTCCTGGGTGCCAATTTGGACACAAACACCCAGATGGCCTACCTCACGCCAGAGAAGCAGGGGCAACTAATTCAATACTTCAGAGCACTAGCAAATTGCACCAGGCTGACTACAAGGAAAATCCTGCAGGCTCTGGGATTCATGGCATCTTGCATCTTACTAATCCCATGTGCAAAGCTGCATATGAGGAAACTACAATGGTACCTGAAAAACACAGCCAGAGTTTGGAAACAATAATACCACTAATTCCATGTCTGCAAAAGGAATTTCTGTGGTGGGCTCAAGCATGTCAAACAAACACAGGTCTTCCATTCAGCAAGCCTCAAGCAAATCAAGTCATCACAACAGACGCCTCGGACTACGCCTGGGGGGCGCACATGACAGATTGGTGCATTCAGGGCAAATGGTCCCAAAAAGAAAAGCACCTTCACATCAATCAAAAGGAAATGCTAGCAGTAATAAATGCTATTATAGTTTTCAAGGACCTTCTACAACCAGGCCAACTATTGATAAGAACGGACAACACCACAGTTATGTGGTACATAAACAAACAGGGAGGAACACATTCTTACCCCCTATGCAGACTGGCCATGTCACTTTGGAACATGGCCATGGATTTACAAATGGAACTACAAGCACAGTACTTGCCAGGCAAGGAAAACACGCTGGCAGACAACCTAAGCAGGAATATGACAGATACACACGAATGGAAATTGCATCCAAAAGTTTTTACAGAAATAATCCAAGAATGGGGAAGGCCAGACATAGATCTCTTTGCCTCCCACAAAAATCACCAATTGACAAAATTCTGCTCAAGGATTTTCCATCCAAAGGCCTGGAGAGTGGACGCTCTCTTTCAGTTGGACATCAATGACAGTTTATGCCTTCCCACCTCTTCCTCTGCTGCCCAAAGTTCTATTGAAAACCAGAGCAGACAGACCAAAGATTATTCTCATTGCTCCAGACTGGCCAAGGCAACACTGGTACCCACTCCTGAGGAGCCCGACGCATTCCCCACCATGGACCCTGCCTCTAATGCCTCTTCTTCTGACTCAGCACAGCTTCAAAACTCTTCACAGCCAGCTAAAAACACTCAATCTAGCCGCATGGAAGATTCCTTAGCATCACAACAGGCCCTACTCTCCAAGGAGGTGCAGGATGTCATTTTGGAGGCCAGAAGGCCATCAACTAGAAAAGCTTACTCCACAAAATGGAAACGGTTTTGTGTCTGGAATGAGAAAAAGGGCCAGGATCCTGGAAAACTGAATTTACCTCAAATACTACAATATTTGGCTGAGCTGCTAAGCAGTGTTCTTTCATTCTCCTCCATCGAAATCCATGCCTCAGCCATTTCTGCAGAATACAACACTGATCCACCTTTATTCTCTCACCCTCTCTTAAGACAGTTCCTCAGAGGGGCTAAGAATCTAAGACCTCCAAGGAAACAACCAATACCTGGGATCTTAATTTCATTCTGGAAAAACTGACCTTGCCTCCCTTTGAGCCAGCTGCCTCATCAGATTTGCAATATTTGTCCTGGAAAACAGCTTTCCTTCTGGCTATCACCTCAGCTCGTAGAGTTTCAGAACTACAGGCTCTCATGGCTGTCTAGCCTTTTTATCATCTTCCATCAGGACAGAGTTTCCTTATGAACCAACCCGTCCTTTATGCCTAAAGTGGTATCCAGGGGTAGCTTTAAATCAGGCCATACATTTACCTACTTTTTATTCTAATCCTCAAAACAAAGGGGAGAGATTACTACATTCCTTGGATATCCACAGACAACTGCGTTATTATTTGGACAGAACAAAGCCTTTCAGAAAATCAGAACAGTTCTTTGTGTCCTATGCTGTAGGAGCTCAAGGAAAGCCGATTTCCAAACAGACAATCTCAAAATGGATAGCCCACTGCATACGCTTTTGCTATTCCTTTCATGGCAAAACTGTACCTACAGGCATTAGAGCTCATTCCACCAGGGCCATAGCCACCTCTGCAGCTTTCCTCAGAGTAGTTCCTACCAAGGATATTTTGGAAGCAGCCACTTGGAGTTCTGTGCATACCTTCTCCAAGCACTACAACCTACCATTATACTCCAAATCTAGAGCAGGCTTTGCCACTGCAGTCTTGCAGGGCATTTTGGCTCCTCCTAGTGCCTACCATCCCTTTCTTAGCTTTGGGATTCTACCCATCTGTTATGACTGCAGCTGTATGCACAATGAACATAGTACAGTTTTGTACCTACCATAAAATGTAGATGTTCGAGTGCTAATACAACTGCAGTCCAGGTTTCCCTCCCTCCTTCCCCTCTTGGGACAGGCCTATAGGCTAACACATCCTCATACAACCTGATTGGGGTATTCATTTATGATGTATTTGCTTGCAACTACTGTATTTTGATTATATTGCACTGCATTATTACACAAATTTAGGTATTGCCTTCCTTCTGGAGGCACCTGACATCTGGGGCACGAAAAACTGAAGAAAATGGCGTTGCCTGGTTCCTTTATACCCCTGTCGCACTGACGTTAGGGAAGAAGCGACGACAACCGACGCCGGACCTAGACTTTGGAATTCGGCCGACCGAGGACCCGCCTGACGGCAGGAGAACCCATCTGTTATGACTGCAGCTGTATTAGCACTCGAACATCTACATTTATGGTAGGTACAAAACTGTAGTTTTGCTTAGTCAAAAACCTATATAGAGTGTAGCTATAAAGGTAGGGAAGTTATTCAGGTAAGTGTCAACCTGTTAGTTTATT
Source organism: Protopterus annectens (assembly GCF_019279795.1). Lineage (NCBI taxonomy): Eukaryota > Metazoa > Chordata > Ceratodontiformes > Protopteridae > Protopterus > Protopterus annectens. The sequence goes on from NC_056743.1 coordinate 95,514,422, forward strand.
TTATGGTGTTTGCGACTGGTAAGGGGAGGTTGGGGAAGGGAACCACTTTAGAAACGTAGCTTTTGGCTAGGTGTTTTGTAAACTCTCTAGTTCGTATTATTTAAAAAAAAATAGGAGCAAGTTATTTATGAAGATGAATGCACACTCCAGGTTTAGTTTAGCCGTTTGCATGGACCGCTGTGGATTTCAGTGAGATAGTTCCTTTTGTATGTTTTTCTTGCTTGACTGTTGAAACCTGATGAATTGTAGCAGGACAAGTTCATAAGGTGCCTGAAGTAAAGGGAATAAGGGAAGTTGGGGAGAGATGAGAGAAATTAGTCAGAGAAAGAAGAAAAGAAACAAGCAAACCGCAGCAATGGTTATGCAAGGAGGGAGTAGTACATCACATTACAGCTAAACTGATAGGCGACTGTTTTGACCATGCAGACATCAGGACATACAGAAATACTGTAACTGCCTGTAGGGTACACTCACACCTCAAATCAACACGGTGCAGGGCTAATGTCGGTTTCTATAATTTTTATATAGTACACATCAATTTCTTTAATATTTTATGACTAAATAGACTGTATAATAAGCAAAATAGTAAGGATGGCAAGTATTAGTTAGCTGAAACAGTGTCAACATATACACAAATTGGTTTTATATTTAAAGCAAGATTCTACTAAAATAGTGTCTTTTAAACAGAGTCATTCACTATCAACTATCACTATTCACTAGCAGTGCTATAAGCAAAGGTACGCTATGTATTCATTTTGGCTATTCTTATGCACAAAGCAGATAAGAAGATAATTTAAACACTGCAAAAATTAAGCACAGAGTGGTGATAGCAGAATTTTTCACTAATTATATGGAGAAATGATAATTGTTGATAAAAAGTCACATCACCACCCTTCAAGTCATCAATTCTTATCACAGATCGGGTGGTTTTCTGTCTTGCTGCCTCCATTTGTCTTGTCAGCACCATTTTATTTAATTCCTTACTTATTTACTATTTGTTAACCGGATAGATGGGCTGGTCAGACCTAGATGAAAAGACAGTAATACAGAATTTTTTTTTGTAACACGAAAGCAAGAGCTGTACTAGTGCTTGAAGGTGTGATTACATTGAACACATATCAGTGTGATTAAAAACAGTTATACATATTATGTAAATATAAAAATGTTATGGAAAAGATTACTTACATTGTATACACTTTTTAAGTAGATAAAGTGAATACAGTGTGTGTTTTCAGGTTGAAGTAGATTAACCTGAAGGACAGGTTGGCTTAGAACAGGTTTGGGAGGTGCTTAACTGAGAGGTCTAGCTAGCCATTATTTCTGTAGCATTTACAATTGACCTCATTATGTAAGTGCTGAGATGGGGTATTTTTAAAGTCTGTAATTTAATTTAACCCCCTTATTTCAGATGGCATTGTGTCCCATAAAGCAAGGTCTAGTTTGGAGAAAGCAAATTCTTTAATAGCAGTTTTAAAAACGGGTCTGTTAAGTAGTGTAGTGCAATCTTGTGAGATTTTTTAGAGTGTAAACACATTCCTAATGAGTCATTTTTATTTTAATTGCTGGGCAGTAGCCTTCCTTTAGTATGTTCTACAGATGAGCATCAAGGAGATAGGTTGCCCTTTGTGTTATAGGGAGCCAGTTTAATCTTTGAAGAAGGTTACAGTGGTGAAAGAGAGGACTTGCTAGTAGGACAGATCTGCATATTATATTGTCTGTTATCTGTAGTCTGAATGAATATGCAGTAGGTGTGAGCTAGTGTGAGATTCTTTAAAAGAGTTTTAATTGTGAGAGAAAAAGTATGGAGTCTAGCACAAGTCCTAAATACTTATATTCTTGTACAGGTGGAATAATGTCGTTTTGATGATCAGTAATGGTAAAGCAATTAAATTGTGTTACTTTATGTGGAGATGCTACTATGACAAATAGTTGTAAAAGTTAGGACAGGGAAGAGGGGTGAAAAAAATGGGTAGTTTTGCCGTAGAACCATTAAGTTTGTTACTTGAGCTGCTTTGCAAAGTTATGAGAATGATTGTTTAGGCATTTGCTGGATTCTGTTAAGATGATGTCATGTGTGTATGAGGTTAGATACGATTTGGCTACGTGCCCTTTAAGGTTGTTAATAAATAATGAGAAACATAGAGGACCTGATACAGAGCTTTGGGGGAACTCCAGTTCTGAGGTTACCTGTAGAAGACAAGAGTATTTGATGTGACTTGAAAGGTTCTATGTGTCGGATAACTTTGGAACCATGAAACAGTACTTTGTCTAAAGATGAATTGTTTCAGCATTGACAAAAGCAGGTTATGGTTGCTCTTCTGAATGCCTTAATCATGTCTTCAAATATTAACAGCTGTTATTTAGCCATGACTGCCTCATTGCAACATCTCTGGTATATACCTTCCTTTCTGTTCTTTTTCTTCCTCTCCCCTGGCAGTCTCACATCAACATGTCTTGTTTTCATCTCTCTCTCATCATTGTCATCCAAGAAATATGATCATATGTTGCCTTTGAAAGCAACCTCCTTTAAGGTAGAGCAGCTTCTAATCCCTCCTGGCCACCATCCCTGTTCATATCAACATATCCATCTTTGATTATTTTGCCCTAAACTGTACTGCACACCAGTTTAAGACCTGCTTGGCTTCTGTAGATGTTCATCGTGCATACAGCTGCAGTCATAACAGATGGGTTTTCCTGCCGTCAGGCGGGTCCTCGGTCGGCCGAATTCCAAAGTCTAGGTCCGGCGTCGGATGTCGTCGCTTCTTCCCTGACATCAGTGCGACAGGGGTATAAAAGAACCAGCCGACACCATTTTATTCAGTCTTTCTTGCCGCGCGGTGCAGAAGCAGTTCGCAAGTGCCGGTCGGCCAGCTCCTGAGATTACGAATATTTTTCAACCGAAGTCTTCTTGAAAGCTAAGTACCCCGTTGGGGAAACTTTTCTTGCCTCAGACCGATGTCAGACAAAGTTAATAATTGCATTTTATGTGGGAAGCAAATACCGCATAAGGATTTTCATTCTCTCTGCATTCCTTGCTTAGGCCCGGACCACGACGTCTCGGCCTGTCGTTTTTGTGCTACATTCAACAGACGCATTATTAAACGTCGGGCAGAGTTTGCCCAACACTATTTTGGCAAAAAGTTTAATTACATTATGTTGTTGGATACTCCGACTCCAGTTTTGAGTAAAAGACGCAAAGATAAGGACCGACATACGAGGTCCGCGACTTCTACCGACACCACGCCAAAGCCGACTACAGGTGGTCCGGTTCTCAGCGAGGCGCCTACGCAGCCCCTGACTACCGATGACACTTCATTGGCGGTGTCTTCTGTGCCCGAGGTCGCAGGCTCTTGCCCACACCCGACTACAGATACCGAAGCCACTCTTGGCGGTGAAACTCAGAGTTTAGACAGGCCTGCCACCTCTCAAGGTGTCTTCAGGCCTTCCTCTTCTTTTTCCATCAAGGCTTTCACTAAGTCTAAAGCAGCCATGCATACTAAAAGACAAGCTCCACAGGGCCCCTCTCAAGGCCCCATGCCTAAAAAGCAGATGCTTAAAATGGCTGAGGATTTAATTACTCTTATCAGGGGTTCTCAACCCCCGGACAAAGGCCCAGAGTGGAGGAAGAATCCCTTCCTCGGACCAGGCCTCCATTATTTCAGAACATTCTGAAGACCAGGAACATTCATACTCCCCTTTTGAAGACTCTGATGCAGAGGAGTCCATTCCCTCTGTCCACCCCCCCCCCACCCCCGAGGATTACTCTTTCGGGGAAACCTTACATACCTTGAGGGAACACTTCCACTGGGAAGGCCAAGAGTACTCAGACTCCAAGAAAAGGCTTAGGGATTTCCTCTTGCTCCCTCAGCACAGGCCTCTGGCTATACCTCCTGTCTTAGACATACTAGATGATGTGTATTCGGAGGCCTGCCTTAACCCAGATTCTTTACCTCCAGCTCCAGTCAAGCCTGACAGGTATTACCGGGTTCCTGATTCACACCAATTCCTATACAAAAGCCATGCGGCTGACCCAGAAACTGTTTCACAGGGTCCCAAGGGAATTAAGGCCTCCACTGCTAAAAATCCATTACCTTCAGAGAGAGATTCCAGAGCTTTAGAAAGGTGGGTGAAAAAGGTATACTCCTCGGCCACCTTAACCATGAGGGCATTAAACTGTCAGTTCCATATGCTAAAGTACCAACAGTTTATGTTATCACAGTTGAAAAGCAAAATGTCACAACCTGAACAACCAGACTTGAAGGAGTTGCAGTATTTGCTACATAGTGCAGAACAAGTGGGTAAACATACCTTGCAATGTGGTTTTGATGCTTTAGAGGCCTCATGTAGAGCTGCTGTTAAAGGATCAGTCATACGTAGACATGCTTGGCTCAAAGAGCAAACCTTACCAGATCATGTCAAAGCTAAATTACTAGATGCACCCCTGCAAAAAGATGTATTGTTTGGTGTTAAAGCTGAGGAGGTATTAAAGAAAATGGAGGAAAAGGCAAAATCAATGCAAACAGTGAAAGATTTCCTACAGGCACAACCTCCATGTTTCAGTAGAAATTGGCCTTCAAAAAATTGGTCCTTTCCAGCCACGGACAGACCCCAACGAGGTAGATACAGGCGCCCGAGGGGTAGAGGACAATCTCAAGGATCGTTTAGGGGCAGACAATGGCAAGCACCTACACAAAGAGGTGGTGAGGATAATTCACAGCCATTCAGAAAGCAGAACCAATGACTTTTCCCCTTTGCATGCCAAGCAAGGCTCAAATGGCAGCACCTTTAGGCGGAAAACTGGCATTATTTTCGAAAAATTGGCATATGGATCCTGGACATTATAGACAGAGGCTACAGATTCCACTTTCACACCCTTCCAAAAATGAGAGGCATGCCAAACCTGCCACATAATCAAAGGGCAGAGGCACAAAAACAAATTTCAGATCTCATAGACATGTAAGCTGTTCAAGAGGTACCTGCACAAGAACAGGGTCAAGGTTTTTATTCCAGACTATTCCTGGAACCAAGGAAGGGCAAAGATTGGAGACCTATTTTGGACCTATCCATCCTAAACACATTTTTACTCGTGCCAAAATTCAAGATGCTCACATTACAGCAGCTTATTCCCATGCTGGGCAAGGAGTCTTGGCTGGTAACATTGGACCTCAAGGAGGCATACCTGCATGTCCCAATCAGACAAGATTGCAGAAGATACCTCAGATTTCTTGCAGGTTCAACACATTATCAATTCTCTGCATTGCCCTTTGGCTTATCTACTGCACCCTGAGTGTTCACGAAATGCCTGGCATCAGTAATTGCCTACTGCAGACTTCAAGGGATACAAATATACCCATAATTGGACGACTGCCTGATCCAAGCGGACAGCAAGCATATACTTCTGAAACATCTGGAGTTTGTAATAATGTTGTTTAATTCTCTGGGATACACAGTCAACAAAAAGAAATCAAGGCTAATACCCTCTCAAACAATAATTTTCCTGGGTGCCAGCTTGGATACAAACACCCAGATGGCCTGCCTCACGCCAGAGAAACAAGGGCAACTAACTCAATACTTCAGAAAACTGGCAACTTTCACCAGGCTAACTGCAAGGAAAATCCTGCAGGCTCTGGGATTCATGGCATCTTGCATCCTACTTAATCCCATGTGCAAAGCTGCATATGAGGAAACTTCAATGGTACTTAAAAAACCTATGGTTTCAACACAGCCACAGTTTGGAAATAATAATACCACTGATTCCATGTCTTCAAAAGGAATTTCTGTGGTGGGCTCAAGCATGCCAAAGAAACACAGGTCTCCCATTCTGCAAGCCTCAAGCAAATCAAGTCATCACAACAGACGCCTCGGACTATGCCTGGGGGGCGCACATGACAGATCGGTGCATTCAGGGCCAATGGTCCCAAAAAGAAAAGCACCTACACATCAATCAAAAGGAAATGCTAGCAGTAATAAATTCTATTATAGCTTTCAAAGACCTACTGCATCCAGGCCAGCTATTGATAACGACAGACAACACCACAGTAATGTGGTACATAAACAAACAGGGAGGAACCCATTCATACCCCCTATGCAGGCTAGCCATGTCTCTTTGGAACATGGCTCTGGAATTACAAATCGAACTTCAAGCACAGTACCTGCCAGGCAAGGAAAACACGCTGACAGACAACCTAAGCAGAAATATGAGAGATCCACACGAATGGAAGTTGCATCCTCAAGTTTTTACAAAGATAATTCAAGCATGGGGAAGGCCAGACATAGATCTCTTTGCCTCCCACAGAAATAACCAATTGGCAAAATTCTGCTCATGGACCTTTCATCCACAGGCCTGGAAAGTGGATGCACTCTCTTTCAGTTGGACAACAATGACAGTTTATGCCTTTCCACCTCTTCCTCTGCTGCCCAAAGTTCTATTAAAAACCAGAGCAGACAGACCAAAGATGATTCTCATTGCTCCAGACTGGCCAAGGCAACACTGGTACCCACTCCTGAGGAGCCTGACGCATTCCCCACCATGGATCCTGCCTCTAATGCCTCTTTTACTGACTCAGCACAACTTCAAAACTCTTCACAGTCAGCTGAAAACACTCGATCTAGCCGCATGGAAGATTCCTTAAAATCACAACAGACCCTACTCTACAAGGAGGTGCAGAATGTCATTTTGGAGGCCAGAAGACCTTCTACAAGAAAAGCCTACTCCGCAAAATGGAAACGGTTTTGTGCCTGGAATGAGAAAAAGGGCCAGAATCCTGGAATACTGAATTTACCTAAAATATTACAGTACCTAGCTGAGTTGCTAAGCAGTGGACTTTCATTCTCCTCCATCAAAATCCATGCCTCAGCCATTTCTGCAGAATACAACACTGATCCTCCTTTATTCTCTCACCCCCTCTTAAGACAATTCCTCAGAGGGGCTAAGAATATAAAACCCCCAAGGAAACAACCAGTACCTGCTTGGGACCTCAATTTCATTCTAGAAAAACTGACCGTGCCTCCTTTTGAGCCAGCTGCTTCAACAGAACTGCAATATTTGTCCTGGAAAACAGCCTTCCTGCTGGCTATCACCTCAGCTCGCAGGGTTTCGGAACTACAAGCCCTCATGGCTGTGCAGGCTTTCATCATTTTCCATCAGGACAGAGTTTCCTTATGAACCAATCCTTCCTTTATGCCAAAGGTAGTATCCAGGGTAGCCTTGAATCAGGCTATCCACTTACCTACCTTTTTCCCTAATCCTCAAAACAAAGGAGAAAGACTACTACATTCCTTGGACACTCACAGACAGCTACGTTATTATTTGGACAGAACAAAGCCTTTCAGAAAATCAGAGCAACTCTTTGTGTCCTATGCTACAGGAGCTCAAGGGAAGCCTATTTCCAAACAGACAATCTCAAAATGGATAGCCCACTGCATATGCTTTTGTTACTCTTTTCATGGTAAAACTGTACCTGCAGGCATTAGATCTCACTCCACAAGGGCCACAGCTACCTCTTCAGCTTTCCTCAGGGGGGTTCCTACCAAAGATATTTTGGAAGCTGCCACTTGAAGTTCTGAACATACTTTCTCCAAGCACTATCACCTACCATTATACTCCAAATCTAGAGCAGGCTTTGCCACTGCAGTCTTGCAGGGCATTCTAGCTCCTCCTAGTTCCACCTAGTGCCTACCACCCCTTTTTTAGCTTTGGGATTCTACCCATCTGTTATGACTGCAGCTGTATGCACGATGAACATAGTACAGTTTTGTACCTACCATAAATGTAGATGTTCGAGTGCTAATACAGCTGCAGTCCAGTTCCTCCCTCCTTCCCCTCTTGGGACAGGCCTAATGGCTAACACCTCCTCATACAACCTGATTGGGGTATTCTTTTATGGTGTATTTGCTTGCAACTACTGTTTTTTGATTATATTGCATTGCATTATTACATAAATTTATGTATTGCCTTCCTTCTGGGGGCACCTGACATCTGGGGCAAGAAAAACTGAATAAAATGGCGTCGGCTGCTTCTTTTATACCCCTGTCGCAGTGATGTCAGGGAAGAAGCGACGACATCCGACGCTGGACCTAGACTTTGGAATTCGGCCGACCGAGGACCCGCCTGATGGCAGGAAAACCCATCTGTTATGACTGCAGCTGTATTAGCACTCGAACATCTACATTTATAGTAGGTACAAAACTGCACTTTTCACTTACCTGCTGTTTATGCCATCCCCAGTCTGTCCCATTTAATTTGTCTTCCACCAACTTGGCTACGCAGTATGCTTCTTTCCTGTACCTGCTTGGCTGTCATTTCTATGCAGTAAAAAATCACCTCCTTCCAGGTCTGAAAGTCCAGTGTCTGGCCCTGTCATATTGCTTACAAGGTTATCAGGATCTATTATTTTTATTGTGCTCCCCTTCGTTGTCCTTATGACACAGTACAGAATTGTAGTACTGGTTCCTCTTTTAAAGACCTATAGAAACATATTTGGCACATCTGACTTTGTGACCCTGCATTACAAAGCCCCTCAGTGCACTGCTTTGTACAGTTATTTGGCTCTGACTGAGGAGCTTATGAGTTGGGTATCTTGGTTACCTAAATTGCCATGTCAACCATCACCCCGTCTAGATGCCTATATCTGTGGATTGAAAGGTACAAGCGTAAGGTATACTTCTGTAGAATCCACTACACTGCTGCCATCCACTCTTCAAGGCATTTGCGTATTGCCCCACCCTTATCAGTTCTGTGTTATCAACCTTTAGCAGTTGTAGATGAACTACTTTCCTTTTAACACAAATCTGTGTATTTCAGTCTTCCACTTTTTGACTTGCATATCCATATGGTGTTGAGAAGCCATATTTTGTAACTGGACAGACACTTCCTGCTGTATCACTCCTAGGCCATTCCATAGGCACAATAGATCATACATTATTCTGACAACATCCTCAGCAGTGTAAATAAATAAATACATAAATAAAAAAAAAATCCTCAACAATAAATGAAGTTAAGCATGTGTTTGTAAACTTTTTTTTCTGCTGATGTCATGTATGATAACTGGCCGCAATAACATTTTCTTTTTACCTTTAATACACTGTTCTCCTTAATTTGCCTTTCTCAAGGGAGGCTGAGGAGTCACCAATGTATGCTGCTATCTTGTCAGACTCATTGGCACCCCCATACTTGGAAGTTTTGTACTTCTCTAGGGACCTTGTGCATGTAGATGAGACACTGCAGTATAAATAAATGGTGAAAGAGACTGAAAACCAATTTGCTGAGAATGTAATTTTTAACTACTTCATTTTTTACATAGATGAGAAAGAGTATGGATTTGCTTATTTATATATTTTTATGTCATTTAGTAGCCAAGTTGGCTGCAACCCAGGCTAAATGGAAAAGGCAAAACAGATAATTAGTGACAGTAGAATCTATATATGCAAAATGTATGTAAAATGTGAAATGCAAGATGAAAATGCAAAAAGTAAACAAAAAAAAATAATAAGCAAAACATATAATGTTTTTACGCCATGGAATGTATGCAAGGAAGGAAAAACTAAGAGTATCTAGCAAAATATGCAATGACATTTTCCCTGTCAAATATGAACAATGTAATAAAATGAAATGCAAATTTCACTAAGCAAAACTGTACAGTGTAGTTTGTATATACAGGCAGTCCCCGGATTAAGGACAAGATCTGTTTTTCACTCTGTCCTCAAGTCAAATTTGTATGCAAGTTGAAACAAGTACATATGGTTCTTATTAAATGTCACTTAGTCAAATGTTTGCCTCAGTCTAGTATTTATTTTACTTTTCTTTGCATATAAAGCACTTTAGAAACACTTCCAAATAAAAAAAAAATCTTAAAAGTAATACTGTATACTGTAGTAACAATAATAGTACTGTAAGTACGGTGTAATAACAGTACAGTAACTATGTTCATATAGTACAGCAGAATGTTCCCTACAAAAAAAAATATATATACATACATATATATATATATATATATATATATATATGGGTCCATATGACTTGGTCGACTGTTCATTTGGTCGACTGTTTATTTGGTCGACAGTTCATTTGATCGACAAGCATTTGCCCCCTACCCCAATGTTGTGCGACCCTGGAGTTGATATATATAGTTAGGGGGGGTGTGGGGGGCACAGCCACCCACATTGGGGGGTGTGGGGGGTGAAGCCCCCCCACCTAAAATGCTTGTCGATCAAATGACCTGTCGACCAAATAAACAGTTGACCAAATGAACAGTCGACCAAGTCATATGGACCCATATATATATATATATATATATATATATATATATATATATATATATATATATATATATATATATATATGTGTGTGTGTGTTAAACTTACCTCTTTTTAAGCTTCACTTCACATTTCTGTACTACAGGCATCACCCACAAATGTTTTCCACTCTTTCCTGAACTTTCAGACCTCTCCCAGACGACCTACTGTCACCTAAACCCTAGTGAGCCGCAATGTCATTTGCCCATTCTACAGTACAGTACAGTAACTGCTTCAGTACTGTACTGTACAAGACAGCGGTCTTGACCGATCAGATCTCTTGTTCTCCATGAAGGTGGAAGTAACTGTTCTAACATGATGCATGAGCAGCTTCACAAATGGGGAGAATGCGGAAAAGGAAAGTACAACATAATTCTTAATTTTCAAGGTAAGATTTGGGCAACTTTAAAGATTTTTTTTTGTATTTTCACATTATTTTCGACATTGCAGCAGCCTGTTGTTATCTATGGGTTGTCCTTTAATCAGATGTCTGTAACCCGGGGACTTTCTGTAGTATAGACACGTTTTAAGAACTGACTCCAGAGTAACAATTCACCAGTTGAAGTGGTACAACTTGTAGTAGTAGTATTTTGTATTTATGCATTGTCATACAAGTTATATTTTGGATGTCTGTAGTAATTTTTAGAAATTTTGGTAGTGCTTTGGTTATGTTTTAATGCTTTCTTTTATTGGAACATAATCTGCATTTTATTTAAACATTTTGTTACCATATTAGTGTGAATCACAAAAAATGTTTCACAAATTGTTTTCACACTACAGGTGAATTTTGTTGGATTGGATTTACCATTTGCTGACTTTGCTCCTAGAAGTTTTGAGCCAGACGAGAATGACATTATGGTGAGTTCTGTGGTTAGACATTCTTTCTTTGCCCACAGAGATATTGCCATACATTTTTTATGTGACTACAGTGCTTTTTCAGGAAGGGCAGTTAGAGTAGTCCGTAAGTAATTTCCAGATATAATGTTGGAACCGGAGTGGTGCAAAAGTATGATTAATGCAAAAATTAAGTAAATGAATATAAACTGCTAAATGGTGTAGAAGTATTTTAGGAAAGTTTCAGTGTACATTTTAAGTGCTGAACGTGTTTGTATAGATGGCCATTGCTACAGTAGTTATTTGTTTATCAGTATTGTTGGGTGGGTTGATCAGCAGACTTCTCAGATATGACCGAAGTTCCTTAAGAAGCATACATAGCTACTAGATTAAGGACAACTGACATTGTTAAAGTAGTAGAATTTACATTCTTGTTGCAGTTTCACGAAAGTTGTATCCCATGACAGTTGTTCTTGGCAGGTGTTACACTCTTAATAGTTTTACTTGCAGATATCTTACTGCTCTGATTCTCTTGTAAGCTTTATAGAGAATATTAATAAATGAAAGTTTCATATACATAAGAGGTGTTTGTCAAAAAAAGGTACTTCACTCTTGATACACTGTAGCAAAATGCTTGGAATCAGTCTCATGTGGGTTACATTCATTTTGTTCTATGCAAATGAATCAGGCTCTTAATTGTTTAACACAGTTTATCGAGCCCTAGTTAATTCTATTGAGTGTGTTGGACTTGCTTCTCTTTAGGACCTATGTTAAAGGCCAGCCCAAGATGTGATGTTTTACATTTCATAGGTTCATACTAGGCTATCTGCCCTAGGGCATTTATAAGCCTAGCAAGAGTGTGTTTGGCTTTCACCACCCATTTTAAATTAATTTTGCTATGCCCTTTTTTGAGGTTAGTATACTGTGCCTCTGTCTAACAGTGACACAGAAGTGATACCCAGGGTAAACCTACGATCTCCCATCCACTCATCAAGATTCCTCTTGAAGAGAGTCAATGAGGGACTCTGCCTAACCTGGACTGGGATTTTACTCCAGAGTGAAGGGAGCCTCTGGGTTATGGATCTGTCCTCCAGCATGTCCTATTTATTTCAGTGCTGAGGTTCAAGTCTCTCGAGCGCGTAGCTCTATGGGATTTGGATTTTCTGAGGTGCAGCATGTCCATTAATTCCGGATTGGACATGGCTTTATACGTCAGGCACAGATAGCCTCTGAGCAGGCGGTATGCCACTGAGTAGAGCTGGAGTTTCTTTAACCGGGCAGCATATGGCATCTGTTTGAGCCCTTTGATCCTCTTGGTGAGGTACGTTTGGGGTCTTTCCAGTTTGCTGCAGGTGTCTGGTAAGGTACATCCCAAAAGGGGCACTGTACTCAATTATGGGCCTGATGAGGGATGAGTAAAGAGGCACGATGACCTCCCCTGATCTAGATGTGAATCCCTTCATGATTAGGTGGGCTATATAAAATGTTTTTCTAACCACTTTGGCCACGTGGTTGTCAAATGAGAGATTGCTATCAACTTGGGTCCCCAGGTCCCTAATTACTTCTTCTGTACTTAATGGATTACCACCTATGTGGTAATTTGTGGGCACTTTGTTTTTGCCAAAGGGGATGACTATACACTTTTTGACGTTTAGCTTGAGGTCATGGCTCTGGCACCAGTTGTCTGTTTCTATGAGGCCCTTTTGGAGGATGCTTGTGTCGGCTGGAGAGTTGATTATGGCCCAGTTTGCAGTCATCTGCGAACTTGGTCAGCCACAGTCCTTCCGTGTTGGCCTGTACCTCCGAGAAATATATACCGAACAAGAGAGGTCCCAGGACTGAGCCTTGTGGGCGCCACTTGTAACTGGTTTGGAGTCTGACATGGCTCCAGCAATTCTAACCATGTGGGTTCTGTCCTTGGGCCAGTTTGCAACCCATCTAGTGACATAGGGGTTTATATTTAAGCTGGTGAGCTTATCTATAATGCCCGAGTGGGGTATTGTATCGAAGGCTTTTGCGAGGTCCAGGTAGGCTGTGTGGACCACCTTCCCCTCGTCAATGGCCTTGGTGACTGTTTCAAAGAAATCGACCAGGTTTAAGAGGCAGGATCTGCCCTTAACAAAGCTGAACTGGGTAGGATCCAGTGTCTGTAGGTCCCCAATATCTTTATTTATGAGGTCCATGATGATCCTTTCCATAGCTTTGCTGACCAAGCTAGTCAGGCTTATGGGGCGATAGTTTCCAGGATCCATTGAGGCACCACCTTTGTGGAGAGGGACCACTGTTGCTATACGCCATTCTTTGGGTACATATCCTGTAGTAAGGCTGAGAGTGAACAGTAGTTTTATGTTTGGGTTTAGCTCTTCTTGGAGTTCATGTAGGTCGCAACCCAGGACACCGTCTGGTCCCATTGATGCTGTGTTTTTTGCTTTGGAGAGGGCAGCTCTTACCTGAGCATCTGAGATGTCAGGGGGGCAGCACTCTGCTGGGATAGATATTTGCCCTTTTGGTGGGGGGGGGGAGAAGTTTGCGCTGAACCTGTCAGTTAGGATGTTGGCAATGCCTGTGGGTTCGGTGTATTTTTTGTCATTTGGGACTAATTCTGAGCATATCTGGGAATTCCCACCCAGGTTCCTAACATAAGTAAAGAAAGCCTTGTGATTATCCTTAGTGTCCTGTGCAATTTTTCTCTTGAAGCTGACCTTAGACGATTTTATGAGTGCCCATAGTTTTTTGCTAATACTGATCAAAGATGCCTTCCCTTTTTGGGATTTTGCTCTATCATGTAGTAGCTTCCTCCTTTTATTGTATAGTTTATTTATGGCTGGGGTCCACCAGACAGGACGTCTGCCTTTGGAGGATTGGGTCTTGGTTTTATTTGGGATTGCATGATCCATGCATTCCTGAAGGTGTTCATAGAATGCATTTATAAAGGATTCTGCGGTCTGGGCCGTATTTTCCACAGGCCCGGGGGCTTTGAAGGATTCCACCTCGGTTTTGAGGAGTGTGAAATTTGCTTTAGAGAAGTTTTTCACTGTGGTTTTCAGGGCAGGGGGTGGAGGCGGGATGTGAATATCCAGTGAGATTAGTTTATGGTCTGATCTTACCAGTGAGGGATACACTTCTGGTCTGGAGCATAGAGTCCCCATGTTGGTGATGATCAGGTCCAGTATGTTTTCCCCTCTTGTGGGAGTGGTAACAAGTTTTTCCATAGCATTTGAGTTTATAAATTCTAGGAACCTTTGGGCTAGGGTGTTTTAGCTAGAGTAATGCTCCCAGTCTATGTTTGGGTAGTTGAAGTCGCCCAATATAATGGTGTTTGGAGAGACCTTCATATTTTCCAGTGTTCTCAGGAAGGCCGAGTGGGGCTCCTGGGTTTGGGAGGGTGGTCTGTAGCAGGCTATAAACTGGAAGGCAGTTTTACCCACTGTTAGTTGCACATGGATAGTCTCTGATGCTTCATGCTGTGCCACCAACCTGGAGGTGTGGGTATCTTTGACGAATATTGATACTTCCCCTCCTTTTGTGGTATGGTCCCAGTTTTGGGGCCGAAAAGCATGGTATGAGGTATAACCTGGTAGTGCTGGGGTGGTCTCGGGAGCCTTGAACCAGGTTTCTGTTACTGCACAGATATCGATGTTCTCCATGCTAAGGAGAGTTGAGTGCGTGCATCTTGAGGTTTAGACTTCTGGCGTTGAGTAGCATTACTCTTAATTTCTTATCCCTTGTGATACCTATGGAGGTGGGTTTGTCTTTTGAGCCTTGCCTAAAAAAGGCACTATGGGCGTAGCAAGAGCCTTTGCCAATATCCAAAGCCCAGGGTGACAGGTGCAAGCCGTCCCTAGCGAAGCATCGTGGCTTGTCGAGCATGTCATCCCAGGCTGACAGGCATTGGATCCCCTTTGAATGACACCAATACTTAAGCCAATTGTTGAAATTGATCATCTTGTCTTCATATTGTGGCATCATTCTTGGTGAGGGTAAGATGCTACTCAAGGTTAGGGTCATACCGGCCTGGGCTACATGCTCAGAGAGCTCCTCTATGTCTCTTTTCATGTAGTCCAGGGAGGTACGTCTCAGGTCATTCATACCAGCATGGACAATGACTGAGTCATATTTGTACTTGCCTTGGAGTGACCTGAGTGCTTGTGTTATGTGCCGGATCCTAGCGCCTGACAGGCAGCTCACCATGACCTTGTCCTTGTTCAGCCTGGTGAGCGGGATGTCAGTGTGCTTGACGATAGAGTCACCTATTACAAGTGTATCAGGTGTGTTGTTTAGCCTTAAGGGCTGTGACTGTTCGGCACACTGGCTTTGTGAGCTATGTGTTGCACGTGTTTTGTTTTGGGGTAGCGGTTGCTTGGGTGTCTGCTTTGGAGGTCTCGGCTGTTTAGGCAGATTTTTATTTAGAGCCTCCGAGTATGTTTTTTTGTGTTTATGTGTTTGGTTTGCTGTCGTGGTAGGTCTATGTGAGACTGGAATTGTAGTGAGTGTGGTTTCCTTCTCCTCCTGACTGGTTTCGCCAGTACTGAGTTGAGAGAGCTTAGCCTCCAGTATGGCTATATGGTTGCATCTCTCACATGTGCTGGAATTTGTTGGGAGGAGGAGAGGGTTGTCTGTGTACATGAGGCAGTTGTAACATTGCCTCACGATTCCCAGATTCACTAGCTGGACCGGAGAGGAGATTGACAACTGACCTTTGGACATGCTAGAATAGTATTGGGAATTCCTTTATAATTGAAAAAAAGGGCCAATGGGGAACGAGGTACTCAAGGGGAGTTTGTGAGGGTGTAGTGCTTTTAATATTTTAGTGCGGACTTGTATAATTGCTTTAGTGAACAAGTGCCAGGTAACTTAAATGCAATGTGTTACAGGTAACTTAAATGCAAAAACGACAAACAGTAACTTTCTTTCAAGTGAAACAAGGAAATAAGTACAGTAAGCAATGCAGATATCACTAGGGATCCACAGAAGCACTGAAAAGCAGCGTTTTAGGTGGAATTAGCGTTTCAGGGAAATAACAAGCAAACAAGCATACAAGTAAAGCTAGATTCAGCAGGCCTGGATCTAGGCTATGCTACAGCAAATAAGGTGTACCAATTTCAGTAAGAAACAGTTCAAATATGCAGGCACTATAAGCCTTTAACCAGAAATTCCCAGCTCAGAAGGGCAGAGTCCAGCCTCTCCTCCCACAAGAGTGCAGACCACGAACCTTCTTAATGTAAAATAACTGGCCTGAAGCCCAAGTGCTTGAACCAGAACTAATACACTTTTAGAATAACAGACACTGAGCCCTCAATCCGCAGTTCCCAACTTAGAAGGATGTAAGCTACCTGTCCTGCCACCACAGTGTAGGCCACAAACCTTCCTCATGTAAAACAACTGGTCTGAAGCCCAAGTGCTTAATCCAAAAGACTTAGAAATGATAGCTACACTTTAATCAAGTTACTACCAGCAATAATAAATACAACTGAATACTTTAAAGAATGCCTGGATTAGTGCTCAAGTTATACAAACAAAGCTAGATTCAGCAGGCCTGGATCTAGTCTTTGCTACAGCAAACAAGGTGTACCAATTTCAGTAAGAAGCAGTTTAGATATGCAGGCACTATAAGCCTTTAACCAGAAATTCCCAGCTAGAAGGGCAGAGTCCAGCCTCTCCTCCCACAAGAGTGCAGACCACAAACCCTCTTAATGTAAAATAACTGGCCTGAAAGCCCAAGTGCTTAAACCAGAATTAATACTCTTTTAGAATGACAGACACTGAGCCCTCAATCAGCAGTTCCCAACTTAGAAGGATGTAAGCTACCTGTCCTGCCACCACAGTGCAGACCACAAACCTTCCTAATGTAAAACAACTGGTCTGAAGCCCAAGTGCTTAAACTAAAAGGCTTAGAATGAGTTACACCAAGCAGTAATAAATACAATTGAGTACTTTTAAGATGACGCAAAAGCAAAATAAAGTGGGAAGAAACACAAATACAGTAAAAGCAGATATTTTTTTTTTTTTTTGATTGAGCAAATGAGATGGGCCCAGGAGTTACAGGACAGAAACAAGTGCAAATGCAGGCTTTCAAATCAGAAAGTTGAGAGAGATGGAAGACCACCCAATCGCCCAATAACTACAAATTCTGGACCAGAACCACTCCTTATGTGGTATACAGGTTACCTAGTGCTTACCACTCCCACTGATAAGCTAGAAGGCTTCCCTCCAACACAGAAAGGCGTGGGGGCTCAGAAGCTTACAAATAGTTTTGGATACAGTAAATCTGTATCTGGAACACTAATTACAGGAAAGGTAGGAAACAAGCTTACAATTTATTTATTTTTTTTCAGAAAAGTAGCAAAAACAGTAGTAAAAACAATTCACATGTAGTGCAAGCTGGCACATTTGAGTATGTAGCAATATTAGTCCACACACAGTTTGAAAAAAATGTAATTAAATTAAAAAGAACTAAAAGCAAGTGCAGAAAGGGTTTATTAGGTAGAATGCGGTAAAGAGATGGGACTGGGGGAGTGTCCTAGATCAAATCTACACTGGGGCGGGCACTGCAAAAGCCAGCAAATTTAAACTACAGCCAAGAGCAGGGGAGGGGGTGGGGAAAAGTTTCAACAGAGATGTGTGGAATCAGAGTGCAAATTATAAAACCAAAAAAATATATACTGATCTCTGTATATTTGCAGAACACTAAGACAACAGATATCTAATCAACAATTTAGCTCTATAATACAGAATAATACAGAAAAATATACTCAGCTCTATATATTTGCAGGTAGTCTTGTAAGGCTGTTCCACTTTAAATGTAGACTGCTGCTATTCAATTGCTATTTCAATTGATTATTTATTTTAAAATCTTAATTAAATCCCATTTTAAACAGTGGCATATGCGCATGTATATTAATAGAAGAGTACCCAAACCATAGTAACATTTTTCTTGCAGTATACACGTGTTTTGTTTTTGATACTTATCTTTCCCTCCAACATTAAATTAATTCTTCAGTTCCTGCTTTCTGGTAAACTTCACTCTTCCTTTTGAACATTCTGCATGTACTGTTCCCACAAATTCCATTTATATGTAGTTTTCTTCTTACCATCTTCATTTCTGTTATCACCTTTATAATATTCAGGACTTCTACTACAGCTGGTTTACACTTTGATTTCCATTTTCTGTTAATTGCTTTTTTGACACCTAGTAGCATTAATTATGAAGGCCTTATGCTGTCAGGGCAACACAGATCCTGTGTTCCAGAGTTACTGACAAGTGTGTTTGAGGCCAATAGCTGTCATTGAAGGACGCTCACTTTCTGCCCTGTTGGAAATCATAAGTTGTCTGGGTGTAAATATTTAACTTTATCTTATAAAAAGTCTTTGGAAGCAATGGAAGCATGATTTGGTAAGCAGTTTTCTGTTTTTTTAAACAACTGATCACTAAAACCAATAACTCTGCTGGTGAAGCATTATTCTCTTGCGCCACAGCCAAATTATGGAACTCCCTCCCGCCCACAATTACCGCCATACCATCATGCACCCACTTCAAAACTTTACTAAAAGCGCACCTAAAAACATGCTGGCTATGCCC
Organism: Protopterus annectens; assembly: GCF_019279795.1. Classification (NCBI taxonomy): domain Eukaryota; kingdom Metazoa; phylum Chordata; order Ceratodontiformes; family Protopteridae; genus Protopterus; species Protopterus annectens. The sequence continues at coordinate 95,533,128 of NC_056743.1, forward strand.
TTGCAACTCCCACTCTAATATCACCCACCCCATTCAACCACTACCTTTCTTTCCACCCCACTAACTACCTTGATTATAGCAAGCTCAGGTGCTCATAAGCTTAGTACTTATTATACAGCAGGAACTTTTTATTGTAACATTTGATGTTAAGTTGTCTATCTCGCCTTCGTTCTTGCTGGTTGGGATTGGAGCCGATCCTCGGCTCTGACTCGGCCATCTTCTGTAGCTCGAGAGCTGTTTACTGGCTCGAGGCTACCCCTTATCCCATGATGCCTAGCGCTAGCTACCCAGATCTCGTTTGCCACTTCAGCTGTGAGGTGTCGTTTTTCTGGCTCAGGCTTGTATTGACTTTATTATAGAACTTTTTTCTGTGAAATAATCTTTTTCTTATTAAGGTATTCTAATTTTTAGTTTTATACTTGTGGTAGTTGAGTGTATTTTTTGTAGTCCTCCCTCCCCTCTTAGAACTCGTTTTAATTAGAGAGTTCTACCCCTCCCCCTCCTTATCCTTTTCTTGTCAGGTTAGCCGTTTAGGTTAGAGGCTTTCCTTATACCTTCTTGTTAGGCCAGCCATTTGAGTTAGAGGCTTCCTAAAAAAAAAAAAATAAATAACTTTATTATAGAACTCCGTTTCCCCTGATACCGAAGCTCATACAGAAAGCTATAGCGTTTGGTTGCAAAATGATCCTCATTGCCCCCTACTGGCATCGACAGATATGGTTTCCGTTCCTGCATCATTACCTTCTCGAGCAGCCCTGGATTCTGGATCCCATTCCAGACCTGCTGATTCATCAATCAGGCGGGTTGCATCAATCCCTTCAAACACTCCAGCTCACAGCTTGGTTGCTCTAATTCCAACCCTAGCCAGGCTTCCCAGCATTTCCCCGGCCGTGCGTGAGATTATTGTGTCCTCTCACAAGTCCACGACTAGAAAAACATATGCTAGTAAATGGAAACGTTTTTGTTGTTGGGCAGAGGCTAGGAACATAGATCCCTTTTCAACCTCAGTCCACGAAATTTTGGAGTTCCTAGCACAACTCTTTCATTCTGGGTCCACTTCTGCTACAATCAGGGTTCAATCGGCGGCCATTTCTAACTTTCATGTTGGGTTGTCTAATTCAAACATTATGTCTCTTAAGCTCTGTAAAGCCTTCCTAAGAGGGACTTCTCTCCTTAGCCCTCCAGTGAGAGATCCCCCTCCTCCTTGGGACCTTAATTTGGTACTAACCTCTTTAATTATGCCCCCCTTTGAACCTGCAGCGTCCTGCTCAATTAAATTCCTATCTTGGAAAACACTCTTTCTGGTGGCTATTACATCAGCCAGACACGTCTCTGAACTTCAGGCACTATGTGTTCGTCCTCCATACTTGTTTTTTCATAAGGATAGGGTTGCTCTGAGGACTATTCCATCTTTCCTTCCGAAAGTCTGCTCAGAAAATAATTTGAACCAATCTATAGACCTTCCTGTGTTTTTCCCTAACCACACCAACAAGGCAGAATACAAATTACACCAATTGGACATTCATAGACAACTGCATTTTTACTTGCATAGGACCAAGGATACAATGAAGTCGGACCAACTATTCCTTTCCTATGCTCTAGGCATACAAGGTCTCCCAGTTTCCAAAGTGACCTTATCCAGGTGGTTGTCTCACATTATTACCTTCATTTATCAATTGAGAAGCAAAGACTTGCCTGTCAAACCGAAATGTCATTCTACTAGGGCTTTGGCTACCTCTGTAGCCTTCCAATCTAGGTTGCCCATGGATTCTATTTATGCAGCTGCCACGTGGGCAAATCCTCAAACTTTTATTGCTCATTACAAATTAGATATGGTCTCCAGGAGCAGAGCTGACTTTGGTTCCACTGTTCTGAAGAGCCTGTTCCAATGAGCCGCCCAGGATTGTAGGTGCTAGGGACGCTGTCCCAACCAGCAAGAACGAAGGCGAGATAGACAACTTAACATAAAGAAGTTATGCACCTACCATAGTGTTCTATGTTAGTTTTCTTCATCTCGCCTTCTTCTTGCGTCCCACCCTCCATCCCCCTGTCCTGTTGGATCGAGAGGAGTTTTGGTGTCACTGGCTGAGTATTCTCTGGTTTGTTTCCTCTACTGACTTAGGGAGTATGATAGGTATGCTCAACCTGTTCTTGGGCAGGTTGTTTCTCTGGTTGAGTCTGGGGTTAGCCATTACAAATGAGATCTGGGTAGCTAGCGCAAGGCATCATGGGATAAGGGGTAGCCTCGAGCCAGTAAACAGCTCTCGAACTATAGGAGATGGCCGAGTCGGAGCCAAGAATAGTCTCCGATCCCAACCAGCAAGAAGAAGCGAGATGAAGACAACTAACATGGAACGTTATGGTAGGTACATAACTTCTTTTTAATGTCTGTTATGTACTTCACAGATAAAGATTCTAGTTGTCTACTGATGTACTATGTTCTTCATCTGTAAATATGTTTGTAATTAATTGCTATGTTAAATTGTTAATCGCTATGTAATCCAATGTAACTACTGTGTTTATTTTAACTGTGGAGCTTTTCTCCCTGCCGGCCCGGGCCTCCGCTGAAAATAGACCTACGTCCAGTCTGACACTCCCGGTCCACAAATGTAAATAAATAAATAAATAAACTGCATTAAATTATCATTTAAGACATATGCAAACCTACATTAACAGAAAAGAAAAAACATATAAACATTTTCCTTTTACATACATTATACATGACATATCTTTTCTTTCTTTATAACTGTTATCAGTCAATTCCTGCCTTCCCTTAAACCTCAGTCATCCTCCTGAACATTATTATTGATGTATTGTTCCCATAGTTTCCATTTATTTCTATGAAATTTGCACCTTCCCTTTTCTAAGGCTCCCTTCTTCCAGCTCTTTTACCTCATTTATAATATTCAGTACTTCAAATACAGCTAGTTTAGACTTTTATTTTGCATCTTATAGTAACTGCTTTTTTAGCAGCCAACAGAGTTAAACTTAACAAGGCCTTACTATCTCTAGGAAATGCAGATCCTGGGTCCCATTTGAAAAGAATAATTTCCTTAATTACAGCTGTTTGTTCACCCAATAGTTCTCAGAGTATCTGTAGGGAATTTTTTAAATCTGTCACTTCATTACAATGTCCTGATTGAAATCACTGTTGCACTGTTCCTGACAAATGGATCATCACTGCTGAAGTCCAGCTGGGGTACCAAAATATTACCTCTACTAGGTCATACATTTGACACACGAACTCAGCGGTGATGCCCAGTCTTACTTGCCGCCAGACCGAACACAGGTCATGCATTCAGACTGTTCGGCCATCGGTACCTTTGCTTCATTCGAGATAAGTGGACCTTTGGAGAACCTTCCTTTTTTACCTTATGTTTTATTGTCTGAAATTTGTTAATGTCAGCTAGGAGAGGGGCAAGTGCAGATTCTGTACAAGGACTTGCATATCAAGTCTCTTTTTTTGCCTAGGCCCTGTACACAATCACAAATCCTGCTGTCTTTGTCACTCATTCATACCAAAAACCCTTAGGTCCAGGCTGTTTTCTCTTAACACCTTCCTCGAGATCCAACTACTTAAATGCCTGGCCCAATCCAACATGGCTGACTCTGCATCCTTAATTGTCTGTCTTATGCTGAAGAAAAATGTTGAGAGGCTTCAAATGGATCAGCAGTCCAACATTTCTGATTCCAACGTCTACTTAGATGCCCGCTACAAAGACCCTGGAGGTCGGTATGGCTCCTGAGAACGTGCAGACTTTTGATATTTCCAGGGAACTGTGCCTAATTATTTCAGAAGGACTGCATGGTGTCCTTCAAATTTTAGTTAGGGAAGAGATCCCAGACTGTCTAATAGAGATCAGGCAGGGTTCCAAACCTCCATGCCTCATCCAAGCAGAGATCACATGTAGGAAAAAAAAAAGACTACGCTTGTGGCCTTTCCCTCAGCAGCTAGGGAGAAAGAGGGGATAAACTTTACACAATAGTTGTTTACAGTGATTATGTCCTTAAAACCTCACTTCTTTGGGTCTCCTCTACAACAGGTTACTCAAGTAAAACACACCCTGATTTCCTCCTCTTCCGATGAGGAGCAGGACGATGACTCCGACCATTCTCTGGACTGTTCCTCTCAAATGCATTCTGTAGGGTAAATTTCTATTGACAAAGGAGACTCCCTCTCGCCTGGTTCATCTATTGAGAAAGCTTCCTTTAGTGAGACTGAGAACATGATGAAACACTTTGGCAGTCTACTCAGATCTCTGATGTCCAGAAGAAGTACTACTCACTCTTATAGAGAGGTTACCCATGCCCCTTCTCCACTCCCTCCTGTTTTTGAGGCTTTCCAGTCCGCCTCTTCTGTGCCTGACTATCAGACTTTAGCTCCTAAGAGACCAGACAGGCTATACTAGGTCTTTGATGACCTAAAATATGTATATAAGCACTCAGTAGCAGAACCTTTGGCAGTTTCTCTTTAGATAAGCCCTCTAAGCTGCTGCTCAGTTCTAATAGCCTACCTACAAAGATAGTAGGGTATATATAGATGGGAAGAGGAGGTTTACACCTTTGCTATCCTTGCTTTTAGAGCAACTAATTACCAGACTCAAATGACTAAGTATTTGTTCTCTGTTCTGGCCTCCTTGAACACAGTTATTTTGGGTCTCACAGTAAATGCAGAGCTTACTTTTAAGGGCCACTCAGATTGCCTGGCACACAGCATAAAGTACAGATGTCCTTCTAGTCCTATGTTGCAGTATTCTGCATATGGGTTTACCCTTCTAGTCTCGCGTACGTATGGCCAGTATCCAAAAGCATTCAGTCCCTCCTAGATGCGTGAGACATCAGGTCTTGGTGAGAGTACATGGGCCATAAAAGTGACATCGGCACGCACCAGCCCTCAGAACTTTCCAGCCACCAGTCGTACTCCAGGTGTCCTGCTTTTGCTGACAGATTCAAGTTTCAAGCTAAGTACCCCAATGGGGGGACCTTTTCAGTCCTTCTTTATTGTATTACTGCCTTTTCATGTCATCCGGAAAGGGTAAATGACAGTGCGGCAGTCAGATCCCTCATAAAGACACCAACGATAATTGCCTGTTTTGTCTCGGACAGTCACACAGTTATAAGGCCTGCCCTGTTTGCTAGACATTTGTTTCGAAAATGTTGTGCCGTCATTTGCATGCACTCAGTTTGCACCTAGAGAACCTACATCTGAAAAAACTTGCTTTGCGAATGGAGGGTTCATCGGATGTCGCCTCTGGACCGCCTAATAAGAAGGCCAGATCTTTGTGGCCTGTAATACTTGCTGAGCCTCTTCCGACCGATCCCCAACTTGTGGCAGACATCAGCCTGGTTCCAGGATCTGGACCTGGATCCGCCGGTCAGGATGTCGCGGGTACCTCTGAGGAAGCCGTACTACCTGTAGGTGAGAGCACATCCACAGAGGCTGTTCCGGCACTTGCTTTGGATGCCGGGGGGGGGGGGGGGGCAGCATGTTCAAAGGAATCTTCTGATTCCCTGCCTCAAACTTTAATGCTTGCTTCCAAACAGACGCTCATTTGGACTCTCCAGAGGAGAGAAAAAAGGAAGTATATTTATCAACCAGCAGAAAGTATTCCAGACTGGCAGGCCTTTAGCCAAAGCCTTTTCTCTGTCTTTATGGCCCTGAGGCCCATATCAGTTGCTTCTGCCCCTGCATCTTTTCCTCGCCTTAGTCCTAGGCTGCTGTCTACAGAGACAGTAACTAGGGAAGAGGACATCTGTTGAGATTCCTCAGATGATTCCCTCTCTTATAATTCACAGCTTTCTTCCCCCTTGGGATATGGGTCCCCAAAGGAAGAACTATAGACCCAGACTCTCTTCTTGAAGATTTGACCTTCACTGAAACTATTTCTAAAATGAAGGAACACTTCAAATGGGAATCTACAGACATGTCTGAAATACAAAAGCGGTATTATGACCTCATTCAAATGGAAACATCAAGCCCTTCGGCCATTCCACCTATACTGCCTACCTTTTTAGATGCCTTTTCTTCTGCATCTGTCAATCCGGACTCTCAACCTCCAGCTCCTCGTAGAGCAGACAGACTGTACAAAGTTCCAGATTCTGCTAAACACTTGATCAAGTGCCCTCCTGCAGATCCAGCTACCATTTCTGTCTCCACAGACAAAGCTTCCAAACTTTTGCTTACCACCACCATCCTTCCTGCTGACAAAGACAGCAAAATTATGGAAAGGCTAGGCAAAAAGATTTACACCTTATCCACCTAGGCATTTAGAGCTACTAATTACCAGACTCGTATGGCAAAGTACACCCTGTCTCTTCTTGACTCTGCCTCCAAACTGTTGGCAGATATTCGGGACTCAGCCAAATCATCTATTTCTTCTCTCCTGGCCCTTATGTCCCAAGTCACCATTCCGTCAAGTGTAGCTATGGTGCTGCAGAATCCTTAGCAAGGTCAGCAGCTTCAGTTTCTGCACTTCGCAGATACTCCTGGCTGCGCTTGGTCGATGATGTACCACTTGACAATGCTGCCTTATTTGGCTTAAAAGTAGCAGTCCTTTTCAAATCACTGCAACAAAAGGGAAAAGAGATGCAGGATCTTAAACACCTGCTAGTTTCTCTAGTACCTAAATTTCATAAAAAACTACCCTTTGAAAACTTAGTTCATCAGGAAACACTTCATTCCTGCTCCTCAAGCTAGACCCAGGCAAGCAAGAAAGAAAAATCCTCCAGCTAGAGCATCTCCCTCCTCTAGTCAAAGGACACCCTGTCAGGACAGGGCAGGTAGTGTCTGACTACCTGCCACTCTTGCCTCCCCAACCAGCTGCTTCCATTCCACTGTCTGCTCTCCTTTCCCATTGCCTTCCCATTTGGAATCAGGTCACTTCAGACAAGCGGGTCCTCTCTATCTTCCAAGACGTTTACTACCTGTCATGGATAACCACTCCATTAAGACTAGCCATGCCACGACCCCCTGCTCAGCAACTGCCCTTCCTGCTACCAGTACTACAGTCCCTTTTAAACCAGGGCACTATAGAAAAAGTCCCTCCCTCCCTCCCACTTTGTAAGAGGATTTTACTCAAGGATTTTTCTGGTTCCCAAAAAAGAAGGGCCATGGAGACCCATCTTAGACTTTTCAATGCTCAGTCTTTTCTTAAAGGTGCCAACTTTCGGAATGCTGACCCTGTCAGCTCTATTCCCCTCTCATTATGTACAAAGGCTTCCTAGCTACACTAGACATCAAGGATGCCTACTTACACATTCCCATCAAGCCCACACACAGAAAATACTTAAGATTCTTAGTGGGCTCCTCTCATTTGTAGATGTTCTTCGTGTTTCACTGTTGCAATCATCATATTTGGGTTATCCCTGCCAGGGTAGTCCTCAGTCGGCCCGAATTCCAGAGGCATATTATTTCTGCATCGGTTGCTGTTGCTTCAGGACTGACGTCAGGTCGTCAGTGGTATAAAAACAGGCAGCCGACGTCATTATGTCAGTCTTTCTTGCCAAGGAGCCTGAAGTAGAAGCAGTTCGCATGAGTGCCGGTCGGCCACTACCTGGGCTTTTCATTTCCAAATTGAAGCTGAAGTCCTCTAAAGCTAAGTACCCCTCTGGGGATCCTTTTTCCTTGCTCTAACCGATGTCAGAAAAAGTTAACAATTGTCTCGCCTGTGGAAAGCAAATACCACACCGAGATTTTAATTTCTGCTGCGTCACTTGTTTAGGGCCAGACCACGACGTCCCCCGCTGTCGCTTTCCTGCTTTGTACAGTGCCAGAACTATACATCGTCGGGCTCTTATTGTAGGTAGATACTTTCGCTCTCAGTCTTAGACTTCCAATATGGCTTCTGAAAGCCATCCGACAACTGAGCTTCCGAAAAATCATAAGGATAAAAACAGACAGACCGTACAGGTCCAAAACTGCCAACAACGCTTCCATTAAGCTAGTCGTCAGTTGTCCAGTCCTCTGAGGCACTTTTGCAGCCCCTGATGCCCACTTCTGTGGATTCGCAGGCCACTACCGAGACCCTTTCGGAGTCCAGTATTCCGCAAGGCTGTTCTTCGACTAAGGATCATGCAGATGTCTCTACCTTGGATGGGTCCGAGCCATTGAGCAGGCACCGGCTTCCAAAGAAATACTTCACACTACTGATTCTCAACACAGACCGACTTTCGTGTCTACAGTTCTTTTGAAAACTACCGAGTTTCTCAGGTCCAGGGTACGAATGACACCCCAAAAAAAACGATGACCCAAGCTCAGGCCCTTGCTTCTTTGCCTCAGTCTCAAATGCTTAAAATGGCGGAAGACCTTATAATGCTTATCAGGGGAAGCCAGGCTACCCCTTCCAAAAGAAAAAGAGACTTGTCCCCAGTAGTTTTATCTGAACAGGAGTCCGATAACTCTGATGCATCTGAATATGAAGATATGCAGCCCCTATCTGCTTATGAGGATTCTGATGCAGAGGAATCCATCCCTTCAGCCACCCCACCCAAGGACTTTTCCTTTGGGGAAACCCTACATACTTTAAGGGAGCATTTCCAATGGGAATGACAGGACTATCCTCAGTCAAAAAGAGACTCTGGGAATTCTTAGCACAGACCTCTGACCATTCCTCCTGTCCTGGATGTTGTGGATGATGTCTTTCTGGAATCCAGTCTGACCCATGACACCCTCCCTCCTGCTCCCAGGAAACCTGACAGGTACTATAGAGTCCCTGACTCTCACAAATTTCTTTTCAAAAATCCTACTGTTGACCCCGAGGTCATCTCTCAAGGACCTAAAGGAATCAAAGCAACTTTAGCTAAGAATCCCACCCCCTCAGATAGGGATCCCCGAGCATTAGACAGATGGGGTAAAAAAAGTATACACCTCTGTTACTCTTGCTATTAGAGCATTACATTGTCAGTTGCATATGCTGAAACTCCTCAAACAAAAAATATCTTCTTTCCCTGCTTGTGCAGAAAATAGAGAGATATAGGAGTTAATGCATTCTGCAAGTCAAGTGACTAAGAACACCTTACAATGTGGTTTTGATGCCCTAGAAGCATCTTGCAAGTCAGCAGTTAGAAGACATGCTTGGTTTAAGAAACAGACCTTGCCAGACCATGTCAAAACCAAATGCACCCTTGCACAAAGACAACTTATTTGGCACCAAGGCAGAAGAGGTCCTAAAAAAGATGGAATAAAAAGCTACGTCTATGCAGACAGTTAAGGACTTCTTACAAGTCCAGCCACCAAGGTTCAGTAGGCATTGCCCCTCCAAGCACTGGTCCTTTCCTGCCCCCCCAGGTCAGCTCAGCCCAAACCCAGGGGAAGCAGGCCTCCCAGACAACAGCCCCAGGGAATGCAGAGATCTAAGCAGTGGAGTTTCTCCTCTTCAAAATCAGGGAGTGCTAAGCCACCCCTTATGGTAAAAGCTCACAATGACTTTACACTTCTACCCCCTCCCCCTCTGCCCACCTGCACTTGCCCCTAGGAGGAAAACTCTTCTTCCACGCAAATAACTGGGCCACCATTACCAACGACCGCTGGGTCCTCAGCATAGTATCCCAGTACAAATTTTATTTTCACACTATGCCAACCCCAAAAGGGTTCCCAGATCTACCCCCTAAAGAGTGGGCAGAGGCCAAAAAGCAAGTCCTTTCCCTTCTGTCTATGAGGGCAATAGAGCATGTCCCTGCAGAACAGACAGGCCAAGGTTTCTACTCCAGACACTTCCGGGTACTCTGAAAAGAGGGTACATGGCACCCCATCCTCGACCTATCCATTCTAAACACCTTTCTGGCGATACCAAAATTCAAAATGCGCACCCTCTAGCAGCGTCTTCCTATGCTTTCCACGGATGCTTGGTTTGCCACCCTTGTCCTAAAAGAGGCCTACCTACACATCCCAATCAGGGAATCATGCAGGAAATACCTACATTTCAGAGCAGGATTACTGCACTTTCAGTTCTCTGTGCTTCTCTTTGGCTTATCCACTGCTCCCAGAGTTTTCACAAAATGTCTGGCTCTCGCCATTGCTTTTTGTAGGCAAAGAAATATTCAGATTTATCCATACTTAGAGGACTGCCTGATTCAGGCATACAATCAGGAAAAGCTGCTAAAGCACCTCACCTTTGTAAAGGACCTACTGACCTCCTTGGGGTATAGTATCAACGAAAAGAAACCAAAACTAGTACCCACTCAAAAAAAATTAATTTTATTCCTGGGAGCAAGCCTGGACACAGCATCCCAGATGGCATTCCTTACACCAGAAAAACAAATCTGCCTGACAACCTACTTCTCTCAACTAGCCACAAGGACCCAGTTATCCGCAAGGAAAATCCTGCAAGCTCTAGGTTTCATGGCTTCTTGCAATCTACTCTTTCCATATGCGAGACTGCATATGAGGAAATTACAATGGTTCCTAAAAAGCCTTTGATGTCAGCACTCTCAAGACCTGGAAACTCTTTTACCAATGATACCTTGCCTAAGGAAAGATTTTCTTTGGTGGTCAGCAGCATGCTTCCACAACAAGGGACTTCCCTTTTCACTACCCCACGCTCCCCAGACCCTCACCACAGATGCATTAGACTATGCCTGGGGTGCACACCTGCACAGCAGGTGCATTCAGGGCCAATGGAGCCCAAATCAAATACATCTGCACATCAACCAAAAAGAGATGCTAGCTGTTCAGTATGCCCTGACAGCTTTCAGACCCCTACTCTCCCCGGGGCCTCTGCTGATCAAAACAGACAACACCACAGTGTTGTGGTGCAGCAACAAGCAGTGAGGGACACACTCTTATCCTCTGTGCAGGCTCGCCATGAGCAATTGGCACATGGCCGCAGCCATGCAGCTGTACCTGTTAGCACAATTCCTGCCAGGTTCTCTAAACTCTCTGGCAGACAGCCTAAGCAGAGACCTGCTAGACCCGCAAGAGTGGCAGCTTGACCAAAGAACCTTCACCCTTGTAACCCAGAAATGGGGCATCCTGAAAGTAGGCCTCTTTGTTCCTGCTCCAGTCACCAGCTCAGCAAATTCTGCACCAGGGAACCTCACAGCAAGGCCTGGAAAGTGGATGCTCTATCCTTCCAGTGGGTAAACCTCTCGGTCTGTACATTTCCCCCTCTACCACTCATTTCAAGGGTACTGATCAAAATAAGGGAGGAAAAACCGAGGGAAATCCTGATTGCCCCAGACTGGCCATGACAACATTGGTACCGACTACTGTGCAGCCCTGTCACCCCTGCCACCATGGCACCTACCTCAGATCCCAATTGCAGACCCTCAGTCTGGCAGCCTGGTTTATTCCCTGACCTCTCCTCAAGCTGTCAGTCTAAGCAAACAAGTTCTAGATGTTATACGTGAGGCCAGATGCCCCAGCACTAGAAAATCTTATGCTGACAAGTGGAAAAGGTTTTGCACCTGGATCTAGGCTAAGGGAGCCGGAATGGCACAGCCCACCCTACCTGTCATCCTGGATTACCTGGCAGACCAGGGTCTATCCTTCTCTTCTATTAAAATTCATGCCTCTGCCATCTCTGCTCATTTCAGCGCAGAGCCACTTCTTTTCTCGCACCCTCTCATCAAACAGTTCCTAAGAGGGGCTAACAACTTGAAACCACCCAGAAGAGCTCCTACCCCAGCTTGGAACCTAAGCTTTGTGTTGGAAAAGATCGCCCTGCCCCTCTTTGAACCTGCAGCTTAAGCAGAGTTAAAATTCCTCTTTTGGAAGATGGCCTTGCTTCTGGCCATCACTTCAGCTAGAAGAGTATCAGAGCTACAAGCACTTATGGCTGTAGAGCCATTCATCATTTTCCATGATGGCAGGGTCTCCCTGAGGACTAACCCATCCTTCATGCCAAAAGTGGTGTCCAGTGTGGCTCTCAACCAATCCATTCATTTGCCCACTTTTTTCCCTAACCCACAAAACAAGGGGGAAAGGATTCTGCACTCCCTAGATGTGCACAGACAGCTCACATTCTACCTAGGCAGGACTAAATCTTTTAGAAAACCTGATCAATTGCTAGTCAGCTTTGCTGCAGGAGCAGAGGACAAGGCCATATCCAAACAAACAATTTCCAAATGGATAGCACATTGCATCCATTTCTGCTACAAACATCACGGAAAACCTCCCCCCAAGAGGGTCAGGACACATTCCACCAGAGCAACCCCCACCTCTGCATCTTTCCTTAGAGAAGTCCCCACCAGGGACATCCTGGAGGCTGCGCATGGACTTCTGTTCATACCTTCACCAAGCATTACCACCTACCTATCTGCTCCAAATCCAGGGCAGGCTTTGCCACTGCAGTCTTGCAGGTCATCCTAGCCAGCCCCCAGTCTTCTTGACTGCCTCCACCCTTTTCTTCAGCTTTGGGAATCAACCCAAATGTGATGTCTGCAACAGGGAAACACAAAGAACATAGTATAGTTGTGTACACTTACCATAAATGTAGATGTTTGAGTGTATTCACGGTTGCAGTCGTGGTTTCCCTCCCTCCATCCCCCTTGTCTCTCTCTCTCTCTTTCTCTTCTTTCAAGGAGCTTTTGGTATCCTTAAAAAACTTCTCCAAAGCCAACTTCATGCTACTGAAGTCAGAAGTGACCAACTTCACAACACCCATGCAGACAGGATTTAGAAGTTCGACTGCAGAATCGTACACTAAGGCACTGTACGAGCACATCCACTCGTGCATGAATCGTGCCATCCCATATAGAACCAAGATGCTCTTCTCCAAAAAAAGGAAGCCAATCTGGTGGCCCCCTGCTATAAACAAACTATACAACAGAAGGAAGAAACTGTTGCAGAAAAGAAGAAAATCCCAGGATGCAAAAAACTCCCTCACCAGCCTCAGTAAGAAGCTGAGATCCCTCATCAAATCCTCAAAAGCTAGTTACGAAAATAAAATTGCCAAAGATTCCAAAGACAACCACAAGGCATTCTATAGTTATGTCAAGAATCTAAATGGCAATGCTCAGATCTGCTCTGAGCTACAACAGAATGGCATTAAATATATTGATCCCAAGGATATTAGCAATATTCTGGCAGATCGATTTAGTGCCAACTTCACCCCCCTTTCACCACCTAAAGGGCCCATCTCAATACCAAAAGATTGCCAAATTCAGATAATCACGGCCACACAGGTAGAAACCGCACTCTCCATAGCTAAGAATACAGCATCCATGGGACCAGATAACATCCCAGGCTGTGTACTACATGAACTACAAAATGAACTGGCACCTCACCTAAGTGTCATGTTTAATCATAGCCTCACCTAAGGCTTCGTGCCCACTGAGTGGCGCACAGCTACAGTTATCCCGCTCCACAAGGGAGGATCCGCCTTGGATCCCAGGAACTACTGTCCCATCAGTCTGACAAGCCTGATCTGCAAGGGCATGGAAGGCATCATCATGGAACTTATAAACAAAGACATTGGCAACCTTCAAACACTGGACCTCACCCAGTTTCAGTTTGTGAAAGGCCAATCTTGTCTCCTGAATCTGATTGACTTCTTTGAATCAGTCTCCAGAGCTGTGGACGAGGGTAAGGTGGTCCACACAGCCTATTTGGACCTCGCCAAGGCCTTCGACACCATCCCCCACTCTGGAATCATAGATAAACTTACTAAGCTGGGTATAAATCCCTACATCACTCGATGGGTTACCAACTGGCTTATTGACAGAACCCAGACTGTAAAAGTAGCTGACTCCGAATCCAGCTCCAGACAAGTGACAAATGGAGTATCTCATGGTTCAGTCCTGGGACCACTCCTGTTTGGCATCTACTTCTCAGAAGTACAGGCCAACACTAAGGGACTCTGGCTAACAAAGTTTGCAGATGACTGCAAAGTGGGAGCCATTATTGAATCCCCAAATGATGTGGATATTCTACAAAAGGGCCTTACAGAAACAGTTGCCTGGTGCCAGAGCCATGGGCTCAAGCTTAATGCCAAGAAATGTATAGTTATCCCCTTTGGAAAAAACCATGTACCCATGAATTACCACATAGGTGGCAGGACACTAAACATCGAAAGTGTGATGAGAGACTTAGGGACACAGGTGGACAGTGGTCTCACTTTCGATAACCACATCGCCACAACAGTCAGGAAATCCTTCTATGTGGCACACCTCATCACTAAGGGCTTTTCATCCAGAAAAAAGGAGGTCATTGTCCCACTGTACTCATCCCTCATTAGACCCATTATAGAGTATAATGCCCTGTTTGGTATGTACCTCACAAGACATCTGCAACAGCTGGAAAGGTCACATAAATACCTCTCTAAAAGAATCACAGGTCTAAACCAGATGCCATATGCTGACCGTCTAAAAAAAACTCCAGCTATACTCTGTGGCATATCGTTTACTCAGAGGCGATCTCTGCTTAACATACAAGGCCATATCAAATCCTGAGCTGTTGGACATGCTCCACTTAAAGAAATCCCAATCCCTCAGAGCCACACACTCCAGGGATCTAAACCTTGTCATCACAGTGAACAAAACATGCTGGAGGGATAGGTTCCTGACCCAGAGACTCCCCATACTCTGCCCATACATGTCAAGCAGAGCGCCTCATTGGCCCTCTTCAAAAGGAACCTTGATGATTGGATGGGAGATAGGAAATTCACCCTGGGGATCATGTCAGTCGTCCTGCTAGACAGGGGTCCAGAGAAGTAAATATTGTGGGAAGAAATATCCAGGGAACTGATAGCCTAGTACCAACCTATGAACCTATTTACTTTCTACTGGTGGTGTTCTTCCACCATTACCTAACTCCTTACTGGGGGCTCCTGACATTTAGGGCAAGAAAAACTGATGTAATGGTGTTGACTGCCTGTTTTTATACCAGTGACGACCTGACGTCAGTCCTGAAGTGACAGCAACTGACACAGAAATACTATGTCTCCGGTATTTGGGCTGACTGAGGGCTACCCTTGCAGAGATAACTCAAATGTGATGACTACAACAGTGAATACACTTGAACGTTTACATTTATGTTAAGTGTACACAACTGTAATTTCTTTCTGCTTTGTCTTTTGGACTTTCCACCACACCCAGAGTCTTCACCAAATGCCTGGCTCCTGTAATGGCCTTTTGCAGGACAAAAGAAATACAAATTTTCCCATAACTGGACGATATGCTCTTTCAGGCTGCCAGCCAAAAAACACTCCTAACCCATATCCAGTTCATGGTGTCTCTCCTACAGGCTCTTGGGTTTCAAAGAAACTTCCTAAAGACCAACCTCAGACCAACCCAAGACAGTGTTTTCTTAGGGTGCAGGATCTGCACAGACCTGATGGAGGCGTATCTGCCCCCAGCAAAGGTGAGTGCTCTTACAGAACACCTCCAAGGAATTTTGCATTCCTCTCAACTGACTGCAAGGCAGCACCTAAAGCTTTTGGGTTACATGGCAGCTACCATACCCATGCTGCCCCTTGCTCAGTTACACATAAGAAAGCTAGAGTGGTATCTACGTTCTGTCTGGAAACAGCACAACCACCCACTGGAGCACATTGTGCCCTTGCTTACATGCCTAAAACAGGAGATCCTATGGTGGTTAGCTCAGGTGGATCTCACCCCAGGCCTCCCTCTCCAACCACCTCAGCCTTCTCAGATCATGCATACAGACGCCTCAGTTCTGGGGTGGGGGGCCACTCTCGGCCATCGAAAGTACAAGGCCTGTGGACATACTGACAGAAAAGAGAACACATCAATGCCAGAGAAAGGAGAGGAGTACTTCTAGCCCTTCAGGAGTTCACTCATTTCCTTCAGAAGGGATCCCTTCTGATATACACAGACAACATCACAGTCTTGTGGTATATCAACAAACAAGGAGGAACCAAGTCCAACCTACTCTGCAGACTTGTTATACTAGTGTGGGAAGTAGCCACTTCTCAGGGAATTAACCAGAAAGCAGCATACATTTCCTCTCTCCACAACTCCCAAGCAGATTTTTTGAGCAGAACCAGTGCAAACAATCACAAATGGATGCTTCACCGAGATGTCTTCCTGGACCTGGTCCACAGATGGGGTATACCTCAAATAGACCTGTTTACCTCCACCAACAACAGGCAACTTCCTGGATACTGCACCAGGACACCAGATCCACAGGCACTGGCAACAGATATCTTCACAATATCATGGAAGGGGAAATACTTTTATGCATCTCCCCCCCTTCCCTCTCATTCAGATTGTCCTGCTACAGATTCAGCAGGACAATCTGAAAATCTTGCTGGTGACTCCCTACTGGCCCCAATAGCATTGGTTCCCCTTATTCCTCCAATTGTCCAAGGGCAATCACCACAACTTACCCACAGAGTGGACCTCCTCACACAGCACAAGGGATCTCTAATCTATCCACAGTGGCAGCTTCTACACCTGACCCTGTGGTGGATAGGCTTCTGATCCCATACAGACACCTTTACAATGAGGATGTGCTCAGTGTCCTGCAGGAGGCCTGGAAACCTAGCACTAGAAAATCATACCTATCTAAATGGGAAAGTTTCATTACGTGGTGTCAAAATAAGCAGCTGGACTTGCTTACTAGCAAAATTCCCGTAGTGCTGTCTTATTTGTGTGAGTTACTTCCGACCGGCTTGGCCTACTCATCAATCAAGGCACATCTGTCTGCAATCTCTGCATGCCTACCCATGGATCCCCCCCCCCCCACCTTGGCATCCAGACTGCCTTCCAAGCTCTTCCTTAAAGGTGTCCTGCATCTCAGACCCCCAGGAAACCTACTCCTCCTCCTTGTGATCTCAACTATGTGCTGGAGAAGCTTACACTACCACCTTTTGAGACAGCCGATCAAGCTTCCCTAAAGCTTTGCACCTGGAAGACAGTCCTTCTAGTGGCTATCACTTCAGACAGAAAGGTATCAGAGCTCTAGGCACTAATGGCTACCCCTCCTTTTCTTGTCTTTCATAAAGACAGGGTTACCCTCAGGACAAACCCATCTTTCATGCCCAAGGTAGTCAGTTACCTGTCTCTCAATCAGGCCATTCACTTACCTGTTTTTTTTCCCCAAAACCACAAGGAAGAAGTGAAAGAGTGCTTCATTCTCTGGATGCTCACAGACAAATTAGATTCTACCTCCACAACACCAAGTCTATCAGACAGACTGACCAACTTTTCATATCATTCCACCCTAGAGCACAAGGGAAGGCTGTATCCAAACAGACTAGTTCCACTTGGATCTCCAAGGCCATTACTTTCTGCTACCAGCACCATGGTAAGTCAGTGCAGGATACAGTAAGAGCCCACTCCACTAGAGTCATGGCATCCTCAGGGGCTTTCTTCAATGGCCTGGATACCTCCTTCATTCTGGAGGCAGCCACTTGGTCTTTAGTTTATACCTTCACCAAACACTATAAACTTGACCACATCTCTAGGTCTAGGGCAGGGTTTGCTAGGGCTATTCTGCATGGATTCCTGGAATTGCTTCTGTACCAACCACCCTTTTTCAATGAGCTTTGGCACTCGCCCATATGCAGAATATTGCAAAATAGGAATAGAAGGACATAGAAAAGTTATGTAAGAACTTATAACCATAGATGTCCTTCTCTTCCATGTTGCAGTATTCCTACCCTCCCTCCTTTCCCCTCTTATCAGCTATGTTTTCCCTCTTTGGATGACAGTGACTTGGCATTGCCCTAGTAGGACTGGCTCCAACTCGGGCCTTAAGTTCTGAGGGCTGGTGTGTGCCGACGTCACTTTTATGGCCCATGTACTCTTGCCAAGACCTGATGTCTCATGCACCTAGGAGGGACTGAAAGCTTTTGGATACTGGCCGTACGTAAGCGAGACTAGAAGGGTAAACCCATGTGCATAATACTGCAACGTGGAAGAGAAGGGCCTCTATGGTTATGGTAAGTTCTTGCACAACTTTTCTTTATGATGCTGTAAGATGCTTCCACTAGGGCAGCTGCCACTTGATGTGTTGTCTGCAGGTGTGCATGGCATTGCAGTCATCCCACCCCTGAGGATTTCAAATATAAAATTGTAGATTCACCTTTGGTCAAAGACTGTAGGCAGATCTTGCTCTCCTCAGTTCCTAGATACCATAGGAACTACCCAACCGAGTCAACATCCTTCATTAAACAAGACCCTAAGGCTGTTCAGAAACTGAGGAAAACCCTTCATAAAAGATACTCTGAAATACCCCAGGAGGAAACTTCAGCTGGTAGGCACTCCATTGGGGGCAAACGCCTGTAACCACTCCTGCAGTACCCCCTCCCCCTGCACTACTATCCTTCTTTCTCAAAGACTGTCACTCTCTCTAGCCAGGTTGGAAGTTATTACCACTGACAAAAAGGTCCATTTTTATTATGAGGAGTGGCTGTGCTATGCTGTAGGAAAGTATTCTTCCTCTGAAGGGTATGCTTTCACCTCCTCAAAACCAAATTTCCCTTCTGACCCCCATTATTCAAGACCTTTTGGATCAGGACAACATTGAGCAAGTCCTAAAATAATTCATAGGAAAAGGTTTTTATTCCAGGATTTTTCTAGTCCCAGAAAAGGAGGACTCTCTCAAAATGCTCTCCCTTCAGACCCTGCTTCCTTTTATACAACCACAGGCTTTTTTGGTGTCATTAGACCTGAAGGATGGCTACCTTACACATTCCTATCTGTCTTTCCTGAAGTAGATTCCTCAGGTTTTTCTCTGGCTCCTCACATTTTCAGTTTACTACTCAACCCTTTGGTCTTTCCACAGCCTCAAGAGTGTACACAAAGTCCCTGGCTTGTGTAATAGCTTTACTGTTGCATTCTAGGAATTAAGATTTCCCCTACCTGGATGACCTTCTGATACAGGCTCTATCCCCAGACATTTTTCTGAAGCATCACTAATTCACCCTGTATCTTTTGACAGGTCTGGGGTTCACCATAAACTACAAAAAATCACATGCCAATACATTGTCATTGTAATGACAATACAATCACTATGTAGGACCTGGTGTTCCTGGACTGCATACTGGTCATAATGAAAATGCATGCCTTCCTTCCCCAAGAAAAGGATATGTCTGTCCACTTATTTAAAATACCTCTCTTCCGTAACCCATTGAACTGCAGTGGAGATTCTAAGGACTTTGGGTTTCGTGGCAGGCACCATTCCTATGTAACCTCTGACTAGGCCTCATGAGGAAAATCTAATGGTTTCTGAAATCCATGTGGCTCCAGCACTGCCACCCCTTAGGCACTCTGATTCCTCTTCTCCCTTTTCTCCAGAAAGACCCAGGATTACCTACCTTTCATGCCTTTTCCTATTCAACAGATTCATATGGATGTTCCTCACCTTGGGATCTTAATTTTGTGCTAGGAAAACTTACTTTGCCCCCCCCCCCCCCGAACCAGTTTCTTTAGCTGCTTTAAAATTCTGTACTTGGAAGAATATTCTCCCTTTGGACCTCACCTCTGCCACGAGGATTTCAGAACTTCAAGCTCTAATGGCCATTCCCCTTTTTCTTATTTTTCACAAAAACAGAGCAACTCTCAAGGCTTAACCGATCCTTCATGAGTAGGGTAGTGAACGAGCTGTCTCTCAATCAGACTTTTCACCTGACCACCTTTTTTCTGAATCCCAGAATTAGAGAGGAAAGAACCTTACACTCTCTAGACCTTCACAGACAACTCCAATTGTACAGGAACAAAATTAAATCCTTCAGGACGTCTGACCAGCTTTTCATTTCCTTTATGTCCTCTAGGCTGGGTCAACCACTGAGTCATTAAACAAATTACTGCAGCCTGGATTTCAAAGGCTCTGTCTTTCTGTTTCTAGGAGTATGGTAAAACCTTAAGTTCCTGCTCTAAAGCACATTCTGCTAGGGCAGTCGCTTCCTTGGAGCTTTCCACAAAGGAATAGATTGCAAGTCTATTTTGGAGGTGACTAATTGGTCCTGTACATACTACAAAACTGATGCCTTCTTCAGGTCCTGGACAGCTTTTGCTAAGTCATTCCTGTCCAAACTGCTGGACAGTGCTTCTTCTCAATAGCCAGCCACCCTTCTTTCCTCCTTCAGATTTGGGAATCACCCTTTGTCAGAAATTCTGCAACAGTAATTTTGGTCAGGATATGGTACAGTTATATAAGAACATAGCGTAACAGTAGATTTCCTAAGGATCACTGTTGCAATTTTCCATCCTACCCTCCGTCACCTTTACTCCTTTACTACCTCACTCCCATCTTCAGTTTTCACTTCCCTTTTGTTGCTGCATCCTTTGCTCTCACATGGATAAGGGGGAGTCTTTTTACCATTTCAAGCTACACCACTCTTAGTTGACCAGTCTCATCTGTCATTAGTCTTCAGACCGCTGGCTTGCAGGCAGCCTGAGTATCCACACTTGTATGTCCATCTTTATACACCAATGCATACAAGCTGAGCCATGCGTCAGGCATACGACACAGGGAGAGTAAAGCTTTGGTACCCTGACCAGACATCAATGGTGATAACTCATTTGTCAGGAATACTGCAATTGTGGTCAGTAGGACATCTACTGTAATGGTAAGTTCTTACATAGCTGTACTTTCTTCCCCATCACACCTCCAACATTTGCTATCTACTTGAGGAAAAATACTTTGAAGTTTGCATGGGGTATAAAAATACCTATGCAAACACTTCCAAGCAAAATTTCTAACCTTTCTGAATTTTATTGCTTACTTGGAAGCCATTCATATGTCCTCCCATGGTCCATTTGTAAATTGCTTTTCCAGTTTTTTTCCCAATCTTTTCTAACCTCCTCAGATGTTTTTTTATAGCTATTGTACATTATTTTATATGCCCTACCAATTATCCGTTTTTAACTGCAGCTTCTGTTCTAAATTCCACTAAAATCTCTACCAGAGCAGGTGTTTCACTTAGGATTCCCCTATCACTTTCTCTTTGCCTATGCTCTGATATTAATCCAGGGAATGCAGTCTGTAGCCCGCAGTCTTCACATTTTCTTGGCCTCATCCCACTCTATTTCCCTTCCCTGTCTAGTTATTTGTTTCCAATGTTTTGGTTTCTTTGTAGTTTTCTCCAGTAAATTCTAGCCCCTCTTGCCTGTTTTCTGTACTCCTATTGGCAGAACCTCCTTTCTCCATTCTCATGTTGGCTTAATTTAAACAATTTTTTGAATGTTAAAAAAATATATATATTCTAGTATTTGACCACATGATGGCTTCCCCTGTTACAGAGATGAAGGTTAGTGTGGGCAGCTTCAACTAGCAGTGGGAGTATGGATTTTCAAAAAATTTTACCTCCCTAATAAGGTCGCTTTATGATAAGTCTTCAGTGTACATAAAAATATGATCCCGTTTGTCAGAGCCTGTTACTATTACAAAAGGTACAAAACGGAGTTGTACAAAATAGGGTTGTCCACTTTCTCCTTTGTTATTCGCATTAGTAATAGAACCATTAGCAAATTTCATACGTGCAAACCCAAACATTCAAGGAATTCAACTAGATACTGACCTTAAGTTAAAGATTCAACTATTTGCAGATGACATTTTATTCACTAAAAGAAAATAACACACTAAAAGAACTATGGAAAACAACACAACTGTTTAAGATTATTTCTGGGCTAAGATTTAATGAAAATAAAACCAGTATGTTACTAATAAATATGAACAAAGAAGCATTAAATAAAAAATATCATAAATATCTATCTAGAAATGATACAATCAAATACTTATGAGTTAAAATCACAAATGACATAGATACAACAGTGCAACTAAACTATAAAGAGATTTTGGATAATATCAAAGAACTCGTACAAAAATGGAATAAGCTATCTTTTACCATGGAGGAAAGACTATATATAATTAAAATGATTATGTTCCAGAAAAGTCTGCATTTTTTACAAGCTTGCTCGCTACCTCCACCAAAATCATATTTAAAATAAATTGAAGGGTTAATAATGAAATTATTATGGTACCCTAAAAAAACCTAGAGTTGCCCTAAGACATCATTTTGACAAATGGGAAGAAGGTGGAATAGGATTGCCAGATTTAGAAGTATATATTACAATCGTTGGCTTTAAAAACAGTTTCTGTATGGTTAAAGAATATACTTCCAAATGGAAACTAGTACATGAAAAAATCTGATTCAAAACCACTCATGAGACAATAAATAAACATATGGAAATAGTACCAAATAGCTTACTTTGGTTATTGAAAGAATGTATGGCAACAGAGAAACACAAAATATAAATTCTAAATACATTATCAATACCCTAAAGTCTTTTATGCACTTTGTAAACAAAATCTGGATATAAAAGCATGGTCTTTTTTCATACTCCCAGTAGTATATACACAAAATAATATAACTCGGGACTCAGTAGCAGTTAAAATACTTAGTAAGAATGGTCTAAGTTACTGACAGGTGATAAACACTAATAAAGTACTAATGATAGAGCAAATTATTAGTGGGTTCAACCTTGAAAATAACATGTGGTTAACACTGCAGGGATCAAGACAAACAGTTTTAAACCAACAGGCAATAATTCAGAAATCTGTTAGGGAAAAGGTTCCTAAGTTCATAGAGCAGGTAATAATGCTGATGGAATTTCCCACAAATGTGAAAGGAATTTTATCAGTATTATACAAATTAGTTAAAGAAACAAGAGTTCATAATAAACAAAATATATGGAAATACTATGAAACAGTTAATGGTAAAATGCCAGATGATAAAGATAAAAAACTAATTCTTACATCACCAAAACGAACATCTTTATCACTATATTGGCAACTTTTTACATGGCAATTTATACATAGAGCATACTTAACACCACACAAATTAGAATGAATATAATAAAGAAAATAGACGTTGGAGGTAAAAATCACGGGTCTATATTACCATCTCGAAAGATAAAATAACCGACATTGTTAATGTCGACGGTGATGTAGACATTCTACAGAAGGGCCTCACTGAGACCAACGACTGGTGTCAGAACCATGGCCTTAAGCTCATTGCCAAAAAATGTGTCATCAACCCCTTTGAGAAAAACCCGGTTCCCATGAATTACCACATCAGTGGTAATCCATTGAACACAGAAGTCGTCGTAAGACATCTGGGAACCCAGGTTGGCAGCAACTTCTCTTTTGACCACCACATTGCCACTGTGGTCAGAAAGTCCTTCTCTGTGGCACATCTCATTACTAAGGGTTTTGCATCCAGGAAGAAAGAGGTCATTGTCTTCCTCTACTCTTCCTTCATTAGGCCAATCATCGAGTACAATGACCCATTTGGCATGTACCTCACTAGGCAGCTGCAACAACTGGAGAGGCCACGGAAATACCTCACAAAGAGGATTCTAGGCCTTAAACACTTGTCCTATATGGACAGACTCAAAAAAACTCCAGCTAATCTCCATCTCAAATCGCCTACTTAGAGACAATCTCTGCTTAACTTACAAAGCCATGTCAATGTCAGACCCAGCTCTGTTAGAAATGCTACATCTAAAGAAATCCCAATCCCTGTGCACCACATGCTCCAGAGACCTCAACCAACAGAACGTGCTGGAGGGACAGGTTCATAACCCAGAGACTGCCCATGCTATGGAATAGACTTCCCATTCATGTCAAACAGAGCACTTCACTGGCCCTCTTCAAGAGAAATCTTGATGAGTGGAGGGGAAATAGAAAATTTACCCCGGGGATCAGTCCAGTGGCTCTCCTCGACAGAGGCACTGGAAACTAAGGTCATATGTGGCATGATGCAAGGGTAATCCTATGGGCTAGGCTTGTAACGACTCCAGGGCCATTAGCCTAGTTCACACCTATGGACATAGGTTCATAGGCTCATAGGTTTATACTAGGCTATCTGCCCTAAGGCATTTATAAGCCTAGCCCAAATTTTTGTGGCTTACGCCACCCCTTATATGAAAAAATACTGTGCCCATTAGTTTGTTGTGCCTCTGTCCAGCAGTGACACAGAGATGATTCCCGGGGTAAACCTACGATCTCCCATCCACAGGTCTAGATTTCTCTTGAACAGAGTCAGCGAGGTGCTCTGCCTCACATGGACCGGGATTTTATTCCACAGCATAGGGAGTCTCTGAGTGATAAATCTATCCCTCCAGCACGTCCTGTTTATATCCGTGCTAAGGTTTAAGTCGCTTGCTCTAGTGGTTTTGGTGGATATACGTTGAACACAACAATACCCGAAATACGGATATGTCGAACTGCAAAATATCAAAATTCCATAGTTGGCCAACATTGGGTACCTGGTTTGCTTGTGAAGAACTAAACTAAATAAAATGACCTAACCATGTGACTTAAAATATATATTTTATAAGATAAAAAGACTCCCAATGGTGACGTACTTATTAATCACACAAGTGAAGTGACACTAAAGAAGCTAACCGCGATGTACTACCATTGCAAGGGATGACAGAATGTGTAACGCACAGCTTTCAGTTGCGGTACATGACTTTTATAGTGTGAGTGCAACATGTTAGAAGTAAAACAAACATTTTATTCTGTGTATTCCTTACTTAGTATCTCAGAACTAAATTATTTTATAATGACTGACTTGATTTACAATTTGTCAACATGTAATTTCAAACATACCATTATTTCATTAGTATATTTCTTTGTGATTGCGATTATGTTGGTACCATCGGCATGACGTCATACTTAACACTAGCACAATTTGGTCAACTATGACAGTTCGATGTTTGTTTTTCCGATATTTGCATGTTTCGCAATTACTGGACTTCGATACATATGTGTCAGTATTTCCGTTGTCTATCATTTTATCTTGCTTGTTGGTAATATAGACCCGTAAATCACAATCAATAGCCAATTGGCAACATGTGCTATGAATGCCATTTACTTAAACAATATTGGGAAAGTATTAATTATTTGTTACAGGCACTGTTCACTGATAATTTCCAACTTAAGAAATCTCTAGTTTTGTTGAATACACCTTCTTGTGCTCCAAGGCAAAAATATGCAATTTTGTGGACTCTCCTTGCTATTGCAAGTAAAAATATTACACAGAACTGCAAAGCTGTAACTCCTCCCAATTTTAAACATTTTAAGAACATGGTTTTATTAGTCTCACAGTTGGAATTGAAAACAATCAAGGAAAGAACAGAACAACCTACTTCCTTAAACATTGCCTGGCAGAAAGTAAATCAAGTGCTAGAAACAGAACATTGTAATAAATGATAATCTTATTCAAAAATACATTCAAGAAATTTTTTCAAGTATAGACAGTCTTTGTAAATAGTTGGTTTTGTAATATTTGTTTTTGGAATTGTTTCTCCGCTTTAAGCTTTGACTGTGTAAATATTTGATATACATACTGTATATATGTTTATGAAAATCAATAAACATTTATTCAGTAAAAAAGCGGTTAAGACACTTTATTCTGCCACATTTTTGGTTTATAACTGTGGCAGAATGAATTAAAGCAAATTTTAAAATTAGATGTAATGGGATCCTATCTCGCCTACATTCATAACTGATGGGTTCGGAGCTGATCCGTCGGCTCTGACTCGGCCATTATACACTAGAACGAAGTCTCTCATTGGCTGGGCTACCCCTTATCCCAGAATGCACCACACCTGCTTCCCCAGATCTCGTTTGCCGCTTTCCAAGCCGGACGTGGTCTCAACTTGGCTGGAGCTAAGTGTTTTTTCTTGACCTTTGGTCTTTTTTGGCTAGGGTTTCTGTCAGTTTTTGAACAAACAGCTGTTTTAACAGCTTTGTGAGCGTTTGTGGCCAGTTTTGTGTAAAGTTAGATTTTATTGTTTTTCGCGCTACTAGTGTACTGGGCAAGGCCCGTTTAAGTTAGAGGCCCTTTGCCCTTATTGTATGTCTATTTTTTTCTTGTTGTGTGACTGAAATAGTTTTCGGGCTAAGCCCGTTAAAGTTAGAGGGCTTTGGCCCACGTATTACCTTACTTCTGTGTATTTGACCTGTTGTATCGGGCTAAGCCCGTTTAAGTTAGAGGGCTTTAGCCCATATATTAGTTTACTTGTGTTTTCTAGCGATCAGTTACCTATTTTTCTACTGTGCTCAAAATGTCTAAGTAGCAGAAATCAGGGTTCAAAAAGTGTGCAAAATGTAATTATAAAATGTCTATTACAGACAGCCATGCTGTCTGCGTGTACTGTTTAGGGCCTAAACATCTACAGGATACTTGCAGTGTGTGTCACGCTTTTTCCTCCAGGGTTCTCCAGGAGAGAAAAAACAAGCTGATACTTAGGGGTCTGATTAAGCCTTCATTTGAGGAAGCGTTGGCTTCATCTCCAGCTTCTAAAAAGAAGAGATCGTCGGCTCCAACCAGTCCGTCGAGCCCGACACCCAAGAAGCATAGATCGTCGGCTCCGACCAGTCTGTCGGACCCAACAGCTAAGAAACATGGATCGACTTCTTCCTTCGGCGCCGACATGGTTACAAACGGTTCCGGTCTCGGGTCCGATAGTGCTGGAACCCTTTCGGAGCCGATCCCTGCTTTATCGGAGCCGAGGCAGAAGTCTTCTCGGCCCCAGTCTGTTTCCTCCATATCCTGTAGGTTGTCGGATTCGGATTTGGATAGGGTTATCCAGAGGCTGTTCCAGTCCCCAGTTTTTACTAAAATGATCCCGGCTCCAGCCCACGCGGCTTCGGAGCCAATTCCACATTCTGTGCATTTGATTCCTCCTCCGACCCCCTTGGAGCCGTTGGAGTCGGTGCAGGTAGAACGCAGCGGAATCGTCCAGTCGGAGCAGGGACCCCCTCGGAGTTTCTCTGCTCTGACCTTCATTCCTACCCTGTCCTCGGTGTCAGGGTTTGGTACCGGGTCTTCCTCGGCGGGGGCCGAGGGCAACACTGTGGAGCTCGCTTCTTCGATGCCCAGTCTTCCCCTCGGAGCATCGGTCGCAGGTATTCCCGGTACCACCGTGGTCTCTTGGCAAGTGCCCTCTGCAGAGTCTGGAGGTCCTGCTTTTGAGGCCATACGGAGTGCATTGGCCATGACCTTGCCAGTTCAGCAGGTTTCTACCTCACCGTCCCAAGTGTTGGGTACTGGTGCCTCTGGAGACATTCTTTCCCATGACAGTGGGGCCCCAGGGCCTGAGGATACCCCCTTAGAGGGTTCCCTTCTTCCGGGGGTCCTTCTGAATCTGCTTTGGATGAACCCCCAAGGAAGAAACTGTGTAAGAGGAAGCACGTTGATTCCCAAGATGAATCCGTCACTTCAGATACTGACCTCGATGATGCGGAGGAGTCCCCTAAATCGTCCTCTGATGACGTCTCCTTCTTGGATATCCTTGAGATCTTAAGACAGAGAGGCGATTGGCAATCCAAAGCCCCTACCGCTGAGGAGTCAGTCTTCCTCAAGGCCTTCGGGGCCCAGCCCTCCTCCTCCTGGGTGTCTCCACCCTTCGACGAGTTATTAGATCTAATCTCTCGGAGGGTGTGGGAGCATCCTGATACAGTGGAACCGGTGCCTGACAGGCCTAATAAGTTTCTTTCAGCCCCTCCCCAGAAGGAATTCCTCACTAAGGGTGTTGCAGTTGATGCTATGGTGGTGGCATCTGCCACTCAGCAGGACGTGGCAGAGGCTTCAACGTCTATTCATCCTCCTAATAAGGATTCTAGGAGCATGGATAGGTACGGGAAGAGGACCCTTTCTTCAGCGACCTTTACCCTGCGGTCGCTGAACTATCTCTGTCATTTCACAAGGCTCCAAAGGGACCTCCTCAAAGAGTTAGGAGAGTCCCTTGCGGGTAACCTTCCTGAGGCGTTAGCACAGACCGTAGGCGCCCAGATGACTACCCTATCTTCTATTGTCAACTCGTCCATGAGGCTCATTTCCTATGCAGCCGAAGGGGCGAGTAGAGCAGCGGGCACAGGAGTGGCTCTTAGGAGACAAGCCTGGTTACGCTTGTGTCTACTCGCGGAGGCCTTTAAGTCTTCCTTCGCCGACGCCCCCTTTGATGGGTCTTCCTTGTTTGGACCTAAGGTGAAGGACACACTTACTTGGTGCGAGCAGGAGGGCAAGACCTTGACTGCCGTTGGGGCCCGTTTTTCCGCTCCCTCTAGACCTTATCCCAAGGC
Organism: Protopterus annectens; assembly: GCF_019279795.1. Classification (NCBI taxonomy): domain Eukaryota; kingdom Metazoa; phylum Chordata; order Ceratodontiformes; family Protopteridae; genus Protopterus; species Protopterus annectens. The sequence continues at coordinate 95,561,131 of NC_056743.1, forward strand.
CCAGAGAGGAGGGAAAATGTGGTTCAGGAAATCCCAAAAGTTCTTCTCTACTCCACCGAGTGATCCCCCCTCCAGAGGCAGGGGGGGGATTCAGGAAGACGCCGCCCTAGAGGTGGCAGAGGCCCCCGTAACTCTGGAGACTGCGACTCCTTTCGTGGTTCCTCCTACCCTCAACATCCCTAGGATGTGGCCCGGCTGTGCTTCTCCGGAGCCAGTCGGGGGTCGTTTTGCAAAACACCCACAGGCTTGGGAATCTATAACCAAGGATCAGTGGGTGCTTCGCATTGTAACCGGAGGCTACCTCATCCCCTTTTTCAAGCCCCCTCCTCCTACAAGGAGAATCCCGGACGTGCCACCCAGTCAATGGGATCTGGCAGCCGTAGAAGTTTCAAAGCTGCTAAGCAAAGGGGTCATCCAGCTTGTCCCCGCCGACCAGATCGGATCAGGGACTTACTCAAGATTATTTTTGGTGCCAAAAACGACAGGGGACGTAAGGCCCATTTTGGACCTAAGCTCTTTAAATCGTTTTGTGAAGAAGTCCAAGTTCCGGATGGTCACCCTTCAATCCATTCTCCCGTTATTGGAGAAGGATGTCTGGATGTGCTCCATAGACCTCAAGGACGCTTACTATCACATTTTGATACGTCAAGAGTCCAGGAGTCATTTACGCTTCCACCTAGGAACCAGTCATTTCCAGTTTCGTGCACTGCCCTTTGGTCTCACCACAGCCCCCAGGGTGTTTACCAAGTGTCTGGCAGTGGTGACAGCTCACTTGAGAAGTCTAGGATTCCAAGTGTTTCCCTATCTCGACGACTGGCTCCTCACTGCCACCTCCAAGCATCTACTGATTCGAGCGCTGATGGCCACAGTAACCTTGGGTCTCTCGCTAGGAATCACTTACAATTGGAAAAAATCTGTTCTGCGGCCATCTCAGCGTATCACCTTTATAGGTGCAGAGTTAGACACAAAAAGGATGCGGGCATTTTTGCCATCAGAAAGAATTCAGGTTCTACAATCACAGGTTCTAAATTTGTTACCCAAATCTCGAGTTCCTGCCAGACAGATTCTTCAGTTATTGGGCACGATGGCTGCAACTATCCTCTTAGTACCGTTAGCCAGGCTGCACATGCGGGTGCTGTAATGGCCATTAACGGTTCAATGGTCGTACCAAGAACTTCCCCTGAACCACCTGGTTCTGATTACGGACAGTTGTCGTCGGGACCTCCGTTGGTGGCTATGTCGGTCCAACCTGGACCGGAGGTGTCCTTTCGCCCTTCAGCCCCCTGTTGCCACAGTGACCACGGACGTCTCCCAGATAGGGTGGGGGGGTCATTATCTGGACAGGTCTGTCCAAGGCACTTGGCAGGATTGCGAAGCGAACCTTCACATCAATAACCTGGAAATGAGAGCGGTGCTTCTGGTTTTGCAAGCACTTCGTCATGCTCTCCCCCAAGGTACTATTGCGATTCTATCCGACAACATGTCGGTAGTTTGGCACATAAACAAGCAGGGCGGAACCAGGTCCTACCCCCTTTGCAGGGAGGCCATGAGAGTATGGCGCTGGGCCATAGCCTCTCGACATTTCTTAATAGCCACACACATTCCGGGAAAAGCCAATGTGATTGCAGACAGGCTCAGCAGGACTCTGTTGTTGAGGGACCACTCGTGGGGCAACAGGAGAGTGGCTGCGCGGATCTTTGCCAAATGGGGTCTCCTTTGTTGCGACTTGTTCGCCAGCCCCAACAATGCGAAGTGCAGAGAGTTCTTCACTCTGACTCCCTCTCAGGGGCAGTCTCCCAGGGACGCTCTAGCCCACAACTGGCCCCCTGGTCTGCTTTATGCCTTCCCCCCGATTCCCCTTCTCCCGAGGGTGATTCAGAAGGCTCTTCATGTCGAGTGACACATGATTTTGGTCGCCCCACATTGGCCCTATCAGGTTTGGTTCCCATTTCTTCAGAAGTATGCGGTACAGGGCCCCTGGATTCTGGACCCAGTGCTGGACCTGTTGTCTCATCAGTCGGGACACTCTCATCCGTCTCTCCGGTCGTTGCGACTGGCTGCTTGGTTACTCCACTTCCATCCTTAGTTAGAGATCTCTCTCTTTCTTCGGAAGTGATGCACATCTTGTCCTCTTCCCACAAGCCGTCTACCGTTAAGCTGTATTCCAGCAAATGGAAAAGGTTTGTTTGTTGGGCCCAGCAGCGAGGTATTGATCCTCTTACGGCCCCAGTTCCGCAGGTCTTAGAATTTCTAGCTGCATTGTTTCATTCAGGCTCTTCCGTCTCCACACTTAAAGTTCAACTGGCGGCTATATCTAATTTTCATGTTGCTATAGAGCCTTCTTTAATGGCTCACAGACTTTGCAAGTCCTTTCTTAAGGGAGCCTGGCTCCTCAGGCCTCCTATGGCTCATCCTGTGCCCCCTTGGGACTTAAATTTGGTTCTGGCCTCTTTAACTGCCCGTCCCTTTGAGCCGGCAGCCACTTGTGATATAACATTTCTGTCGTGGAAAACTGCCTTTCTAGTGGCAATAACTTCTGCTAAGCGAGTTTCAGAGCTTCAGGCTCTCTGTTCTTCCCCTCCGTATTTGGTTTTTCACAAAGACAGAGTTTCCCTTAGATTGAATCCATCCTTTTTGCCTAAGGTTGCATCCCCTTTATGCATTCAGCAATCTTTGGAGCTCCCAGTCTTCTTTCCTAATTTTTCTAATAGAGCAGAATATACCTTCCACCAGTTGGATGTTCACAGGCAACTGCGTTTTTACTTAGATAGGACCACTCAGACACGAAAATCTGACCAACTGTTTGTGTCCTTTGCAGAGAATAGGTTAGGTCTACCAGTTGCCAAAACCACCATTGCCAAATGGATTAAGGATTGCATCTCTTTCATTTATTCCCAGTCAGGCAGAGAGTTGCCTTTCCCACTCAAAGCTCATTCTACCAGGGCTATGGCCACCTCTGTAGCTTTTCACTCCAAGGTTTCAATAGATGATATTTGTGCGGCTGCTACTTGGTCTTCTCCGCACACCTTCATTTCTCATTACAAGGTTGATGTGGCTTCCCGAGGCAGAGCTTCATTTGGTTCCGCAGTTCTCAGGAGTGTGTTCCAGTGAGCCACCCGGGTTTTAGGTGCTAGGGACGCTGTCCCATCAGTTATGAATGTAGGCGAGATAGGATCCCATTACATCTTTTAGTTATGTACTTACCATAACTTTGGATGTATGGGATCCATCTCACCTACATTCATACATACCCACCCTCCTTCCCCCTACCTTTTGGATTTGGAGGAAATATTGATCTTGCTAAGCTCTCCTCTGGAAGGGCTCTAGTTGGTTACAGTTATTGGTATGTTTTTCTGTACCTGTATGAATGTATGAAAGTGAACAAACAAGATCTGGGGAAGCAGGCGTGGTGCATTCTGGGATAAGGTGTAGCCCAGCCAATGAGAGACTTCGTTTTAGTGTATAGTGGCCGAGTCGGAGCTGACGGATCGGCTCCAAACCCATCAGTTATGAATGTAGGCGAGATGGATCCCATACATCCAAAGTTATGGTAAGTACATAACTAAAAGTTTTACATTCTACCGCTTGTTATTTGCCAGACCATTTCTGGTGTCATTCCCCAGTATGAGATCTTAACACTGCTTGGGTGCCTATAAGAAATGTTTTTAAAGCACCCCTGAATACTGTTAAGATTGTGTATAGCACTAGAGAATTGATTAACAAGTTTTGTTTTATCTTTTTCCCTAATTTTTGTGTGTAGTTGTGGTGCACCTTGCACTACATTACTGAAATAAAGCAGATAGTTCATTTTAGGTAGTCCCACAGAAGGTTGTTTAAATAAAAAAAAAAATAGTGGAGGGCCCAGACTGGATCTTTACAGGACTCAAGTGGAGTTTGTTCTGGTATCTGACTTATTATTTTTGGACTTAATCTGGAATATGGTTGCCACTTTTTCAAATGTCCAGAATGGGATATTTTGTATTGAATTGTGAGGTTTTGCAGGAAGAACCATACACATAAGCATTGCAAAGAACTAGACTTCACTTTTTTTCTAAATAAAAGTTCATTGTTGTAGAGTTTTAGTTATTAATGCAGCGTGTTACACAAACTTCTGTCAGAACATTTTGAATAGTGGTCTGTTATATTGACTCCTTTACTTTAATCAGTTAAGATGGCCATAGATATTAGACTTCTTTTCACTGTTGGTAAATATTTCAGCAGGTGAAGAGTAAATAACCAGGATGATCTTGAATTTTTAATGGAAGCTATGCTTATTGTATGTATGGATACATTCTTAATATAGTCAAGGTTTTTATTGTAAATATGTTCAAGCATATTTGCCGGTGGGCAGAAGAGGTACAATTCATGGCTATTATGCAGTAGTCTTTCTCTGAGCCACGTGAATTGACTTCAGGAATGGGTTATGGGAATAACATGTTTGAAGTGATAAAATATGGAAGATTTATGTATAGCAAACCTGTGAACCCACATTTTAATTTCACTGTCTTCACAGTTGTTTTATCTTAAGAATTTGGGATAGCAAGTGTGGAATATGAATGTGGAGTGGTCTAGTGTCTGTTTTTCTCAAAGGTAGTTCTGAACATTTTTATAGCCAATTCTTTTTAAAGTAAAAGGGAGGGGTTTGGTGTTAGTTTGTGTAATGGAGTAGTAGGTAGAGGTGTGAGAGCTGAAGTGTTGTTGAAAAGGTTGCTTGCAAAAGGTGGAAATGCTGATAGAAAGTCCAATATTGGACTTTAGTGTTACTGATTAAGGAATCCTTGGATTTTTATGGAGAAATTTACTATGGCTAGTAAAGTTTAGTTCTCCAGAAAGTGTTTGGCTAAAAAACTTATTTTCATCTCGAACGTTACTTCTGGTTGGTGAGAATATATATTGCTTGTGTGATGTTTGTACGAGCTGTTTTTAGTGGCCCATTTCATATATGTCATTTCCTGCTTTAATAGGAAGTAGTAAGTGGATTGGACACATTTTAAGTGGGGTTATTGATTTCTTAGCTGAGGACGGCCATGGTGGTGCAGCAATTAGCGTTGCCACCTCACAGCAAGAGGTTCTCCGGTTCGATCCTTGGCTGGGGTGCCTTCTGTGTGGAGTCTGCATGTCCTCCCTGTGGTCGCGTGGGTTTCCTCCGGGTGCTCCAGTTTCCTCCCACATCCCGAAGACCTGTTGTAGGTGGATTGGACACTCTAAATTGGCCCTAGGCGTGAGCATGTTCATGTGTGTCCCTTCTGTGGAAGATTGGCCGCCGGGCAGGCAATTCAACACTGTAAAACTCCACTGCCAATCATGAGCAGACAGGTGATCCGATATGGTGACCCATAACTGGGAAAAGCTGAAAGAAGAAGAAGATTGATTTCTTAGGTGAGGGATGAGAATCATACATTTGTTTGGATAATGCAAATATATACAGCAGAGTTGATAGTTAAGACAAAGTGAAAAAATGAGAAGGCACCTGACAAAGCTGTCTAAGTAGCATTATGTACAAGATTTAGCATTGTGCGAAGAACTGTAAAATGGACCTGGAAGGCACAGACCTGGAATTAAATATGAAGAATGGAGGTATGTATAAGTAATAAATTTGTAAAGAGACTAGAAGACAGTCACAGCAGATGACCTTAAAGCAAGCAGTTCGTACAACCACTGCAATTAAAAAGGCTAGAGGTACTAAAAGATGCTTACAGAGGTGTACTCGAGTAGGAAGAATGCAGTTATTCTTTAGCAGAACCAGTTTACAAGAGCTTATCTGGGTCCAGAGACATTGAATGCATGGGTTCACATAGCCCAGAACACAAGAACAGCTGTTGTGCAGGATGCAGAATATATCAAATGGATGTGTAAACTGATTACAGGAGTTTCGTGCATCTTAACTGCATTTTTGGCAATGTTCTGCCTCACTTGTCTTGCATTTTCTTAATTCTGATCAGCTCCCTTGTTATAAATTGAACATCAGAATTAATATTGTGCTCAAAAATAACACAACTAATAAATGTACAACATACAAAGGCACAGCCCCCCCACCTCACACACATACAAGAAACTGAATACATAAACTCATATTATAGAGTGTCACACTAAAACATAATTTGTGTGGTTGTCCTTATCCCTCTGACCCCCACCCTTTTGTGAACTATTGCCCCCATATTCCTCATTCTCTCTTAGGTTACCTCTAAGGTTGCACAGACTTGGAGAAAAGAGAAAATTAAAACAAAAGTCATTCTTTTTTGTGAGTCACAGTACTGCAGAGAGACTAGTAGAGCACATGCTATAAATAAAATAATATTCAGTATACTGAATATGCAATACATAAAATAATCATCAGTGTACTGAACAGCAACACCTGGATGTATGTTGATAAAGCATTTGTTGGCACACCGTAAGTAAATCTCTGTATCTTTTTCGTATAGGTTAATCAAAGTACTTTTATCCCTGACTCTGCCTACCACATCTTTCTTTGCCTTTGCTATTTTATTTTACTCTTCCTTTGTAATTTATACAGAAAGTTCAGAGATGTTGCCAACTCATCCAAGCCTAGAGTATATATGTACCATTTGTACAGTGTGCCTGGTAGTGGTAAACATAGGTCAGGATTTTTGTAACTTGAAGAGAAGGGGTTGATTAGAAAGAATGACACATTTTGTGGCTTTTCAGTCTGTGTTCTTGAAAACTGTCAAATAAATTTATTTACTGATCTTTTCTTTTTCTCTACCGAACAGGTAAACCCTCCCGATTCTCCAGTCATCGACTCACCTCTTCAGGGTAGCCTGCATTCGCAGGCCTCAACTGGCAGCAGTGGAAACGTACAGGATGATTTTGTCATGGTAGAATTTGTAAGTATTTTAATGCAGTCCATGATCTCTGGCATCTTTATATTACCAGTGGGATCCAATTTTCTGCAAGACTGTTTGATAGCAGAAAGTAATGGGTTACAAAGTTTAGGCAGTTTTTAGTCAAACAGCACCACTACTTTTTTGATGCAGATGCTTTAACTGCTTTCTCATGACCACCCCATTCCCTTTGCATGGAAGAGTACTGCATTTTTACAGTTTCCTTAAAACAGAAGGTGCTTCATTAAACTTAATTGGCAGTTCCCTGCTTTTTTTGTAGCAAAATGAAATACACAAACTTTGCTTTCTTTTCCTTGTTTGGTCCAAACCATATAATGACGTGAATTGTTTACCTTATTTTTTCTTCCCTTTGCTATATTAAATCGGCAGAAACTACCTGCCTAAAATTCTCTGTGATACATGTAGAATACCCTTCATGGAGTTTTTGTTGCTTCAGGAGGCACCAGAAGAGCCACATAACCTTCTGTAGCACAGAACCAGTGTAACCTCAAATTTGACTAACAAATACTGCAAGCCATTAAAAAAATACACCAGAAAAATTGACTCATTCACTAGAACCAAACACTACCTGATGGACGATGCAAGATAAACACTAGCATCTACCTACTTTCTTCCATCCCTCCTGTATGTCTCACCTATTCTTAAAACCTAAATTTGAAGCTAAAGTCTTTGCCTGTTAAAGTAAGTATCCATAGCCAAATCTGCTGCCAACCTTATGTACTGTTTAAGACTCATCAGTGTAGAGCCTGAAATAACTAAACTGACTTGAGCTACCCAAATAATTAACATACAACTTATTACTGCACCAGAAAAATGTCCAGTACTAAAAGATAACCCTAAGCATTACTATCTAGATAGTGTCCTTCTGGGTGTAACCCTAAGCATTACTATCCAGATAGTGTCCTTCTGTCACTCAGTAAACTCTTTAGTAATCATAAAAAGGTCTAATAACTCAGCAGACTTACTATACTCCCATTATTTATCTAAACTATGGAACACCATCTCAATGTACCTAAACTAGACAGTTAAACTTAATGCCTTCAGTTCATAGGTTCATAGGCTGGTACTAGGCTATCAGCCCTAGGGCCTATACAAGCCTAGCCATAACAATTCCCTGGTTATTTCTTCCCACACTATTTACTTCCCTGGACCCCTGTCTAGCAGGGTGACTGACATGATCCCTGGAGTGAATTTCCTTTCTCCCATCCAATCGTCAAGGTTCCTTTTGAAGAGGGCCAAAGAGGCGCTTTGCTTGACATGTATGGGCAGTCTGTTCCAGAGTCTGGGGAGTATCTGGATCAGGAACCTATCCCTCCAGCATGCTTTGTTTATTGTGATGACAAGGTTTAGATCCCTGGAGCGTGTGGCTCTGAGGGATTGGGATTTCTTAAAGTGTAGCATGTCCGACAGCTCTGAGTTTGACATGGCCTTGTATTTTAAGCAGAGATCGCTTCTGACAATGACCTCCTTTTTTTCTGGATGAAAAGCCCTTAGTGATGAAGTGTGCCACATAGAAGGATTTCCTGACTGTTGTGGCGATGTGGTTATAGAAGGTGAGACCACTGTCCACCTGTGTCCCTAAGTCTCTTATCTCACTTTCGGTGTTTAGTGTACTGCCACCTATGTGGAAATTCATGGGTACATGTTTTTTCCCCAAAGGGGATAACTATACATTTGTTGGCATTGAGCTTGAGCCCATGGCTCTGGTACCAAGCATATGTTTCTGTAAGGCCCTTTTGTAGAGTATCCACATCAATTCCTATCTAATCCCTAGAATGTCATCCTAATGTACCCAAAACAGACAGTGAAACTGTCTGCATTCAAGCCCTTACTAAAACACCACCCAAACTACATGTGGTTGTGCACATGCTCCTCACTTGGTAATTCCATTTTCCCTTTTAAGCTAATGTCTAACTACTATAATCTTCAACACAACACTTTTTTCTACCTTTCCTCCTCACTTATCTTTCTTAGCCCAAACTTTACATTTCTGTTCCTTTCTAATATTTCCACTTTCTCTATCTCCTTCAAATACTTTTCACCACTCTCTTAAAACCATATTCTGTCAGTATGTAACCTAATATTCTTACCCAACTGTCCTTAACTCATCAGCTGTGCAATGTCTCTCTCTCCCTTGTCTAGCTTTAGCTGTTATTTACCTACCAACTGTTTCACACTCCTTACCTTAATATTTGTAACATCTGTACTGTAACTCTCCTTGTTCATGTCTTTTTAAGTCATATCTAATTTCTGCTTGTCACATAAACTGCACATGAACTGTTTGCATACTAAATGTTTTATTACTTTGACTTAACATCATGTATAATGTAACCACAGAAGAAACACTTGATGTTATGTGGTCCTATCTCACCTCCATTCTTTACTCACGGATTCGGAGCCGAGAATCGGCTCCGACTCGGCCAACTATTTTTCTAGCACGAAGTCTCTAATTGGCTGGGCTAACCCGGTATCCCAAGATGCACCTCGCCCTAGCCCCAGATCTCGTTTGCCGCTCGTAGAGTTAGGACATAGTCTCGCTTGGCTTTGGCTAAGTACCCTTTCAAATACTTTTCTAAGTATTTTAGTAGTCAGTTGTATTGCAAAAGCTATTTTAATAGCTACTCTTTCTTTCGTTTGACTAGCTCTTGTGAGCTTTGTGAGGATTGTGTTTGCTTGTGGTATCCCTCTGTTTTGCGGTCTAGGCCCATTTAAGTTAGAGGACCTAGTCCTCTCCAGTGTTGTCCCCTTGTTTTTTTTTTTTGTGTGTGTGCTGGTTTTTGAGTTGTGGGTAGTTTTCCCTCCAAGAAACGTTTTACTTAGAGTTTACTTGGCGTTAGTGTGTCTTGGGTTTTCCCACCTTCCTCTTGTGTTGTCTCTGTCGGCTGGGTGTTGTGCGGTTGTTAGCATGTCTAAAGAGCAGAAAGAACATAAACCCTCCGGGTTTAAGAAGTGTACCAAATGTGGCTATAAAATGTCCATTACAGATGGCAATTCCATCTGTGTTTATTGTCTGGGTGCTATTCACCTACAAGAGTCCTGCAGTTTTTGCCACGTGTTTAGCCCTAGGGTACTGCAGGAAAGAAAAAATAAACTGATTTTGAAGGGCCTGATTAAGCCTGCCTTTGAGGAGGCCTTAGATTCTTCTTCATCTTCTAGTGTTAAATCTAAGCCAGCTAAGGCCAAGAAAAGATCTCCGGCTCCGTCTGCCTCTTCGGAGCCTTCGGAGAAGGCTTCAAAAGTGGATAGTTCCTCCTCGGCTCCATTGTCCTCGGGGCCGCAGGAGAAAGTTTCGGTTATGGATACTACCTCCACGGCTACATTGTCCTCGGGGCCACAGGAGGTATCTGTTTGTACTGGAGTCGACCTCGGCTCCGATATTATTGGGGCCTATTCGGAGCCGGTCACCCAGTGCCAGGCATGAGTCTCCAGGTAGGAGATCCCGATCCCCTTCTATTTCTTCCAAATCCTCTAGGCTGTCTGATTTGGATGTGGGTAAGGTGGTCCAGAGGCTCCTGCAGTCGCCAGTGTTAGCAAAACTGGTTTTGGCTCCGACCCAGTCGGCTCTGGAGCCAGTCCCTGTCCTGGTATTGATGATTCCTCCTCCGAGCACCCATGTGTCATCGGAGCCGGAGTGCCCCACGCCGAGTGATGTCCTTGTGTCAGCTCCGATACCCCAGGTGAGTCTATCGGAGCCGGTGTCGTCTCCAACCATGTCGGCTCTGTCCTCTGGTTTTGGTACTCAGGTTTCCTCAGTCAGACCCGAGGGGGATACCTCGGGACTCCTGTCAGTTCCGAGTCTCCCTCTCGGTGCATCAGCTCAGGGAATCTCGACTCCGGTCATGGTCTCGGGGGGAACCTGCCTTCGAGGCCATGAGGCGTGCACTGGCCAGATCGTCAGTCACATCACCTGGATCTGTCACTCCGTCCCCATACACCCTGGCTAGAGCCTCTGACGCCCCCCTATCCATGGATGGCAGAGCCCAAAGGTCTGGGGATACCCACTTGAGCGGTACCCTACTTTGCGAGGGCCCCTCAGAGTCCGTGCCTGAGGAGCCCCCCAGAAAGAAGTTGTGCAAGAGGAAGCACATAGACTCCCAGGACGAGTCTCTCACCTCTGATACCGACCTCAAGGAGTCAGAGGGGTCCCCTAAGTCGTCCTCCGATGATGTCTCTTTCTCCGACATCCTGGAGATTTTGAGACAGAGAGGCAACTGGCCTTCCAAGACCCCCTCTGAGGAGGAGTCGGTATTCCTCAAGGCCTTCGGAGCTCAACCCTCCGTCTCCTGGGTGTCTCCGCCCTTCGACAAACTCCTGGATTTGATTTGTCAAAGGGTGTGGGAGAACCCTGATTCTGTGGAACCGGTGCCCAGACGTCCAAATAAGTTCCTTTCTGCTCCCCCGGGGAAAGAGTTCCTGACCAAAGGGGTTTCGGTAGATGCCTTGGTGGTGGCGGCAGCCACTCAGCAGGAAGTTGCAGAGGCTTCTTCCATCCATCCTCCTAACAAGGAGTCCAGGAGTATGGACCGGTACGGGAAGCGTACCCTGTCTTCGGCGACCTTTACCTTGCGGTCGCTGAATTACCTTTGCCATTTCACTCGGCTCCAAAGAGATCTCCTTAAGGAGCTAGGAGATACTCTGATGGGTAACATGCCTTAGGCAGTAACGCAAACTGTTAACGCCCAGTTGTCTACCCTTAGTTCCATTGTCAACTCGTCCATGAGGCTCATATGTTATGCAGCCGAAGGGGCAAGTAGGGCAGCTAGCTCAAGTGTAGCTCTCAGAAGGCACCCCTGGATGCGCCTGTATCATTTTGCGGAGGCCTTTAAGGCTTCCTTCACTGACGCCCCCTTTGATGGGTCCTCTCTTTTCGGGACCAAAGTGAAAGACACCCTAACCAGATGCAAACGGGAGGGAAAGACACTATCTGCCGTAGGGGCCTGTTTCTCTCTCCCTTCTAGGCCTTACCCCAAGGCTCAGAGAGGGGGAAAATGTGGTTCAAGAAGTCTCAGAGGCCTTTCCCTACTGCTCAATGCGAGTCCCTCTCTCCAGAGGTAGAGGAGGGGGAAATTATTCTGGAAGACGCCGTCCTAGAGGCAGAGGAGGCCCCCGCAACTCGGGAGACCACGATTCCTTTCGCGGATCTTCCTTCCAGCGTTCCTGAGGAGTTGCCCGACTGTGCTGTTCTGGAGCCAGTCGGGGGCCGAATTTCGTTGCATCCGGAAGCCTGGGAAAGCATCACCCAGGATCGTTGGGTGCTTAGAATAGTTACCGGAGGTTATGCTATTCCCTTTGTATCAACACCCCCTCCAGTCAGGAGAATCCCAGACGTCACACCCAGTTAATGGGATCAAGCAGCACTAGAAGTTTCAAGGCTGCTAGAAAAGGAGTCAGCCAACCAGTCCCCTCAGACCATATCGGATCAGGAACTTACTCAAGACTCTCTTTGGTGCTGAAAAGAACAGGGGACCTGAGACCCATTCTGGATCTCCGTCGACTGAATCACTACGTTCTGAAGTCCAAGTTCCGAATGGTTACACTTCAGTCCATTTCTCCATTGCTGGAAAAAGGAGTATGGATGTGCTCCATCGATCTCAAGGATGCCTACTACCACATCAAGATGGACAAGGCATCCAGGAGTATCTTACGCTTCCGGCTGGGAGCCAGTCACTTCCAGTTTCGTGCCCTGCCCTTTGGTCTCACCACAGCCCCCAGGGTGTTCACCAAGTGTTTGGCAGTGGTGACAGCTCACCTGAGACGTCAGGGATTCCAGGTGTTTCCGTATCTGGACGACTGGCTTCTCACCGCCCCCACCAGGCATCTGCTCGTTCAAGACAGGGAGATTACCATAGCACTGTGTCAACAATTAGGAATTACTTTAAACTAGGAAAAGTCTGCCTTGCTGCCCTCACAGCGTGTTGTTTTTATAGGCGCAGAGCTAGACTCTATTCAGATGCGAGTCTTTCTACCACAAGAGAGAATAAGGGTGCTGCAGTCTCAGATCCATGCACTGTTGCCCCTCAAAAGAGTTCAAGCCAGGTTAGTTCTCCAGCTTTTGGGTTCCATGGCCGCCACCATCATGCTGGTGCCTCTGGCCAGATTACATATGCGGATTTTACAATGGCTTCTTTCCGCCCAATGGTCATTTCAGAAACTTCCTCTTTCCCACTTGATACTTCTCACAGAACGGTGCAAACAGGACCTCTGCTGGTGGCTACGTTCCACCAATCTGGACAAAGGGAGGAGCTTGATTCCTATGTCTCCAGTGGCCACGGTGACCACGGACGCCTCCCAGATGGGGGGGGGGGCATTATCTTGGCAGGACGGTCCAAGGCGCGTGGCAAGATCACGGGGTACATCTGCACATCAATGTTCTGGAGATGAGAGTGGTGTTTCTAGCGTTGCGAGCACTCCAAGACTCTCTACCTCTGGGAATGATTGCGGTTCACTCAGACAACATGTCCGTAGTGTGGTACCTGAACAAGCAAGGAGGAACCAAGTCTTATCCCCTCTGCAGAGAGGCCATGCGAGTGTGGCACTGGGCAGTATCTTCCCAGCGGTTCTTAGTGGCAATGCACATTCCGGGAAAGTCCAACGTGATAGCGGACAGGCTGAGCAGAGCTATTCTGATGCCTTACAAGTGGTCACTGAACAACCGAGTGGCGGTTGAAATTTTCAACAGGTGGGGTCAGCCTTGCTGCGATCTCTTTGCCAGTCCCCTCAATGCCAAATGCAGCGAGTACTTCACACTGATTCCCCCCACAGGGGGAGTCACCCAGGGACGCTGTAGCCCACATTTGGCCTCCCAGTCTGGTCTACGCTTTCCATCCGTTTCCTCTGTTACCAAGAGTGATTCAGAAAGCCATATCCTTGGGAAGCAGGATGATTCTTATTGCTCCACACTGGCCTCGACAAGTATGGTTCCCTTCTCTTCAGAAGTACGCAGTGGACGGTCCTTGGACTCTGGACCCAGTGCCAGACCTCCTGACTCGCATGTCAAGCCAGCTCCATCCATCCCTGCGAACTCTTAGGCTGACAGCCTGGCTACTCCACTTCCATCACTAGTTAGACGGCATTCTTTTTCACCGGAGGTGGTACACATCTTGTCTTCATCTCATAAGTCTTCTACCAGAAACATTTATTCCAGCAAATGGAAGAGATTCTCCATTTGGGCTCAGGCCCAAGGTTTGGACCCCTTCACAGCCCAGATTCCATCGGTTTTAGACTTTTTAGCCATGCTTTTCCATCAGGGCTCTGCACCCGCTACCATTAAAGTGCAATTGGCTGCAATCTCCAACTTCCATACATCTTACGAGCCCTCTCTTATGGGCCATAAACTCTGCAAGGCCTTCTTGAAAGGTGCTTGGTTACTTCGCCCTCCTGTGTCAGACTCTTTCATGCCATAGGACCTAAACCTTGTGCTACAAGCCATCACTTCACCACCCTTTGAACCAGCTGCCACCTGTGAACTGAAATTTTTATCTTGGAAAATGGCGTTTCTAATAGCCATTACATCGGCCAGAAGAGTATCAGAACTTCAAGCTCTGTCCATTAAACCTCCGTATTTGACCTTTCATAAGGACAGAGTTTCACTGAGACTTAACCCATCCTTCCTTCCAAAGGTGCCATCCACTGTTAATCTCCATCAATCTGTCGAGTTACCAGTGTTCTTTCCAAATTTTTCCAGTAAAGCAGAGTTCAGGTTCCATCAGTTGGATGTGCACAGGCAATTGAGGTTCTATTTACACAGGACTAAACAGGTTAGGAAGTCTGATCAACTGTTTGTGTCCTTTTCAGAGAACAGAGCAGGTTGTCCTATTTCCAAGTGCACAATTTCTAAATGGATTAAAGATGGTATTTCCTTCATCTACTCGGCGGCAGGCAGAAGTTTACCTTTTCCCGTCAGAACTCACTCTACCAGGACAATGTCCACATCGATAGCTTTCCATTCCAGGCTTTCACTGGATGATATGTGTGCTGCGGCCACCTGGGCCTCTCCTCACACCTTTATCACTCATTACAAGCTGGACGTGGCTTCTAGGGGCCGGGCTTCCTTTGGTTCCACGGTTCTCAGGAGTATCTTTCTATGAGCATCCCAGGATAGAGGTGTTGGGGACGCTGTCCCGTGAGTAAAGAATGGAGGCGAGATAGGACCACATAACATCAGTTAGTTATGTACTCACCATAACGATCGATGTATGTGGTCCATCTCTCCTACATTCTTACGTACCCTCCCATCTGCCCCCTTCCTAGAGGATTTGGAGGAATATTGGCTCTGTGAACCCTTCAAGGTCAGTTGCTTTTCTTTCCTTGGCTGGACTTCCTTCCAGTGTTGGTCATGTATGGGTTATGATTGGTATAGTTGCAAACAAAATCTGGGGCTAGGGCGAGGTGCATATTGGGATACCGGGTTAGCCCAGCCAATTAGAGACTTCGTGCTAGAAAAATAGATGGCCGAGTCGGAGCCGATTCTCGGCTCCAAACCCGTGAGTAAAGAATGTAGGCGAGATGGACCACATACATCAATCATTATGGTGAGTACATAACTAACTGTTTTTTATCTTTGTATCACATGACTATAGAACAGTTACATGTTTGTGTCTTGTTGTCCTAAAAACCATCTATGTAATGTATCTTAGAAAAAAATTGTTTTGTTATGACCATTTTAAATGTACCTACTGGAGCTTTTCTCCTCTGTCTCCTCTGAAAATGGGCTTTGCCCCGTTGGACTTTCCCAGTCAACAAATACAAATAAGTAAATAAATGAAAGGAAAATGAACTTTAAAAGCATAGTGGAAAGAAGTGATAAGAGGGCTGACAAAGGTTACAATATTATAGAAGGGGAATTTCACAAAACTGCAGAGTGCTAGAGGGGAAATAAGGGAGTATTTGAGTAATATGCAAGAATTAAAAGGGTTGCTGTTTAAGGAATTATTTTTAACACAACTCTAGATTACCAAAACGTTTAGCACAACAACTTTGACAGTCTCTCTCAAAATTTACAAAATACTTTGTTGTTGTTTTGTCATCAGAGTTTTCCCTTTGTATGACCTGTCAGTTTGTAGTCAAACTTAGAGAGCCTATGACTAGAAAAATAACCAGAGTTCATATAGAGGCAGTAGAGATATTTTGGAAATTTTATGATTTTTTTTTTTATATAGCAGAGGTGGGGAATCCAAGAAAACAAATGGAAATAGTTATAGAAGACTTAATTATTGCAAAGTTAGAGGAAGATGAGCCTCAGCAATGGTACTGTTAGAAAACTGTTGATTCTATGAATTTACGGTAATACCAGCGACGAACTAACAGCATATTTTCTCCTAACAAAATTGTAAGACCTGAGTTGTGTGATTTTAAAACCTGTACTTATATTACAGTTAGATTCTGAGGGACAAAATACTAAAAGTAAAAATACAAACGTTACCCATTGATAAAATTAGAAGCATTTTACCTACTCCTTCAAGAAATTAGGTGTTTGATTCACCCTGTTGAGTAACCCAATGAATGCTGAACATTTTGTCGTACTACTTTGGCAAGATGATATATTATCTCATATTTCTCTTGTTTTTATTTCCTTATCAGCAGTTGTATCCACGGTGGTGGTGCTGCGGTAGTGTTGTCACCTCACAGTAAGATGCTGTCCGGTTCGATTCTCAGTTAGAGTGTCTTCTGCGTGGAGACATGCGTGAATGGGCGTACCTTTGTTGAAGGTTATGCGCCAGGACTGGTAACTCGGCACGTAAAAATCAACTACCAATCATTAGCGGACCGGAGTTCCTCTGTGGCGACCCCTAACCGGGAAAAGCCGAAAGACACAACAACAACATCAGCAGTTGTATCTAACTGCCTATCTTGTTTTGGGAGATGAGCACTATGAAGTGCTTGTATGTACCTAATTATTGATAAATATGCTGTAAAAGGAGGTTCCTGGTCCCAAGGCCCTTCAGAGGGATAGGTCTTCATTTAGAAGATCAACCTGTAAGGCATGGAAGCATGGACTACACTGGCCCAGTCAGGGAGAAGTCATGTGCACTATGGGGAGTACCTTTGACAGAGAACTGACACTGATGCTTGGGTGAGGCCCAAAGCCTCAATATCTTGTGACAGCCTATTTCCTGAGGTGCTGTGTGGGCCCTGCAAAGAAACTAGAAGATACTCTTTTTGTGGAACTGCAAGCGAAAGGGCTTTATTTGTTTTAAATAATTTCAGGGTGGAAAAGCCAAGAGGTGTTAGAAAGTAAGAAGTCAAGGTGTGTACTGTGATCTTTGCCAAGCAACATTGAATACATGTTTAGGGTGGCAAGAATTCTTATGTGCGTCTGTTTAAAGGTGTATATGGCTAGGCATCTTAAAGGACTACTACAGGGAAAAAAACTGAAAAAACAATTTTTTTTTTTAAATCTTTTCTTGAATTCCCACACATTGCAAACCTATATTCCCAAGAAAAAAAATTAGTCACTACTAATTTTATTCTGTTTGTAATCCTCAGTGCCATCTTGAAGCTAAATCTGCACCATAATGCACTCTACGGGCACTGTATATGAGATTACAATGCCCATTGCTGGACTGTCGCATCATAGTCCTATTGACTTAGAATGAAAGAACTGAGAAGCAGTGCTAATTCTGATCGGCCTCAGTAAAAGTATCATTTACTGTCCTGTACTGTGTTACACATTCTGTGAAAAGAACTTCCAGAAGTATTAGCTCGTTGCTGAGATAACATTTTTTTAAAGTTTCAACTTTGGTGTACTTCCGTTGCTTCACATATTTCTCCTCCCATCTTCTCTCCTTTAGTCAGCTAGAGTCTTACATTTCCAGCCCCGCAATGTTCAAGGTTCAGATAATTAGTCACTTACACATAACAATACATACCATTCTGCCTGGTATGCCAGTAAAAGTGTTCCCTCATCTGTCCTTACTCCTATCATCTGAATAGCACTTTCACAGTAAATAATGATACAGAATGCTTTTATCAGTCCTTAATATACACGATTCTTAAATATTCTTGAAACTGTGCTCTGTAACATACGCAGATTACAATTCATACTGCCTGTTGACAGGCATGTATATGTCTGAAAGTTAATACTTTATCAGTTAAAGAATGGTCTTATTGCAGACAGAGCTTTACGTAACAATGGCAATCTTCAGACTTGTTACTTTTCAAACAGTCCAATGATGTCAACTTCTACTTTTTATTACTATTGCTTTAGTATCTACATAGTCATATATGTTTACATTATATATTTTGTTATTCAGTACATTCCTTCCAGACCGTGATGGAATGCCTTCTGTCACTGTACCTAATGCTGTGCACACTTTTCTGGGTCAGTTAATGTCAGTAATCCTTTCCAGTGTGCAGTGATAGAAAATATTTTCTGACAGTCTGTTGAGAAGCAAAAACAAGCGACTATCTCAGACAAAATGTTTTACACCACAGTCATTTTGGATGAATTTACAGTTGTCCAAGTAACATTTTCAGTGTAGCCTATGGTGCCTGAATTACAAATAGTAACCCAACAGAGAACAGTATGATGAGTTCTGTAGAGTAAGTGTAGTCCTGGGGCGGGGGACTGTCAAATGATTTACAATAAGATACACTAAAAATGTGGTAAAATACATAATATAATGATCTGTTCATATGTAGATATTAAAGCAAAATGTCCTGTCTGAGAAGTAATAAGTCTTAAGATTGCATGTTATGTAAAGCTCTCTCTGAAATAAGACCATTGTTTAGTTGATGCTGAAGTATTAACTTTCATATATATATGTCTGTCAGCAGGCAGTATGAATTATAAGCTGCATATGTTACAGAGCACAGTTTCAAGAATACTTAAGAATCTTGTATATTAAGGACTGATAAAAGCATTCTGTATCATTACTTACTGTGAATGTGCTATTCAGATGATAGGAGTAAGGACAGAGATGAGGGAACACTTTTACTGGTATGTATTGTTATGTGTAAGTGACTAATTATCTGAACCTTGCATAGTTAGAAATGTAAGACTCCAGCTGATTAAAGGAGAGAAGATGGAGGAGTAATATGTGAAGCAATGGAAGTACACTAAAGTTGTAACTTTGTTATCTCAGCAATGAGCTAATACTTCTGGAAGTTCTTTTCACAGAACGTGTAACACATCAGTAGGAAACACATTTGTAAGAGGCACTGCAGGACAGTAAATGATACTTTTACTGTGGCCACTCAAAATTAGCACTGATTCTCAGTTCTTCCATTCTAAGACAATTGGACTGTGATGTGGCAGGCCAGCAATGGGCACTGTAATCTCATATACAGTGCCCTCAGAGTGCATTATGGGGCAGATTTAGCTTCAGAAGAAAACGAACACTCATCAAGATGTCTGCCCCCAGGATGGCACTGAGGATTACAAACAGAATAAAATTAGTAGTGACTACTTTTTTATTGGTGCATATAGGTTTGCAATGTGTGGAAATTCAAGAAAAGATAAATATATATAAATATATATATATATATATATATATATATATGTACACATATACATATATACAATTTTTCATTTTTTCCCCGTAGTGGTCCTTTAAGGTCTCTGTCATCACTTACCTAGTATTGTTCCAATGTTCTTATGGATCAGTAAAATGTTACAATGTTCATCGTGTTACACTGCTGCAGTCATCACACTTGGGTTATCCTGCCATCAGGCTGTCCCACAGTCAGCCAGATTTCCAAAGTCTTGGTCGGGCGTTGGTTGCTGTCGCTTCTTCCCTGACGTCAGTGCGCCAGGGGTATACAAGATGCATCTGACACCATTTTCTTCAGTCTTTCTTGCCGTGTAGTGGCCGAAGCAGAAGCAGTTCGCAGGTGCCGGTCGGCCAACTCCTGAGATTTTCAAATCGAATTTCAGACCGAAGTCTTCAATAAAGCTGAGTACCCTGTTGGGGAACCTTTTCTTGCCTCAGACCGATGTGAGAAAAAGTTAATAATTGCATTTCTTGTGGGGAGCAAATACCTCATAAGGATTTTCATTCTTATTGTATTCCTTGCCTAGGCCCAGACCACAAAGTCACAGGTTGTCGGTTTTGTGCTAGGTTTAACAAACAAACTATTAAACGTCGGTTTGATTTCGCCCGACATTATTTTGGTAGAAAATTTAATTATACCATGCTGTCTGAGCAACTGACGACCGGGATGCATAAAAAAACGCAAAGATAAGGACAGGCAGCCGAGACCCAAACCAGACTCCGAGGCCTCTGCTAGGCCAATCGCCGGTTCTCCTGTTTTCAGCAAGGCGCCTATGCAGCCACTGACGCCCGCTGTTTTAGAACCCCAGGCTGTATCCGACTCCCAAGTGGAGATTGCTGGGCCTCCAGAGCCTTTATCTTTAGGCACTTCCAACTCCATGGCAGAAGGGGATTCCGGTGCAGTTGAAACACCTTCAGATGCAGAAGGTGTCTTCAGACCGACTACAATTACTATTAAATCCTATGCAAAGCTGAAAACTCCTTTAAAGGTAAAGAAGCCTGTACAGCAGTCTCCAGTTCAAGGCCCCATGCCTAAGAAACAGATGCTTAAGATGGCTGAAGACTTAATTACCCTAATCAAGGGCTCCCATCCCCCTCCTGACAAAAGGCCTAGACAGGAGGAGGACTACGCTTCGTCTGGCCAGGTTTCCATTTTCTCAGATTCTTCTGAGGAACAGGAATACTCTTTTTCCCCTTATGAAGACTCTGATGCTGAAGAGTCTATTTCTTCAACATCTCCCCCAGAAGACTACTCTTTCGGGGAAACTTTACATACCATGAGGGAACATTTCCACTGGGAAGGCCAGGATTACTCTAATTCTAAGAAAAGGCTCCTGAGAGTTCCTTTTACTACCCCAGCACAGACCACTTGCTATTCCACCCGTGTTAGACATTGTGGATGATGTTTACTCCGAATCTAGCCTTAACCCAGCTTCACTACCTCCTGCACCAGCCAAACCAGACAGATACTACAGAGTCCCCGACTCACACAAATTCCTATATAAAAGCCCTGTTGCTGACCCAGAAACCATTTCCCAGGGTCCCAAAGGGGTTAAGGCCTCTATTGCTAAAAATCCTGTACCCTCTGAAAGGGATTCTAGAGCACTAGACAGATGGGGAAAGAAAGTATATACCTCAGCTACTCTAGCTATGAGGGCCTTAAATTGCCAGTTTCACATGCTGAAATACCAGCAGTATTTGATGTCACAATTAAAACAAAAAATGACCACACATACAGAGCAGCCTGATTACAAGGAAATGCAAGATTTGTTGCATGTATCTGAACAAGTGGGAAAGCATACTTTGCAATGTGGATTTGATTCTTTGAAAGCTTCTTGTAGAGCAGCAGTGACAGGGTTTGTCATCCGTAGGCATGCTTGGTTAAAAGAACGAACTTTACCTGATCATGTTAAAGCAAAGTTATTGGATGCACCTTTACAGCAGGATGTTTTATTTGGTGTAAAAGCAGAAGAGGTTTTAAAGAAAATGGAGGATAAGGCAAAATCTATGCAGACGGTCAAGGATTTTTTACAGGTTCAACCCCCTCATTTCAGCAGAAATTGGCCAACCAAAAACTGGCCCTTTCCAACTTCTGACAGACCACAGAGGGGCAAATACAGACGCCCAAGGGGCAGAGGTCAGCCACAAGGCTCTTACAAGCCTCGACAATGGGGTGCCACAACCCAGAAAGGAGGAGAAGATAGGCCTCAAACTATCAGAAGACAAACACAGTGACTTACCCCTCAGACTGCCAAGCAAATCCCTCTTGGCAGCCCCCTTGGGAGGAAAACTAGCACTTTTTTCAGGCAACTGGCACATCATCACAAAAGACAAATGGGTCCTAAATATTGTATCTCAAGGATACAGGTTCCACTTCCACACTTTACCAAGGATAAAAGGAATGCCAAACCTGCCACTAAATCAATGGGCAGAGGCTCAAAGACAAATTACAGCTCTCATGGACATGAGAGCCATTCAACAGGTTCCTACACAGGAGCAAGGACAAGGATTTTACTCAAGACTCTTTCTGGTTCCCCGAAAGGACAAAGCCTGGAGACCAATTCTGGACCTTTCAGTTCTAAACACATACCTGGAAGTACCCAAATTCAAGATGCTCGCACTACAACAACTTCTTCCCATGCTGGGCAAGAAGGCTTGGCTAGTAACGTTGGACCTCAAGGAGGCATACCTGCATGTCCCTATCAGACAAAATTACAGAAGATACCTCCGCTTTATAGCAGGTTCAACTCATTACCAATTCTCTGCACTGCCCTTTGGCTTATCTACTGCGCCCAGGGTCTTCACAAAATGCCTGACACCAGTAATTGCATACTGCAGACAAAGAGGAATTCAAATATATCCATACCTGGACGACTGCCTTATTCAAGCAGAAAGCAAGGACATTCTTTTAAAGCATCTGGCATTTGTCAAAAACCTATTAAGTTGCCTAGGGTACACAGTAAACGAAAAGAAGTCAAAACTAGTGCCCTCACAAGACATAATATTCCTGGGTGCCAGCTTAAATACAATGGCCCAGATGGCTTATCTCACGCCAGACAAGCAAGGACAACTGACTCAATACTTCAAAATGATGGCAACAAAGACCCAACTCCCTGCAAGAAAAATTCTGCAGGCCTTGGGATTCATGGCATCTTGCATACTGCTAATACCATATGCCAAACTGCATATGAGGAAATTACAATGGTACCTGAAAAGCATATGGACTCAAAACAGCCACAGCTTGGAAACAATAATACCACTAATTCCCTGCCTTCAACAGGAGTTTCTATGGTGGGCTTAGGCATGTCACCTCAACAAGGGTCAGCCTTTTACCTTACCCACAGCCAGGCAAACAATAACAACAAATGCATCGGATTACGCCTGGGGAGCACATATGGCAGGACAGTGTATTCAGGGCAAATGGTCTGCAGATCAAATGCATCTACACATCAATCAAAAAGAGATGATAGCTATACAAAATGCCTTAACAGCTTTCAAGGACCTCCTACATCCAGGACAACTCCTAATAAAGACGGACAACACCACAGTGATGTGGTACATAAACAAACAAGGGGGCACACATTCCTACCCCCTATGCAGGCAAGCAATGACCTTGTGGAACACAGCACTGACCTACCAAGTTCAACTACAAGCACAGTTCCTGCCAGGAAAGAAAAACACATTGGCAGACGACCTAAGCAGAAATATAGATCCTCACGAGTGGAAACTAGATCCACAAGTATTCACAATAATAACTCAAAAAATGGGGGAGCCCAGACATAGATCTCTTTGCCTCTCCCCAAAAAGTACAGTTTTGTACCTACCATAAATGTAGATGTTCGAAGATCCACATTGCTGCAGTCCTTACATATGGGTAGTCCGCTGTCCTCGGTCGGCCTGAATACCAAAGTATTAGGCTGACGTCGGTCAAGGCGCTTAAAACTGACATCAGGACATCAGGGTACAAAAGCGCATGACCGACGTCATATCCTCAGTCTTTTCTTGCCCCAGATGTCAGAAGGCCCTAAAAAGAAAGGGCAAAACCAAAAAACAGCAAAAAACAACCAACCACCCCTGCACTAACCATATTTACAATATTTACAACCCAAACCACACAACCACCTCTAACTACAGAGGGAAGGAGGGAGGGTATTGGACTGCAGCAATGTGGATCTTCGAACATCTACATTTATGGTAGATACAAAACTGTACTATGTTCTTCATCTCACATTGCTGCAGTCCTTACATATGGGTAGAATCCCAAAGCAGAGGTAAGGGAGGATGGCAAAACTATACAGCATTAGGAGCTGCCAAAATGCCCTGTAAAATTGCAGTGGCAAATCCAGCCCTAGATTTAGAGTAAAGTGGAAGGTGGTAATGCTTAGAGAAAGTATGCACTGAACTCCAAGTAGCTGCCTCCAAAATATCCTTAGTAGCCACCCCTAAAAAAGCTGTAGAAGTGGCAGTAGCCCTAGTGGAATGAGGCCTAAACCCAGTTGGAATCTCCTTACCATGATGGGAATAACAGAAAGCAATACAAAACCAATCCACTTAGAAATAGTTTGTTTTGAAACAGGTTTGCCCTGAGAACACAAAGCAAATGAAACAAACAACTGCTGAGACTGCCTGAACCCTTTAGTTCTGTTCAAATAATATCGCAACTGTCTGTGTATATCCAAAGTGTGCAAAATCTTCTCCCCTTTATTTTGGGGTTTGCATAAAAAGTAGGCAAATGAATAGTTTGGTTTAAAGCCACACTAGAAACCACTTTAGGCATAAAGGAAGGGTTAGTACGCAAAGACACCCTATCCTTGTGGAAAATTAAGAAAGGCTCAACCGCCATAAGGGCCTGTAATTCAGAAACCCTTCTCGCAGATGTAATGGCCAACAAAAAAGCAGTCTTCCATGATAAATATTTCAACTCGGCAGTCGCTGCAGGCTCAAAAGGTTGTAGAGTGAGTTTCTCCAACACAAAATTGAGATCCCAAGCAGGAGTAGGAGCTCTACGTGGGGTCTTATATTCTTTGCCCCTCTAAGGAATTGCTTAAACAAAGGATGAGAAAACAATGGTGGGTCACAGTCATAGTGAGCAGAAATTGCTGCAGCATGAACCTTTATAGAGGAGAAGGACAAACCTTTGTCCAATAACTCAGTAAGGTATTGAAGAGCAACACTTAAGTTAGGTTTAGAAACATCAAAGTCCTTTGCTGTACTCCAAATTAAAAATCTCCTCCATTTATCTGCGTAAACTTTCCTTGTACTAGGCCGTCTGGCCTCCAAAATAACATTCAAAACTTGTTGTGGAAGCTGAGACCCTCCAGGGTTTAAAACAGAATATGCCAGGCTGTTAGATGTAGAGAGTGAAGTTTGACATTGAGTAAATGACTGTTCTCCTGAGACAGCAGGTGTGGAATCAAAGGCAAAGGCCATGGAGGCTCCCGTACCAGACTTCTCAGTAATGGGTACCAGTGCTGTCGAGGCCAATCCGGAGCTATTAAAATCATGGTTGGCTTGTCCTGTCTGACCTTCAGGAGTACCTTTGGGAGGAGAGGCAGTGGTGGAAAGGCATACACGTGAAGATTGCTCCAATTGAATGAGAGAGCATCCACTTTCCAAGCTGTGGGATGAAACCTTTTCGTGCAAAACTTTGGCAGCTGGTAATTTAGTGGAGAAGCAAACAGATCTATGTCTGGAGTTCCCCATAACACTGTCAATTTTTGAAATACATGAGGATCCAATTTCCACTCGTGGGGATCCATAATTTGTCTGCTCAACACATCTGCTAAGGAGTTCTGTGCTCCTGGCAGAAACCTTGCCTGAAGATTTAGCTGCAAACTGAGAGCAGTCTCCCACAAAATCATTGCTTGTCTGCATAGAGGATATGAATGTGTCCCCCTTGCTTGTTGATGTACCACATGACAGTTGTGTTGTCTGTTTGAATCAACACCTGCCCTGGAAGAAGTAAATCCTTGAAAGCTATCAATGCAAATTGGACTGCTAACATCTCCTTCAAGTTGATATGTAAATGTTGAAGTCTGGCAGGCCACGTGTCTTGTATCCATTTTCCATTTAGATGAGCTCCCCAAGCTTTGTCTGAGGCATCTGTCGTTAGAATCTGACTCGCCTCTGGTCGGGTCACAGAGAGTCCCTTGTTTAGGTGACATTCCTGAGCCCACCACAAAAATTCCTTTTGAATGCAAGGTATTATCTGAATGACAGTGTCCATATCTTGGCAGTGTTGCGTCCATACATTTTTGAGATACCATTGTAGCTTTTTCATATGCAATTTGGCATTGGGAAGTACCAGAATACAAGATGCCATGAACCCCAAGGCTTGAAGGACTGTCCTTGCAGTCAGCCTGGACTGACGAGACAATTGATGGAAATAAAGAGAAAGATGAAAGTTTTGATATTTCAACATATGAAACTGGCAATTCAAAGCCCTCATTGCTAAGGTAGAAGAAGTATAGACATTCTTTCCCCATCTATCCAAAGCTCTGGCCTCTTTATCTAGAGGAACCGGATTTTTTACAACAGAGGCCTTGACACCCTTGGGTCCCTGACTAATAGTTTCTGGGTCCGCCCTAGGACTCTTATAAAGATATTTATGAGCCTCAGGCACCCTGTAATACCTATCTGGTTTAACAGGCGCAGGAGGCAGAGAATCAGGATTAAGCGAAGCCTCTGAAAACACATCCTGCACAACATCCAGAACAGGTGGTATAGCTAAGGGCCTATGTTGAGGTAAAAGCAAAAATTCCCTAAGCCTTTTCCGAGAATCAGAGAAGTCTTGACCTTCCCACTTAAAATGCTCCCTCATAGAGTGAAGTGTCTCTGAAAAAGAAAAATCCTCTGGAGGAGAAGCAGAAGGAATGGAATCTTCTGCATCAGAATCAGAATAAGGAGAGTACTCCTGCAAGTCTTCAGCCGAAGACTCTGAAACATCTGAAGCCTGTTCAAAACTTCCCAACTCTGGCTCCACCCTAGGCCTCTTATCAGGAGGGGGCAAAGAACCTCTAATCAGAGTAATCAAATCTTCTGCCATTTTAAGCATGTGCTTCTTAGGCACAGACCCTGCTGAACTAGGAGTGACACCAACAGAAGCTAAACCTGGCCTGCCCCTGGGAGAAGCCTTGGAAACAGAAGTAGAGGGCCTAACCACCCTGGCAAGGGAGGGGAGTACAGTAACCTGAGAAGCCCCTTCAGCCTGCCCTGCCTCAAGAGAGGCCACATCCTGCAAAATTAAAGTCTCCCCCTGAGACTCTAAAGAAGTCTCCGTCGGACCCACCGGTTCCACTGAAGCCTCTAAAGAACCGGTGTCCGGAACGGACGACTCATCTTGCCTGGGCTTAACTGTTTTGTCTTTGCGCTTCTTCGTGGAAGCGGGCGCCGGAGAATCCGATGGCATATTATAATTGCACCGCTTACCGAAGACCAGCCTAGCACAATCTAACCTTCGCTTAATAGTGCGCTTATTGAACCTAGCACAAAAGCGACACCCAACTACGTCGTGCTCAGGCCCCAAACAAGGAATGCACAAAGAATGATAATCCCTATGCGGTATCTGTTTCCCACAAGAAATACAATTATTCACTTTTTCTGACATCTGGTACTACACTGAGGCAAGAAAAAACCAAAATAATCCCCAATGGGGTACTTAGCCAACTTGGATTCGGTCTGAAACTCCGAGCTCGAAAAATTTCAGAATGCCGAACGGCACTTGCAACGCTGCTTCTGCATCGGACCATGCGGCAAAATGGACTGAGGATATGACGTTGGTCATGCGCTCTTGTACCCTGACGTCCTGATGTCAGTTTTAAGCGCCTTGACCGATGTCAGCCTAATACTTTGGTATTCGGGCCGACCGAGGACAGCGGACTACCCATATGTAAGGACTGCAGCAATGTGAGATGAAGAACATCTACCAGCTACAGAAATTCTGCACAAGGATATACCACACACTAGCTTGGAAAGTGGATGCCCTCTCATTCAGTTGGAAAACATTAACAGTGTATGCCTTTCCTCCACTGCCTCTTCTGGCAAAGGTGCTGCTGAAAGTCAGATTAGAGAGGCCACAAATGATACTCATTGCTCCAGACTGGCCACGCCAACACTGGTATCCAGTACTAAGGAACATGGCTCAAGGCCCACCATGGATTTTACCTCAAATTCCTCACCTGCTGACTCAGCAAAACAATCAGATTCTACACAGCCAGCTCAAGACTTTAAATCTGGCTTAAACAACCAGTCAACACTTCTCTCTAAAGCTGTTATGGATGTCATTTTGGAGGCCAGGAGGCCCAGCACCAGGAAAACCTACTCAGACAGATGGAAAAGATTCTGTGTCTGGAACCAGGCTAAAGGCCAAAATCCTCTTGTCCCAAATATTCCTCAGATTCTGCAATATTTAACTGAGATGTTGCACAAAGGCCTTTCCTTTTCATCAATTAAGATCCACGCCTCAGCTATTTCAGCTCATTACAACACGGATCCTCCTATATTTTCACATCCATTTTTAAGACAGTACCTCAGAGGGGCTAAGAATATAAGACCGCCCCGGAGAGCACCAACACCAACTTGGGATCTCAATTTTGTTTTGGAAAAACTTACACTACCGCCCTTTGAACCAGCTTTTACAGCTGATTTACAATTTCTATCATGGGAAACTGCCCTGCTGCTAGCAATAACTTCAGCACAAAGAGTCTCAGGGCTACAGGCTCTAATGGCAGTGGAGCCTTTCATCATTTTCATCAAGACAGAGTCGCTTTATGAACTAACCCTTCCTTTACGCCAAAGGTGGTATCCAGTGTGGCTCTAAACCAAACCATTCATTTACCCACCTTTTTATCCAAACCCCCAGAATAAAGGGGAAAGGCTCCTACACTCCTCGGACATTCACAGGCAACTACGTTTCTACTTAGATAAAACTAAGGCTTTCAGAAAATCTGACCAGCTCTTTGTATCCTATGCTGCAGGATCACAAGGAAAGGCTATCTCAAAACAGACCATTTCAAAATGGATAGGACATTGTATCTGTTTCTGCTACACACACCATGGGAAACCTGTGCCTGGTAACATTAGGCCCCATTCCACCGGGGCTACAGCAACATCAACAGCCTTCCTCAGAGGGGTACCAACCAAGGATATTTTGGAGGCTGCAACTTGGAGTTCAGTGCACACCTTCACCAAGCACTACCACTTACCTCTATACTCAAAAACCAGAGCTGGCTTTGCCACTGCAGTTCTGCAGGGCCTACTAGCTTCTCCAAACCCTGTTTAGTACCACCGCCCAGCCTTAGCTTTGGGATTCAACCCAAGTGTGATGACTGCAGCAGTGTAACACTATGAACATAGTACAGTTTTGTATCTACCATAAATGTAGATGTTCGAGTGTTCACACTGCTGCAGTCCAGGTTACCCTCCCTCCATCCCCTCTGACCTAGCTGGACTTATCTATGCCTTTCTATCCTGTACAACCTTTGTGGTGTATTTGCTTGCAACTGAGGGTATTCTTTTTATTTTTTGTGTATGTTTTATTACCAGTATGTATTGCCTACCTACTTGGGGGCACCTGACATCTGGGGCAAGAAAAACTGAAGAAAATGGCGTTGGATGCATCTTATATACCCCTGGCGCACTGATGTCAGGGAAGAAGTGACAGCAACTGACGCCGGACCAAGACTTTGGAACTCTGAGGTACCACCAACTCCATCAGACGAGTCCTTGGTTTAGCATGTCATCTGAAAGACGAGATTTCACAGTAGAAGAAGCCTTTATTGTTTACATGTGAGGCAGTGTCTGTTACTTATCATGCTCAAGACAGCATTCTTTTCTTGTTCTATAACTGATGGAGCCAGAAAGACCCTTGGTGGGGGGGAACTTTCATTAGTCTGATGTTGACACAGCATTTTGTCATGCATGGCCCTTCATGGCAAATTCTTATATGACTATTAAAGAACAGTAATAAAGTTTACTGAGAGTTAAATCTTGCTTATAACCTCCACGTTAATTATTACTTCAGTTCTGTGTTGAGTATGACTAAGCAACTGTAGGTAGTGCTGGGCACAGAATAATGCTGAGCAGCGAGGTCTCTAAACAGTGGCTTACACACATAGTCTCATCAGTTTATTAACTGGCATCATTGCCATGGAATTTCTATTCATAAAATTCAAAGAAAAATGCATCAATTTGACAGACTAACTGAAATATTTTATTCTGGCTACAACCTAGCACTTCTGCTAATTTTTTTTTCAAATTTGCTAAATGTGTAATTCCTTAACTTGACTGTATGTTGAATTGTACTACTAATCTACTCTATTGTGTTAGCATGTTTAACATCTTCTCCATTGTCACTGTTTAAAATTGTTTTAATCATACGTAACTTTGTAACTGTAGAGCTTTTCTCGCCGGGCCTCCACTGAAAATGGGTTTTTGACCCAGTCAGACTTTCCCGGTCATCAAATGTCAATAAATAAGTAATAAAGTTGAATTTTATGGGGTAAGACAGACTGTGGTAGTTTTATGGTAAGCATTTTAAATGGCTTCCAGTAAACCTAATTTTAGCATCAGCTTTTGTACACATATTTTATTGCATATAACAAAATAAACTTTTTTTTTTGTTTTCTTTTGGGTTTTTGTCAGTAGCTGACACAGAAAAAAACTTTCAGTGATACGCCATGGTCATTGCAAGAAAGTAGTTGAGAATGAATTTAATTCACTCCTCTTCCCTTTCTAGCACATATAACAAACTTCCATACAATTCCCAGCACCAGTCTTATACATGGCCCCTCACCATCAGTAAAATAGGACATCCCCAGCAACTGCCCCTCTCCCCGTATCTCTAGGGAGCAAGTCTCTCCTTTGGCGAGAAGGGCAAACATTGTGAGTACTATAATCGACTTGAAACTTTATACTCGAAAACTGAATTTAGCTCTCTGGTTTTCAAATAGTTACAAAAGTTTTCATACTTCTGTGTGTACGCAGGCTAGTTGTTTTAGTCCACCAGTTAACAACAATTTTATGATGTTTGAGAAAATTTGTGAGTATGAAATAAGACAATTGTTAAGTCAGCGTAACAGGAATACATTTTAAAATTTAACTAAACAAAAATGGTCTGCCCTTTATGATATCAGTAGTGACAGTAATTTACGTGTTATGACACTTGATAAGGGAAGTGGACTAGTTCTAATGGACGTTGTTGATTACAATGAGAAATTGAGGGTTCTTATTGAGAAGTCTTTCGTAATTAAATTTTTACTGCATTTCGGAGGATTGATAGTGAACTTATGGACATGCATTTATTTATAGAGTCTGTGAAAGACTTGGAATTCATGTCTAATTCTAAACCAGTCACTGCTGGTGTTTTTGGCCTCCCAGAAGTACATAAGGATTTATATAATCCTCCGTTTGGGTTAATTGTTGATGCTCATAGCAGCAAAACTTGTTTTATAGTCATAATTTTGGATTTTATATTTAGGGGTCCTTTAGCTAAATTAACTTATATTAGTAAAGACTCTTGGCATTTTTTTAAATCGATCAACATTGTCAGATTCTCTAATGAAGCTATTCTTGTTACTATTGACGTTGTCAGCTTATTTTCAATCATTCCACATGACCAGGGGCTTTCTTGGTTCGAGGAACAGCTTATGACTATTGGTGATTTGCAACAAGATTTGGTGAACTTGTTGGTCACCCGCATGCATATTTAGGTCGGCCTGTGCCCCTGCTTTTGCTAATTTAGTCATGGCTTTTTGGTTACACCACTATGTATTTAACAGTATTTTCATGGACTGTTGGCTAATGTATACACAATATTTGGATGACATCTTTTTGGTATGGGTTGACTGTTGACAAGCTTCCGGATTTTTTTCATTATATTCATAACACTACTGATTTTTTGAAATTTACTTATGGTTTTGAACAGTTCAGTATACAAATATGAAATGTGATCAAAATCAAATTTATAAGTGATGCTTGTTTTATTTCTACGATTCATCGGAAGAGCACTTTTTCTAACAGTAGTCAGCATTTTGACAGCTGGCATCCCCACCATCAGAAAAAGGTGGTGGTTAAGGGCCAACTGGCACAGTTGGCACGAATTATCTCTGATGACAACATGTTCAAAACTGAATATGAAATGGTCATAGACATATTCATTAAAAGGTATTATCCCCTGGCTATGTTATTGGAAATCCCAAATGAAGTGTATACTGAGAGACTTAATGGTGTTTTAAGACCAGTTTGGGCCAAGGGCCCTAATTCTGTGCAAAGTGTAACAGTGAATAGGCAAAATGGACTATTTGCAAGTTCAAAATTATTTATCACTAAATATAGTGTGACTAGTGCTAATATAGCAAATTGTCTTTTTCAGAACTGGTCTCTCTTTAATGGGGTTGTTACATAGATTAACAAATTGGGAGACAAACGAGTTATTGTTTATCGGAAGGATTGGAATAGGGGCATAGTAATAAATGTGATTCCAAAAAATGGGCATGTATAAATAAGGCCATTGTGGTTTATGTAGTTATATAAAAACTGGAGATACTTTTTCGGTCAGAGGTATCCAGTTAAAAGTAATTAGTCAGTATTCCTGTGACACAAGCCAGGTGGTTTACCTGACTTGTTGTGATGTATACCCTACATTTTCTGTGGGTATGACTAGCAGAAAGCTGAGAAGTAGATTGTACGAACATATGCTGGATGTCAAGAACCATAAAAAACGAATGCCCTATTCAGACACATTGAATTTAATACAGACTATAGGTTTCACTTTGTTTTAGATCAAATAATTTCTGTTGCCTGTGGATATGTGGTGGATGAGCACCTTGCTAAAAGTGAATCGATATGGCAAATTAAGTTGGATGCCACTAATTTTCCTGGGCTGAATGATTCAGTTTCCATTGCTTCAGTTTTAAGGTGGAAGCAGCTAGCAGGTTAATTATCATTAATCAATTAACTATTCATTTGCACTGTTTATGAGGTTGGGTCATGTGATTTTAACATTAGTATATATTGCCGTCAGTATTGTGTGAGAGAGTTCTGATGAAGTTTGTTGAATAATTGTTTGCAACGAAAGCACTTAACTTTGTTATTTTAATAAAATAGTTGTTTTTCACGTGTGTTCTGCCCTTTGATATTGACACTACAGGAGTCTGTCTGTGAATTAATTTTGCTTTTCCTGGTAGATTTTGGCACTTTTATTTTCATTTATGTAAATGTATGATTGAGAGTTGGATTTGTAAGTCTGAGATATGTTGTTGAGTTAGATCCGTAACCCTTATGTTGAGGAAGAATGAAAAGGACAGCATCAGATTCACAGCTTGCTCTGAAATATGCTTTCTCTGCATCAAGTCCCACCAGCAACGGTGGTATTTTCTTACATCGTGCTTCCATTAAGATCATCATTGCACTGTTAATGCTGTCAAATGTTTGCCTCTCATCCACAAAAATACATGGATCCATAGGTATCACTTTTGGCAAAACCTTTGCCAGTCTTTTAGCTATTATACACATAAAAACTTTATAGTCATGGTTTAAACTTGAAATGGGCTAATATGAAGCTAGGTCTGATTGGTCTTTACTGTGTTCAGGTATTACAGCCACCACAGCTTTCTTCTAGTACATTGGTGATTCCCTCCTTTTAAAATACTGTTAAACAAAATCTTTCCGATCTTTATCTCTTTTGTCCCTTCTAGTTTCCAGACTTTCTCCTGGAGACTTTCATGGAGAAAGATTGTACATCACCATTTTTTCTCATCTCCTCCTGTCATAGCTGTTAAATGTTGTGCCTTATTTACCTCTAACTGTGGCCTCTAACTGGTAAGTTTTATATAAATATTTTTATTTGTCCTTTTTCTTGATTTGCACATTTTTTGCTTTATACACATTTTCATAACTTATCTGATATGTCTCTAATAACTCTACAGGATCTCTGTTTATTTTTCTTGTTAGAAGTTTCCTTTTTGTCAACAGCCTTTCTGCTTTCTGTTTCCCAAGTCGTTGTGCTAAAAGTATTTGTGCTCTGTAGTTGTCATCAAAAAATAGCTGCTTAACATCGATGTTTGTAAACTCATGCATATTATCCAGATATTCCCTTATTTTCTCTTTAGCCCTCTGTCGTTGCACCTCTTCTTGTTCTGTGAGATGCACCTTATTCTATAATACTTAAATCTTTGTCAGTCCCTCTAAATAATTCTTGTTATTTCTTAACCGTATATTTTTCTTTTATTTCTACCCTATTTTTAAACTCCACTTTCATTTTATTCTACTCACTACCTAAACCTTTTGAAGACATTTTTATCATCTCTAATAACGCTGACATAATTTCCACTGCCCATTCCTTAAGTTCCTGCCTTCTTAACAGGCAGGTGGGAAACTCCAGTCTGTTATTTTTACTTTATTTCCCTGCATTTTTATCTTAGCTCTTATTGGATGTGTATCAGAACTTCCAATTAAATGCACGCTTTTCTGTGAAGTATAATTTCTGTCTAGTCTAGTCTAGCTCAGTTATTATATTTTGGCAATAATATATAACTTCTCTCAGAGTTCCTACTACTGAATTCACATTTTCCATACCAAATATTTTCATGCATTTCTTCAGAAGTATACCCTCTTTTGTTTCCCTTCTAGGTCCCCCAGATACATCCTCACTGCTGCAAATCAAATTCCAGTCCCCACCTATAAGTAATATTCCCTGCTGAAAGCTGATTATTTCTCCCAAAAATTCTTAAGTGCCATAACTGCAGTTTTATGTGAAATATAAATATATGCTATTGTAATCTTCCTCTCGTCAGTAGCTCCTGACTACCACAAATCTATCATTACCCCCCCCCCCCCTTGTATCACTGTTGGGGCTTCTCTGGCAGTTGGTGTAAGTGCTCCTTTGTCCCTGATATTCTGCTGAATAGCCATCCTGAAATCCTTTCTTTGTTGGATTCATATGCTCTCTTCTTCCCAAATAAGTCTCCTGTTGCATTTCTGTTTGCACACTGCATTTCTTAATATCATTCAGTACTCTTACCTTTTTGTCTATACCTGTGAGGATATTCACATTCCAAAATAATATGGACATTGCAACATTTATGATAATGGAGCTCTGGAAGTTTGCACTCTAACTTCCAGTCAGCGGAGCCAAAGATTTATGATAGAATCAAAGTATGTTCTCAGATTTCAAACAAATGTTCATATCTCTGGAACCATGGGGGTTACTAAAGAAGTGTAAATGGCAGACTCCTCAGTACAAATTATGTTTATAGTAGTAGTGTTCTTTAGATTCTGTGTCTTAATATGTTTACTGTGACTTATAAAATCTAGTTTAAGTTTATAATATTTTGTAAACGTACAATATCTCAGCAACCTCTCAAATTGCACACATACAGTCAGCAGAATTCTTTCATATGAGGCTAAGCAGTTGTGTGTGCGCTACTTTGTTGTTGAGATATTTAAAAAAGCATAACATTTATAACAATGTAAATAAATATTACATAAACAGCAATTAGTATTTCTTTAACTGCAGTAGGCAGAGGTCAAATATCAAAACAGTTGCATTTGTCGTTGTTTAAGCTTTAAGATGAAATCCTTTAATACTGTGTATGTAGTATGGTTTTGAAATTTTTAATGTAAATGTGAGCAAGCAATATTTGATCCCTACTGGCATCAGTAGAATGAAACACCTGTAGGTTGTCACTCTGTTGTAAAGAGTTAACAAATACTGCTGTGGAATACCAGTCCAGCTGCTTATTTGTGCTTTCATAAAATTAATACAGTCTTGTTCCTTTCAGTTTCTGTGGTACAGCAAAAAATCTGTTTTTTCCCCCTGTGCTTTGTTCTCTAACTGTATCATTTTTTGAAACAGCTTTTCTGGAGCAGCCTCATATTCAGACAGCCTTTTCTTCATTTAGCCCTTCTTGCAGTTTCGTCAGTTCATCTGATTAGCTGTTTAAAGCTTCTTCTGTTTTTCCAGCCATTTTGTTATTTGAGTTGATATACACTTTCAATAATTCATTTATTTTAACTAGCTCTGAGCACATTTGGTTTATTTTTTTCCTCTAGATTACTGGAAGTCATGTCTTATAGCAAAGCTGGAACTTCAACTGCTTTTTGCTGAACAGCTGCAGGATTCTTCCCAGTCAGTGTTTTCTCTTCACCTTTTCTAGTTGATTTTCTTTCGGGCTGTCTTGGTTTCTTCTTTCCTGGCATCCAGGTAGTACACTAAACTTAATTTACTAAAGCTGGCAGTTACTGGTCCTGATCTCTCTTTCTTTTTTAACACCAGGAGAGCTGAAATTAGGCTGTTGATCAGTGTGCAGCCATCTTGTAAGTCCATCCGGAGCTTCTTTATACTCAAACTATGTAGCTAACCTCTGGAATGTTATCCCACGTGCTTTCAGGTTTCTTGAAAACCACCAGGCTTTCAAATCACATCTAAAATAACAATCACAACTTCCTGGCTCTGTAGCTGTACATCTTTAACATAAGTATAATATCCATATATATAATCCACTTTCTTCCGCCTCCTTCTCTGCTATACTTCTTCTCACCTTTACTCTGTTTTCACCTACTCCACCTACTACCTATACCTCTCTTCACTCTCTGTTACCACTCGTTTCTTGTATTTCTCAAAATTAAATCAACATTCTGTGATCCACCCTTTCTAAATAACTCAGATGAATAATTAAACAGTAAGACAGAAGTCACAATACAAAAGTACTAACTAGATCTTTATGGAGTGTATTTGGTATAGAAGACTTACAACTGTATGTATGGTTGCTGTCTTATCTATTTTGACATTATAAAGTTTATTTTAATTGTAATCTGCCTGGCATTGCTGATATTGTATAACTTAAAAGGTTTTGATTGTACTGCATGTCCTGGTGCTGGACTTCTCAGGTCACCATGTGTAAAGTAAAACAGTTGTTTAATAAGTAAATAAGTAAAGAAAGTTGACTGTGGGCTTAGCAAGTGACAATGTTGTAGATGACAGCTCCAGTGTGCATCCAAATGTCACTGTAAACATTACAGGATGGTAATCATTAACTCCCTTTATAAGAAAAATAAGTATAAGTTATAGTGTTGTGCCAGTTTCACCTTTGCGCCAGGTGATGTTGTGATGGTTAGATTTCAGTCTTAGTCAGAATGTAGTAAATAAAAGTACTGCAAGAAAGTTTGAACTGAACATAAGAAACACAAGATCCTATGTATCTGTCTGCACTTAATAGTACCCTCTTATCTCACTTTGCTAGTTAATTGTAGTTGGGGGTTCTTCTCTGGGTACATGAGAAAGAGATACAGACTTTATACAATTTGTTGTGGGTGTTATTAAAGTCAGCTGCTCAAACATGTGCCTGATAATGAAAGTCAAATAAGTATAACAGTTAAGCAAGTTTGGGATTTGACCTTAAGCTCCATTACTGGCATCACAAGAGTGCAATGCTTTTACTGAAAATTCCCATTGGGTCTGGTGCCTGATCCAATTCCCATTGGTTCTGGTAGCAAAAAGTGTGCTTTTTATTGCCACTGCCAATCTTTTTGAAATGACTTGCAGCTGGTAAAAAAAAGTCTTAAATAATACTAGTAATATGTTTCTGTTAAGTGAGCGTGCAGTGATTAGTAGTAGTGTCCATGTTCTCATTTAAAATTCTCTTCCTTGGTAGCATATACTTCTCTAGACCACTTGCATTTATTTTCACCCTTCTTTGGTAGCATATACTTCTTTAGACCACTTGCATTTATTTTCACCCTGTCTTTAACCAATAAATTCTTAGCTGTTAGTCTGAAGACGCACCTTTATTATTCTTATAAAAATACACAGAAACGTGCACACTGTCCAAAGCTTGGTACCGTTGGCCTATTGACAGCCTAGATCCCCAGCTAAGATTTTGAAAAAAAAAATAATGTGACCAAATAGTGGACTACATTACCAAATATGACATTCTGTATAAAAAGCAGCATCGCTACAGACCTAAATATCGTACCCTGGGCATCATTTTGTCTTCTTTACTAATCTGATGTACCATAGTATGGACTAAGGGCTACTCACAGGTCCAGTATTTGTGGACATGAAATGAACCTTGGAGACAGTTAATCATGAAGCACTCCTAAACAAGTTAAAATCTGTTGGATTCTCTGAAGAAGAAAGTCTGCAGTTTACAAACTACTGGATTGAAGCTTCAGAATGTATGTAACAAATATCCCCAGCATGTTCAGCAAGACATACTGAGGTGTCCTCCAGGGATGTGTTTTTGGACCACTGCTCTTCTCCTTGTTCACTAATAATTTATCCTGGGACATTCCTTAGGTACAGTGCTTGATGTATTCAAATGATATTGTAATTACTAAGGTTGGTAGGAATACCTCTAATATCTGTATGGGACTGCAGAATGATTTCAAAATGTTGTCAAACTGGATAGCCGCCAACAAACTAATAATTACGTATACAACAGTCAAGGAAAAAAGGATGAATGGTTCACTCAAAAAAAAGAAGTAAATCCGAAAACACACAGGAGTGAACCAAAACAAAGGGGCAGTCAAAAACCAAGCTGCAAGTGGAGTTAAAAATCAGGAAATTTAATGGTACGTAAGTGCTTTCGCAGTAGTTAAAAATATTGCTTCTTCAGACATTAAAACCAAACCAAGCATTGCTTAGTATTAAATCAAGAAACCAATAATGCTGTAGCCAATCACATATAAGAATATATCAATATCCTAGCAACAAGGTAACCTTAAAAGAGCTATGAGAAAAATAGCCTGCTGATTTAAATACACAGCATAGTAAAATAGTATAAGAAAAAACATGCGTAGTAGTACTAAATAAAAAACATTCATGCAGATGCTTGCTGTAAAACATGAAAATAATATACAAAACATGTATAAAAAACATACTTAAGACATATTCACAAATATTATTTATGTAAAGATCTGTCTTTGAGTAGAGGTTTCATCAGAATCTTATCATTCAAACCCCTGCCCACATCTGCCCTTAATCTAGTGATCCATCCTGTTTCCGATACTTCAGGTAAATTCCTGATGTCCTCTTCATATTCGTTCAGTACAGTCTTTTCCATAACCAAAAACTTAAAAGTGTGTGTTAAATCATTACCAGTTGCATGCTTGGCCAGGGCGTCGGTAACATTCCCAGTCCTAATAATGTCATATATATGTTCTCTTATCCTATCTCTGACCCTCCTGCTGGTCTTCCCCACTTAGAAAGATGAACATTGGGTGCAAGAGGCTAAGTAGACCACGTTAAATGAGTCACAATTGGCTTCACCCCTAACGGTGAACACTCTCCCAGTATAGAGGTGCTTAAAAGCTACAGAAGAATCAATGTACACACAAAAATTAGATTTAAGGCATGGAGCTGTCAAAAATGTGCTTTCTAAAGGTGAACTATATGTTCTGCTCCTTGGATCGCACAGTAGTCGTTTAAGAGATTTCTTGTTTTTCAAAGAAAAATACTGTCTATCCCCTACTATATCCTTTATATCTGGATTGCTAACTAAAACTAGCCAGTATTTCTGTATCACTTCTGTAACTGAGTTAACATTACTAGTGAAGAACATCGGAATATGAACTACATCCTTCTTACAATCTATAGTAACATAAAAGTGATCACTAGGCTCAGAAAAATGGGGCTTAGCCTTAGTGGGTCTGAGAACAATTGCTTCACTAAGTGAAGTGTCAACTTTGTGACCATTATACCCTCTCTCTCCTCAAATCTTCTCCTTAGTTCATTAAGCTTGCCCATGTATCTGTCATCTTCAGCATTCAGCCATGACATTCTCATGCCTTGCCCCTTCACAATATTCTTAAAAATGTGTTTCAGATGCATGCTTGTTCTGTGTAATGGTATTCCTGTGGCATTCCTTCCTTTCCTTCCTATATACCATGGAGCTTAAAGACCCATCAGGCTTATGATACATTTTGACATCTAAAAAGTCAATCTTATCGTGAGACTTTTTTCATACTAAACCCAAGAAAGTAAGTGCTAGTATTCAAGAAATCAAGGAACAATGCTAATTCATCTTCACTACCCTCCCAAAGAAGTAAGAGGTCATCGACAAAGCATCTATCAAAGACCACAACTCGCCACCTCGGGGACATCAAAAAGGTTTCCTTTTCCCATACAGCCATCACCATGTTTGCATAGCTGTTTGCACTAGATGTTGCCATTAACACTTTGAAAAGGAACCTAATACATTTTGGCACCACTATATTAAATTAACACAGCAAATTAACCATGACATAACCCCTAATCACCAGCCTACCATTAGCCACCACACATACATCTGACCTTTCTACTGGGCCAAACTTTAACATTCACATAAAATACCTAACTATTAATTAACAAATTTGTGCCATAATTCATAATAGCTTGCAGATCTCAGACTTATTTACTTAAGAAAATAGACCGGCAATTGCTGTCACTGTATTCAGACTGTAGTACAGGCTACCTCTACTTGCCATCAGCTCATCTTACAAATCTAGACTGATTCAAATAACTGAAAACAAGATACTCTTATTTCATTAACCTGACTAACCCCATGAATCATCATGTCACCACTGTTTCTAAATGCAAATGGCTGACCGTTCTTACTAGAGCATTTTTACTATTAAATATACTGAGATATAAACTCTTATATGAAGGAAACGGCCCAATCCTAAATAAACAGGCTGAGTGATAGCGAACCAACATATTCTGTAAGAAATAGCAGCAGAGTACTTCTTGGGCAGTCTCCATTCAAAGTGACATGCAATGAAACAGCTGTTTGAATAATAGTACCCTCTGAATGGATTGCTGTCTTTCCTGACAATCAGGAAGATGAGCAATATAAAACTCTTTGAAACCACACTCAAAGCACACCTCCTTAGTTTAGCTAATCTACAGTATAATAAAAGCATAGATAAGGGGTTTTGCAGTAGCTGCAACTAAAGAAGAAAATGCTTCAGCCTTTGTCATCCAAGTTCTGTTGTCTATGCAGACAGGAATCTGTCACCTGCCACAGTGGAGTCTGAAGTCCTTTCTTTGCATCCTAGGCCAGAGTCTTTTGCATTGTCTTGGTCTCAGAATAGGTTCCATAAACCACAGAATCTTTTTACTTTACTACCTGATAATGCTTTTGGAAAGGGTGGCTGAGAGATCATTCTCCTCAGCTATGTTGAAGCTTAAATCCCTCCACATTCTCTCTCATCCATCAGGATTGCAGTACTCCATGTTGGAATATGAGTGTCTGCTATTGGAAAGTGGTCTGTAAGCAGGTATTGTCTGTATAGATTGTAGTAAGACATTTTCAACACAGTCAAAAGTGATACATTATTGACCAAATTATGAAATGCAGGCATAAGTAACAAGTTATTGATGTAGTTAAAAAATGGTCAGTTGACAGATGGACAGTCCAAATTAATAACAGCATAAAAATAGCAATGGTCATTAGAAGCTTCATACTTTTTTTTTTTTAATACTCATGTTTTGGTTAAATAGTACAGTTTTGATTGTAATTTTGGGACTAGATTGTGACAATAAAATTGGTACAGTGGTAGGCTGCAACACTGACTAGATTGTGATGTCCAGTGCAAATGGTTAAATGGGTGGAGTAGTTGTAAGATGAGAGAGGCTCAATACTGAGTGTATCTAAGAGATGAAGCATTGTAAAACTTTTTTTTTAAATCTTCTGACTATCCATTCAGTGCATGTCTAATCTTCAAAAACAAAGGCAGTAAAATTAATTTATTGTCGATACTTACTGAAGAATGTTTGAACACACTAACAGAACAGAGATATCACCTACCCAAGGGCAGGTATGACCTTTGTTACTCAGGTAAGCATTTTCCAACAAAGCTATTATAAGTAGCTAAGAAAAGAAATCCACCAAACATTTGTCAAGTTTGCTGACAGTGCCTGATGTGGTTTTTACCAGTATTGACTCAAAGAGGAAGATTACACGTTGGAAGTGTATATGAAGGGTCCATATTAGATTAGCAAACACTGATTGATCAAACTTATGTAAGTGAAGGTTTAAAATATCGAAGCAACAGAAATCCAAATTTTTTCCTAGGGAAAGAATTTGGTTGTCCGTTTCTGTTGCTTCGGTATTTTCAGTGCTGTGGTGGAAAGTTACGGGTCGGATTCAGGTAAGTGTGCGATTGTGTGGATGTGAGTGTTAGGGCAGGTTAGTTGAGTTAGGGTTAGGGCGCAGTTTAGGTATGTGTGCAAGTGTGTGGACATGAAGGTTAGGGTGGGTTAGGTGAGTTAGGGTTAGGGAGCGGGTGTGGTGAGTGTGCGATAGTGACTGACGTTAGGGTTTGGGTTAAGGTAAGTGAATAGTTAGTGGTGTGCGTATAATTTAGTGTAGGGTTAGGTGTCAGATTTTACGTGTATGTGTATGGATTGCTGTTTGTTTGGTGGCTTGTGTTACGTGTATGTGTTTTGGCAGTTCCAGATTGTGAGCTTTCGCTTACATAAGTTCGATCAATCAGCATTCGCTTTTTTAAGCGTTCGCTGATTTAATATAGACCCTATATGAAACTCCCAACATCTACCCTGACTGCAGTACATCATGTGATTGGGATGCTCTTTAAAGAGTACTACATCAAAAGAAAGAGAGATTGTGTTAAAGTTGAGATGCCAATGTCTTTTTCTTCGTGTATGTATTTTTGCTGTTGTATTTTTTCAGAGAATTAATGTACACAGTCACCACTTTGTTTTTCTTTCATGTTAAGTAAAAAAAAAAAAAATAAAAAGTCTAACAAGTTAAGGTTATTTGTCTGTAGATGATATACAAGAGGGGTGCCATCGAGCCCTTTGCCGAGAATGCCAGTTTTGCTAAGGCTGCCTCTGCCCCCGCTATCAGTACCAGTTCATGCTGCCGCCCTACTTTATCTATCAGGTTTTGCAATTGCTTCTTGAATGCACTCGCTTGCTCACCATCACAGCCCTGTTGTGGGGCATAGGCTGAGATTATGAATACTGTTTTGTTGTTACACTGGGGTATGAGTCTGTCACTAATTCTGATGATGTTCCACTCGTTTTCAGAAGACTCTCCCTCACAAGTCCTACACCATTTCAAGTCTGTCCTCTCTTGAATAGCGGACTGTAGAAAAGAAGATAGATGGGGAAAAGCCACTTGGCTTGGAATCCAGATACATAGTATATCTGGTCTTCTCCTTAACATGTCATCCATTTCGAGGCTGCATCCATCAGTGAACATATATTCAGCGAAACAATCCTTAGTTCATGTTTGGCAGGTTGATTGGTTTTATCTC
Organism: Protopterus annectens; assembly: GCF_019279795.1. Classification (NCBI taxonomy): domain Eukaryota; kingdom Metazoa; phylum Chordata; order Ceratodontiformes; family Protopteridae; genus Protopterus; species Protopterus annectens. The sequence goes on from NC_056743.1 coordinate 95,603,744, forward strand.
CAGCTTTCATTCAACACAGCTATCCTAGCTGGTGAACCTGGGTTTCCTGGTAAACAAATTGCAGTAAATAAACAAACAAGAGGCAAAAGTTTTGCAAGGAGTGGCAAATTGAAATGAGTACTCCAATTCTACAGTGCAGGTATTTTGTGTGTGACATATTTCATATATCACTTGTTAATGTATTTTTTCTTAGTTTGTATTGCTGTGTTATATTCCTTTCTGCGTAATAGGTAATAATGTTATATCTGATATTGTCATTTTCATTCATTCCTTAACTAATGGATCTCAGATCCGACTCAGACACTACTTCCAGATCATCGGATCCAACTCTCGAGCTCCTTCCTTTACTCATAATGGTCTACCAACTTAACTTACCTCTGATCTTGTTTGGCACTATATCGCTACAGACTTGGATCCTTTTTCTGTCAAGCTGTCTGGTGTAATTTCAGATAAAACAGTGCGTTTTTCAAAATGTATTTCCAGTAGGCTATCCTTTAAGTTTCTTTATCACCTTTATTCAGAGATGTTCACCGTGTTACCCTGCTGCAGTCATCATACTTGGGTTATCCTGCCGTCAGGCGGTCCCGCAGTTGGCCAGAGTTCCAAAGTCTTGGTCCGGCGTCGGTTGCTGTCGCTTCTTCCCTGACGTCAGTGCGCCAGGGGTACATAAGAGGCATCCAGTGCCATTTTCGCCAGTCTTTCTTGCCGCGCGGTGCCCGAAGCAGAAGCAGTTCGCAAGTGCCGGTCGGCCAACACCTGAGATTTTCGAATCGAATTTCAGTCCGAAGTCTTCAATAAAGCTAAGTATCCCGTTGGGGAACCTTTCCTTGCCTCAGTCCGATGTCAGAAAAAGTTAAGAACTGCATTTCTTGTGGGAAGCAAATACCTCATAAGGACTTTCATACTTATTGTATTCCTTGCCTAGGCCCAGACCACGACGTCACAGGTTGTCGGTTTTGTGCTAGGTTTAATAAACGAACTATCAAATGCCATTTTGACTTCGCACGACATTACTTTGGTAGGAAATTTAATTATATCATGCCGTCGGAGCAGCCGACAACCGGCATGCATAAAAAACGCAAGGATAAGGACAGGCAGCCTAGGACCAAGCCAGACTCTGAGGCCTCTGCTGGGCCTGTCGCCTGTTCTCCGGTTTTCAGTGATGCGCCTAAGCAGCCCCTGACGACCACAGAATTGGAACCCCAGACAGCTGCAAATTTTCAAGTGGAGTGCACTAGGCCATCGCAGCCATCTTCATTAGTCCCTTCCGACACTGGAGCAGAAGTAGATCCCGGTGCAGTAGAAACACCTTCGGTTGCAGAAGGTGTCTTCAGACCGACTACACTCACCATTAAATCTTATGCTAAGCTTAAAACTCCATTAAAACCAAAAAAGACTGCATATCAGTCTACAGTTCAGGGCCCCATGCCTAAGAAACAGATGCTTAAGATGGCTGAAGATTTGATTACCCTAATCAGGGTTTCCCATCCCCCTCCAGATAAAAGACCAAGACAAGAGGAGGATTACGCTTCCTCTGACTAGATTTCAATTTCCTCAGATTCTTCTGAGGAACAGGATTACAATTTTCACCCTTATGAAGACTCTGATGCTGAAGACTCTATTCCCTCAGCATCTTCCCCTGAAGACTATTCCTTTGGGGAAACTTTACACATCATGAGGGAACATTTCCACTGGGAAGGACAGGACTACTCTGATTCAAAGAAAAGGCTCCGAGAGTTCCTTTTACTACCCCAGCACAGACCACTTGCTATCCCTCCAGTTTTAGACATTGTGGATGATGTTTACTTAGAGTCTAGTCTAAATCCAGACTCTCTACCGCTTGCTCCAGCCAAACCAGACAGATACTACAGAGTACCTGACTCACACAAATTCCTTTATAAAAGCCCTGTGACTGATCCAGAAACAATTTCCCAGGGTCCCAAAGGGGCTAAAGCTTCTATGGCTAAAAATCCTGTACCGTCTGAAAGGGATTCCAGAGCCCTAGATAGATGGGGAAAGAAGATATACACCTCAGCTACTCTGGCTACGAGAGCATTAAATTGTCAGTTTCACATGCTGAAATATCAGCAATTCCTAATGTCTCAATTAAAACAAAAAATGAGCACACATTCTGAACAGTCTGAATTTAAGGAAATGCAGGAGCTGTTGCATGCAGCTGAACAGGTGGGCAAACATACTTTACAATGTGGATTTGATTCATTGGAAGCTTCATGTAGAGCAGCTGTTACTGGGTTTGGTTAAAAGAACAAACCCTACCTGATCATGTTAAAGCAAAATGATTGGATGCACCTTTACAGCAAGATGTCTTATTCGGTGTCAAGCAGAAGAGGTTTTAAAGAAAATGGAGGATAAGGCAAAGTCTATGCAGACGGTCAAGGATTTTTTACAGGTACAAGCCCCTTGTTTCAGCAGAAATTGGCCAACAAAAAACTGGTCCTTTCCAGCTTCTGACAGATCACAGAAGGGCAAATACAGACGCCCAAAGGGCAGAGGTCAGTCCCAAGGCCCTTACAAACCTCGCCAATGGGGTACTGCTACCCAAAAGGGAGGAGAAGACAGGCCCCAAGCTAGCAGAAGACAAACACAATGACTCAACCCTCAAATTCCCAAGCAAATCTCTCTTGGAAGCTCCCTTGGGAGGAAAATTAGCACTTTTTACAGACAACTGGCACATCATCACAAAAGACAAATGGGTCCTAAACATGGTCTCACAAGGATACAGATTCCACTTTCATACTTTGGCAAGGATAAAAGGAATACCAAACCTGCCACCGAATCAATGGGCAGAAGCGCAAAAACAAATTACAGCTCTCATGGACATGAGAGCCATTCAACAAGTACCTACACAGGAGCAAGGACAAGAGTTTTACTCAAGACTCTTTCTAGTCCCCCAAAAGGACAAAGCATGGAGACCCATTCTGGATCTTTCAGTTCTGAACACCTATCTGCAAGTACCGAAATTCAAGATGCTAACACTACAGCAGCTTCTTCCCATGATGGGCAAGAAGGCTTGGCTAGTAACGTTGGATCTCAAGGAGGCATACCTGCATGTCCCTATCAGACAGAATTGCAGAAGATACCTCCGCTTCATTGCAGGTTCAACCCATTATCAATTCTCTGCACTGCCCTTTGGCTTATCTACTGTGCCCAGGATCTTCACAAAATGCCTGGCACCAGTAATTGCAGACAAAGAGGAATTCAAATATACCCATACCTGGACGACTACCTTATTCAAGCAGAAAGCAAGGAAATTCTTTTAAAGCATCTGGCATTTGTCAAACACCTTCTAAGTTGCCTAGGGTACACAGTAAACGAAAAGAAATCAAAACTAGTGCCCTCACAAAACATAATATTCCTGGGTGCCAGCTTGAATACAATGGCCCAGATGGCTTATCTCACGCCAGACAAGCAACAACAGCTGATTCAATACTTCAAAATAATGGCAACTAAGACCCAACTCCCTGCAAGAAAAATTCTGCAGGCCTTGGGATTCATGGCATCTTGCATACTACTAATACCATTTGCAAAACTGCATATGAGGAAATTACAATGGTACCTGAAAAGCGTATGGACTCAGCACAGCCACAGCTTAGAAACAATGATACCACTCATTCCCTGCCTTCCACAGGAGTTTGTATGGTGGGCACAGGCATGTCACCTCAACAAGGGTCAGCCTTTCACCTTACCCACAGCCAGGCAAACTTTAACAACAGATGCATCGGACTGTGCCTGGGGAGCACACATGGCAGGACAGTGCATTCAGGGCAAATGGACTACACATCAAAGGCATCTGCATATCAATCAAAAAGAAATGCTAGCAGTACAGAATGTCCTAACAGCCTTCAAGGACCTCTTACACCCAGGACAACCAATAGTAAAGACGGACAATACCACAGTAATGTGGTACATAAACAAGCAAGGGGGCACACATTCCTACCCCCTATGCAGGCATACAATGACATTATGGAACACAGCACTGTCTTACCAAGTTCAACTACAAGCACAGTTCCTGCCAGGAAAGAAAAACACATTGGCAGACGACCTAAGCAGAAACATCATGGATCCCCATGAGTAGAAACTAGATCCACAAGTATTTGCAATGATAACCCAAAAGTGGGGACGCTCAGACATAGATCTGTTTGCCAACCCCCAAAACTACCAACTTCAAAAATTTTGCACAAGGACATTCCAACCACAAGCTTGGAAAGTGGACGCCCTCTCATTCAGTTGGAAAACATTAACAGTGTATGCCTTTCCTCCGCTGCCTCTTCTAGCAAAGGTACTGCTGAAAGTCAGATTAGAGAGGCCACAAATGATACTCATTGCACCAGACTGGTCACGCCAGCACTGGTATCCAATTCTAAGGAACATGGCCCACGGCCCACCATGGATTTTACCACAAATTTCTCACCTGCTCACCCAGCGAGACAATCAGATTCTACACAGCCAGCTCTAGACTTTAAACCTGGCTGCATGGCAAATTACCTAAACAACCAGCCAACACCTCTATCCAAAGCTGTTATGGATGTCATTCTGGAGGCCAGGAGGCCTAGCACCAGGAAAACCTATTCAGACAAATGGAAAAGATTTTGCGCCTGGAACCAGGCTAAAGGCCAAAATCCCCTTGATCCAAACATTCCTCAGATTCTACAATATTTAACTGAGATGTTGCACAAAGGACTTTCCTTTTCATCTATTAAGATTAATAAAACTACTGTTCAATCTCAGCCTTACTACAGGATATGTGCCCAAAGAGTGGCATACAGCAACAGTGGTCCCTCTCCATAACGGTGGTGCCTCAACGGATCCTGGAAACTATCGCCCCATAAGCCTGACTAGCTTGGTCTGCAAAGCTATGGAAGGGATCATCATGGACCTCATAAATAAAGATATTGGGGACCTACAGACACTGGATCCTACCCAGTTCGGCTTTGTTAAGGGCAGATCCTGCCTCTTAAACCTGGTTGATTTCTTTGAAACAGTCACCAAGGCCATTGACGAGGGGAAGGTGGTCCACACAGCCTACCTGGACCTTGCAAAAGCCTTCGATACAATACCCCACTTGGGCATTATAGATAAGCTCACCAGCTTAAATATAAACCCCTGTGTCACTAGATGGATTGCAAACTGGCTCAAGGACAGAACCCACATGGTTAGAATTGCTGGAGCCATGTCAGACTCCAAACCAGTTACAAGTGGTGTCCCACAAGGCTCAGTCCTGGGACCTCTCTTGTTCAGTATATATTTCTCAGAGGTACAGGCCAACATGGAAGGACTGTGGCTGACAAAGTTCGCAGATGACTGCAAACTGGGCGCCATAATCGACTCTCCAGCCGACACAAGCATCCTCCAAAAGGGCCTCATAGAAACAGACAACTGGTGCCAGAGCCATGGCCTCAAGCTAAATGCCAAAAAGTGTATAGTCATCCCCTTTGGCAAAAACAAAGTGCCCACAAATTACCACATAGATGGTAATCCATTAAGTACAGAAGAAGTAATTAGGGACCTGGGGACCCAAGTTGATAGCAGTCTCTCATTTGACAACCACGTGGCCAAAGTGGTTAGAAAAACATTTTATATAGCCCACCTAATCATGAAGGGATTCACATCTAGACCGGGGAGGTAATCGTGCCTCTTTACTCATCCCTCATCAGGCCCATAATTGAGTACAATGTCCCTTTTGGGATGTACCTTACCAGACACCTGCAGCAACTGGAAAGACCCCAAAAGTACCTCACCAAGAGGATCAAAGGGCTCAAACAGATGCCATATGCTGCCCGGTTAAAGAAACTCCAGCTCTACTCAGTGGCATACCGCCTGTTCAGAGGCGATCTGTGCCTGACGTATAAAGCCATGTCCAACCCGGAATTAATGGACATGCTGCACCTCAGAAAATCCAAATCCCATGGAGCTACGCGCTCGAGAGACTTGAACCTCAGCACTGAAATAAATAAGACATGCTGGAGGGACAGATTCATAACTCAGAGGCTCCCTTCACTCTGGAATAAAATCCCAGTCCAGGTTAGGCAGAGTCCCTCATTGACTCTCTTCAAGAGGAATCTTGATGAGTGGATGGGAGATCATAGGTTTACCCCGGGTATCACTTCTGTGTCACTGTTAGACAGAGGCACAGTATACTAACCTTCAAAAAGGGCATAGCAAAATAAATTTAAAATTGGTGGCGAAAGCCAAACACATTCTGGCTAGGCTTATAAATGCCCTAGGGCAGATAGCCTAGTATGAACCTATGAACCTAAGATCCACGCCTCAGCAATTTCAGCCCATTACAACATGGATCCTCCTTTATTTTCACATCCACTCATAAGACAGTACCTCAGAGGGGCTAAGAACATAAGACCGCCCAAGAGAGCACCAACACCTACTTGGGATCTCAACTTTGTTCTGGAAAAGCTTACACTCTCCGTCCTTTGAACCAGCTTTTTCAGCTGATTTAAAATTTCTTTCATGGAAAACTGCCCTGCTGCTAGCAATAACTTCAGCTAGAAGAGTCTCAGAGCTACAGGCAATAATGGCAGTGGAGCCTTTCCTCATTTTTCATCAAGACAGAGTCTCTCTACGAACTAACCCTTCCTTTATGCCAAAGGTGGTATCCAGTGTGGCCCTAAACCAAACCATTAATTTGCCCACCTTTTTTTCCAAATCCCCAGAACAAAGGAGAAAGACTCCTGCACTCTTTGGACATTCACAGGCAATTACGTTACTACTTGGATAAAACTAAGGCTTTCAGAAAATCTGACCAGATCTTTGTAGCCTATGCTGCAGGATCACAAGGAAAAGCTATCTCAAAACAGACCATTTCAAAATGGATAGGACATTGCGTACGTTTCTGCTACACGCATCATGGGAAACCGGTACCTGCTAACATTAGGTCCCACTCCACCAGGGCTACAGCTACATCAGCAGCCTTTCTCAGGGGGGTGCCAACTAAGGATATTCTGGAAGCTGCAACTTGGAGTTCAGTGCACACCTTCACCAAACACTATCACTTGCCTCTATATTCTAAGACTAGAGCTGGTTTTGCCACTGCAGTTTTGCAGGGCCTACTAGCTTCTTCTAATCCTGTTTAACTCCACCACCCATCCTTAGCTTTGGGATTCAACCCAAGTGTGATGAGTGCAGCAGGGTAACACGATGAACATAGCACAGTTTTGTACCTACCATAAATGTAGATGTTCGAGTGTTCACCCTGCTGCAGTCCAGGTTACCCTCCCTCCACCCCCTCTGAACTAACTAGACTTGTCTATACCTTTCTATCCTATACAACCTCTGTGGTGTATTTGCTTGTGACTGAAGGTATTGTTTTATTATGTGTATATTTTTATATAGCAATATGTATTGCCTACCTATTGGGGGCACCTGACATCTGGGGCAAGAAAAACTGAAGAAAATGGCGTTTGATGCCTCTTATATACCCCTGGCGCACTGACGTCAGGGAAGAAGCGACAGCAACCGACGCCGGACCAAGACTTTGGAACTCTGGCCGACTGCGGGACCACCTGACGGCAGAATAACCCAAGTGTGATGACTGCAGCAGGGTGAACACTCGAACATCTACATTTATGGTAGGTACAAAACTTTGCTTTCTTCTATTTTTTCTACTTGTCAGGTAATTCTTCTTTCTTTCACTTCTACTGAAACTTTGCTTTTTCCTTCTAGTACCATTGTCGATACTTTGGCTTAGTATTTTCTTCCCATTGTCTCTTTATAGCCGTTTTTAGAATACCTTTTACTACCCCTGTTGGTAGGTTCTCTTGTTTAAAAAAATAGATACTAGTAATTTCTTTCCCTTTTTTGGCCTTTCCTTTTAGAACTAGCATTCTGGGATGGCAGTCAAACCAACTGGTTTCAAAAAAATGCATCTCCTGTGGGCACAAAATACCCAGTTCAGATGCCCACAGGGAATATGTCTGTTGCTGGGAAATGCCCATTTAGATTCAGGATGTTCTACTTGTGCCGGCTTAAATGCCAATGCAGTTAGTGGTAGATGGAGAAAATTAGTTTTGAAGGGCCTTCTTCCTCTCTTCCAACTGCGGCTCAAACCCTCTACAAGAAATCAGACAATGGGAAGCCTGATTCTGCTCCCAGAGACAAAGATGCCAGGAAGAGGTCTCCAGATCCCTCAACGTCTTTGACCCCATCCTTAGATCCACCACCAAAATGTCCAATAAATTGGATCTGACTACCATGGATCTTACTGCTTCAAAAATGAAATTGCCTCACATCTGGTCATCTTGTTGTTCACCAGATCTGATGCTTTCTCAGTTCCCTTCCTCATTTTTGCAGTAGTCTGCACGTAAACACTCATGGACGCCATCTGGTAGCTTCTCACTCAGGTCTTCCAGGAATTAGTCCAAGGCTTAAGTGGATAGAATGGTGATGAAATTTCTCAAAGCTCAGATCCAGATGGGGGTAATTCCAGCTCCATCTTCCATCGGATCTATGAGCCTGCCCATGACAAGTTCTCCTTTAGTTTTTTATTCTTCAATCTGGCCTCTGGTTTTGGAGCCCTTGGATCCAAGACCTCCTGTGGTGTACTCATCAGATCTGAAGAGAGCTCATTCTTAGACTCCAGTCACTTACGTAAGCCATCTGGCTTTGAGCATTTCAGAACAGGAAGATTCTTGGAGCCAAAGCTTCGGTGCTGGATCTGGGGACCAGGGTCAACTCTGAAATTGTCAGAGCTGTCCCTGCTGGACAGTTCGGGTCCGACTCTATCCTCAGGTGGAGGGCCTCTAGGGATTCAGGGGTTGGCAATGCAGGAAATGTCGGCTCTGATACCTCCAGCTTTGGGCTCCCAAAGGCTCTCTGCCTTTGAGAGTGTGGTGAGTGCATTCTCTTTACCTAGAGAAAGGACATCCCTGCCCCCCCTTGGATCATATATCTCTACCACATTCATGTCTTTGCTGTGAGCCTGCTTCTTCTATTCCACTGGGACAGCCACCTCTGTGTTACTTCTGATACCTCGCTAGACCATGCCACTGATGAGGTCCCTTAAAAGAAAAAGAGACACTTGGATTCTACTCAGGAATCTGTCACTGAAGACACCGATTTCAGTGAAGGGAAAGAGTCCCTCAAGATCTCCACCTGAAAACGTCTCCTTTGGAGACATTCTTTAACTCCTAAAGCAAAAAGGTGGTTGGTCTTCTGACAACCCCCCTCCCAAAGCAAAAAGGTGGTTGGTCTTCTGACAACCCCCCCCCCCCTCGCAAAAGAAGTCTGTGTTCCTGGAGGCATTCAGGTCTGGCCTGGCTACATCATGGGTGACAACCCCCCCCCCTCGCTGATGAAGTTATAGACCTCATCTCATGCCAGGCATGGGACGAACTAGATACTGTGGAGCCCACCCCTAAGTACCCAGATAAATTTTAGCCCCTCAAAGGACAAAACACTCTGGAACAAGGAGGTCCCTGTTGATGCCATGGTTGAGGCAGCAAACATTAAAAAAGGGCTTGCACAGCAGAGCTCTTCTGTCCATCCATCTAACACGTAATCTTGGGCCTTAGACACTTTTGCTAAGTGTGTTTATGCTTCAGCAGCCTTTGCTCTGTGGTCAATGAATACTAAGCACAGTTGACTAAAGTGCTCCCCAGATCTCTTTCTGGGTCCATGTTTGTTGAGGATCAAAATAGTCTGTTCACAACTGCCCACCCTTCAGTCATGCATCTAAGAGGTTGATATTCCATGGTGCAGAGGGTACCTCACAGATGGCCGGTTTGAGCATAACTATTGACAGATATGCCTGGATGCACCCTTGTGATGCCTTTTAAGTTTTCATTCAGTTATCATTGCTCCATTTGATGATCTTCTTTATTGATGCAAAAGAAAAAGAAACACTCTGCAGAACTGAGTAAGAAGGAAAGACCTTGTCTGCCATGGGACTCAGTTTTTCTGCTGCTTAAAGACCCTTTTCCCAGAATCAGCAAAGTGGTAGAAAGATGTGGATCCGCAAATCCCAGGCAAGACTCACGAAGAGAGAGTTCTTCCAGAGGGAGAGCATCTAATGGAAAATGCCACCCACATGGCAGGGGTAGCACATAGAATCAGGGTTTCTGGGATTCCTTTTCAGACAAACCCTACCAGCACTCCTGAAAGCTTGCCTTACTTTTGCCCTCTTGAGGCAGTCCGGGGGGGGGCACTTGCCTCTGCCCCAAAAGGCTTGGGCATCCATCACAAAAGATTCCTGGGTGTAGACAATTATATCCATAGGTTATATCATACCATTTTCCCAGTTTCTCCTTCTAAGTATGAAGAGAGTCTCCAGTGTTCCACCCAGTCAGAGGGAGACAGCAGTATTAGATATAGAAAAGCAGCTCAGAAAGAGAGTCATCCAGAAAACCCCCTCCACAGCAGACAGGATCCGTAACCTACTTAAGATTCTTCTTAGTCCCAAAAAAGACAGGGGGCTTGAGACCTATCTGGGATCTCAGCAAACTGATCCGATACACAAGATATTCAAGGTTCCAGATGGTCATGGTTCAGTCTATTCTGCCCCTACCGTGAAAGGACAATTGAATGTGCTTGACAGATCTTTAGGATGCATGCTATCACATCAAAATGAAGAGGTGCTCCAGAACATATCTGCCCTTATGACTGGGACCCAGTCATTACAATTTCAGAGGACTGCCCTTGTCCCTCACCACAGCCCCAAGGGTGTTCACTAGAAGTTTGGCAGTGGTAGCAGCTCACCTGAGACTGCTAACATTCAGAGGGTTTCTTTAAGTAGACAACTGTCTCCTAATTGGCCCATCCAGGCATCTCCTTCTACAGGGAAGGGACAACTTGCCCCAGTTGTGCCTTCACCTAGGCATCATAGTCAATTACAGCAAATCACAACTCACATATTTGCAAAGTCTGGAGTTCATAGGTGCTTGTCTAGACACGATCACTCTGATAGTCCCTCTTCCTTCAACACAAATTAAGACACTTACATCTTAGGTCAAGAGAGTGATCTCACATCCTTCTCTCACAGTGTGACTATTTTATTTATTTTATTTATTTTCATTTGTTGACCAGGAGTGTCCGACTGGACGTAGGTCCATTTTCAGCAGAGGCCCGGGGAGAAAAGCTCCACAGTTAAAATATCTTACAAGTCTTGAGATCCATGGCAGCATCTGTCACCCTAGTTTCTTTAGCAAGATTTCACATGAGTATTTTGGAATGGACTATCAGTACAGTGTTCTATTCTTCAGCAGTCTTTGCTCACTTCAGTCAGGATCACACAATCTTGCAAAAAATATTGTCTTTGGTGGTTTCACTCAGACCAAGTTTCTTAAAGCGGTCCTTTCGTTCTTCCCATGCCAATGGCCATGGTGACCACAGACACCTGCCGTCTGGAGTACTTGGGAAGGACAGTCCAAGGCATGTGGTCCCCAGAACATGCCAAGATGCATATCGGTATCCAGGAAATGAGAGCAGTCCTCCTAGTGTTGCAGGCCTTTCAAGACGCCCTCCCCTGAGGGACAGTTGCTATTCAGATGGACAGTATGTCTGTAGTCTGGTACGTCCGCAAACAGGGAGGAACCAGATATTACCCGCTGTGTTGAGAAGCAGTGAGTGTGTGGCAGTGGGCAATCTCTTCTGGCTGCTTTGTCATAGCAATGCACATACCAGGGGAAAGCCAACGTGATTGCAGATAAACTAAGCAGGTCCATTGTGATATCTCATGAGTGGTCTCTCAGTGTCAAAGTGGCAGAGAGAATTTTACGTCTGTGGGGTCAGCCATACTATGACTTATCCACTTCTCCTCTTAACAAGTGCAGCAGGTTCTTCATCCTGCTACCTCCAAAGGGAGACTCACCGAGTGATGCTGTAGTCCACAGTTAGCCCTCTGGTCTTCTCTAAGCTTACCCCCCCCCCCGACAATCCCCAAATTTGTACGGAAAGCATACTGATTAAAGAGTACATTTATTCTCATTGCAATTTTTTGGCCTTATCAAATTTGGTTTCCGTTCCTCTGACCTCATAGTTTACATCAGCTTTAGATACTGGATCCTGACCCAGACCTCATGTCGCACCAAATAGGGATGACTCATCTGGACATACCAGGCCTCAAACTGACAGCATAATTTCTCCAGTTCCATTGATTCTGTTGCTTTCTTACCTGGTCTGTTATCTTTTTTTTTTTATCTTAAAAGGCATTTACTAGAAAGATTTACAAAAGTAAATGAATGACATTTGTTTTCTGGGTCATTAACAGAAATTTGGATCCTTTTTCCACCCCTGCACCAGTTGTACTTGAGTTTTTAGCTTCAATTTTCAGTGCAGGGGCTAGTTTTTCTACTATTAAGGTTTAGTTGGCTGCCATTTCAGACTTCCATCTAGGTGAAAAGTTTACCTCCTCACCTTCTTCTAGATTATGTAAAGCCTTCCTCAAAGGAACTTTTTTGCTTAGGCCTCCTATAAAGGATCCTACTTCTCCATAGTATTTAACTATCCTGTTTCAAGATATGACTCAATGTCCTTTTGAGCCCTCAACCAAGTCAGACCTTAAGTTTTTTCATTGGAAAGCCATTTTTTTTAGTTGCTATTACATCAGCTAGATGAGTATCGAAATTCCAGGCTGTCTCCTCCAAGCCTCCTTTCCTGTTGTCCACAAAGACAGGGTTTCCATACGGACCAGTCCATACATTTTGCCTAAGATAGCTTCAGAGTCCAACAACAACCAGGTCATTAACCTCCCAGTTTTCTTTCCAAATCAGCAAGAGTACATGCTGCATCTTCTGGATGTGCATAGTAAACTTCAGATCTGGAGTAGGGACTTCATTTATCAGCAACCTGTGAGTCTTGGATCCGATATCGGATCTGAGCTGGCAACTTGTAGCATAGCTATGGATCCGAGCTCCTAGCTCCTCCCCTCACCCATAATCCCCTGCCAACCTCCTCTGACCTCAGATCTAGTTTGCTGCGCTTGAGTGTGTAGCTAGATTTTAGAGCTCCTAGCGTTTATCAACAGATAAGTGAATTTTTTTCATCTTTTTTTGTCAGACTTGTAGTTCTAATTTTTGTGAGTGGTTAGGTTCCTATTTAATTTAAATTTGTTTAGTTTTCACCCTCCCCTCGCTGGTCGTTAGTGTGTGTCTGTGTGTGTTTGTGTTTGGGGCCTGTGTGCTTGTGTAGTGTACTTTAGTTTTGGGTATGGCAGAGGCCCCAAAACCTATTTTTTCTAAATGCACCGAGTGTGGCCATAAGCTATCTCCGGCTGATAGCCAAACTCGGTGTGTTCGGTGCCTTGGGGTTTAACACCTCTCGTCAGGATGTACAATCTGAGCAGCGTTCAACCCCAGTGCACTGAAAGAGCGGAGGTTGAAGCTTGTCATGGCGGGTCTTTTGCCTCCGGATTCGGCTTCGGCCTCTGCTCCTCCCGTGGCACCTCCTCAGCCTGTGGTAGTAGCCACTCCTGCCCCCCTTCCCCCGGCCGGGATTCAAACTCCCACTAAAGCGCCGGAGGACAGGGAGGCCTGGAGGGAGAAACGGAGGGAGAAGCACCACAAGCGGCGGGCCGAGGCCTCCGCTGCCCCGGCTAAGCGGGCTTCTCCCTCCACGGCTTCCAGGTGTCCTCCTCAGCTCCGATCTCCTTGCTTCTCCCCGGGACCCGAGGAGGAGGAGACCTGATCTCCGTCGAGGTCATCAAGGCAGCACTCCAGGCCTGCCTTGGTGGCCTCTTCGAGATCCACATACAGCCTGTCAGATGTAGACTTGGACCGGATGATGCAAAGGTTCATCCAGGCCCAGCTGCAGATGGGAGTGCTCTTGCCTCCCCCCTTCAGGGGGGGAGCTCGACCCCTTTTCTTTGCTCCGATTGCTCCTTCTCCGACCCGCTTACCGGGTTCGGAGCATTCGGAACCGGGCAGCGTCGGAGCCGGGGGTGGGTTGGCGCCGACAGTACTGGGTACTTTGGATCCGACCCTGCCCTCGAGTTTGTCGGTTCCATCGTCGGATCCGACCTCTCGGAGCTGTGGGCTAAGCTTCAGATCCGAGGGTTTCAGTGTGTCTTCGGCTCCGTCCAGGTTGGAGCACATTGGTCTCTCGGATCCAACGGTCTCTGTGCAGGTTCCGATCCCTTCATCGGATCCGAGTGAGAGTTGACTTTCGGAGCCCAGGAAGAGTGGCTCCCCCTCGGCCTTCGATGCACTGGAGAGGGCTCTGTCGAGAGCTTCCAGACCCCCGGCCCTTGCCTCGGCTCCACCCTGCACTCCCTCTCTGCTGGGTCAGGCTTCCATCACCCGGCCACAGATACAGCCTGCTTCGATGTCCCAGGTTGTTCCATTGGAACAAGACATTGCTGGTGAGACTTCCTCAGACAGCCCCCCCCCCCGAGGAAGTGCCTCGCAAGCACAAGTGTAAGAGGAGGCACGTGGACTCCCCCAAGTCCTTAACAGAGGACACGGACTTGGATGAAGGGGAAGGCTCCCCAAGGTCACCCCCGGAGGATGTCTCCTTTGGAGACATCATGGAAATGCTTAGGATCAGAGGTGGGTGGTCTGCCCCCAAGGCTTCCTCTGATGAGTCCGTGTTCCTGGAGGCATTCAAAGCAGGCCAGTCTACCTCTTGGGTGTCCTCTCCGGCCGACCCCCTGGTGGACCTTATTACCACCAGGGCGTGGAAGGAGCTGGACACTGTGGATCCAGTCCCTAAATGCCCGGACAGGATACTGAGCCCCCCCACAGACCAGTCCCACTGGAGCAAGGGTCCCCCCGTAGATGCCATGTTGACGGCGGCAGCCACAAAGAGGGAACTAGCTCAGGAGAGCCCCTCGGTCCATCCACCGAGCAAGGAGTCCCACTCAATGGATCGCCTTGGAAAGCGGGTTTTTAGTTCAGCGACCTTCTCGTTAAGGTCTCTGAACTGTATGGCACATGTCATCAGGATGCAGCAGGATCTTATCAAAGAATACGCTGCTTCCCCCCCTGAGTCCATGTCGGCGGAGGACAAGCAGTTGTACTCCACTCGAATGGCCACTCTAAGGTCTATCTCCAATACCTCTATGCGGCTTTTGTCCCACGCTACCGAGGGAGCCGCTAGAGCCAGCGGAGCGGGCCTAGTCATGAGATGTCAGGCCTGGCTCCGGCATTGTGACTTTGCGGAGCCCTTTAAGGCATCCTTTGCGAACGCCCCCTTTGATGGTTCTGCCTTGTTTGGCAAGACCGTTCGCGAAACACTGGTCCAGAGCGAGAAGGACGGGAAGACGTTGTCTGCCATCGGAGTCCGCTTCTCTGCTCCCCAGAGGTCCTTCTCGAAGAAGCAAAAGGGACAGAAGAAGATGTGGTTACAGAAATCACAACATTCCCAACCTGCTGCAGACAACCAGTCCTTCCGTGGCAGAGGAGGACAGGGAGGATGCCGCCCTAGGGGCAGAGGGGCCCCGAAGAACTTTGGGTCCAGAGAGTCCTTCTCTGACCGGCCCACACAGTAGCCCTGAAGGGTTGCCCGACTGCTCTGCTCTGGAGGCAGTCGGGGGGCATTTCTCGAGGCATCTGGCGGCATGGGAGTCCATCACATCAGACCACTGGGTGCTTCGTATCATATCCAGAGGCTACAAAATTCCAATGTATCATGTCCCCAAACTCAGGAACCTCCCCGATGTTCCACCCGATCAGAGGGACGCTGCAGCCGCAGAAATCCAGCAGCTGTTAAAAAAAAAGAGCCATCCAACCCGTCCCCCAAGACCAACTCGGATTAGGGTTCTACTCCAGGTTCTTTCTGGTGCCAAAAAAGACTGGGGACTTGAGACCCATTCTAGATCTTTCCCTCTTGAACCTGTCTGTAACCAAGGAAAAATTCTGAATAGTCACTCTTCAATCCATTCTTTCCCTCTTACGGGAGAGCGATTGGATGTGCTCTATAGACCTCAAGGATGCGTACTACCATATTCTAATGGACAGACGATCCAGGAGGTTTCTCCACTTCCGGCTGGGAGCCAGTCATTATCAGTTCAGGGTCCTTCCCTTTGGCCTCACCACAGCCCCCAGGGTGTTCACCAAAGTCTTAGCAGTGATAGCGGCCCACCTGAGACTTCAGGGAATGCATGTCTTTCCGCACCTGGACGACTGGCTTCTAACTGCCCCAACAAGGCATCTACTCTGCTCAGCCAGAGATTACTTTCTCTGCCTAGCCCCCCAGTTAGGCATCACAATCAATACGGACAAATCTTCCCTTGCTCCGACACAAGTAATAGAGTTCATAGGGGCCAGATTAGATACCAGGGATCTATGAGTCTTCCTGACTTCGGAACGACTACAGAATCTGAGATTGCATGTGCGGGCCATCCTACAATCGGAAGCTCCACCGGCGGAATTGGTCCTGAGGGCGCTGGGCTCCATGGCGGCTGCAATAATGCTTCTTCCATGTGCTCGCCTAAACATGAGGGTACTGCAGTGGACCCTTCAAGTGCAATGGTCCTTCCAATCTCTTCCTCTCTGTCACCCTATCTCTATCAGCAAGGTTTGCAGGAGGGCCCTGTTATGGTGGCTCCAATCCCCGGACCTCCATATGGGCCGGCCCTTCTGCACCCCTCCCCCTCTCGCCATGGTGACCACAGACGCCTCTCGCCTCGGGTGGGGGGGCATTACACGGGCAGGACAGTCCAAGGCACGTGGAACGACACAGAGACCTCCTTGCATATCAACGTTCTGGAGATGAGAGCGGTGCTGTTGGCGTTGCAGGCACTTCAGAATCTCCTCCCCGTAGGAACGATTGCAATTCAGTCAGACAACATGTCTGTTGTTTGGTACATCAACAAACAGGGGGGAACCAGATCCTACCCCTTATGCCGAGAAGCCATGAGAGTGTGGGAATGGGCGATTTCTACCAACCGCTTTCTGATCGCAACGCACATTCCAGGGTGGGCCAACATTCTGGCGGACAAACTCAGCCGCACCATTCTTTCCCCTTACGAGTGGTCTCTCAATCCACTAGTAGCGAAGCAGATATTTGCAAAATGGGGGCAACCCTGCTGCAATCTCTTTGCCTCTCCCTTAAATACGAAATGCGACAGTTTCTTTGCTCTGATTCCCCCACCAGGGGAAGCCCCTTGAGACGCTCTGGTGCATGCTTGGCCACCCGGTCTACTCTATGCCTACCCTTCTTTACCCCTGATGCTAAGGATCGTACAGAAAGCCTCGCGGTTGGGGAGCAGAATGATCCTCATTGCCCCATTCTGGCCTCGGCAAACTTGGTTCCCTTACCTGTGGTCTCATCTAGTGAATCCTCCTTGGATTCTGGATCCCACTCCAGATCTAATCTCCCATTCATCGGAATTACAGACCCCGAATCTGGTCAACCTGAAGCTGACAGCTTGGTTGCTCCAGTTCCACTCTTAGTCAGGACTCCCGGCATCTCTTCACTAGTCAAAGCCATCCTGGTGGCAGCACATAAGCCTTCCACCAGAAAAATATACTACAGTAAATGGAGACGCTTTTCTGTCTGGGCAGAACATCACAATCTGGATCCCTTCACTGCCCCTCTACCGTCCATACTGGATTTTCTAACCGGACTCTTTCAGCAAGGAGCTAGTTGTTCGACAGTCAAGGTACAGTTGGCAGCCATCTCCCATTACCACGTGGGACAAGAGACAGGCCCTTTGATGTCAGCTAAATTGTGCAAAACATTTCTTAAGGGCACCTTTCTACTCAGGCCTCCTGTCAAAGAAGCCGTACCGCCATGGGATCTTTCTCTAGTCCTTCAAGCCTTGACCGCTCCTCCCTTTGAACCAGCTGCAACGGTCGATCTCAAATATTTGTCCTGGAAAACAGCATTCCTGGTAGCCATCACTTCAGCCAAGAGAGTTTCGGAACTACAAGCCCTTTCCGTAAAGCCTTCTTACTTGGTCTTCCATCCGGACAGAGTGTACCTCAGGACCAACCCCTCCTTTCTTCCCAAGGTGGCATCGGAAGTAAATATCAATCAGTCCATCAACTTACCGGTTTTCTTCCCTAAGTATCAAAATAAAGGAGAGTACAAGCTGCATTCCTTAGATGCACACAGGCAGCTGCGTTTCTATATTCATAAGACAGCTTGTCACAGACAATCTGATCAGTTGTTTGTCTCCTTTGCTAAATTCAGTTTGGGTAAAGCCGTTTCAAAGGTCACCTTGTCACATTGGATTTCTCAATGTATTCTTTTGGCCTACCAAGCTTCCGGGAGGCCCGCACCTGACGGAGTCCGTGCACATTCCACTCACTCCATCTCTACTTCTGCTGCTTTTAAATCTAGAGTGCCATTGGACGATATTTGTTCGGCAGCTACTTGGGCCTCATCTCATACTTTTATTAACCACTACAAACTGGACGTAATTTCTAGAGGGAGAGCATCCTTTGACTCCGCAGTGCTCCAGAACATCCTTCCATGATGGCCGCCCAAGATTCAGGTAGCTGGGGACTCTGTCCCACAGGTTGCTGACAAATGAAGTCCCTACTCCAGATTAAGAAGTTATGTACTCACCATAACGTTCCATCTGAGTAGGTGGCTTCATTTGTCTGCAACCATCCCCCCCTCCTTCCCCCTGGCCTTCAGAACTTGGTCCTGTTATATTGTTTTAGCTATTATGATTGTTGGAACACCTTTTCAGGTATCCATAGAGGGGCAAACTTGATCTGAGGTCATAGGAGGTTGGCAGGGGATTAGGGGTGAGGGGAGGAGCTAGGATCCATAGCTATGCTACAAGTTGCCGGCTCGGATCCAAGACCCACAGGTTGCAGACAAATGAAGCCACCTACTCAGATGGAACGTTATGGTGAGTACATAACTTCTTATTTTATCTCCGCAGGACCAAAGATTTCGTTTAAGACTGACAAGTTGTATCCTTCTCACCTAAAAGATTGAGCATGCCAGTTTCTGAAGTCACTCTGGTCAACTGATTGCTTATCTTTTGTCTATAGTAAAAGAGGGATGTTATGTGATCCTATCTCGCCTACATTCTGACTGATGGGTTCGGAGCCGATCCCTCGGCTCCGACTCGGCACGCTTATGCCAAAGAGCGAAGTCTCTTATTGGCTGAGCTTACTATATCCCAGGATGCACCACTACCAGTCCCCCAGATCTCGCTTGTCTAATCTGAAGACGTAGTCTCGAGCTGGCTGAGCTAAGTAGTAAATTTACTAACTTTTTTCTGTCAGGAATTTCCTGTTCTTGTCATAAAAAGCTGTTTTCACGGCTATTCTTCTCTTTTGTGTGTGTTTGGAGTTTATCAAAAGACTTTGTTGTGTGATTGGGTTGAGTTTGGTTAGGTCTCCTTCATCTAGGGCCTTCCTGGTCTTTCAACCCTCCTAAAACCTTACAGGGTTTCAAAGTACCCTTATTATTTTGTGACGCTTTCTTTACCTAAGCGATAACTGTAGTAGGTAGTGTCAGTAAACAGAAAGTAGGTTATTTTTCTGTCAAAGTTACTGATTGTTTTGCCATAATGTCTCAAAATCCTAGGCCTTCGGCTTTAAAAATGCACCAAATGCAATTTCAAAATGTCTATCACAGACGATCACTCGCTCTGTGTGTATTGTTTGGGTGCAAAACACTTACAGGAGTCATGCAGTGTGTGTCACGCTTTTTCCTCAAGGGTCCTCCAGGAGAGGAAAAATAAACTGATTCTTAAAGGGTTAATAAAACCTTCCTTTGAAGAAGCCTTGGCATCCTCTCCTTCTCCGACTAAAAAGAAAAGGGCGTTGGTTCCGACCAGTCCGTCGGATCCGACCGCCAAAAGGCATAGGCAGGCTTCTCCTTCGGCTCCAAGGACTTCGGAGCCGAGGGCGGAACGGTCTGCCTCGATGCCACCAGTCTCGACTCCTCTGGTTTCGGAGCCAATGGCTGGGGCATCGAGAGGCGGGTCACCTTCGTCGGCTCCACTGGTCTTGGAGCCGACAAGGGTTGCCCGCTCAGACACTTCCTCCTCGGCGCCGAAGTCTACCTCGGCACCGATGGAATCTAGTGTGGGTATTCCTTCGGCGCCGATAGTCATCGGGTCGCCTCAGAGCCGGTCCCCTAGCCCTTTGGGGCCGTTGGAGAAGCCATCTCGAACCCGCTCAGTATCCTCTCGGTTCGAGGATGTCGGATTCAGATATAGACAGGGTGCTCCAAAGACTGTTCCAGTCTCCAGTCTTCCAAAATTTGTTTCGCTCCAACCCAGTTGGCTTCGGAGCCGATAGCCCAGGCCCATCCCATTGCTATTCCTCCTCCGACCGCTTTGGCTCCGGCCGGAGCAGGTGCTGTCGGAGCCGGTGGAGATCTTAGGGTCGGCTCCGACCCTTACTTCCAACCTGGCCTTCGGGTCCGAGTTTGGTACACGGACTTCTTCGGCTGGACCCGGGGTGATGTTTCGGGACCTATGCTGTTCCGAGCCTCCTCTCGGTGCTTCAAGGCGGGACTTCCGTCATTATCATGGCTCGAGACCGGACACTCCCAGGATTCTGGGGTCCGGCCAGAGCTATGAGGAGTGCCTTGGCCAAGTCTTCGCCATCTCTCCGGCTTTACCGGCACCTTCCCTGGGCGTGGAGACTGGGTCTTTGGCAGTTCCCTGTCCGTAGGCAGCGGAGCCCTGGGCCTGAGGTTACCCCATTGGGGGTTCCCTCCTCCTGAGGGTTCTTCGAGTTGTCTTCGGAGGAACCCCAAGGAAGAGATCGTGCAAGAGGAAGCACGTGGACTCCCCGAGTCTATTACATCAGACACTGATCTTGATGATGCAGAGGGGTCCCCAAGTCGCCCTCGGATGATGTCTCATTTGCAGACATCTTAGAGATCCTCAAACAACGAGGCGGCTGGATATCCAAACCCCTCTGCTGATGAGTCAGTGCTCCTCAAGGCCTTTGGGGCTCAGCCTCCGCCTCCTGGGTGTCTCCGCCTTTGACGAGCTTCTGGATTTAGTTTGTCGAAAGGGCGTGGGAACATCCGGATACCGTGGAACCAGTCCCTTCTCGCCCTAATAAATTTTGTCTGCCCCACCCGAGAAGGAGTTCCTCACTAAAGGCGTGGCTGTAGATGCCATGGTGGTGGCATCTGCTACACAACAGGATGTGGCAGAGGCTTCAACGTCCGCCCATCCTCCTAATAAGGAGTCTAGGAGCATGGACAGGTACGGAAGTGCACCCTGACTTCAGCGGCCTTTACTTTAAGGTCTCTGAATTATTTGGCACATTTTACCAGGCTTCAGAGGGATCTGGTCAAGGAGCTGTCAGATTCCCTCTCGGTAACCTACCTGAGCAGCTAGCCCAGTCGGTTAGCTCTCAGTTGGCTATCCTTACGCCAATTTCTAACTCGTCCATGAGGCTCATTTCCTATGCGGCGGAAGGCGGTAGAGCGGCAGGCACAGGCGTGGCTCTCACGGAGACAAGCCTGGCTCCGCTTGTGTCAGTTCTTGGAGGCCTTCAAGTCTTCCTTCACGACGCCTCCCTTTGATGGGTCCTCTTTGTTTGGACCTAAGGTTAAAGACACCCTTACCCGCTGTGAGCAAGAGGGAAAAACTTTATCTGCCGAGGGTGCCCGTTATTCCACTCCCTTTCGGCCTTATCCCAAGGCTAAAGGAGGGGAAGATGTGGTTCCGTAAATCACGTAAGTTTTTTCCCCAACAGCAGGAAGATTCCCCTTCCAGAGGCAGAGGACGGGAAATTTTTCTGGGAGACGCCGTCCCAGAGGCGGCAGAGGGCCCCGCAATTCTGGAGACCGCGAGTCCTTTCGTGGCTCTTCAGCCTCCCACACATCATGAGGGATTGCCCGGCTGTGCTGCTCGAGCCAGTCGGGTGTCGCTTTGCCAAGCACCTAAAAGCCTGGGAGTCAATCACTCAGGACAGATGGGTGCTTCGGATCATTGCCGGAGGTTACACCATCCCATTCACATACTCACCCCCACCGTCCAAAAATCCCGGACCCACCACCCAGTCAAAGGGAAATTGCAGCCGCAGAAGCTTTAAAGCTGCTAGAAAAGGAGTCATCCAACCGTCCCCACAGACCAGATCGGATCCGAAATTACTCCAGGTTCTTTTAGTGCCAAAAGACAGGGGACCTGAGACCAATATTGATCTCAGCAGACTGAACCAATCCGTCACGAAATCCAAATTCAATGGTCACGTTACAATCCATTCTCCCATTGTTGGAGAAGGATGTTTGGATGTGCTCCATAGACCTCAAGGACGCCTATTATCACATACCGATACATCAGGCGTCCAGGAGGTATCTGCGCTTTAGCCTGGGAGTCCGTCATTACCAATTTTGTGCACTGCCCTTTGGTCTCACCACAGCCCCCAGGGTGTTCACCAAGTGTTTGGCAGTAGTGACGGCTCATCTGAGAAGTCTTGGATTCCAAGTGTTTCCCTATCTGGACGACTGGCTCCTGACTGCCACCACCAGGCATCTACTAATGGACAACCTCAAAGCCACCATCTCCCTAGGTGCTACCCTGGGGATTACATTCAATTGGTCAAAGTCTGTCTTGCTGCCCTCTCAGCATAAGGTTCATAGGAGCAGAGATAGACTCAAAATTGATGCTGCTTTTCTTCCTGCCGAAAGGATCCAGACTTTACAGGGCCAAGTTCAAGCTCTGATTTCAAGATCCAAAGCCCCAGCCAGGATGGTTCTACAAGTTTTAGGTTCAATGTCTGCCACGGTTCTTTTAGTTCCTCTGGCAAGATTGCACATGAGGATTCTTCAGTGGCTATTGTCAACTCAATGGTCCTTTCAGGACCTTCCCCTCAATCATCCCATCATAATTACAGAAACATGCAAACGGGACCTGTGCTGGTGGCTTCAGACATCCAATCTAAATCTAGGAAGTCCCTTTGTTATTCCCTCTCCAGTGGTCACCCTGACGACAGATGCCTCCCAGACAGGGTGGGGGGGGCATTGTCTGGGCAGGTTAGTTCAGGGATCCTGGCTTCCGGAAACTCTTCTCCATATCAATGTATTGGAGATGAGGGCGTACTTCTATCCCTACAGGCCTTACACAGGTTTCTCCTCAGGGCATAATCGCCATCCACACAGACAACATGTCGGTGGTCTGGTACCTAAACAAGCAAGGAGGGACCAGATCTTACCCCTTTGCAGAGAGGCCATGAGGGTGTGGGAATGGGCGGTAGCTACCAGCCGCTTCTTGGTAGCGCCCACATTCCGGGAAATCGAATATACTGGCAGACAGATTAAGCAGGACAATTCTCTCCTCACGAAAGTGGTCCTTAAACAAAACAGTAGCAGATCAGGTTTTCCGAGATGGGGACACCGTGCTGCACCTATTTGCAACTCCACTAAACACCAAGTGCAAAAGTTTATTCTCCTTGACTCCACATCAGGGAGTACCAGCTATGGATGCTCTTGCACAACCTTGGCCCACAGGTCTACTTTATGCTTTTCCTCCGATTCCACTTCTCTCCAAAGTCATTCAAAAGCTTCTCAATTGGGGTCCGCGAATGATACTGATTGCCCCATACTGGCCTCGCCAGGTATGGTTTCCTTACCTCAAGAAACATGCGTGGACGATCCGTGGACTTTAGACCTAATGCCGGACCTGTTAATTCATCAGTCGGGACAACAGCACCAGTCCCTTCACTCATTGAAGTTGACAGCTTGGTTCCTCCACTTCCGACTTTAGTCAGAAGTCACACATTAGACCCGGAAGTTATTCACATTTTATCTTCGCCCACAAACCCACCACTAAGAAATTGTACCTCAGTAAGTGGAAGAGGTTTGCTATCTGGGCTCAACTCAGGGGCTTAGACCCTATCACTGCTCCTATCCCAGAGGTTTTGAAATTCTTAACATCCCTGTTTAATCAAGGATCTTCTGTCTCTACTATTAAAGTCCAACTAGCGGCTATCTCTAAATTTCACGAGTCTATGGATCCTCCATTGATGAGCAGCAGACTATGCAAAACTTTCATTAAAGGTGCGGGTCTGTTAAGACCCCCAGTTTTTCATCCTGCACCTCCGTGGGATCTAGATTTGGTGCTTGCATTGACATCTTCCCCTTTCAAACCGGCTGCTACATGTGAGTTAAAATATCTGTCTTGGAAAACTGCCTTCTTAGTTGCAATTACTTCTGCAAGAAGAGTTTCAGAGCTCCAAGCCCTGTCTATTAAACCACCGTACTTGATTTTCCACAAGGATAGAGTATCACTTAGGCCTAATCCATCCTTTGTCCCTAAGGTCTGTTCTAATCTCTGTCTCCAACAGTCTCTAGAGCTACCAGTTTTCTTCCCAAAATTCTCCAATCAGGCAGAATACACTCTCCATAAATTGGATGTTCACAGGCAATTGCGCTTCTGTTTAGACAGGACTCAGCAACTGTAAGTCAGACCAGTTGTTTGTGTCCTTCTCAGACAATAAATTGGGTAAAACCATCACAAAAGCTACTATCTCCAAATGGATTAGAGATTGCATAACTCAGGCTTATTCTTCTTCGAATAAGCAACTTACAACATCTATCAAAGCTCACTCTACCAGAGCTATGGCTACTTCTATAGCTTTTCATTCCAAGCTCGCTATATCGGAGATTTGTGCTGCGGCTACTTGGTCCAATCCGCACACTTTCATTTCCCACTATAAATTGGATGTGGCATCTAAAGGACGAGCATCGATTGGTTCCACGGTACTCAGGAGTGTTTTCCAGTGAGCCACCCAGGATTCAGGTGCTAGGGACGCTGTCCCATCAGTCAGAATGTAGGCGAGATAGGATCACATAACATCTTTTAGTTATGTACTCACCATAACTTCAGATGTTTGGGATCCATCTCGCTACATTCCTAATACCCTCCTTCCCTGCCTTGGAGATCAGAAGAGATTGAACGGTTTGAGTTCTACTGTTTTTATCTTGTTCATCTGACGATGTTATATAATCAGAGCGTGCATGTGTGCATGTATGCGGACAAACTAGATCTGGGGGACTGGTAGTGGTGCATCCTGGGATATAGTAAGCTCAGCCAATAAGAGACTTCGCTCTTTGGCATAAGCGTGCCGAGTCGGAGCCGAGGGATC
This sequence comes from Protopterus annectens, assembly GCF_019279795.1. NCBI lineage: Eukaryota > Metazoa > Chordata > Ceratodontiformes > Protopteridae > Protopterus > Protopterus annectens. Next base: position 95,628,730 of record NC_056743.1, read on the forward strand.
GGCTCCGAACCCATCAGTCAGAATGTAGGCGAGATGGATCCCAAACATCTGAAGTTATGGTGAGTACATAACTAAAAGTTATTGTCTCCTAAATGCCTAGAGCTCATTCCACAAGATGTATGGCTGTATATTCAGCAGTTTGGTCAAGAACTTGTATAGATGACATTTGTGCAGCTATAATTTGGTCCATTGCTCATAAGTTTATTGCTGAATACAAATTGGAGTTGGTTTCTAGGAAATGATCTGCTTTTTGAATAGTCAGTACACTAAAATATCCTTACATGAGGACTACTCAAGGTTCTTCTAGCTGGGGACTCTGTACCATCAGTTGAGGAATGAGTGAAAATGACATCATCTGTGTTGCCCATTTTCATTCTTCAACTTCTGGCCCTCCTAACCCCCTTCCCTTTACTCCTGGGGAGACGTAAGGGATTGTATTTTGGGAATTGTGATTCCTTGCTTGATTCTCAGTTCTGTTACTTTAATTTATAGCTTTTTTAGGCTTTCTTAAACATTATTCATTGTCTGCTAAGGGCATCTAACTCAATCTGACCTATGTTAGGTTGGCAGGGTATTATGGGTAAAGGAAGGAGCTCTAGAGTTGGATCCTTTGATCTGGAAGAAGAATTTGAGTTGGAGCAGAGACTTAACAGTTGAGGAAAAATTAAAATGGACAAGACAGAAGTAACTTTATGGTAAGAACATAACTTATCTTTTTATTCAAGTAATTTTTGAAGAAAATTTACAAGGTTTATCTGTAAACTCTGCCTTTTATCCTACTGTTTTTTTCAACCTTTTCATTCTTATTTTTTTACATTGTGTTTTTAGGTTTTGATTTAGGTGGGGGGAGTTACTTTTGTTTTAATGTTTTTTTTTTTTTTTTTTTGTGCACAGCTTTTCTTAGTATGAATTTGACTTAGCTCTTGTAATAGTTTTTTTTTTGTTTTAGTGGTTGGTTGATAACATGCTTAGCATCATAGCATGTGATAAATGCTTGATGATTTGGATAGGGTGGTGGTAAGAATGGCCTACATCCTGTGATGAGACAACATCACACCCCTATAACTTTACATAATATGTAAGTACAGCTGTAGAGTGTGTGACAGACCCAAGAATGTGTAAAACAGTGTGCTGTTTTCTTTAAATGTTACATGCATGGATAAGTTTAGTGTTTACTTTCTTAGAAGTCAGACTTCTTTCTTTCTTTCTTTACTTTCAGAAACCTGCTTTTTCCAAGGATGATATTCTTCCAATGGATTTGGGGATGTTTTACCGTGAGTTTCAGAACCCTCCCCAGCTCAGCAGTTTGTCATTAGATGTTAGTGCACAATCAATGGCTGAGAATTTGGTAAGGAAGTGAATGATAGTTTTGAGAATTATGAGTTTGCATAAAACTCTGCTGACAAGAGTAATGTCAGATAAGCACTTGTGTTTTAGTCCACTAATGTGAAACCATTTCCTGTAGCTTTGAATACCGCAAAAAATGCATGATGTTTATGTGCCACAGAGAACATGTAACAGTTAACCTGTGTAATAAAGCATATTGTTCTGAGAGGAAAGAAAAATAATTCATTCCCGACAAGGGTGTCTTTTTGGATAAGTAGCATATTTGTCCATAACCTTTCAACATCAGGAGCTTTTTGGAAACATTTTGCATTTAGCACTATTGCCTTTCCTTGCAGACCCTTTTCTCTGCTGCATGCCTCATCTGTTTTTTCACCAGCTTCACCAATCATTATAGGTCCTAATTGTACTACAGACCTTTGGATGTGCTACAGTATCATATCTCTGCTGGTGACCCATCTTGCTGTTATTGTACTTGTGTGACCTACTCTTCAACAGCTTATTCCTGCCATTGGCTGTATTGTAACCAAAAGGAAGGGTAAATGAGTGTTTGTTTCCGAATTTATTAATTGTATGGGAAGTGACCATAAAATATGTTCATAGAAGACTACAATTATGAAGAATAAATAACAGTCACATGAAATGTGTTTTAGGGTATTTTCTCTTGAATTCAGGATTCTGCCCACCCTGCACCTCATTTGCAGAAGATGCATGACAGCATATGCCTGCATTTGTTTTCTGGCATTATCAATAGCACATTGCATTTAGTAGGCATTACTAAGAAGAATTTGTCATTCTCATTAAACATGTCATTTTAACTGTGGTTTATATGAAGGGCTTGTTAATTCAAAAGCTCATCCACATTCGCTTGTTTTAATCTATAAATTATTTATTTAAATATATTTCATTTGTCTAAATTTGATTTGATACACTTTTGTTTTCACATTTACAGTATTGTACTTGTATACTTATCGCATCTGCAGAGCCTTTTTTGACATTCATTATTGTCTGATGCCATCAGGGCAGCCACGGTGGTGCAGCGGTTAGTGTTGCCACCTCACTGCAAGAGGTTCTCTGGTTCGATCCTTGGCTGGGGTGCCTTCTGTGCCGAGTCTGCATGTCTTCCACGTGGGTTTCCTTCGGGTGCTCCTGTTTCCTCCCACATCCCAAAGACATGCTGTAGGTGGATTGGACACTAAATTGGCCCTAGGTGTGAGTGCATGCATGCATGTGTGTGCCTTCTATGGAAGGTTGGGCGCCTGTCTGGCAACTCAACACTGTAAAACTCTACTGCCAATCATGAGCGGACAGGTGATCCACTGTGGTGACCCCTAACCAGGGTAAGACGAAAGGAGAATAATTGTCTGATGCCATCCTTAATGACAAACTGCACATCTGTAGCTGTTTTAATGGAAGTAGCCAGTTTTCCAGGACACTGTGACAGCATGGAATTTGCAATTTCAAACAGGCTGTGGTGGTTAGTAATTGTTATGCAAGTTAATGAGGGAGAGGTGGCACATGACACAGGCCCCTGCATGGGAAGAGTAGGTGGATTCTTCCTTCCCTGCAGATTAACTGTTTTGGTGAGATTATTGAGGCAGTACTGTCATAGGGAATACCAGTTTTGATCTTTAGGTCTGGAGAAAGCATGGTTTATTAAACTGTCAGCAAATCATCCTGTAATCAGCCATATTTGAGGTCTTTTGATGTTTATTTTTATATCGTGTGTTTCCTGTCTTTCCTTCAGTTTATTGTCAGTAAATTTCTAGCACTTTTGCAATTGATTTGTTTATTCACAACAGTATGTAGTTATGTATCTTTTTTTATTTTTATGTATCTGTTTTTAGGCTGAGAACATTCACACAAAGTAACATTTCTGTAGCTCAGTATAAAAATGTAAAGCATGCAGCATGTCTTCCATTTGCCAAGTCCATAAGAGCATTCTGCTGATGTGCTATCATAGGATGTCACTAGGCTAATGGCCCTAGCCAAGTTATACCCTTATTTCTACGATCAGCACCTATTGTACCTGTCCAAGAGAGACACAGGTGGAACCCCAGGGTGGAATTTATGGTTACCCATCCACTCGTCCAGATTGGGTTTGAAGAGGGCCAATGAAGTGGTCTGTTTGACATGAAATGTGAGTCTGTTCCAAAGGTGTGGTAACCTCTGGGAGACAAATCTGTCCTTCCAGTAGGTTAAGGTCTTTAGAGCAACTAACTTGTGTACCGTTGACTTAGGGAGATGCAGCATTTCCAATAAACCTGGGTCAGAGACTGTCTTGTATACAAGGCAGAGAGATTGCCCCTGAGTAGTCTGTATGAATCAGAATAAAGTGACAGTGATTTCAGATGGTCCACATAGGACAGATGCTGAAGACCTTGAATTTTCCTTGTGAGGAACTTTTGTGTATCTCCAATTGCTGCAGGTGCCTTGAAAGGTACATATCAAAAGGGATGTTGTACTCAATTATTGGCCTGACGAAGGAAGAGTACAGGGAGGTTATAACTTCTTTTTTTCTGGAGGTAATGCCCTTACTTATGAGATGAGCCATATAGAATACCCTTCTTACCACTGTGGAGACATGGTGGTCAAAGGAAAGGTTGCTGTCAACCTGTGTGCCCAAGGCTCTCGCCACTGAGTGCATACTTAAGGTGTTGCTGTTGATGTGACAGTTAGCAGGAACATCGCCCTTACCAAAAGGGATGATGAACTCAATGCAAAAAAAAAGTGTATTAAGGCCATGAATTTGACACCAATCATTTGTTTGTGTAAGACCCTCTTGTAGGATGTTGACATCATTTGGAGAGTCTGTGACCACTCCCAGTTTCCAGTCATCAGCAATCTTTGTCAGCCACAGACCTTTAGTTCTTGCTTGTACTACAGAGAATTAAATTCCAAACAGCAGAGGTCCCAGGATTGATCCCTGTGGAACACCAGTGGTTACAGGTCTGTTGCTGGAGGTGGATTCCCCTATTTTGACTAGATGGTCTCTATCAGTGAGCCAGTTAGTGACCCATCTAACGATATAAGGGTTGATACCTAGCTGGGTGAGTTTGTCAATGATGCCTGAGTGGGGGATAGTGTCAAACACCTTGGCTAAGTCTAGGTAGGCTGTATGTACAGATTTCCCTCGTCCAGGGCCTTGGTGCCTGTCTCGAAGAATTCCACCAGGTTTAACAGGGATCCCTTTGACAAATCCAAACTGAGTAAGGTCAAGTATTTGGAGATTACCTATGTCTTTATTGCTAAAGTCCATGATGATTTGCTCCATGGCCTTGCAGATAAGGCTAGTCAGGCTAATGGGTCTGTAGTTCCCCGGAGTCGGTGGAAGCACCACCTTTGTGCAAGGGAGTAACGGTGGCCTTTTTCCTTTCAGCTGGGATCAGGTACTTCTTTGGCTGTGTCTCTAAATGTGAACAAAGATGCAGTTAGTCTGAGTAATTTGGATATATTTTTACATTGTTTATTCATTTGGTAATTTTAGAAGCAAATCCTTCTGACAAGTCTTGGTCCAAATGTAGTTTAATCAAGATAAGTTTTACCTCCTCCAAATCCCAACAAAACCAAAACTATGAACCAGATGGTTGGAGTAAAAACAAGGTGAAAAACTTGTGCCAAATTAAGTAAACCAATGTTTATTCCAGAATATAGTCAACCAAACTCAAAGACCTGTACCTGCTGAGCAAACGTCTCAAAAAACATGATAAGTAATATATCCAAAACCAAAAAGTTTATGGAGATGAAACCAGGCTGCTTTCTTAAAACAAAAATTGTTTATTCCAGAACTACATAAGCGCTTTCGAAGCTACATATGCTGCATCATCAGATGTGAAAAAATCAATACGTACTGATTTAGCTTACATGCATACTTAATCATGTCCTTCTAAATCAATTATCTTTTAAAGAAATAACATACTCTAAAATAGCATGATTCAATCATTTTACATAAAAACACCAAATACACGTAATACTTTTGTTATATCAGTAAAACAGTAACTGTAGTTCATGCTCCATATAAAATCCATAATTTTACCTAAAAAGTGGTCTTGCCTTAAGCATTAGTTTACTGAGTATTTTTTCATTTAAGTCTGAACCATAATCTGCTCTTAACCTGGCTATCCATTTGCTTTCTTAAATATTCAGTGTAATTCCTTATGTCACCTTTTCTTTTATTAACCTCAACCTTACCAATAACTTGAAATTCAAAAGTATGCACTGTTGACATATTCTTCACATATTTAGATATGGCATTCCTATCTGAGCCGATTTTAGTATTATATATATGCACTCTTATACGATCCCTTAACGCTCTATCGGTTTTACCAACATAACATTTATTACATGCGACACCTCAAGCCAAATAAAATATGTGCTTAGTGCTGCAAGTTGCAGAAACACTGAAGACATACTTTCTTCCTTGATCCGGATGGTTGAACTGTCCTGAACTGTCTATATATTTGCAGTGATTACAAACATGACAAGGTCTAGTTGCAGTTTCAACAATCCCTTTATTGCTGCTTAAAGGTCTCCCATAAATAAACTTTTTCGGATAGAATAACATTTGTTTCAGGCATCTTTTTTTTTTCTTATAAAAGAAACTAGGATTCTCACCTATTACATTTTTCAAATTTGGGTTTGTTGTCATAATGGGCCAGAACTTCCCAATGACATCAATAGCGTATTTAAAGCCACTAGAATAAGTAACTGGTACTTGACATAAATTGCTATTAGCCTGTTTACAATCTACTAGTGGGGATTAGATGAAAATAAGGCCTAGCTCTATTGCTCACTACTGACTGCAGTGTATTATGTACTTTTCTTTTATTATAACCCCTTTCTACAAATTTCTTCTAAGTCCTTAATATCTCTTTCAAAATTTCCTTTGCTAGCATTAATCCTTGAAATTCTTAAACCCTGACCCTGTACAATATTATCAAATATAAAGTGTATGGGTGCATACTACCAGCAGAAGGAGATACTTATACAGCACTTTTGAGTGAGTGGCAGAAGTTAAATCTTGAACTGAGTTTCAAATATGTTCGTTTGTTAATAGAACATGCATTGAAGGAAGAAAATGAATTAATTGTATTGATCAATGAAAAAGTCACTGAAATGTATGATTTGCACTCCGTGGATATTGTAGATAAGCTGTTGCCAAACGGTAATGGATGCTGTGTTTTATATGAACAAAAGCTGCTACTTACGAAAGTTAAAGAATTAACAAGAGATCGTAATGACTGAAAACGGACGCATTTTTGCTTGACCTAAAGACAGTTTCTCCTCCAATAAAAAATACAGCAGCTGAGACCCTCCTACTGTAGTTAACTCTACAGTGTCTTGAACTACAGTCCTTATCAATGACCAATGAAATTTCTTCAAATTTAAATAATGACATCATACAAGTCCCGAATGTACCAGCGACTAATAGAAACTTAGGGGCGAGGAAGAAGACGCTCATAGTTCAAGCGGATATACATAAGGATGCTGAAAAAATAGTTCCGGCTTCGTTCAGTCAGCTGAATGGTTCACAATTGAATTTTCATCTTCCTATGAGCACCATAATGTGGTGAGATGGCCGAGATACGTAAGCAGGGCATTGAAAAAAATGCAAGTCAGTGCAGGACTCTATAGATGCTCCAAGCATCCAAAGGTACTGGAAAACAACCTAGTTTGTAATATATCAGCCAAAGTTTTAAATAACGATGAAATTATGCTTCTACAAATGGGCCTGTCATTTGTGCCTTCACAAAAGGCTAATATAACTGAAGTAGTATTTGATTTGAAGTCTTTCACTAGAAATGTAATGCTGAAGTATATGTTTAATGACTGTAATACAGAAACCACCTATAGTAATAACAATTGTATGTTTAGCAGACCTAGCACATTTATACAAACATTACATTCATTGATGGAAGCTTTGGAAAAGATGAGCCTTGATGAGTTTTATAAGAATTATTACCGTAAAGTGAATAGTGGAAGTTTCAATTTAACTACACATGAAAGAACTGCCTTACATAATCTGATGTATGATGACACTATAGTGATACGACCTGCCAACAAAGGCAGTTCTATTGTAATATTAGGTTATAAATGGTATGCAAGTAAAATGAATGACATGCTTACTGTTGAACGTTATTATAAACAAATTATATCACCAGAAGTTTGTAGTAAAATTGATAGGGTTAAGAGTAAACTTATGTGTATGCTATATGTATATGCTATCAAGTAATTTAACTGATAAAAAAACTTTGATTATTTTTATGGGGATAAACCAGAGATTCCATTTATTCACCGGATTGCCTAAATTACATAAAGATTTGGTTAATCCACCTTTATGTCCCATAGTCTCAGGGCAACATTGGTCAACTGAGGCTGTGTCAGTGTACATTGAGAAAAACTTGAGACCGATTATTGATTCTAAGGTTCATATGTTACAAGATTCACGACAGTTCCTGGTTGATTTATACAATTTTACACATTCCACTTTTGATGTGAATGAATGTTTTTTGGTGACACTAGATGTCAACTCATTATTCACGGTTATTCCAAATAATCTAGGCATTGAATGGATGAGACAGTTCTTGATAGAACAAAATGATATGGGTGCTAATGAGATTGAATTATGTGCTTTATTAGAGTTGGTATTGTATAATATTTTTTTTTTATTTAATGAAAAATGTTCTATACAAAAGGATAACTATGCCTACCTAATTATGTGAATATGGGAGTTGAAGCATGTCTATACAGGTCCATTTAATACACATTTTTTTTTTTTTTACAGAAGATTTCTGGATGATTTGTTTTTGGCCTGGAAGGGCACAGAGAATGAATTTTTAAGATGTTCATCGTGCATACAGCTGCAGTCATAACAGATGGGTTATCCTGCCGTCAGGCAGGTCCTCGGTCGGCCGAATTCCAAAGTCTCGGTCCGGCGTCGGTTGTCGTCACTTCTTCCCTGACGTCACTGCGGCAGGGGTATAAAAGAGGCAGCCGACGCCATTTTCTCCAGTCTTTCTTGCCGCACGGTGCCCGAAGCAGAAGCAGTTCGCAAGTGCCGGTCGGCCAGCTCCTGAGATTTACGAAAGTATTTCAGCCGAAGTCTTCTTGAAAGCTAAGTACCCCGTTGCGGAAACTTTTCTTGCCTCAGACCGATGTCAGACAAAGTTAATAATTGCATTTCATGTGGGAAGCAAATACCGCATAAGGATTTCCACTCTTTCTGTATACCTTGCTTAGGCCCAGACCACGACGTCTCGGCCTGCCATTTTTGTGCTAGATTCAATAAACGCACTATTAAGCGTCGGGCGGAGTTCGCCCTTCACTTTTTTGGCAAAAAATGTAATTATATTATGTTGTCGGATACTCCGACTCCAGTTTTGAGCAAAAAACGCAAAGATAAGGACCGACATACGAGGTCCGCACCACCTACTGAAACCTCGCTAAGGCCGACTACCGGTTCTCTGGTACTCGGCGAGGCACCTATGCAGCCCCTGAGTACCGATGATAATGCATTACCGGTGTCTTCAGTACCAGAGGTCGCAGGCTTCTCGGCCCCCATTCCTACTACAGACTCCGACGCCACTCCTGGCAGGGAAACTCAGAATTTAGACAGGCCTGCCATTTCTCAAGGGGTCTTCAGGCCTTCCTCCTTCTCTATTAAAGCCTTCACTAAATCTAAAGCAGCCATGAAAACCAAAAAACAGGTTCCTCAGACCCCCTCTCAAGGTACCATGCCTAAAAAACAGATGCTTAAAATGGCTGAGGATTTGATTACTCTTATCAGGGCTTCTCAACCCCCCTCTGACAAAAGGCCCATACTAGAGGAAGACTACCCTTCCTCAGATCAAGCTTCTATTACCTCAGAACTTTCTGAGGACCAGGATTATGCCTATTCTCCATTCAAAGACTCTGATGCAGAGGAGTCTATTCCCTCGCCCCCCCCCCCCCCCCGAGGACTTCTCTTTTGGGGAAACCCTGCATACACTGAGGGAACACTTTCACTGGGAAGACCAAGATTACTCAGATTCCAAGAAAAGGCTCAGGGAATTTCTTCTGCTCCCCCAGCATAGCCCCTGGCTATCCCTCCTGTTTTAGATATATTGGATGATGTGTACACAGAAGCCAGCCTTAATCCAGATTCTTTGCCTCCAGCTCCTGTTAAACCAGACAGGTTTTACCGGGTTCCTGATTCTCACCAGTTCCTATATAAAAGCCATACTACTGACCCAGAAACAATTTCACAGGGTCCCAATGGAATTAAGGCCTCTACTGCTAAAAACCCATTACCTTCAGAGAGAGATTCCAGAGCTTTAGAAAGGTGGGGGAAAAAGGTGTACACCTCGTCCACTTTAACCATGAGGGCGTTAAACTGTCAGTTCCATATGTTAAAGTATCAACAGTTTTTGATATCACAGCTGAAAAGCAAGATGACACAACCAGACCAACCAGATTTAAAAGAGTTGCAGGATTTGTTGCATGGTGCAGAGCAAGTGGGTAAGCATACCTTGCAGTGTGGTTTTGATGCTTTAGAGGCCTCGTGTAGAGCTGCTGTTACGGGATCTGTTATACGTAGGCATGCTTGGCTCAAAGAGCAAACCTTATCAGATCATGTCAAAGCTAAATTATTAGATGCACCTCTTCAAAAAGATGTATTGTTTGGTGTTAAAGCTGAGGAGGTGCTAAAGAAAATGGAGGAAAAAGCGAAATCAATGCAAACAGTGAAAGATTTCCTGCAGGTACAGCCTCCACGTTTCAGCAGAAACTGGCCTTCAAAAAATTGGTCCTTTCCAGCCATGGACAGACCTCTAAGGGGCAGATACAGGCGCCCAAGGGGTAGAGGGCAACCTCAAGGATCTTTCAGAGCCAGACAGTGGCAAGCACCAACCCCAAGAGGTGGAGAAGATAGATCACAGTCTTTTAGAAAACAGACACAATGACTTCCCCCTACACCTGCCAAGCAAAGCTTTAATGGCAGCACCTTTGGGTGGAAAATTGACATTATTCTCAAAAAATTGGCATATTGTTACAAAAGACAAATGGATTCTGGGCATTATAGACAGAGGCTACAGGTTCCACTTTCACACCCTTCCAAAAATGAGAGGCATGCCAAACCTGCCGCAACATCAAAGGGAAGAGGCACAAAAACAAGTTTCAGCTCTCATGGACATGAAAGCAATTCAAGAGGTACCTGCAAAAGAACAAGGTCAAGGGTTTTATTCCAGACTATTCCTGGTACCAAGGAAAGACAAAGGTTGGAGGCCTATCTTAGACCTATCCATCCTAAACACATATCTACAGGTACCAAAATTCAAGATGCTCACATTACAGCAGCTTCTTCCCATGCTGGGCAAGGAGTCTTGGCTGGTAACTTTGGACCTCAAGGAGGCATACCTGCATGTCCCTATCAGACAAGATTGCAGAAGATACCTCAGATTTCTTGCAGGTTCAACCCATTATCAATTCTCTGCATTGCCCTTTGGCTTATCTACTGCGCCCATAGTGTTTACGAAATGCCTGGCATCAGTAATCGCCTTCTGCAGACTACAAGGGATACAAATCTACCCATATCTGGACGATTGCCTGATCCAAGCGGACAGCAAGGACATACTACTGCAGCACCTGGCGTTTGTAATAAAACTGTTGAACTTCCTGGGATACACAGTCAACAAAAAGAAATCAAAACTAATACCCTCTCAACAAATAATTTTTCTGGGTGCAAGCTTGGATACAACCACCCAGATGGCCTACCTCACGCCAGACAAGCAAGGGCAACTGTCTCAGTACTTCAGAAAAATGGCAACTTACACCAGGCTAACTGCAAGGAAAGTCCTGCAGGCTCTGGGATTCATGGCATCTTGCATCCTACTAATCCCATGTGCAAAGCTGCATATGAGGAAACTTCAATGGTACCTAAAAAACTTATGGTCTCAACACAGCCACAGCTTGGAAGCAATTATACCACTCATTCCATGCCTTCAAAAGGAATTTTTGTGGTGGACTCAAGCTTGCCAAAGAAACACAGGTCTTCTGTTCTGTGCACCTCAAGCAACTCAAATCATCAGTACAGACGCCTCAGACTACGCCTGGGGAGCACACATGACAGATCAGTGCATTCAGGGAAAATGGACTCGAAAAGAGAAGCACGTTCACATCAACCAGAAGGAAATGCTAGCCGTGCAAAAGGCCATTATGACCTACAAAGACCTACTGCATCCAGGCCAGCTATTGATAAGGACAGACAACACCACAGTGATGTGGTACATAAACAAACAGGGGGGAACTCATTTATACCCCCTGTGCAGGCAAGCCATGACCCTATGGAACACAGCACTGGAACTGCAAATTCAACTACAGGCACAATTGCTGCCAGGGAAGGAAAACACACTGGCAGACAACCTAAGCAGAAATATGACCGATCCACACGAATGGCAGTTGCATCCTCAAGTTTGCACAAAGATAACTCAGGCATGGGGACAACCAGACATAGATCTATTTGCTACCCACAGAAATTGCCAGTTGAAAAAATTTTGTTCAAGGACCTATCATCCACAGGCCTGGAAAGTGGACGCACTCTCTTTCAGTTGGACAACATTGACAGTTTATGCCTTCCCGCCTCTTCCTCTACTGCCCAAAGTTCTGTTAAAAGCCAGAGCAGAGAGGCCACAAATGATTCTCTTTGCTCCAGACTGGCCACGACAACACTGGTATCCGCTCCTAAAGAGCCTGACACACTCCCCACCATGGATCCTACCTCTAGTACCTCTTCTGTTGTCCCAGCACAACTACAAAACCCTTCACAGCCAGCTGAAAACCCTAAATCTAGCTGCATGGAGAATACCTTAACTTCCCAACAGACTCTCCTCTCCAAGGAGGTGCAGGATGTCATCTTGGAGGCCAGAAGACCTTCTACTAGAAAAGCCTACTCCGCCAAATGGAAACGATTTTGTTCCTGGAATCAAGAAAAGGGCCATAATCCTTGGGTAATAAATATACCTCAAATTTTACAGTACCTAGCTGAGATGTTAAACAGTGGCCTTTCCTTCTCCTCCATCAAGATCCACGCTTCAGCCATTTTTGCACAATACAACACAGACCCTCCTTTATTCTCACATCCTCTATTAAGGAAGTTCCTCAGAGGGGCAAAAAATATAAAACCCCCAAGGAAACCACCAGTTCCAGCATGGGACCTCAACTTCGTATTGGAAAAGCTGACCCTGCCTCCCTTTGAGCCGGCTTCTTCAGCAGAGCTACAATACTTGTCATGGCAAACAGCCTTCCTTCTGGCTATCACCTCAGCACGCAGGGTATCGGAACTGCAGGCCCTCATGGCTGTGCAACCATTCATCATTTTCCATCAGGACAGAGTTTCCTTACGAACCAACCCTACCTTCAATGCCAAAGGTAGTATCCAGTGTAGCTTTGAATCAGACTATCCACTTACCTACCTTTTATCCAAATCCACAGAACAAAGGGGAGAGACTGCTACATTCCTTGGACATTCATAGACAACTTCGTTATTACTTGGACAGAACAAAGCCATTCAGGAAATCTGAGCAACTCTTTGTGTCCTATGCTACAGGTGCTCAAGGAAAGGCTATTTCCAAACAGACAATTTCAAAATGGATAGCCCATTGCATATGCTTTTGTTATTCATTTCATGGAAAATCTGTGCCTGCATACATCAGATCCCACTTCACCGAGGCCACAGCTACCTCTGCAGCTTTCCTCAGGTGGGTCCCTACCTCCCTACCAAGGACATTTTGGAAGCAGCTACTTGGAGCTCAGTCCACACTTTCTCCAAGCACTACCACCTTCCACTATACTCAAAATGTAGAGCGGGCTTTGCCACAGCAGTCCTGCAGGGCATCCTCGCTCCTCCTAGTTCCACTTAGTGCCTACCACCCTTACTTAGCTTCGGGATTCTACCCATCTGTAATGACTGCAGCTGTATGCACGATGAATATAGTACAGTTTTGTACCTACCATAAATGTAGATGTTAGAGTGCTCATACAGCTGCAGTCCAGGTTACCCCCCCTCCGTCCACTCTTAGGACAGGCCTTATGACAATCACCTCTATCATACAACCTATTTGGGGTATTCATTTATGGTGTATTTGCTTGCAACTACTGTTTTTTGATTTATCTATATTGCATGTTTGCATAACATTGTTTTGCCTTCCTTCTGGGGGCACCTGACATCTGGGGCAAGAAAAACTGAAGAAAATGGCGTTGGCTGCCTCTTTTATACCCCTGCCGCACTGACGTCAGGGAAGAAGCGACGACAACCGACGCCAGACCTAGACTTTGGAATTCGGCCGACCGAGGACCCGCCTGACGGCAGGATAACCCATCTGTAATGACTGCAGCTGTATGAGCACTCGAACATCTACATTTATAGTAGGTACAAAACTGTACTTTCTCTCTCTTCTCAATATCAAGGCTATTCAACTTGTCCCAGCAGAACAAAGGGGACAAGGTTTTTATTCAAGACATTTTCTGGTACCCAGAAAAGACAACTGCTGGCATCCCATCCTGGACCTCTCTATTCTCAACATCTTTCTGATAGTTCCAACATTCAAATTGCCAACTCTGCAACAGCTTCTTCCCATGCTAGCCAAGGATGCTTGGCTGGCAACCCTAGACTTAAAGGAAGCTTACCTCCATGTCCCAATAAGGGAATCTTGCAGGAAATACCTATGCTTCATTGCAGGCTCCATGCACTATCAGTTCTCTGCACTTCCCTTTGGCTTATCTACTGCACCCAGGGTATTCACAAAGTGTGCATCTCCAGCCATTGCATTTTGCAGGCAGAGAAATATTCAAATTTACCCATACTTGGATGATTGTCTTATTCAGGCAGAAAGCCAGGACTTGCTATTACAACACCTGACATTTGTAAAGAAACTTCTAATCTCTCTGGGGTACACCATCAATGAAAAGAATCTCACCTAGTACCCTGCCAACAGATTGTATTCCTGGGAGCAAGCTTGAACACAACTTCCCAGATGGCATTCCTCACTCCAGAGAAACAAGTTTATTTGACAACCTACTTCAAACTATTGGCCACAAAACCCCAGCTATCCACAAGGAAAATACTGCAAGCCCTGGGTTCATGGCCTCTTACATTTAACTAATTCCATATGCAAGACTGCATATGAGGAAACTTCAATGGTATCAACATTCTCAGGACCTGGAAACATTGATTGTCTTCATACAGGGAATGATAGAAGAGTTCCTTTGGTGGGAAGAGGCCTGCTACCACAACAAGGGACTTCCTTTCACTCCCCCGCCGCCCAAACCGTAACAACAGACTATGTGTGGGGGGCATGGCAGTGCATTCAGGGCAGATGGAACCCAAGACAGATGCACCTGTATATCAATCAAAAAGAAATGTTAGCTGTACAGAATGCTCTGACAGCCTTCAAAGACCGTATTCTTCCATGACAACTATTATTAAAGACAGACGACACCACAGTTATGTGGTACATAAACAAGCAGGGGGGAACCCACTCATACCCTATCTGCAGACTAGCCATGGCTCTGTGGGACACAGCTTTGAGCTACCAAGTACACCTGGAAGCTCAATTCCTGCCAGGCAAACTAAATTCACTGGCAGACTACCTAAGCAGAAATCTCATGGACCCACACGAATGGAAACTAGAACCCAAAATATTCAACCTCTTCATAGGTTCATAGGTTCATACTAGGCTGTCTGCCCGAGGGCATTTACAAGCCTAGCCCATAGTTTTGTGGCTTACGCCACCCCTTTAGTGTGGGGAACTATACCCATTATTTTGCTGTGCCTCTGTCGAGCAGTGACACTGAGGTAATCCCTGGGGTATATCTGCGATCTCCCATCCATTGGTCAAGATTTCTCTTGAACAAGGCCAGCGAGGTGCTCTGCCTCACATATACCGGGATTTTGTTCCACAGCATAGGGAGTCTCTGGGTGATGAATCTATCCCTCCAGCACGTCCTATTAATAGCCGTGTCGAGGTTTAAGTCTCCCGCCCTTGTGGCTCTGATGGATCTAGATTTTTTGAGGTGAAGCATATTCATCAAATCTGGGTTTGACATGGCCTTGTATGTCAGGCAAAGGTCACCTCTGAGCAAGCGGTAAGCGACTGAATAGAGCTGGAGTTCTTTCAGTCGGGCAGCATAGGACAGATTTTTGAGACCCTTTATCCTTTTGGTGAGGAACTTTTGTGGCCTCTCCAGCTGCTGCAAGTGTCGGGTCAGATACATTCGAATGGGGCATTGTACTCAATCATTGGTCTGATGAGTGATGAGTATAGGAGACTATGACCTCCCTTGATCTAGATGTGAATCCCTTCATGATAAGGTGGGCAATGTAGAAGGTCTTCCTAACTACTTTAGCTACATGGGTGTCGAATGACAGGCTACTGTCAACCTGGGTCCCCAGGTCCCTGATAACTTCTTCTGTGCTCAGTGGATTGCCACCTATATGGTAGCTAGGGGTAACCTTGTTTTCGAAGGGTATGACTATGCATTTTTTGGCATTTAACTTTAGGCCATGGCTCTGGCACCAGTTATCTGTTTCTGTGAGACCCTTCTGAAGGATATCTGTGTCAGATGTGTTTTCGACTATGGCGCCCAGTTTGCAGTCATCTGCAAACTTTGTCAGCCATAACCCTCCTGTGTTTGCTTGTACTTGAAAGTAGATGCCAAACAAGAGTGGGCCCAGGACTGAGCCCTGTGGGACACCACTTGTGACAGGCTTTGAGAGTCTGACATGGCGCCAGCAACTCTGACCCTGTGGGTTCTGTCA
This sequence comes from Protopterus annectens, assembly GCF_019279795.1. NCBI lineage: Eukaryota > Metazoa > Chordata > Ceratodontiformes > Protopteridae > Protopterus > Protopterus annectens. The sequence continues at coordinate 95,644,865 of NC_056743.1, forward strand.
CTCAGCCAGTTTGCAACCCATCTTGTGATGTATGGGTTAACATTTAAGCTGATGAGTTTTTCAATGATACCCGAGTGGGGTATTGTATCGAAGGCCTTCGCCAGATCGAGGTAGGCTGTATGGCCTTTCCCTCATCAATGGCTTTGGTGACTGTTTCGAAAAAGTCAACCAAGTTTAAAAGGCATGATCTGCCTTTGACAAAGCCAAACTGGGTTGGATCCAAAGACTGCAAATTCCCTATGTCTTTATTTATGAGGTCCATTATGATCCTCTCCATGGCTTTGCAGATAAGGCTTGTCAAGCTAATGGGCCGGTAATTTCCAGGGTCGGTGGAGGCACCGCCTTTGTGAAGTGGGACCACAGTTGCAGTGCGCCACTCCCTGAGAAACAAATGGGGGGACTCCAGAGGTAGAACTCTTTGCCTCCCCTCAAAACTACCAATTTCACAAATTCTGCACAGGAACTCCCCACAGCCAAGCTTGGAAAGTGGATGCCCTGTCTTTCACCTGGAAAAGCCTCTCAGTTTATGCATTTCCCCTTCTGCTTCTCCTCTCAAAGGTCCTACTAAAGATCAAACAGGACAAGCAAAGGACAATACTGATTGCACCAGACTGGCCACGCCAGCACTGATACCCCCTCTTGCGCAGTATGACACTGCTACAAAAATGGCACCTGCCGCACACCCCTTCCCTGCTGTCCCAGCAGGCAGGTCAGATTCTGCACCCTCAGCTTCAAACCCTGAACCTTGCAGCCTGGCTAATTCCTTCAGCTCTCCCCTAGTATCCCTCAGTAAGCAGGTACTGGATGTCATTCTGGAGGGCAAGGAGGCCTAGTACTAGAAAATCCTATGCTGAAAAGTGGAAAAGATACTGTTCCTGGAGCCTGGCTCAGGGGATGGGCACAACGGTGCCCAGTTTACCTCAGATTCTACAGTACTTAACAGAAATGCTCCACAAGGGCCTATCCTTCTCGTCATTTAAAATGCATGCCTCTGCCATTTCAGCACATTATAATACTGAGCCACCCCTCTTCTCTCACCCCTTGCTAAAGCAATTCCTTAGGGGGGCCAACAATTTAACCCCCCCCCCCAGGAGATCTCCCACTCCAGCCTGGGACCTTATCTTTGTATTGGAAAAGCTCACTCTTCCCCCCTTTGAACCAGCTGCTACAGCAGAGTTGAAATTCCTTTCTTGGAAAACAGCCTTCCTTCTAGCTATTACTTCATCTGGAAGAGTGTCTGAAGTACAGGCCCTCATGGCAGTGGAACCCTTCATTATCTTCCATGCAGACAGAGTTTCCCTCAGGACTAATCCTTCCTTTATGCCCAAGGTGGTGTCTTCTGTGGCCCTAAGTCAGTCCATTCATTTGCCTACTTTTTTCCCTAATCCACAAAACAAAGGGGGACGAATACTGCATTCTCTGGACATGCGCAGACTACTTAGATTCTATTTGGACAGGACTAAGCCTATCAAAAAATCTGAACAGCTGCTAGTTAGCTTTGCTGCGGGGGCAGAGGGGAAGGCTATTTCAACGCAAACCATTTCCAAATAAATAGCCCATTGCATCCATTTCTGCTAGAAGCACCATGGAAAACCTATCCCATAGGGGATAAGATCACATTCCACCAGTGCTGCATCTACCTCTGCGGCATTTCTGAGAGGGATCCCTACCAGGGACATCCTAGAAGCTGCTACCTGGAGCTCTGTACATACATTCACTAAGCGTTACCACTTGCCTATCTTTTCTAAATCTAGAGTTGGATTTGCCACTGCAGTCTTACAGGGATTAATAGCTGTCCCTAATGCTCTTTAACTTCCTCCTCCCTTCCTTAGCTTTGGGAATCAACCCAAATGTGATGACTGCAACAGTGAAACACGAAGAACATAGTACAGTTGTGTACACTTACCATAAATGTAGATGTTCGAGTGTATTTACTGTTGCAGTCCTGGTTACCCTCCCTCCAGCCCCCTGACTTCTCTTGCCTCTACCTTTCCTTCTTGTTTGGCATATATTATATCTTGGATATTTGCTTTTTGCTGGGGGTGTACCATACCATATAATTGCTTCCTATTGTGGGGGTACCTGACATCTGGGGCAAGAAAAACTGATGTAATGGCCTCGGCTGCATGTTTTATATCCCTGACAACCTGACGTCAAGGAAGAAGCGACAGCATCCGACGCAGAAATCCGAAGACTCTGGTATTTAGGCCGGCTGAGCGCTACCTGCAGCCAGATAACTCGCAGGCAGATAACCCAAATGTGATGACTGCAACAGTGAATACACTCGAACATCTACATTTATGGCAAGTGTACACAACTGTACTTTTTAAGGAAAGACTATCATTCACACCTGATGTATTGCTTGCAATTAACTGAATCTGACACCACAACTCCTTATAGTCCCATAAGCTTTCAGTATCACCCCCTCTTAAATTCAGAACAGCTTTAGTAATAATAATAAAAAGGAACTTTTTAAAATTTCTACATACCACCAAATGCTTATACAATGCATCTGTGGTTCTCTTTTTCTTAATGTCTTGTAAATGTTAATACATTTTTTCTCTAAGCTTCCTATTAATTTTACTGATGTTGAAGGAGGTACATGAGACACAGGTTGCCAGGTATATACAACACCTATTGTGTTGCAGTTAACATGCCCTGGACATCTTATGGTCCTATAAATATCTTTTTAAACTAACATAAGGACCATCGTTAATGTATCTGCACATATTGTGCCACCTGCACTTAAACATCCTAGACCTGTACCAAACATTATTCATAGTAGCTTCCTTTTGTACCAGTTCCTTTAAATTCTTTTCCCTACTGAAAATAAAATGGAGTTTCACCTAACCTTTGTTTCAGTTCTTGCGTAAAAATTAAGTTCCAGTTAGATGTTACATTTTTTTTAATTTTACAGGCATCTCTACTGTTAGAGATCACCACTGCACCTATTTTCAGTTCTTCATGTTCTCGACCAAAATCTATAGTTAAAACATTCTTCAGTTATTTTCCGCACAATAGGGGCATATTTTACACTCCTCCCCTGGAGTATAACTTTTGTTTATTATTATCCAGGAGTGTGTCTTGGTAATCCCTTTCCTTAAACATCCTAATCAAACTTTGAATCTCTGTTTTAAATATTTGGTCATCCATAATCAACCTAGCTAATAGCGCCATGTGTCCTTTAACTATACTCTTTTTCAGAAACTTAAGAGTGACAACTATTAAAATGTAGGAGGCATTTGAAAAAGTTTATTTTCTAAAAATAGTAGAACAGTAACTCTTTTAGTCTACATGTTTGTATGAAGTGATTTCTAGATAATCAATCTTATCAAGAGCTTGCTTTTATATATATATATATATATATATATATATATATATAAAATGAGTAGAATTGTCATAAGAATTGATAAACTTCCAGTTGTGGTTCACTCCCTCATCATAAAATAAGGATATCATCTAAAAATCTAAAAGTAGGCATAAAGATTACCAAGTAATGATGTGTTCAACACAAACTGCCTTTCCCATACTAACAGTACTATATTAGCAAAAATCAGCACATTTTCCTCCCATCGTGACTCCTCTCCTCTGGTGAAAAAATTCACCCTCAAAAGACACAAAATTGTTTTTTATAACCATAATGTCCAAATTAGTCACATCATTCAGTACATCTGTAAAGGCTTCTAAACCAGTACTATGAGGAATGACTGAAAACAGATTAATAATATGTCTAGTAACAAATAGAATAATGTCATCAAAAGCAAGTTTGTTTAGCTTCTCAAGTAAATGCCAAGAATCACGTAGCACATGATCAAAATTATTTAGGATGTTTTTACATTTTACATCAATATATGCTGCCAAAAACATTTTTTTTTATGAATGCACTGCCACTATAGGTCTAAGTGTGTGTGTGTGTGTGTGTGGGGGGTTAGTTGTATCTTTGTGAATCTTAAGTATTCCAAATATAGAGGGGATCTAAGGTTTTTGAACTTTGACAAATTCAAGAGTCTCTGCATTTCTAAGACCCAGGTCCATCTTATCAATTAGATGATAGATTTCTTGTATGCAATATTAACTTCATTTTTGATACCCTCATATTCATGTTCTCATCATTAAAGATATCAGACACCCTACTAGAATAGTCTAACTAGTCCTCTCTATCATTTCATGACTAAATACTCTTATCTTATTGATCATGATATTATTTAGTACAGGGGGTTCATTTTTGTCAAGTTATCAAAAAAAAAAAAAACTTTTCTCCTGTTGTAATAGTATCCACATATATTTTCAAAAGTAGAGACCAGAGAGACAGAGTGGGGAGAATAAAAAGTACAGTTGTGTACACTTACCATAAATGTGGATGTTTGAGTGTATTCACTGTTGCAATCATCACATTTGGGGTTATCTGCTTGCAGTATCCCTCAGTCGGCCTGATTATCAAAGTCTTGGGTCCTGCATCAGTTGCTGTCTCATCTTACATGATGTCAGGTAGTCATGGGTATAAAACATGCAGCCGACGCCATTACATCAGTTTTTCTTGCCCCATATGTCAGATGCCCCCCTTATTGGGAACCAAATATATATATAAATAATATATATATAAAGCTTTTAAGTATAGTAAAGGAGAATAGATGTATAACCAAAAGAAGTCAAGGGGCTTGAGGGAGGGTAACCAGGACTGCAACAGTGAATACACTCTAACATCTACATTTATGGTAAGTGTACACAACTGTACTATGTTCTTCGTGTTTCACTGTTGCAGTCATCACATTTGGGTAGATTCCCAAAGCTAAGGATGGGAGGAGGAATGTATATAGTATTAGGATCAGCAATAAGGCCCTGCAAGACTGCAGTGGCAAAGCCAGCTCTGGATTTAGAGAAAATTGGAAAATGGTAATGCTTGGTGAAAGTATGTACAGAACTTCAGGTAGCAGCTTTTAGAATGTGTCCGGTAGGGACACCTTTGAGAAAGGCTGTAGAGGTAGATGCAGCTCTGGTTGAATGGGTTCTAATCCCCTGTAGGATAGGTTTTCCATGGTGCTTATAGCAGACATGAATGCAATGGCCTATCCATTTAGAAATGGTTTGCTTTGAAATAGCCCTCCCCTCTGCCCCTGCAGCAAATACCACCATTAGTTGTTCATATTTCCTTTGAGGTTTAGTCCTGTCCAAGTAAAATCTAAGCTGTCTGTGCACATCTAAGGAGTGCAGTATCCATTCCCCTTTGTTCTGTGGATTAGAAAAGAAGGTTGGCAAATGAATGGATTGATTAAGAGCTACACTGGATACCACCTTGGGCATGAAAGAGGGACAGGTCCTGAGGGACACCCTGTCCGCATAAAAGATGATATAAGGCTCCAATGCCATAAGGGCGTGTAATTCAGATACCCTTCTTGCTGAAGTGATTGCTAAATGGAAAACTCTTTTCCAAGAAAGGAATTTTAACTCTGCAGTTGCAGCTGGCTCAAAAGGAGGAAGAGTGAGTTTTTCCAATACAAAATTAAGGCCCAGGCTGCAGTTGGGGCTTTCCTGGGTGGTTTTAAGTTTTTGGCCCCTCTGAGGAACTGCTTGAGCAGTGGGTGAGAAAAAAGGGGTGGTTCTGTGTTGTAATGAGCTGAAATGGCTGAGGCGTGAATTTTGATGGAGGAAAAGGAAAGGCCCTTGTGAAGCATCTCAGTTAAGTATTGAAGAATCTGAGGTAAACTGGGTGCTGCTGTGGCCATCATCCCTTGAGTTTGGTTCCAGACACAGAATATTTTCCATTTTTCAGCATAAGATTTTCTAGTACTAGGCCTCCTTGCCTCCAAAATGACATCCAACACTTGTGTACTGAGGGATGGTAATTAGCCAGGCTGTCAGGTTCAGAGTTTGAAGCTGGGGGTGCAGAATCTGGCTCTCCTGCTGAGACAGCAGGGTAAAGGTCTGAGGCAGGTGCCATGGGGCCAGCTGTGACGCACTGCGCAAGAGGGGGTACCAGTGTTGGCGGGGCAGCCTGGTGCAATCAGTATCATTCTTGGTTTGTCCTGTTTGATCTTTAGTAGTACTTTGGAGAGGAGAAGCAGAGGAGGAAAGGCATAAACTGATAGATTTTTCCAGCTGAAGGACAGAGCATCCACTTTCCAAGCTTGTTTGTAGGGAGTCCTTGTGCAGAATTTGTCCAATTGGTAGTTCTGGGGGGAGGCAAACAGGTTTATATCTGGCATCCCCCATTTGTTGATCAACATGTTGAAAATGGTACAGCTGTGTACACTTAACATAAATGTAGATGTTCGAGTGTATTCACTGTTGCAGGATAGGCCTTTGTCCAGCATCTCAGTCAAGTATTGCAAAATCTGAGGAATATTTGGTATAGCTGTGTCAATTCTTTGTGCCTGGTTCCAAGCACATAATCTCTTCCATTTTCCAGCATAGGATTTTCTAGTGCTAGGCCTCCTGACCTCCAAAATGACATCTTTAGTGAGAGGTGTGTTTTGTATGACTACATTATCCGCCATGCAGCCATATTTAAAGTCTTGAATTGGCTGTGCAGGATCTGATTGTTCTGCTGGGACAGTAGATGAGGCAGTTGAGGTAAGGTCCAGGCTGGGCATTCAGACAAGTTCCTTAGGATTGGATACCAGTACTGGTGTGGCCAGTCTGGGGCAATCAGTATCATTTTTGGCTTCTCCTGTCTGACCTTTAGGAGTACCTTGGGGAGGAGAGGCAGAGGAGGAAAAGCATATACTGTTAAGTTTTTCCAGCTGAAAGATAGGGCATCCACTTTCCATGCTTGTCTATGATAAGTCCTTGTGCAGAATCTCTTTAGTTGGTAGTTGTGAGGTGAGGCAAATAGATCTATGTCCGGACATCCCCATTTCCTTGTTACCATGCTGAAGACTTGTGGATCCAATTTCCACTCACGGGGATCCATGGGGTTTCTGCTTATTTCGTCTGCCAGAGAATTTATCTTTCCTGGCAGGAATTGTGCCTGCAGATGTACTTGGTAAGTCAGTGCTGTGTCCCACAAAGTCATGGCTAGTCTGCAAAGGGAGTAAGAATGAGTGCCTCCCTGCTTGTTTATATACAACATGACCATGGTATTTTGTCTTTATCAGTAGTTGTCCCAGATGAAGTAGGTCCTTGAAGGCTGTCAAGCATTTTGAACAGCTAGCATCTCTTTTTGACTGATATTTAGATGCATTTGGTTTGCGGACCCTGTGCCTTGAATACATCTTCCTGCCATGTGGGCTCCCCAGGCATAATCCAATGCATCCATTGTTAATGTCTGTGTGGCTGGGGGTAGAGTGAATGGCTGTCCCTTGATGTCCTTCAAAGATGCGTCTGCAGTCATAACATATGGGTTGTCCTGCCCCATGCAGCCCTTCGGTCGGCCGGATTCCAAAGTCTGGGTCTGGCCTCGGCTGATGTCGCACTTTCCCCGACGTCAGAGCGTCTGGGGTATAAAAGCATCATCCGACGCCATTTTCCTCAGTCTTTCTTGCCGCCCGAAGCAGAAGCTGTTCGCAAGTGCCGGTCGGTCAGATCCGGAGATTTCAGCTACCGAAGACTTCGAAAAAAGCTAAGTACTCCGTTGGGGACTCTTTCTTGCCTCAGCCGATGTCAGACAAAGTAAATAATTGTTTAACTTGTGGGAAACAAATACCTCATAAGGATTTCCATTCTTACTGCCTTCCTTGCTTAGGCCCAGACCACGACGTATCGGCCTGTTTAGCCTGCGCCTCCTTCAACCGACGAACTCTTAGACATCGGTCGGAGTTTGCAGAGGAATTTTTTGGAGCCGCTTTTGCTTATAAAATGCCGGAGACTCCGACTTCGCATATGGTCAAAAAACGCAAGGAAAAGGACTGACACTCGCGGCCCGCGTTTTCGGCTGAAACCACGGCTAGGCCTACCGCGAGTGTCTCGGTTTCGGCCGAAACCGAGTCCTCGACGATTCCTTCTTCCGAAACCATTCTTCCGACCGCCGAGGCCCGAGAGGCCCCGGCTGAGTCGGCTTCAGAAAGTACAGTTTTGTACCTACCATAAGTGCAGATGTCCATCAGGTATGCATCTGCAGTCATAACATATGGGTTGTCCTGCCTCAGGCAGCCCTCGGTCAGCCGGATTTCAAAGTCTGGGTCTGGCCTTGGCTGATGTCGCACTTCACCCGACGTCATAGCTCCTGGGGTATAAAGGCATCAGCCAACGCCATTTTCCTCAGTGTTTCTTGCCCCAGATGCCAGGCGCCCTCTAGGAAGGCTAAATTTGGATAAATGTTGAAAATTCCAAACAGTAGCAAACAAAATATATATATATACATATATACATACAAACAAATACACCATAATAGATTCCCCCAGCTAGCTGAAAGAGGGGTAAGCACCCTAGGAATACCACAGAGGGGAAGGAGGGTGGGTAATCCTGACTGCAGATGCATACCTATCGGACATCTACATTTATGGTAGGTACAAAACTGTACTATGTCCTTCAAGGATGCATCTGCAATCATAACATATGGGTAGAATACCATAGCCAAACTGGGGGAGGAGGCACTAAGATAAAGATGGTGTAGTTAAGATCCCTTGTAAAACTGCAGTTGCAAAGCCTGCTCGGGATCTGGAGTATAAAGGAAGATTGTAATGCTTGGCAAATGTATGCACGGAGCTCCAAGTAGCAGCTTCTAAAATGTCTTTGGTAGCCACTCCTCGTAGGAAAGCTGTAGTGGTTGCTGTAGCCCTTGTGGAGTGAGGCCTGATATTTTCAGGAAATGTCTTTCCATGAAAAGAGTAACAGAATCAAATGCAATTTCCTATCCATTTTGAAATTGTCTGTTTGGAAATTGCTTTTCCTTGCACTCCTGTTGCATATGCTACCAGAAGCTGGTCAGTTTTTCTGCTGGTCTTAGTTCTGTCCAGATAGCGCAGTTGTCTATGTACATCCAAGGTGTGTAGTAGCTTTTCCCCCCTGTTCTGTGGGTTAGGGAAGAACGTAGGTAAATGAATAGCTTGGTTCAAGGATACCCTGGATACCACCTTTGGCATGAAAGTAGGATTGGTTCTCAGAGACACTCTATCCTGGTGAAAGATAAGGAAAGGCTGTACTGCCATTAATGGCTGTAACTCGGATACCCTTCTTGCTGAAGTGATTGCTAGAAGGAAGGCAGTTTTCCAAGATAAGAACTGTAAGTCTGCTGATGCAGCTGGTTCAAAAGGGGGAAGTGTTAATTTTTCCAGCACAAAATTGAGATCCCATGCAGGCAGAGGTGGTTTCCTTGGAGGTTTTACATTTTTCATCCCTCTTAGAAATTGTCTGAGGAGAGGTTGAGAGAAGATAGGAGGATCCATGTTGTACTCTGCTGAAATTGCTGAAGCATGAATCTTAATGGAAGAATAGGACAGGCCATTGTGGAACAGTTCTGCTAAGTATTCTAGGATGTGTGCTAGGTTTGCCAGCGTGACATCTGTCCCCTTTGATGCACTCCAAATGAGGAATCTCTTCCATTTGGCTGAGTATGTTTTCCTTGTGGAGGGTCTGCGAGCCTCCAGTATAATGTCCTTGACCCTCTGAGATAAAACAGGCTGGTTTTGTTTTATGCAATTTTCCAGGCAGTTAGCTGCAGCTTTTTCAAGTTTGGATGCAGGGTCTTGTAGTTGTTCTGTGTTAGAAGTAAAGGCCATAGAGGTAGAGGCCATGGGTTTGTCCGAGACATGCTTCTCAGTAGTGGGTACCAATGTTGCCTTGGCCAGTCTGGAGCTATCAGAATTACCTTTGGCTGTTCCTCCCTGATCTTCAGTAGAACTTTGTACATCAATGGGAGAGGTGGAAAGGCATAAACTGTCAGGGCCTTCCAGCTGAAAGAAAGGGAGTCCACCCTCCAGGCTTGTGGGTGGTATTCGCTTGAGCAGAATTTCTTCAGTTGGTGGTTGAGTGGGGAGGCGAACAGGTCTATTTCTGGCATTGCCCATTTCTGTGTTATGGTTTTGAAGATATCTGGATGCAGCATCCATTCGTGAGCATCCGTGGTAGTTCTGCTTAATTTGTCTGCTAGTGAATTCTCTTTTCCTGGTACGAATCTGGCCTGCAGTTGAATGTTGAGATTCAGGCCAAGGTTCCACAGTTCCATTGCCATCCAGCATAAAGGGTAGGAATGCGTGCCTCCCTGTTTGTTGATGTACCACATGACTATGGTATTGTCCGTCCTTATCAGCAGGGGTCCTTGTTGGAGGAATGATTTGAATGCCTCTATTGCATGCTTCACTGCCAGCATCTCCTTTAGATTTATGTGTAGATTCAGCTGGTCTTGGGACCATAGGCCTTTGATACACTTGTCTTCCATGTGTGCGCCCCAGCCTAGGTCTGAGGCGTCCGTGGTGATGGTCTGCTTTGGTTGTGGTTTGTGGAAAGGCAGCCCTCTGTTGGTCTGGCAGGCCTGAGCCCACCACAGGAATTCCTTTTTCAGGCATGGAATGATTGGTATCATGGTTTCTAGACAGTGTCTGTGTTGAGACCATACATTTCTTAGGTACCATTGTAATTTTCTCATATGCAGTCTGGCATGTGGTATCAAGCGCTATCAGGTTTTACCTCATATCATGCGTTCCGGCCCCAAAATCCGGACAATACCAAGAAAGGAGGGGGGGTATCCATATTCATCAAGGACACCCACACCTCAAGACTGGTGGCAACGCACGATGCATCAGAGACCATCCAGGTGCAATTAACCATAGGCAAGACTGCTCTGCAAATTGTAGCATGTTACAGGCCACCCTCACAAACTCAGGAACCTCACATGGCCTTCCTGAAAACACTAGAGGGGATAAATGTATCACCAAACACCATCATACTAGGTGACTTGAATTACCCAAATATAGACTGGGAACACTACTCAAGCCCAAACACCCTAGCCCAAAAGTTCCTGGAATTCATAAACTCAAATGCCATGGAACAACTAGTCACCATCCCCACAAGAGGAGATAACATACTTGATCTCATCATCACGAACATGGGAGCACAATGTTCAACACCGCAAGTGTACCCCTCGCTGGTGAGATCAGATCACAAACTAATCTCGCTGGAGGTCCTCATCCCACCCCCACCTGAAATAAAAAAGACCACAGTAAAGAACTTCTCAAAAGCCGCCTTCACACTTCTAAAGACTAGTGTGGTCTCCTTTAAGGCCCCGAGCGTGGAAAACAGTACTCAAGCCGCTGAATCACTTACAAATGCCTTCTACCAGCACCTGCAGGACTGCATGGATAAGGCAATCCCAAGCAAAACAAAGACTCTTTGTACCAAAGGCAAGCGTCCAGTCTGGTGGACCCCAGCCATAAACAAACTCTACAACAAAAGGAGGAAGCTACTACAAGATAGAGCAAAATCCTTAAAAGGTAAGACACCCTTGATCACTATAAGTAAAAAACTAAGAGCTCTCATAAAATCATCCAAAGCAAATTTGAGAGAAAAATAGCTAAAGACTCAAAAGACAATCATAAGGCCTTCTTTAGCTATGTTAGAAACCTAGGAGGAAACTCCCAGATATGCTCAGAACTAGTTCAAAATGATGTGAAGATTACTGATCCTACAGACATTGCCAACATACTGGCTGACAGGTTCAGTGCAAACTTCTCTCCCCAAAGGAGAGATATCTATACCAACGATTGCAGCCCCCAAACATCTCCAACGCCCAAGTGAGAACTGCTCTCTCCAAAGCAAAAACACAGCATCCATGGGACCTGATGGTGTCCCCGGCTGTGTGCTCCACGAACTCAATGAGGAATTAAACCCACAGCTAGGACAGCTGTTTAATCAAAGTCTTACCTCTGGATACGCACTCCAGGAGTGGCGCACTGCAACTGTGGTCCCACTTCACAAAGGCGGTGCCTCCACCGACCCTGGAAATTACCGCCCATTAGCTTGACAAGCCTTATCTGCAAAGCCATTGAGAGGATCATAATGGACCTCATAAATAAAGACATAGGGAATTTGCAGACTTTGGATCCAACCCAGTTTGGCTTTGTCAAAGGCAGATCATGCCTTTTAAACTTGGTTGACTTTTTCAAACAGTCACCAAAGCCATTGATGAGGAAAGGCAGTCCATACAGCCTACCTCAATCTGGCTAAGGCCTTCGATACAATACCCCACTCGGGTATCATTGAAAAACTCATCAGCTTAAATGTTAACCCATACATCACAAGATGGGTTGCAAACTGGCTGAGTGACAGAACCCACAGGGTCAGAGTTGCTGGCGCCATGTCAGACTCAAAGCCTGTCACAAGTGGTGTCCCACAGGGCTCAGTCCTGGGCCCACTCTTGTTTGGCATCTACTTTTCAAGTACAAGCAAACACAGGAGGGTTATGGCTGACAAAGTTTCCAGATGACTGCATACTGGGCACCATAGTAGAAAACACTTCTGACACAGATATCCTTCAGAAGGGTCTCACAGAAACGGATAACTGGTGCCAGAGCCATGGCCTAAAGTTAAATGCCAAAAAATGCATAGTCATACCCTTCGAAAAACAAGGTTACCCCTAGCTACCAAATAGGTGGCAATCCACTGAACACAGAAGAAGTTATCAGGGACCTGGGGACCCAGGTTGATAGTAGTCTGTCATTTGACACCCATGTAGCTAAGGTAGTTAGGAGGACCTTCTACATTGCCCACCTTATCATGAAGGATTCTCATCTAGATCAAGGGAGGTCATAGTCTCCCTTTACTCATCACTCATCAGACCAATGATTGAGTACAATGCCCCATTCGAATGTACCTGACCCGACACTTGCAGCAGCTGGAGAGGCCACAAAAGTTCCTCACCAAAAGGATAAAGGGTCTCAAAAATCTGTCCTATGCTGCCCGACTGAAAGTACTCCAGCTCTATTCAGTAAACACCGCTACTCAGAGGTGACCTTTGCCTAACATACAAGGCCATGTCAAACCCAGATTTGATGAATATGCTTCACCTCAATAAATCTAGATCCATCAGAGCCACAAGGGCGGGAGACTTAAACCTCGACACGGCTATTAATAGGACGTGCTGGAGGGATAGATTCATCATCCAAAGACTCCCTATGCTGTGGAACAAAATCCCGGTACATGTGAGGCAGAGCACCTCGCTGGCCTTGTTCAAGAGAAATCTTGACCAATGGATGGGAGATCGCAGATATACCCCAGGGATTACCTCAGTGTCACTGCTCGACAGAGGCACAGCAAAATAATGGGTATAGTTCCCCATACTAAAGGGGTGGCGTAAGCCACAAAACGATGGGCTAGGCTTGTAAATGCCCTCGGGCAGATAGCCTAGTATGAACCTATGAAGATTATGCAGGATGCCATGTAACCCAAGGCCTGCAGGACTTTCCTTGCAGTAAGCTGAGTTTGTCTTGTCAATGCCGTGAAGTAGACTGGAAGTTGTTTTTGTTTTTCTTCTGTGAGAAAAGCCATCTGAGTTATTGTGTCCAATTCTGCACCCAAAAATGTTATCCTGTGGGATGGCACTAGTCTTGACTTCTGTATGTTGACTGTGTATCCCAAGGCTTGCAGCAGTTGTATGACATAGGCCAAATCCTTTATTATTTTTGTCTTGTTGTCCGCTTCTATTAGGCAGTCGTCCAGGTATGGGTAGATTTGAATTCCCTGAAGCCTGCAATGTGCAATTACTGATGCCAGGCATTTCGTGAATACTCTGGGCGCAGTAGATAAGCCAAAGGGCAATGCTGAGAATTGATAATGCTCTGATCCTGCAAGAAATCTGAGGTGTCTTCTGCAATTTGGTCGATAGGGCGTGCAGGTATGCCTCCTTGAGATCTAGAGTCACCAGCCAAGACTCCTTGCCCAACATGGGAAGAAGTTGCTGTAGGGTCAGCATCTTGAATTTTGGTACAATGAGATATGTGTTCAGTGCGGACAAGTCGAGAATAGGCCTCCATTGAGTTTCTTTTCTTGGTACAAGGAATAGTCTGGAGTAAAATCCTTGGCCTTGTTCCATAGATGGTACCTTTTCTATTGCTCTCATCCTTAGTAAGTTGATGACTTGTTTTAGAGCCTCTGACTTCTGGCTTGGTGGTAGGTTTGGCATTCCTCTCTTTTTTGGTAAAGTGTGGAAGTGAAACCTGTAGCCTTTGTCTATTGTTTGCAAAGTCCATTTGTCTCCTGTAATGCAATGCCAATTTTTTTGTAAATAAAGCTAACTTTCCGCCCAAGGGTGCTTCCAATTGTTCCCTGGTAGGCGGAATCAGAGCCAAGTCATTGTGTCTGTCCTGTGGAAGTGGTTGCAGTCGCAGATGTGGAGGCACTCCTCTGGTTGTCAGGTTGCCACTGATGGCCCCTGTAGGCACCCCTTGATTGACCTCTGCCTCTTGGGTGTCTATTTCTGCCTCTCTGTGCTCTGGAGGTGTCTGGAAAGGACCAATTCTTTGAAGGCCAATTTCTGCTGAACCTTGGAGGTTGGACCTGCAGAAAATCCTTGACTGTTTGTACAGATTTTGCTTTTTCTTCCACTTTCTTTAGTACCTCCTGTGCAGGGGAGCCAAATAAACTTTGTTTCTCCATAGGGGCATCTAGGAGTTTAGACTTAACATGGTCTGGCAAGGATTGCTCTTTTAGCCAGGCATGCCTTCGAATCACTGCTCCAGTCATAGCTGATCTAAATGAAGCCTAGAGTGCATCATAGCCACATTTTAAAAAATGATTACTGACCTGCTGAGAATTGTGTACCAACTCCTGAAGGGACTTATGGTCTAAAGGTTCAGGTGAGGAGAGCTTTTTATTCAGCTGATCTAACAAAAATTCCTGGTACTCTATCATGTGAAATTGACAGTTTAAAGCCCTGGCAGAAAGAGTAGCAGATGTATAAACTTTTTTACCCCATCTCTCTAATGCTCTTGATTCTCTTTCAGAGGGTAGGGGGTTTTTGGCAGAGGCAGCTGCAACACCCTTGGGGCCCTGAGAAATGGTTTCTGGGTCTGCAGCGTGGGCCTTGTACAAGTGGAAGTGAGAATCCCGGACCCTGTAATATCTGTCAGGTTTGGCAGGGGCCAGGGGAAGAGAATCAGGGGCTGAACTGGCATCATTGTATGCATCATCAACAACTGATATTACAGGTGGTATGGCTAAAGGCCTATGCAGTGGTAAGTGTAAAAAAGTCCTTAGCCTTTTCCTAGAATCAGAAAAATCCTGACCCTGCCATTAGAAATGTTCCCTCATTGAATGTAGAGTTTCCTCAAATGAAAATTCTTCTGGGGAGGCAGAAGGAATGGAGTCTTCTGCATCCGAATCCTCATAAGGTGAGTATGGTCCTTCCTGATGGTCTGATAAATCTGATCCATCCGAGGAATAGTCAGAGGAAAGAGGTTCAGGGGGTTCAGTCCTAGGCCTTTTTGCAGGAGCGGGTTGTGAGGCCCTGTCTGGGTGAGGTTGGGATCCCCTGATCAAAGAAATAAGGTCCTCAGCAAGGCTGAGAATCTGAGAACTTGAGTAAGGTCTGTGAGGGGGAGCTTTTGTAGGTAAGGCCTTGGAAAGTTTAGCTGCTTTAGCCCTGGAGAAGGCCTTAATAGACATAGAAGCAGGGGGTCTAGCTGTCCCACGTGCAGGAGTAGAAATGTCCAACGGAATGGTGTCGGACAATTCTTGTGTGCCTGCTTCTTCGGTAGGAATTTCTGTAGCCGACTCATCCGAGGCCTCTGTGGCCTCGGTTGTCGGAGGCATGCTTGCGGCCGAAAGAAGAACCGAGGACTCGGTTTCAGCCGAAACCGAGACACTTGTGGAAGGCCTAACCGTGGTTTCAGCCAAAACTGCGGGCCGCGAGTGTCGGTCCTTTTCCTTACGTTTTTTAGCTAAATGAGTAGTCGGAGTCTCCGGCATTTTATATGCAAAAGCGGGACCAAAAAACTCTTCTGCAAACTCCGACCGACGTCTAAGTGTCCGTCGGTTGAAGGAAGCACGGGCTAAACAAGCTGATACGTCGTGGTCTGGGCCTAAGCAAGGAAGGCAGTAAGAGTGGAAATCCTTATGAGGTATTTGTTTCCCACAAGTTAAACAATTATTTACTTTTTCTGACATCTGCTGAGGCAAGAAAGCGTCCCCAACGGGGTACTTAGCTTTTTTAGAAGTCTTCGGTAGCTGAAATCTCTGGATCTGACCGACCGGCACTTGCGAACAGCTTCTGCTTCGGGCACCGCGCGGCAAGAAAGACTGAGGAAAATGGCGTCGGCTGATGCCTTTATACCCCAGGAGCTATGACGTCGGGTGAAGTGCGACATCAGCCGAGGCCAGACCCAGACTTTGGAATCCGGCCGACCGAGGGCTGCCTGAGGCAGGACAACCCATATGTTACGACTGCAGATGCATCCTTGAAGGACATCTACCTACCGAAGCTAGTGTTCAGGATTTGTCCGACACCATACCATTGGACATTTCTACCCCTGCACGTGGGGCTGCTAGGCCCCCAGCTTCTATGTCCATTAAGGCCTTTTCTAGGGCTAAAGCTGCCAAACTTTCAAAAGCTTTGCCTACCAAATCTACACCCCAGAGGCCTTCCTCTAGTTCACAGATCCTCAGCTTGGCTGTGGACCTTATCTCCTTAATTAGGGGTTCACAACCTCACCCAGACAGGGCCTCTCAACCTCCTCCTGACAAAAGGCCCAGGACTGACCCCTCTGAACCTCTCTCCTCAGATGATTCCACGGATGGATCTGAGTTGTCAGACCACCAGAAAGGGGCTTACTCGCCTTATGAGGATTCAGATGCAGAGGAATCTATCCCTTCGGCCTCCCCTCCTGAAGAGTTTTCCTTTGGGGAGACTTTACACTCCATGAGAGAGCACTTTCAATGGCAAGGTCAGGATTTCTCTGATTCTAGAAAAAGATTACGGACCTTTTTGCATTTGCCTCAGCATAGGCCCTTAGCTATAACTCCTGTTCTAAATGTAATTGATGATGTGTACAATGATGTCAGTACAGTCCCTGATACTCTTCCTCCGGCCCCTGCCAAACCTGATAGATATTACAGGGTCCCGGATTCTCACTTCCATCTGTATAAAGCCCATTCTGCAGACCCAGAAACTCTTTCTCAGGGCCCTAAAGGGGTTGCAGCCGCTACTGCCAAAAATCCCCTTCCCTCTGATAAGAGAGTCTAGAGCTTTAGAGAGATGGGGTAAGAAGGTGTATACATCTGCAACTCTTTCTGTCAGGGCATTAAACTGTCAATTCCATATGATACAGTACCAAGAGTATTTGTTAGATGAATTGAATAAGAAACTTTCTTCTCCTGAACCCCTAGACCGTAAATCCCTTCAGGATTTGTTACATAACTCTCAACAGGTTAGTAATCATTTCTTAAAATGTGGCTATGATGCACTGGAGGCTTCATTTAGATCAGCTATGACTGGGGCAGTTATTCGTAGACATGCCTGGCTGAAGGAGCAATTTTTGCCAGACCATGTCAAAGTTAAACTCCTCGATGCTCCAATGGAGAAACAAAATTTATTTGGCTCCCCTGCTCAGGAGATTCTAAAAAAGGTTGAAGAAAAAGCAAAATCTGTGCAAACAGTTAAAGATTTCCTGCAAGTTCAACCACCGAGATTCAGCAGAAACTGGCCTACAAAAAATTGGTCCTTTCCAGACTCGGACAGAGCCCACAGAGGCAGGAACAGTCGCTCTAGAGGCAGAGGTCAATCGAAAGGCTCCTACAGAGGCCGACAGTGGCAGCCTGCCAACCAGAGGAGTAGTGCAACAGCTACAACAACAACCACTACTACAGGACAGACTCAATGACTTGACTCTGATTCCGCCTACCAGGGATCAACTGGAAGCACCCTTGGGCGGAAAGCTGGCTTTATTCTCAAAAAACTGGCATTACATTACAAAGGATACTTGGGCATTGCAAATAATAGACAAAGGATACAGGTTTCACTTCCACACTTTGCCAAAAAGAAGCGGAATGCCAAACCTTCCACCAAATCAGAAGGCAGAGGCTTTAAAACAAATCAGCAAGTTACTTCAGATGAAAGCTATAGAAAAGGTACCATGTTCAGAACAAGGCCAAGGATTTTACTCCAGACTATTCCTTGTACCAAGAAAAGAAAATCAATGGAGGCCTATTCTCGACTTGTCCGCACTCAACACTTATCTCATTGTGCCAAAATTCAAAATGCTGACACTACAGCAACTTCTTCCCATGTTGGGCAAGGAGTCTTGGCTGGTGACTCTAGATCTCAAGGAGGCATACCTGCACATCCCTATACAACCAAGTTGCAGAAGACACCTCAGATTTCTTGCAGGATCAGAGCATTATCAATTCTCAGCATTGCCCTTTGGCTATTAGTATTCACGAAATGCCTGGCATCAGTAGTTGCACATTGCAGACTACAGGGAATTCAAATTTATCCATACCTGGATGACTGCCTAATTCAAGCGGACAACAAGAACAAATTGTTAAAGGACTTGGCCTATACCATACACCTGTTACAGGCCTTGGGATACACAGTCAACATCCAAAAGTCAAGACTAGTACCATCCCAAAGGATCACCTTTTTGGGTGCAGATTTGGACTCAAGCACCCAAATGGCCTTTCTCACAGAAGAAAAGCAAAAACAACTTCCAGATTACTTCATGATTTTGACAAGACAAACTCAGCTTACTGCAAGGAAAATCCTGCAGGCCCTGGGTTACATGGCATCCTGCATAATTCTAATCCCACATGCCAGACTGCATATGAGGAAATTACAATGGTACCTAAGGAGTGTATGGTCTCAACACAGTCACAGTTTAGAAACCATGATACCAATCATTCCATGCCTTCACAAGGAATTCCTGTGGTGGGCTCAGGCCTGCCAGTCCAACAGAGGGTTGCCTTTCAACAAACCAAAAGCAAGGCAGACCATCACCACAGTCGCCCCGGACTGAGGATGGGGAGCACACATGGAGGACAAATGCATCCAAGGCCTATGGCCTCAAGGACAGCTAAGCATGCACATAAACCAAAAGGAAATGCTGGCAGTGAGACATGCAATCGAAGCATTCAAACCCTTCCTCCAACAAGGACAACTGTTAATAAGGACAGACAACACCACAGTCATGTGGTACATAAACAAACAGGGTGGCACACATTCTTACCCGCTATGCCGGATGGCTATGAATCTGTGGGATCTATGCCTGAATCTCAATATCCAACTACAGGCCCAATTCGTGCCAGGGAAAGAAAATACACTGGCGGACAGCCTAAGCAGAACTACCATGGATGCACACGAATGGATGCTGCACCCAGACATCATCAAGCCCATAACAAAGACATGGGGAATGCCGGAGATAGATCTGTTCGCCTCCCCACTCAACCATCAACTGAAAACATTTTGCTCAAGGACATACCACCCACAAGCTTGGAGGGTGGACTCTCTCTCTTTCAGCTGGAAAGCCCTAACAGTATATGCCTTCCCACCTCTCCCATTGATGCACAAGGTTCTACTGAAAATCAGGGAGGAACAGCCAAAAGTGATACTAATAGCTCCGGACTGGCCAAGACAGCACTGGTATCCACTATTGAGAAGCATGTCTCAGGCAAAATCATGGCCTCTCCCCCTATGGCCTCTTCTTCTAATGCAGAACAATTTCAAGACCCTACATCCCAACTTGAAAACATTGCAGCTAACTGCCTGGAAAATTCCTTAAATCCCAATCAAACTGTTTTATCTCAGAGGGTGAAGGACATTATCCTGGAAGCTCATGAGCCTTCCACAAGGAAGACATACTCAGCTAAATGGAAGAGATTTCTCATTTGGAACACATCAAAGGGCACGGATGTCACAGTGGCAAACTTAGCACATATCCTAGAATATTTAGCAGAATTGTTCCACAATGGCCTGTCCTATTCTTCCATTAAGATTCATGCTTCAGCAATTTCAGCAGAATACAATGTGGATCCACCTATCTTCTCACAGCCTCTCCTCAGACAATTTCTGAGAGGGATCAAAAATGTTAAACCTCCAATAAGACCCCCTCTACCTGCCTGGGATCTCAACTTTGTGCTGGAAAAACTGACACTACCTCCTTTTGAACCAGCAGCAACAGCGGATCTACAGTTTCTGTCTTGGAAGACTGCATTCCTTCTGGCAATCACTTCAGCAAGAAGAGTATCTGAGTTACAAGCATTAATGGCAGTGCAGCCTTTTCTTATTTTCCACCAGGACAGGGTGTCACTAAGAACCAATCCTACTTTTATGCCAAAGGTGGTATCTAGGGTATCCTTGAACCAAGCTATTCACTTGCCTACGTTCTTCCCTAATCCACAGAATAAAGGGGAAAAACTTTTGCACACCCTGGATATACACAGACAACTACGCTACTATTTGGACAGAACAAAAACTAGCAGAAAAACTGACCAACTTTTTGTAGCATATGCAACTGGGATGCAAGGAAGAGCAATTTCCAAACAGACATTTTCAAAATGGATAGGAAATTGCATTCTCTTTTGCTACTCCTTTCATGGAAAGACAGTTCCTAAAAATATCAGGCCTCACTCCACAAGGGCCACGGCCACCACTACAGCCTTCCTAAGGGGGGTGGCTACCAAGGACATTTTAGAAGCTGCTACTTGGACCTCCGTGCATACATTTGCCAAGCATTACAATCTACCTTTATACTCTAGATCCAGAGCAGGGTTTGCAACTGCAGTCCTGCAGGGGATCTTAACTACACCATCCTTTTCTTAGTACCTCCTCCCCCAGATTGGCTATGGTATTCTACCCATATGTTATGACTGCAGATGCATCCTTGAAGGACATAGTACAGTTTTGTACCTACCATAAATGTAGATGTCCGATAGGTATGCATCTGCAGTCAGGATTACCCTCCCTCCTTCCCCTCTTTGGTATTCCTAGGGTGCTTACCCCTCTTTTAGCTAGCTGGGGGAATCTATTATGGTGTATTTGTTTGTTTATTCATGTATATAATTTGCAAATGTTTGGAATTTTTCAGCATTTATCCAAATTTAGCCTTTCTAGAGGGCACCTGGCATCTGGGGCAAGAAAAACTGAGGAAAATGGCGTCGCTGATGCTTTTATACCCCAGACGCTCTGACGTCGGGGAAAGTGCGACATCAGCCGAGGCCAGACCCAGACTTTGGAATCCGGCCGACCGAAGGGCTGCCTGAGGCAGGACAACCCATATGTTATGACTGCAGATGCATACCTATCGGACATCTACATTTATGGTAGGTACAAAACTGTACTTTCTGGTGACAGGCCTTCGCTCACCATCGAAACTCCTGTTGCAGGCAGGGAATGAGAGTAACTATTGTTTCCAGGCTGTGACAATGTTGAGTCCAAACACTTTTTAGGTACCATTGAAGTTTCCTAATAAGCAGTCTTGCATATGGAATTAGTAAAATGCAGGATGCCATGAAGCTCAAAGCCTGCAGAATTTTTCTTGCAGATAACTGGACCTTTGTTGCCAACAGTTTGAAATAGGTAGTCAGTTGTCTTTGTCTGGCGTGAGATAAGCCATCTGGGCAGTTGTATTTAAGCTTGCACCCAGGAATATTATCTCTTGAGAGGGTACTAGTTTTGATTTCTGTTTGTTGACTGTGTACCCTAGGCATAGTAGTAATCTCTTTACAAACGCCAGATGCTGTAGTAGAATGTCCTTGTTCTGTGCTTGAATGAGGCAGTCGTCCAAGTAAGGATATATTTGTATTCCTCTTTGTCTGCAGTATGCAATTACTGGTGCCAGGCACTTTGTGAAGACCCTGGGCGCAGTAGATAAGCCAAAGGGCAGTGCAGAGAATTGGTAGTGCATTGAGCCAGCTTTGAATCTGAGGTATCTTCTGCATGTTTGTCTGATTGGGACATTCAGGTATGCCTCTTTTAGATCTAAAGTCACAAGCCAAGCCTTCTTGCCCAACATGGGCAGAAGCTGCTGTAGAGTCAACATTTTGAATTTTGAAATCTCCAGATATGTGTTTAGAATAGATAGGTTCAATATTGGTCTCCAGGTTTTGTCCTTTCTGGGTACCAAGAACAGTCTTGAATAGAATCCTTGTCCCTGCTCTTGCTCTGGTACTTGTTGAATGGCCTTCATGTCCATGAGGGATGAGACTTGTTTTTGTGCCTCTGCCCATTGATGTTTTGGCAGGTCTGGCCAACCGTTTGCCCTTGGGCAGGGTATGGAAGTGAAACTTGTAGCCTTGTGACACTATGTTTAAGACCCATTTGTCCTGGGTTATTATGTGCCAATTTTGAGAAAAAAGTGCTAGTTTTCCCCCTAAAGGTGCTGCCAGAAGATAAGTGCTTGGCGCAGGCAGGGGGGAGTCATTAAGACTGTTTCCTGTATGGCTGTGATTTGTCTTCTCCAGTTTTGGAAGTGGAAGCACCCCACTGTTTAGACCTGTACGAACCTTGGGGCTGGGATCTGCCTCTAGGGCATCTGTATCTGCCCCTTTGTGGCCTGTCTGACACTGGAAAGGACCAATTCTTTGTAGGCCAGTGTCTGCTAAATCTTGGTGGCTGTACCTGTAAGAAATCCTTGACGGTTTGCATAGATTTAGCTTTGTCCTCCATTTTCTTTAACACCTCTTCTGCTTTAACACCAAACAAAACCTCATGCTGTAGTGGAGCATCTAATAATTTTGCTTTAACATGATCAGGTAGATTTTGTTCCTTTAACCAAGCATGCCTCCTAATGACAGAACCCGTAACTGCGGCCCTGCTGGAGGCCTCCAGATAATCAAAACCACATTGCAAAGTATGCTTTCCAACTTGTTCAGCTGCATGCAATAAATCCTGCATTTCTTTGTTTTCTGCACTTTCAGAATTGATCAACATTTTCTGTTTAAGCAGTTACATAATGTTTTGCTGATATTTGAGCATATGAAACTGACAATTTAAAGCCTTTATAGCCAAGGTAGCAGAAGTGTAAATCTTTTTTCCCCATCTGTCCAGTACCCTAGAATCCCTGTCAGAGGGAGTAGGGTTTTTTGCAGTGGAAGCCTTGACCCCTTTGGGACCCTGAGAGATGGTTTCTGGGTCAGCAGCAGGGTTTTTGAAAATGAATTTGTGAGACTCAGAAACCCTGTAGTACCTGTCCGGCTGGGTAAGGAGTCAGGGGTCAGACTGGACTCTGAAAATACATCATCTACAATGTCTAGCCCAGGTGGAAAAGCTAGGGGCCTGTGTTGTGGTAGTAAAAGGAAGACTCTGAGCCTTTTCTTAGATTCTGAATAATCTTGGCTCTCCCAGTGGAAATGCTCCCTCATGGTATGTAAAGTTTCCCCAAAAGAATAATCCTCAGGAGGAGAGGCTGAAGGGATAGATTCTTCAGCATCAGAATCCTCATAGGGAGGAAGAGAGTATTCCTGATCAGAAGAGGAATCCGATGAAATGGAAACCTGATCTGAAGATTCATATTCTGTCTCTTGCCTAGACCTCTAATCAGGAGGGGGATGGGAACCCCTGATCAAAGTAATTAGGTCTTCGGCCATTTTGAGCATCTGTTTATTAGGCATGGAAGTCTGTCCTGGAGAATGCTGTACTTGTTTCCTTGTCTTTAAAACTGTTTTAGTCTTTGTCTTGGATGCTGAAGTTGGCTTGATATAAAGCTGTGTAGGTCTGAAAACACCCTCAGAAGCCGATGCCTGCTCAGCGGCTCCGGACCCATCTGAGGGAATAGTTTCCAAAGGTCCAATACCTTGAGCTTCCAGCGGCCTGGTTGGCTCCATGTGGGTGTCAGTAGTGGCCTGCGAGTCTAAAGTAACAGTCATCAGGGGCTGCGAAGGCGCCTCACTGAGAACCGGCGACTGGCTTAGAAGAAGCCTCGTCGTCGGTTTGGGACTTCGGATGCCTGTCCTTTTCTTTGCGTTTCTTGTGAATTCCGGTAGTCGGATGGCTATCCAACGACATTGTATAGTTAAATCTTCTGCCAAAATAGTGAAATACAAAATCGTTCCGACGCTTAAGAGTGCGTTGGTTAAATTTAGCACAAAACCGACAACTAGCAACGTCGTGGTCAGGACCTAGGCAAGGAATACAGTAAGAATGAAAGTCCTTATGAGGTATTTGCTTCCCACAAGAAATACAATTATTAACTTTTTTTGACATCGGTCTGGAGCAAGAAAAAAGTTTCCCCAACGGGGTACTTAGCTTTTAGTGCAGACTTCGGATCTGAAATTCGACCACGAAAATCTCAGGAGTCGGCCGACCGGCACTTGCGAACTGCTTTTGCTTCGGGCACTGCGCGGCAAGAAAGACTGAAGAAAATGGCGTCTGCTGCATCTTTTATACCCCTGGCGCACTGACGGTCAGGGAAGAGGTGACAGCAACTGACGCTGGACGTAGACTTTGGAATTCAGGCCGACTGAGGGTAGCCTGCCAGTAGGATAACCCAATTGTAATGACTGCAAAAGTGAAACACGAAGAACATCTTTGGTTACAGTTTCCACTCGTGTGGATCCATGAGATTTCTGCTGAGTTTGTTTGCCAGTGTATTTAGTTTTCCAGGCAGGAATTGAGCCGGTATATGCACTTGGTAGCTCAAGGCTGTGTTTCACAGAGCCGTGGCTAGTCTGCTGAGGGGGTAAGAATGGGTACCCCCCTGCTTGTTTATGTACCACATAACAGTGGTGTTGTCCATCTTTACCATTAATTGTCCTGGAAGAATGTGGTCCTTGAAGGCTGTCAGAGCATTCTGTACAGCTGACATTTCTTTTTGATTGATATGCAGGTGCATTTGACTTGGGTTCCATTTGCCCTGAATGCACGTCCCTGCCAGGTGAGCCCCCCATGCATAGTCTGATGCGTTTGTTGTTAGGGTTTGGGTGGAAGGGGGTAGAGTGAATGGTAGTCCCATGTTTTGGTGGCAGGCCTCTGCCCACCAAAGGAATTCTAATCTTAGGCAAGGTAATAATAGGAATCATTGCTTCTAGATCCTGAGAATGTTGACACCATAGGCTTTTTGAATACCATTGTAGTTTCCTCATATGTAGCCTTGCATATGGAATTAGTAGAATGCACGAGGCCATGAACCCCAAGGCTTGCATTATTTGCCTTGCATATAGCAGGGTTGTTGTGGTCACTAGTTTGAAGTAAGTTGTCAAATGAATTTGTTTCTCTGGTGTGAGGAAAGCCATCTTGGAAGTTGTATTCAAGCTTGCTCCCAGGAATATAATTTGTTGACAGGGTACCAGATGTGATTTCTTTTTGTTTATGGTGTACCCTAGACAAGTTAACACCTTTTGTACAAATGCCAGATGATTCAGAAGCATGTCCTGCCTTTCTGCCTGAATTAGGCATTCGTCCAGGTATGGGTATATTTGAATATTTCTTTGCCTGCAAAATACAATGACTGGAGCTAGGCACTTTGTGAATACCCTGGGCGCAGTAGATAAGCCAAAGGGCAGTGCAGAGAACGGATAGTGCATGTAGCCTGCTTTGAAGTGTAGGTATTTTCTGCAAGATTCCCTGATTGGGATGTGCAGGTAGGCTTCCTTTAAATCCAGTATTGCCAACCAGGCATCTTTGCCTATCATGGGAAGCAACTGGTGAAGAGTTAGCATCTTGAATTTTGGAATCACAAAAAAGGTGTTTAGGATAGAGAGGTCCTGGATAGGACACCATGAGTTGTCTTTTCTGAGTACCAGGAAAAGTCTTGAGTAGAAACCTTATCTATTTTCCTCTTCTGGTACAGTCTGAATAACCTTTAATCTTAAGAGTGAGAGTACTTGCTTTTGAGCCTCTGCCCACTGATTTTGGGTAGATCTGGCCAACTGTTTGGGGTTGGTAACATGTGAAAGTGAAATCTTTATCCTTGAGAAACTATGTTTAAAACCCATTTGTCCTTGGTAATGTGTTCCCAGTTTTTTGTTTGCAGAGCAATCTTTCCCCTTAAAGGAACAGTCAGTTGAGAAGTGCTTGGAAGTTTTAAAGGTAAGTAATTGAGACAGTTTACCATGGGGGGGGGGGGGTCTTACTACTCTCTGATTTGTAAGTGGGAGCCCCCCAATGCTTAGTCCTGTGCGTACCTTGGGACTAAAGCCTGGGTGTTCTGCTGGTTCTGGGTTTGAACTGAGAAGGCCTGGAAGAGGCTGGAAAGGACCAGTTTTTTGAGGGTCAATGACAACTAAATCTAGGAGGCTGCACTTGTAAGAAATCTTTAACAGTTTGCATAGATTTAGCTTTTTCCTCCATCTTTTTAAGAACTACTTCTGCTTTGTCACCAAACAGGTGGTCCTGGTTTAAGGGAGCATCCAGCAATTTAGTTTTAACATGATGTGGCAAAGATTGCTCCTTAAGCCAAGCATGTCTTCTAAGTACAGACCCCAGTGACAGCAGCCCTGCAAGATGCCTCTAGTGAATCAAAACCACATTGCAAAGTATGTTTTCCAACCTGTTCAGCAGAATGCATTAAGTCCTGTAAATCCTTATTGTCAGCACAATCAGGAATCAGCATAATTTTCTGTTTAAGCAATCCAGTAATATGCTGCTGATACTTTAACATATGAAACTGGCAATTTAAGGCCCTGATGGCCAAGGCTGCAGAGGTGTATACCTTCTTTCCCCATCTATCCAGGGCCCTGGAATCGCTATCAGAGGGGGTAGGGTTTTTGGCAGTAGTAGCCTTAATGCCCTTGGGTCCCTGTGAAATGGTCTCAGGATCCGCAGTAGAATTTTTAAAAAGGAACTTGTAAGAATCAGGAACCCTGTAATATCCATCAGGTTTTTCTGGGAGCAGGAGGTAAAGAGTCAGGGGCCAAGCTAGATTCAGAAAAGGCGTTGTCAATGTCCAGCACAGGAGGGATAGCTAAAGGCTTGTGTTGGGGCAGGAGTAAGAAATCTGAAAACCTCTTTTTAGAATCAGAGTAATCCTGGCTTTCTCAGTGAAAATACTCCCTAACAGTATGCAAGGTTTCACCAAAAGAAAATCCTCTGGGGAGAAGCAGAGGGAATAGAGTCCTCTGCATCAGAATCCTCACAGGTAGATAAGGGTAAATCCTGGTCATCAGAGGAGACAGAAATTTCAGAATCTTGGTCAGAAGTATCATAAGCAAATTCAGTCCTAGGTCTCTTAGAGGGGGAAGGTTGGCTTCCCCTGATTAAAGTAATAAGGTCTTCAGCAGTTCTTATCATTTGTTTTTTAGGCATAGAGTCCTGACCATGCGGTCTGGGCATCGATTTCCTAGGCATGGTTCGTGTTTTAGGCCTAGAAGAAGAAGATGGTGTCTGTTTAATATGCAAGTCAGTAGGCCTGAATACACCCTCAGAAGCCAGTGCCTGCAGTGCGGCTCCGGACCCATCCAAGGTAGAGACACCCATAGGTTCCACAGTTGAAGCATCTCGCAGCATACTGGACTCCGAATGGGTCTCAGTAGAGGCCTGCGAATCTGAAGTAGCGGGTATCAGGGGCTGCGAAAAGCACCTCACTGAGTTCCGGCAAACTGGCGACTAGCTTAGGAGATGTGTCGTCGGCAGCTTTGGACCTAGGCAGCCTGTCTCTGTCTTTATCTTTGCATTTTTTCAGAATGTCAGTAGTCGGGTGGCTTACCAAAGACATATCTGGATAATTGAACAGAGTACCAAAATATTTAGAAGCAAAAATGTACCAACGACGAATAGTTTGTGGTTTAAATAAGGCACAAAACCGAGGTATGTCGTGGTCAGGGCCTAGGCAGGGAATACAGTACAAATAATCTATGAACCTAAATGAAAATCTTTGAGGTATATGCTTTCCACAAGAAATACAATTATTGAGTTTTACTGACATCGGTTTAGAGCAAGAAAAAGTTTCCCCAATGGGGTACTTAGCTTTAGTTGAAGACTTCGGTTCTGAAACTTGAAAAGGAAAATTTCAGGAGACGGCCGACCGGCACTTGCAAACTGCTTCTGCTTTGGGCATCGCATGGCAAGAAAGACTGATGTAATGGTGTCGGCTGCATGTTTTATACCCCTGACTACCTGGCGTCACAGAAGATGAGACAGCA
Organism: Protopterus annectens; assembly: GCF_019279795.1. NCBI lineage: Eukaryota > Metazoa > Chordata > Ceratodontiformes > Protopteridae > Protopterus > Protopterus annectens. The sequence continues at coordinate 95,672,801 of NC_056743.1, forward strand.
ACCGATGCAGGACCCAAGACTTTGATAATCAGGCCGACTGAGGGCTACTGCAAGCAGATAACCCAAATGTGATGACTGCAACAGTGAAACACGAAGAACATGTACTTTTTTACCAGAAATTTCACATTTTTAAAAGAAGAGGCTTCTTGTTCGCCAAAAAACATCCTGAAATTCAATTTGTGTGTTAAACGTTTGAAATTGATAAGTTCGAACAACATCAGTCTTAAACTTAGGTACAAATTTAAACCCTTCTTAGACAAGGATTCATGACATTCACCAACCTCTAACTGACTCCAGTCCAATACGATCAAAAAATTCAAGTAATTCTCCATGGAAAAATTATCCTTTAACACCATTTGGATATTTCCTCAGTCTCAACCCTTTAGGCACTCTATTATTCTGTAATGATTCTAATAAAAGGCATCATCCATTTGCAAACCACAGTAGCACCCTAATAGTGACTCAAAATACTCACTTATCACATAAAGAGGAAAACACCAAACTGCTGCCAGCTTGCTTTTCACCAGTGTCACTCCGTTTAATAGGTTTATGCGGCCAATTACTACAAAATTTGGCACTTTGGTTAATAGGGTCTTTCCCAATTCTCAAACCAGACACACAGTTATTAGTGTCACAGTCTTTCTTAAACATCCCTGTTACAACTCTAGTGGCATCAAGCCATTGAGGAATATTAGTATTCAAACTCAAATTTGGTAAACCACCACACATATTAACCAATGCTGCAGCATAGGTACTTGTTCCCAAAAATGAAATGCAGCCCCCCACCCCCTGGTCTAAATGAAAAGGCATTTATTAATGGTATTTTAACCTTAAGAACTATGGACATTTAATATATTTTCAGTTGTTTAAAACAAGTATATTGCTGGGTTTAGGATCAAGTTTAAATTAAATTTTATTTATTAGTAATATGTCAAGATTTTTTAAATATGTAGTATATATGCTTTTTTATTCTTTTACTTTTTAATCTTTTGAAAATTGATTAGGTAACTTGATTGGATTAGCTATCAGTGGCTAAATTTGGATGTATATATAAAGCTACATTTTCCCAGTATTCGTATCTGATGAATTCCTTATTTGGGGCAAAAGCACTTGTGTTTTATGATTATTTTCCATTAAACTTTTCTACAATATGGCATCCTTGTGTTCTTTTTAAAGTTTTTACTATCTGGTTATTGGTCCATTCCTGTTAATGTTATTACTGTTTTTAAAAACAGGCGTGGGATACGCTGACCTGGTGTCATATTCATATGTCTCTGAAGAACTTCCTGTGTTCCCTTTCTTTATTTCTCATTGTCACTTTATCTAATTTCTTAAAAATATTTCCGTATTCGCACTCAAACATTAAATAGTAAATCTCTTTCAATGTTTGCATTCAAAACCTTAATCTAGGAATCAAGCTTACTTAATTTTCATTCATTTTCCTTAATTAACAGTCTTATTAAATCACATCCAGCTCGCTCAAACAGTTCCAAAAGTTCATTATGAAAAACAGAATGAGGCTCCGTCCTATGTGGTTTAAAATAGGTATATTAGCTGTGCTTGAATGAAGATTTTAATATGCATTAATGGCTCACTGTGCTCGGCTGTTTTAGTGATTAAATAGCTGCTTTCTAATTATACTCTGATGAAGTCCTGTTAGTGTTAATAGGGACAAAAGCACTCAGTATTTTGGAATAAATGTTGGTTTACTTACTTTGGCACAAGTTATATGCTTCTTTTTTCTCCGACCATCTGATTTGTAGCAAAAAGATGGATGTTCTTCGTGTTTCACTGTTGCAGTCATTACACTTGGGTTATCCTGCTGGCAGGCTACCCTCAGTCGGCCTGAATTCCAAAGTCTAGGTCCGGCGTCGGTTGCTGTCGCCTCTTCCCTGACGTCAGTGTGCCAGGGGTATAAAAGATGCAGCCGACACAATTTTCTTTCTTGCCGCGTGGTGCCCGAAGCATAAGCAGTTCGCAAGTGCCTGTTGGCCAACTCCTGAGATTTTCGTGTTCGAATTTCAGATCCAAAGTCTTCATTAAAAGCCAAGTACCCCGTTGGGGAAACTTTTTTTCTTGCTCCAGACCGATGTCAGAAAAAGTTAATAATAGTATTTCTTGTGGGAAGCAAATACCTCATAAAGACTTTCATTCTTACTGTATTCCTTGTCTAGGCTCTGACCACGATGTTGCTAGTTGTCGGTTTTGTGCTAGATTTAACCAACGCACTATTAAGCATTGGTACGATTTTGCATTACACTATTTTGGCAGAAGATTTAATTATACGATGTCGTCGGACAGCCATCCGACTACCAGAATTCACAAGAAACGCAAAGAAAAAGAAAAGGACAGGCATCCGTGGTCCAAAACCGACGACGAGGCTTCTTCTAAGCCAGTCACCGGTTTTCAGTGAGGCACCTTCACAGCCCCTGACGCCCACTACTTTAAACCCGCAGATTGCTACCGACTCACACTTGGAGTCACCTAGGCCGCTGGAGGCTCAAGGTGTTGGACCTTTGAAGACTATTCCCTCAGATGGGTCTGGAGCCGCTGAGCAGGCATCCGTTTCTGAGGGTGTTTTCAGACCAACTCAATTATACATTAAAACGACTTCAGCTTCAAAGGCAAAGACTAAAGCACCCTTAAAGACAAAGAAGCAAGTACAACAGCCTCATGGACAGGCCACCATGCCCAAAAAAACAGATGCTCAAAATGGCCGAAGACTTAATTACTTTGATCAGGGGTTCCCATCCCCCACCTGATAAAAGGCCTCGGCAAGAGACAGAATATGAATCTTCAGATCAGGTTTCCATTTCATCTAATTCCTCTTCTGATCAGGAATACTCTCTTCCTCCCTATGAGGATTCTGATGCTGAAGAATCTATCCCTTCAGCCTCTCCTCCTGAGGGTTACTCTTTTGGGGAAACCTTGCATACCATGAGGGAGCATTTCCACTGGGAGAGCCAAGATTTTTCAGAATCTAAGAAAAGGCTCAGAGACTTCCTTTTACTACCACAACACAGGCCCCTAGCTATTTCACCTGTGTTAGACATTGTTGATGATGTATTTTCAGAGTCCAGTCTGACCCCTGACTCCTTACCTCCAGCTCCAGTTAAGCCGGGCAGGTACTACAGGGTTCCTGACTCTCATAAATTCCTTTTCAAAAACCCTGCTGCTGACCCAGAAACTCTCTCTCAGGGTCCCAAAGGGGTCAAGGCTTCCGCTGCAAAAAACCCTACCCCCTCTGATAGGGATTGTAGGGCATTGGACAGATGGGGAAAAAAAGATTTACACTTCCGCTACCCTGGCTATAAGGGCTTTAAATTGTCAGTTTCATATGCTTAAATATCAGCAATATATTATGTCACTGCTTAAACAGAAAATGTTGACAAATTCGGAATGTGCAGAAAACAAAGAAATGCAAGATTTATTGCATGCAGCTGAACAAGTTGGAAAGCATACTTTGCAATGTGGTTTTGATTCTTTGGAGGCCTACTGCAGAGCCGCTGTTACGGGTTCTGTCATCAGGAGGCATGCTTGGTTAAAGGAACAAAGTCTGCCTGATCATGTCAAAGCAAAATTATTAGATGCCCCATTACAACATGATACTTTGATTGGTGTTAAAGCAGAAGAGGTGTTAAAGAAAATGGAGGACAAAGCTAAATCTATGCAAATGGTTAAGGATTTCTTAAAGGTTCAGCCTCCAAGATTTAGCAGACACTGGCCTACAAAGAATTGGTCCTTTCCAGTGTCAAACAGACCACAAAGGGGCAGATACAGATGCCCTAGAGGCAGATCCCAGCCCCAAGGTTCGTACAGGTCTAAACAATGGGGTACTTCTACCTCCAAAAGTGGAGAAGACAAATCACAGCCATACAGGAAACGGTCCCAATGACTCCCCCCTGCCTGCACCAAGCACTTATCTTCTGACAGCACCTTTAGGAGGAAAACTAGCACTTTTTTCCTCAAAACTGGCACATAACCCAGGACAACTGGGTCCTAGACATAGTGTCACAAGGCTACAAGTTTCACTTCCATACCCTGCCAAGGACAAACGGTTGGCCAAACCTGCCAAAACATCAATGGGAAGAGACACAAAAGCAAGTCTCATCCCTCATGGACATGATGGCCATTCAACAAGTACTAGAGCAAGAGCAGGGACAAGGGTTTTATTCAAGACTGTTCTTGGTACGAAGAAAGGACAGGACCTGGAGACCAATACTGGACCTATCTATTCTAAATACATTTCTGGATATGCCAAAATTCAAAATGTTGACTCTACAGCAACTTCTACCCATGCTGGGCAAGAAGGCTTGGCTTGTGACTTTAGACCTAAAAGAGGCATACCTGCATGTCCCAATCAGACAAACATGTAGAAGATACCTCAGATTCAAAGCTGGCTCAATGCATTACCAATTCTCTGCACTGCCCTTTTGCTTATCTACTGCGCCCAGGGTCTTCACAAAGTGCCTGGCACCAGTAATTGCATTCTGCAGACAAAGAGGAATACAAATATATCCTTACCTGGACGACTGCCTCATTCAAGCAGAGAACAAGGACATTCTACTACAGCATCTGGCGTTTGTAAAGAGATTTCTAACAGGCCTAGGGTACACAGTCAACGAAAAGAAATAAAAACTAGTACCCTCTCAAGAGATAATATTTCTGGGTGCAAGCTTAAATACAACTGCCCAGATGGCTTATCTCATGCCAGACAAACAAAGGCAACTGACTACCTATTTCACCCTGTTGGCAACAAAGGCCCAGTTATCTGCAAAAAAAATTCTGCAGGCTTTAGGCTTCATGGCATCCTGCATTCTACTAATTCCATATGCGAGACTGCATATGAGGAAACTTCAGTGGTACCTAAAAAGTGTTTGAACTCAACATTGCCACAGCCTGGAAACAATAATTACCCTCATTCCCTGCCTGCAACAGAAGTTTCTTTGGTGGGCGAAGGCTTGTCACAAGAACAAGGGATTGCCATTCACTTCACCCCCAGCCAGACAGACATTAACAACGGATGCATCATATTATGCCTGGGGGCCCACATGGCAGGAAGATGTATTCAAGGCACATGGTCCGCAAACCAAATGCATCTACATATCAATCAAAAAGAGATGCTAGCTGTTCAGAATTCCCTGACAGCCTTCAAGGATCTATTTCTTCCGGGACAACTACAGATAGACAGACAACACCACGGATATGGGGTATATAAACAAGCAGGGAGGAACTCATTCTTATCCCCTTTGCAGACTAGCCATGACTTTGTGGGGCACAGCATTGACTTACCAAGTACATCTGCAGGCACAATTCCTGCCAGGAAAGAAAAATACTCTGGCAGATGAACTAAGCAGAAACCTCATGGATCCCCACGAGTGGAAATTGGATCCACAAGTCCTTCAGCATGATAACAAGGAAATGGGGATGCCCGGATATAGATCTATTTACCTCTCCTGCCTCTCCTCACAACTACAAACTAAAAAGATTCTGCACAAGGACTTATCACAGACAAGCATGGAAAGTGGACGCCCTATCTTTCAGCTGGAAAAGCTTAGCAGTATATGCCTTTCCTGCCTCTCCTCCCCAAGGTACTCCTAAAGGTCAGACAAGAGAAGCCAAAGATGATACTGATTGCCCTAGACTGGCCCCGCCAGCACTGGTATCCAATCCTAAGGAACTTGTCTCAATGCCCGGCTTGGACCTTGCCTCACATACCTCATCTACTATCCCAACAAAACAATCAGATCCTGCACAGCCAACTAAAGACCTTAAATCAGGCAGCATGGCGGATAATGTAGTGATTCAAAACGCACCTCTCACTAAAGCTGTAATGGATGTCATTTTGGAGGCCAGAAGGCCTAGTACCAGAAAATCTTAAGCTAGAAAATGGAAGAGATTCTGTGCTTGGAACCTGGCACAAGGAATTGACACAGCTGTACCAAATATTCCTCATATTTTGCAATACTTAACTGAGATGCTGGACAAAGGCCTATCCTTTTCATCAATTAACATTCATGCCTGTGCCATTTCGGCTCATTACAATACAGAGCCACCAATCTTTTCTCATGCCTTGTTAAGGCAGTACCTCAGAGGAGCCAAAAACTTAAGGCCTCCAAGGAGATCACCAATACCAGCATGGGACCTCAATTATGTTTTGGAAAAACCTCACCTTGCCTCCTTTTGAGCCAGCCGCTACAGCTGATATAAAGTTTTTATCTTGGAAAACAGCTCTGCTCCTAGCAATAACCTCTGCAAGATGAGTCTCAGAGCTACAGGCACTCATGGCTGTGGAACCTTTTATCATTTTTTATCCAGACAGGGTTTCGCTGAGGACAAACCCGACATTTATGCCTAAGGTAGTGTCCAGTGTGGCCCTTAACCAAACTATTCATCTGCCTACTTTTTATCCAAACCCACAGAATAAGGGGGAGAGAATTCTGCATTCTTTGGACATACACAGACAGCTACGCTTCTACTTGGACAGAACCAAAGCTTTCAGAAAGACGGAGCAACTACTAGTGGCATATGCTGCAGGATCACAAGGAAAGGCCATCTCAAAGCAGACTATTTCAAAGTGGACAGGCCACTGCATTCGTTTCTGCTATTCACAACATGGCAAGCCAGTGCCTAAGGGCATTAGGCCACATTCAACCAGAGCAGCAGCCACTTCAGCAGCCTTCCTCAGGGGAGTACCAACCAAAGACATTTTAGAGGCTGCTACCTGGAGTTCAGTGCACACCTTTACAAAGTACCATCATTTACCACTCTACTCTAAATCCAGGGCAGGCTTTGCCACTGCAGTTCTGCAGGGCCTCATAGCTGTTCCTAATGCTATTTAGCTCCAGCCTCCCAACCATAGCTTTGGGATTCAACCCAAGTGTAATGACTGTAACAGTGAAACACGAAGAACATAGTACGGTTGTGTACACTTAACATAAATGTAGATGTTCGAGTGTATTCACTGTTGCAGTCCAGGTTACCCACCCACCATCCCCCATATCTTTGCTGCAACTTATCTGCACTTCTCTAATCTATACAACCTATGTGGTGTATTTGCTTGTAGACGAAGGTATATATTCTGGTGCATGCATGTTTTATTGGCATATTTTTAGCCTACCCTTTTGGGGGCACCTGACATCTGGGGCAAGAAAAACTGAAGAAAATGGCATCTGCTGCATCTTTTATTCCCCTGGCGCACTGACGTCAGGGAAGAGGCAACAGCAACCGACGCCGGACCTAGACTTTGGAATTCAGGCCGACTGAGGGTAGCTTGCCAGCAGGATAACCCAAGTGTAATGACTGCAACAGTGAATATACTCGAACATCTACATTTATGGTAATTGTACACAACTGTACTTTGTAGCTACATACAGAAACATATTTTTATGGATAATATGCATGATATTTCTTATAAGTATTGGATCCATCTGTCAGGATGTGGTCATTATCTTGTATGGCTTAGAGGATGAAGCTTGAGAGGTCATACCACATCCTGGTGATATATTTGTTGGTGCTATAGTACATCACATACCATTTGTTATAGTTTCTAGAAGAATAAAGTAGTTTGGTGCTTGCACTTGCATTAAGCAAAAGCCTACTTTAAAAATGCCTTTACAGTTATTTATATACTGCTGTTTATTTTTGTGCTGGAAATTTTAATTCTGTTTTGAAGACAAATCGTTGTTGATTTGTCCTCAAGTACTGCATGTTAGTCACCAAAATCAGCTGTGCAGTTTTTTCATACAATTACCTCCTGCTATACGATGTTCAGCTGTTTATGCAGTCTGGCAGGTAGCGCAGAGGATTAAGCCGTTTCACTGTTAATGACCTGCTTCCTGTAATCAAGGCTACAGGGTTTGATTCCTTCCACCTTTCATTTGCATACTGAAAGACTCTAAGCAAATCACTTAATTAGGTAGTGCCCCCCTAAAAAGGGACATTTTGAGTAGAGTGGGCTTATCAAGTTAACAAACGTATAAAAGAAAAAATAAGGTACTTAAGTATTATTGCAACCACATTTCTGAAAAGATAGAAATGGCTGTGTTTATGCGAAAACTCTTTAATAGGTTGGTACTACGCTATCAGCCCTAGGGCCTATACAAGCCTAGCCATAACAATTCCCTGGCTGTTTCTTCCCACACTATTTATTTCCCCGGACCCCTGTCTTTTTCTGAGTTTATTAACCTTGAAATGGTTGTGTAAGCAAGTAGGCAGAAGTCACTGACAGTGGCAATGAGGCAGCAAGAGGAACAAGAGAAACTGATAAAGGGACGTGACTCATTTCTTACATGAAGTGAACATTGCTAAAGTACATCAGCATTCGGGCATTCACGTTCACAACCTCAGCACAGGCAAGTGATTTGCTGAATATTCCATGCAACAGTTACTGACCAGCATTCATGCCAAATTCAAGCACCTGTCCCCAGTACTAAGTAACGGGACAGTGATCCCTCACAGAGTGCTGTCTTTCTCGGTAGAGGGACTCCTGGTCCAGGGGTGGTAACCTTTCTCCCACTTCACAGAGATACCTCTGTTAATCACAGCCCCTTACATTGCTTGCCAGAAGTGCTGTAAATGAGGACTGATTCACACATAATCCTTTCAAATTCCACAATCACAGATGCTACCGTGTACAACTAAAGGGCTTTGACAGGGTCCGGTTGTCTGGGTGACTTGTAACATTAAGGATGACTGCGAAGCACCAGTCCTATGTTTAGGGTGGGAGCGGATGCTCCTCGGGAAAAGGATTTTTCATGGTATTCCTCTTCCTATGTGAAAACCGTTGTCACATGGTAGAACAGAAGACTTTACCCTCCCTTGGTTAGATTACCAGGCATTCTTTCTGAGAAACACAACCATTTCTGCCACTTCAGAGATGTGGTTGCGATAATATACAAGTACCAAAAATAATAATAGTAATGCTATGGCTTAGGCCGCAAAACAGAAAAAAGTAGTTTGTTTCGGTAACTGCAGTGTAAAACAGTACTGTAGTATCTATAAAATACCTGTAAAGTAACTGCAAATCTGTGTATAGATCCTGTAGTGCTGTACTGTTCTGTTATCTAATATTATAGTCATACACTCTGGTTCTGTAATCCAGAACCTGAATGAGTAACACCACAAAGCAGATTTTTATAAACATTTTACACTCCTTTTTGTCACTTTAGAAATCTGTTTGGATCTTTGTTATCACCTGACTTCATTCGAGTCTGTTCCTTACAACTGGTTTTCATTTGTGTGTAGACAAGTCCTTAAAAATCGTGTAGAACTTTTTGTTTGAGTTTGCCGTTTGAAATAATTAATAATGTGGCCAGCAAAAGTAAATTTGGCAGAAGTTCTCATGTTGGAACTTTAACTCTATTTAATGTTTGTTGTTCATAAACAGCAAAATATTGCAAGTAGAACAAACAGATGTTCACTTTTGTATAAAATGCACACACCTGGAAGATGGCTTTATTATTAATTTTCCTTTTTTATTTCTTTCCTTTTAGAAGTAGACTTTTAACAGTCATTTTTTGTCATACTTGTAAAAAGAGAACAAGCAGTGATATTAGTTATCACTCTAACCAATTTGGTGGGTATTTTGTTTAACAAAATGTTTCCAAGGGGCGAAGAAGAGAGGACTGGCCTTCTGTGGAACATACTTTAGGAAAACTTGAAATAAAGTCTACTTAACAGACTTTGGTCATGAGACTTGGATCTGCATTCACGAGTGGTCTCAACAAGGCAGACCCTAATGTTGCTCTTCAATGAAAGTTCTCTCCCTGTAGGATTTAATGAAGCTACATTTAGCATGACACATAATGAGCAAAGATGGTCACTCCCTTAAAGGCAGGGAGTTACAAGGTTAGTCTTATGAAGAAGCTGATAGTGTACTTTCAAGAGAAGCTGGACACCTCTATTTAATTATGCTAACCTGGATTTCCACTTCTTAGTTGACTTCTCAGTCACTAGAACCACTGTTTAAAAATTGCTTTTCGTATTGTGTTCACCATAAGCTTGAAGAAGAAAAGTAGTGTTCATGTTAAGGAGCTAGTGATGTTATCAAGACTTCAGTGTATTTAATTAGTACAAAAAATTCCTCTCTCACCTTTAACACCTCCAGAACTTTGATTACAATGAGAGCTGGTCTGCTCTAACAATACCAATGTACTACTGACCAAAGAATCTATGGCCTTGAGGTTTTGTAGTGTTATGTGATGCTAAGGTGTTCTACATAGATAGATAAATTGCTTGGATCCGTTTCTAAGCTGTTTCAATGGCATGGTTATTTTGCATCAGTTTAATGTATTTTTAAACTCATTTGGTGGTTCATAGGTAGGTACTAGGCTATTGGCCCTAGGGCCTATATAAGCCTAGCTAAAAGGTACCCTGGCTTTTGTCACCCAAGAAAATTATTTTCCTGTGCCACTGTCGAGCAGAGCCACAGAAGTGATCCCTGGGGTGAATTTCCTATCTCCCATCCAATTATCAAGATTTTTCTTGAAGAGTGCTAATGAGGAGCTTTGTTTGATATAGATAGGCAGTTTGTTCCATTGTATGGGAAGTCTCTGGGACAGGAATCTATCCCTCCAGCATGTTCTGTTTATTGTGGTGACAAGGTTTAGGTTCCTAGAGCGTGTAGCTCGTAGGGATTGGGATTTCTTTAAGTGGAGCATGTCTAAAAGCTCTGGGTTTGACATAGCTTTGTGTGTTAGGCAAAGATCACCTCTGAGTAGTCGATATGCGACAGAGTAAAGCTGCAGTTTTTTGAGACGGTCTGCATAGGGTATCTGTTTGAGGCCAGTAATCCTGTTTGTGTGGTATTTCTGTGGCCTTTCCAGTTGTTCCAGTTGTCTTGTGAGGTACATACCAAAAGGGGCATTGTACTCTATAATGCGTCTTATGAGTGACGAATAGAAGGGAACAATTACCTCTTTTTTTCCTGGATGAGAAACCTTTTGTGATGAGGTGTGCCACGTAGAAGGATTTCCTGACTACTGTGGCGATGCGATTATCAAAAGAGAGACTACTGTCCACCTGTGTCCCAAGGTCTCTTATCACACTTTCGGTGTTAAGTAGACTACAGTCTATGCGGTAGTTCATGGGTAAAGAGTTTTTACCAAAAGGGATGACAATGCACTTTTTGGCACTGAGCTTGAGGCCATGGCTTTGACACCAGGCATCTGTCTCAGCGAGGCTCTTTTGTAGGATGTCCACATATTTTGGAGTTTTGATTATGGCTCCTAGTTTGCAGTCATCTGCGAACTTCGTTAGCCAAAAACCTTCTGTGTTAAACTGTACTTCAGAGAAGTAGATACTAAACAGGAGATGACCCAGGACTGAACCATGTGGTACTCCACTTGTCACTGGTCTGAAGTTGGATTTGGAATCTGCTACTTTCACAGTGTGGGTTCTGTCAGTGAGCCAGTTGGCTCACTTGGTAATTTACTGTTTGGCATGCTGTCTTAGCCTGCAAAAGAAGAGAGACCACCTGCGGCTTCCCCCACCACTGTTCTGGTTTTTGACATTTTTCTTATTGGTAGTAATGTGTTGCAGCCAAAGGTATTTGCATTGGGTGCTTGAGTAATGCATTTAAAAATAACCCATCCCCCACGGCAATACCTTTCTACTGAATGACAGAAATAGTGTGTGGATTTATGTAGACGGTCCACTTGTGATAAAGTTATGATAGATCAGACTCTGCACCTCCACAAATGCCACTGGAAGGTTACAATAGGCCAGAATCTGCTCCTTTGACAGTTTCCACACCTAAGTATTGTTTATTCTTATTAAGTCGCATTCTTTGTTCCTGTTAGCAGTGTGCTTTAAATGTTTTCCTATGATGTCCTTTAAGGATGCATCTGCAGTCATCACATATGGGTTGTCCTGCCTCAGGCAGCCCTTCGGTCGGCCGGATTCCAAAGTCTGGGTCCGGCATCGGCTGATGTCGCATTTTCCCCGACGTCAGAGTGCCTGGGGTATAAAAGCATCCGCCGACGCCATCTTCCTCAGTCTTTCTTGCTGCATGGTGCCCGAAGCAGAAGCAGTTCGCAAGTGCCGGTCAGCCAGCTCCTGTAATTCAGCTACCGAAGACTTCAAAAAGCTAAGTACTCCATTGGGGACTCTTTCTTGCCTTAGCCGATGTCATATAAAGTTAATAATTGTTTGACTTGTGTGAAAACAAATACCTCATAAGGATTTCCACTCTTACTGCCTCCCCTGCCTAGGCCCAGACCACGACGTCTCGGCCTGTTCAGCCTGTGCTTCCTTCAACCGACGCACTCTTAGACGTCGGGCGGAGTTTGCAGAGGACTTTTTTGGGGCTAGTTTTTCGTATAAGATGCCGTCGGAGACTCCGACTACTCATTTAGTTAAAAAACGGAAGGACAAGGACCGACACACGCGGACCGCGGTTTTGGCTGAAACCACGGCCAGGCCTACCGCGAGTGTCTCGGTCTCAGCTGAAACTGAGTCCTTGGTACTTCCAATTTCAGAAACCGCTCAACCGACTACCTCGGTCCCGGAGGCCCTGGCCGAGTCGGTTATTGAATTGCCAACAGAAACTGGTGTCCTGGAACCTTCCGACACCATTCCTTTAGACAAATCTACACCAGCACGTGGTGCAGCCAGGCCTCCTGCATCCATGTCTATCAAGGCATTCTCCAGGGCTAAAGCTGCTAAACTTTCAAAAGCTTTGCCTCCCAAGATTATCCCTCAGGGACCCTCTACAGGATCACAAATTCTAAGCTTAGCAGAGGATCTTATCTCCTTAATTAGGGGCTCTCACCCTCATCCGGACAGGGGCTCTCAACCTCCTCCAGACAAAAGGCCCAGGGTTGATCCCTCTGATCCACACACCTCAGATGAGACCTCTGATGACTCTACTCTCTCGGACCACCAGGAGGAGGCTTATTCGGCCTACGAGGATTCTGATGCAGAGGAATCTATTCCCTCGGCCTCCCCTCCTGAAGAGTTTTCCTTTGGGGAGACACTACACACCATGAGAGAGCATTTCCAATGACAGGGCCAGGAATTCTCTGATTCCAGGAAAAGATTAAGGACCTTTTTACATTTGCCTCAGCATATGCCTTTAGCTATTCCTCCTGTTTTGAATGTCATTGATGATGTGTACTCTGACTCTAGCACAACCCCTGATTCTCTTCCTCCGGCTCCTGCCAAGCCCGATAGGTACTACAGGGTCCCGGACTCACATCTTTACCTTTACAAGGCCCACTCTGCAGAACCAGAAACTATTTCCCAGGGCCCTAAAGGGGTTGCAGCTGCCACTGTTAAAAATCCTCTCCCCTCTGAAAGGGAGTCCAGAGCTTTAGAGAGATGGGACAAAAAAAGTGTATACTTCTGCTACTCTTTCTATGAGGGCATTCAATTGTCAATTTCATATGATACAGTACCAAGAGTATTTGTTAGATGAATTGCATAAAAAGCTGTCTTCACCTGACCCCCTAGACGGCAAGTCACTTCAGGATCTGGTACATAACTCTCAGCAGGTTAGCAACCATTTCTTGCAATGTGGTTATGATGCATTGGAAGCTTCATGTAGGTCAGCTATGACTGGCGCAGTCATACATAGGCATGCTTGGCTGAAGGAACAATCTCTGCCAGACCATGTTAAAGCAAAGCTGCTGGATGCCCCACTGGAAAAGCAAAAGTTATTTGGCTCCACGGCTCAGGAGGTCCTAAAGAAATTTGAAGAAAAAGCAAAATCAGTACAAACAGTCAGAGATTTTCTCCAAGTACAACCGCCAAGATTCAGCAGGAATTGGCCTTCCAAGAATTGGTCCTTTCCAGACACAGAGAGGTTTCAGAGAGGCAAGAACAGGCGTGCCAGAGGTAGAGGGCAAGCTAGAGGCTCCTACAGAGGACGTCAATGGCAGCCTCCCAACCAGAGAGCTAATGCAGGACCTTCAACTGCTGCACAAGGACAGGCTCAATGACTTTACTTTGACACCGCCAACCAGGGCTCAATTGGAAGCACCTTTGGGCGGAAAGCTTTCTTTATTTTCAGAAAATTGGCACAGAATTACAAGGGACAAATGGACACTACAAATAATAGACAAAGGATACAGGTTCCATTTCCACACATTACCAAAAAGAAAGGGCATGCCAGACCTGCCACCGAATCAAAGGGCAGAGGCTTTGAAACAAATTTCCAGCTTAATGCAAATGAAAGCTATAGAAAAAGTTCCTCTCTCAGACCAAGGCCAAGGATTTTATTCCAGACTATTCCTTGTTCCAAGAAAAGAAAAACAATGGAGGCCTATTCTCGACTTGTCCACTCTGAACACTTATCTCATTGTACCAAAGTTCAAAATGCTGACTTTACAGCAGCTCCTTCCCATGTTGGGCAAGGGGTCTTGGCTGGTAACTCTAGACCTCAAGGAGGCATACCTGCATGTCCCTCTCAGACAAAGTTGCAGAAGACACCTCAGATTTCTTGCAGGGTCAGAGCATTATCAATTCTCAGCATTGCCCTTTGGCTTATCTACTGCGCCCAGAGTATTCACGAAATGCCTGGCATCAGTAATTGCACACTGCAGACTTCAGGGGATGCAAATATACCCATATCTGGACGACTGCCTTATACAAGCGGACAGCCAACAAACTTTGGTAAAACACTTGAATTATGCCATTCACCTACTTCAGGCCTTGGGATATACAGTCAACTTTCACAAATCAAGACTTGTTCCATCCCAAAGAATAACCTTTCTGGGTGCAGATCTAGATACAACCACCCAAATGGCCTTCCTTACAGAAGAAAAACAAAGTCAACTACCAGATTACTTCAAAAATCTGACGAGACAAACCCAGCTGACTGCAAGGAAAATCCTGCAAGCCCTGGGTTACATGGCTTCTTGCATACTTTTGATTCCGCAAGCAAGACTACATATGAGGAAACTACAATAGTACCTAAGGAGTTTATGGACTCAGCACAGTCACAGCCTGGAAACTTTGATACCACTCATTCCATGCCTTCAAAAGGAATTTCTGTGGTGGGCTCAAGCAAGCCAGTCAAACGGGGGTCTGCCTTTCAGCAAACCAATAGCCAGCCAAACCATTACAACAGACGCTTCAGACCACGGATGGGGAGCGCACATGGAGGGAAGATGCATTCAAGGTCTATGGTCACAAAAAGAGCTACGCATGCACATAAACCAAAATGAAATGCTGGCAGTGATACATGCAGTCGAAGCCTTCAAACCCTTTCTGCATCATGGCCATCTGTTAATAAGGACAGACAACACCACGGTTATGTGGTACATAAACAAGCAAGGAGGCACCCATTCCTATCCTCTTTGCAGGCTGGCAATGAATCTATGGGAACTTTCCCTGAAACTCAATATACAGCTACAATCCCAGTCTGTGCCAGGGAAAGACAATATACTGGCGGACAGCTTAAGCAGAAACATCATGGATGCACACGAATGTATGCTGCACCCAGACATCTTTCTACAGATAACACAATCATGGGGGAGACCGGACTTAGATCTATTTGCCTCCCCCCACAATCATCAACTGAAGAAATTCTGCTCAAGGACATACCACCCACAAGCATGGAAAGTGGACGCCCTCTCTTTCAGCTGGAGAACTCTAACAGTGTATGCATTTCCACCTCTTCCATTAATGACCAAGGTTTTACTGAAGATCAGGACAGAGCAGCCAAAGGTGATTCTGATAGCTCCGGACTGGCCAAGACAGCACTGGTACCCACTATTAAAGAGCATGTCACGTACGAAACCATGGCCTCTTCCTCTATGGCCACTGCTACTGACACAGCACAATTACAAGACCCTGCATCCCAACCTGAAAACCTTGCAATTAACAGCCTGGAAAATACCTTGACTCCTCCTCAGGACAAGCTATCCCAGAGAGTGAAAGATATTATTATGGAAGCTCGCTGGCCTTCCACAAGAAAGGCATATTCAGCAAAATGGAAAAGATTTCACATTTGGAACACCACAAAGGGCCTAGATGCGACAATGATGAGCATGGCACATATCCTGGAATACTTGGCAGAAATGTTCCACAATGGTCTGTCTTACTCTTCCATTAAAATACATGCTTCAGCAATTTCAGCAGAGTACAATACAGAACCGCCTGTCTTCTCTCATCCTCTCCTAAGACAGTTTCTAAGAGGAATCAAAAACATCAATCCTCCAAGGAAACCACCTCTACCTACTTGGGACCTTAACCCGTTCGTTGGAAAAACTAACACTGCCTCCCTTTGAACCAGCAGCATCTGCAGAACTACAGTTCCTGTCTTGGAAGACTGCTTTCCTTCTGGCCATAACCTCAGCAAGAAGAGTATCTGAGTTACAGGCTCTTATGGCAGTACAGCCTTTTCTTATTTTTCATCAGGACAGAGTTTCACTAAGAACCAATCCTACATTTATGCCAAAGGTGGTATCCAGGGTTTCATTAAATCAAGCTATTCATTTACCTACCTTCTTCCCAAATCCACAAAACAAAGGGGAGAAACTTCTGCACACTCTGGACATACACAGACAGTTGTACTACTACTTGGACAGAACTAAAGGTTACAGAAAAACTGACCAGCTGTTGGTAGTATATGCTGCTGGTACACAAGGAAAAGCAATTTCCAAACAAACTATTTCAAAATGGATAAGGAATTGCATTCGTTTTTGTTAGTCCTTTCATGGAAAAACTGTGCCAACTAACATTAGACCTCATTCCACGAGAGCCACAGCCACCTCCACAGCCTTCTTAAGAGGGGTGGCTACCAAGGACATTTTAGAAGCTGCTACATGGAGCTCCGTGCATACATTTGCCAAGTATTACAATTTACCTTTATATTCCAGATTCAGAGCAGGCTTTGCTACGGCAGTCCTGCAGGGCATTTTAGCTACACCATCCTTTACATAGTTCCTCCACCCCCAGATTGGCTATGGTATTCTACCCATATGTGATGACTGCAGATGCATCCTTGAAGGACATAGTACAGTTTTGTACCTACCATAAATGTAGATGTCCGAAAAGGTATGCATCTGCAGTCAGGTTTACCCTCCCTCCTTCCCCTCTGTGGTATTCCTTGGGTGCTTACCCCTCTAATAGCTAGCTGGGGGGATCTATTATGATGTATTTGTTTTTATATTGTTGTGCATGTTTGGATTTTTAAATGCATCTCTCCAAATTTAGCCTTCCTTAGAGGGCACCTGGCATCTGGGGCAAGAAAAACTGAGGAAGATGGCGTCGGCGGATGCTTTTATACCCCAGGCGCTCTGATGTCGGGGAAAATGCGACATCAGCCGACGCCGGACCCAGACTTTGGAATCCGGCCGACCGAAGGGCTGCCTGAGGCAGGACAACCCATATGTGATGACTGTAGATGCATACCTATCGGACATCTACATTTATGGTAGGTACAAAACTGTACTTTTCTGTTGTTGTGCCAATGAGTTGGATAATGGCTGAAAAAGGTTGGAGGACAAGACTACTGAACCAGTTAAACAAAAATACAGTTGCTTTTCTATGGGGAAAATGCTGTACAGTCATGGGTGTTGATGCCTGACTTTACTGGTACTTCCAGCTTGGTTGTTTGCTTAGGTACAGACAAGGACATGTGCTATAACTGTACAGCATTCACACCATGGTTTTCTGTCATTAGGACATTCTTTCCTGCATAATGGTAATCCAGTATTCTGCCATGGTGACCAGACTTCAGGTTAAACAATGGTGCAGATGTTTTTAGTCATCTTTAATCATATTCTGCTGTTATATCATTAAAAAAACTTTTCTCTTGGCAACAGACCACTCCAGCATACTCTTGTTGTAGCCGTATGTGGTAATATACTGGAGTACCTTTAGCACAGCACAGTATATTGCTAATCTTATTGCTATCCTAGAGTTTAAGGATGGAGGGAAAGAGTCTCCACTATGAAAAACAGGACTGTTCAGTCTTGTACTGTTATGGTGAGCACCTCTCACAGCTGTGTTGTACCATGTTACTGATCAATGTATTCACAATATTTTGGTTAGGGAGGAATATCAGACCATAAATCTAAATGCCAGGTGGGGGCAGCTGATAGGTCATCTTATTATGACTGTCCTATCAAAACACTTCCAGTCTTGGAAACGGAGTCCAAATATTAGTGCTTGGTAATAGTATAAACCATTGGCCAACTGGTGCTTTGCAAATGTTTACATAAGACGCACCATAGAGTATGCAGCAGATAAAGTTGACAACATTTTAAAATGAACCCTGACTAGTTCCTGAATATGTTTGCTCATTGAATCCTAGCAAAGTTCCCCTGC